>NW_022631076.1:1266192-1866192 GCF_010015895.1 Lontra canadensis | reverse complement strand
TCAAATTCTGAATGAAGCTTTTTCAACCTTGAGCTGACTTAGTGATTTTTCCAGAGGGTCTCTGGAAGATCTCAAAGGACTTGCTCTCACTCCTTTTAATAAAAGAAATGCAAATTATATTTGATATTAAATTATATGGGAAACATCATCAAATGAGAAATGATACTCACCATTCTTAGGTTATATTTATATAGGTATATATTATTAACATAAGTATTCAAAATTTATATGAAATTCCTAAAAATCTGATATATTCTGGTGTAATGTTAGCAGTCACTGTTCTAGTTATTATTTTATAAAATTGCATATCACAAAAAAAAAGGAAATTTACTTATCAATTAAATCATTTTTTAGTGAACTCTCAGCAGACCTTTAACTATGGCTATTTTCAAGACTGTTTTATTCACAGACAGTTATTATTTTACTTGTGATTCTTCTCTGAAAGCATTTATAAATCAACTATAGGCAAAAATGCTTCCTCTTCAAAGAGATTCATGGACAGTACTCTAGAATGCAGTACTCTAGGATCCAGGTTTCTGACAACTTTAAGATCATAACACTGACCTGGGTAAAAATTTCTAGAACTCTAATAGAAAAATTGATTAATTCATAAAACTGCTAACTCAAGATCAAACAAACATGAATTAATCACATGACCCTGAAAGAACTGATAAAAATGATTATAATTTTTGTGACTTCATTTAAAACATTGCTGGTTCTTTAATGTTTGCTTTCCAGGTTTATAAGGAGCCCTTTTCTCCTCTCTTTGAAGCTGTCAATAACTTCATACTGTAACTTTTATAATTTACCAAAGCAATTTGGTAAAGTATACCATTGCATACACAGGCTGAAACATGGAACTTTTTCCCCCTACCAGATCCCTCCAGAATTCAGAAACTCTTATTAACTTTTCTTGTTTTTTATGATACCATATGTCTTTACATAAATTCAATAATAATCTCTTCTCTTTGTAACAGTACACAATTAGACAAGTCCTTATTAGACAAGCCTTAGCTTGACTCCTTTGCCTAGAGAGGCTTTTTTTTTAAGATTTTTTTTTTAAAGATTTTATTTATTTCTTTGACAGAAACAGATCAGAAGTAGGCAGAGAGGAAGGCAGAGAGAGGAGGAAGCAGGCTCCCTGCTGAGCAGAGAGCCCGATGTGGGACTCGATCCCAGGACCCTGAGATCATGAGATCATGAGATCATGACCTGAGCTGAAAGCAGAGGCTTTAACCCACTGAGCCACCCAGGCGCCCCTGCCTAGAGAGACTTTTAAAGGTCTGACCTGAGATTCCTTATTATCAGACAACTTTAAAGAACTAATGTTGGCTTTATGAAGCCTTGGATATTAGCAAAGCTTTGGCTAAAATGTCATATTTGAGAATATGGATAGAATCATTATTCTTGCTACCTTTATATAAATAATCAAGCCAACTTTAATAAGATTAGGCTTATTTTGCAAACGAATTAGTTTCCTTGCGATTATTTTCCATTAAAATGGGATGACATAGGAAAAAAATTACATTTCAATAGAAAAACTATACATATACTCATGATCAGATTCTAGTCTGTTCATTGTCTTTAACATTCTATCGTCTGTCTGTAAATCTCAGATAAACTACCTCTATAGATTATGTGTAAATGATTTTCATGCCTGTTACTATGCAGACCACTCAAAAAGCATTGACCAGGACAACTCAATGAAGACCAGTGGCTTCACCATCAAAGACAGTTGAACTGCAAATCAGGAAAATCCATCAAATTGAAATTGCCATCCTCAGGGTGCCTGAGTGGTTCAGGTGGGTTAAAGCCTCTGCCTTTGGCTCGAGTCATGATCTCAGGGTCCTGGGATGGAGCCCCACATCGGGCTCTCTGCTCAGCAGGGAGCCTGCTTCCCCTTCTCTCTCTGCCTGCCTCTCTGCCTACTTGTGATTTCTGTCTGTCAAATAAATAAAATAAAATAAAAAAACTAAAAGAAAAAAAGAAACTGCCATCCTCATTCTACCATCTAAATTTCCTTCAGGGGCACCTGGGTGGCTCAGTCAGTTAAGCATCTGCCTTCAGCTCAGGTCAATCTAAGGGTCCTGGGATCCAGCCCCACATCGGGCTCTCTGCTCAGCACGGAGTCTGCTTCTCCCTCTCCCTCTGCTTACTGCTCTCCCTGCTTCTGCTCTCTCTCTCCCTCAAATAAATAAATAAAATCTTTTAAAAAAATAAAAATAAAAAAATAAAATTCTTTCAAACTCAAATATAGAAATGTTTTCAACTGGCTACCCTCCAAACTCAGAAATTAAGTTTATAATTTCCTCCAACTATTAACCTTTGTTTTTCTTTTGTTTTCATAGCAGTGTCTCTTATTAAATTACCTGATTATTCACAACATATACAGGCTGTATACGAGGAAGCTCACATGGAACATCCCCTCCTGAAATGAAATATCCTTGTGTTCATCTTCTTCTAAGTAATCATGAAAATAGTGATTGTTGTTACATATGTCGTGCCTATGTAAATAACTCAGAAAAACTGAGACCCAATTACACATTACTTTAGAAAAATGTAGATTGGCTTAAACTTGAATCTTAATATAATCCTTTTTATTTATTTAGCTGGTTAAATTTTGGTTCCTGGAAATCTCTGCTCTGGAGAATTTTTTTTTCAATCCTGGGCTATTTGTTTCTTTGCAGTCATCATATCAGCCTCCCTAGTGCTTTGTATCCTCTCAAGGGTTTTAAATGCCACTCATAGGTCGGATTTATCCACCAGGATTAGACAACTGGAAGAATCCAAGGATGGTTATACAAATGATGAAAACAGTGACTACGTGACCCTCCATCCCAACTACTCAACCATTGGAGGTGGCAACTCCATGACTCTCCATCCTGACTAGGTCAACAATGATACCTGAGAGTAATACTATATTGGTTAGTCACCCACTCAGCTTGCTGAAAGAATGACCAAAAGAGGAGAATTGTTAAATAAAATCAAATGGAGACCAGGCTTGAAAATCTCTTAAGTAGACAAAACCATTCAAGTCATGTAAGTAAAACTAAATTGAGCTTATTTCAATAAACATAAGTGAAACTCAACTTAGATCGTTTTTCATAAATGCCTCTGATGATTTTAAAGGAAACTTCAGTCATCTTCCTAAAATGGCATGAGATACTCACTTTTATCCAATCCCTTGTTGGCTGGAAACCCCAATTGTAATAACCAATAATTGTAAAGGTTAAATTACTTTCTCATTTTCACTTTATTAGCTCTCCTATAACATCATATCCCTGAATTTCATAACGTATTTGAATTTGAAAGAGCCTAGTTTGCAAACTGCTTTTATATGCACACACACAAAAATTCTGGCTAAATATTGTCTTACTTTTTTGGTTTTAGTTTTTTCTATTTCTGGATTTCAGATGCTTGAAAACTTCAAAAGAGATTTTTAAAGAACTCCCAAGCTAAAAAGAAATACAAGCAACTACAAACTATTTATAACTCAACAAGAGTGCTGCATGGCAAAATTTATGGGATGCAGCCAAAGCAGTACTTGGAAGCCAGTGAAGAGCCATAAACAGACGTATTAATGAAAAAGATATGAAACGAACTCCACTTTCAAATCAAGAAGAGCAACAACAAAATAATCCAAGGAAAGGAGAAGGAAGGAAGTAGAAAATATTTTTTAATTATAAATTAATCAATAAAATAAAGCTGGTCTTTTGATGTGACCAACCTTTGGCAAGTTTGGCCAAGAGCGAAAACGCATGAACACATGGTACTTGAAGGCACAAGTAAATTTTACACACAAAGGCAAGTTCCTTAACTTTGCTCAGTGCAGGAAAGATGCAGATAATAAAAACCCCTGCCCCACAAATTCCTGACAGAATCAGATGAAACAGCATATGTATAGGACTTCTCACCTTGCCTGGCCCATAGAAACAACAGTAAACACTAGTAACCATGATGTCATCAACTTAGAGCAGTGACTCTCAGTCCTGGCTTTGCATCGGGATTCCTGTGGTAACTTAAACTCTTGTTGATTGACTATTTCTGTTACTAGGAGCAGTCTGATTTTCTCATTGGAAGAATCACTTTTATCATTCCCCAAACTACATTGTAACACAACTGTGCTCCATAGGTGTTTCCAAACTTGAGAATGTCTGATTTTGTAATCTTCTTTCCCCTGAATATTTCTTAGGTTTCTTCTCAAATAAGCTTCAAGACTGGGAGAGTCTGAGGGGCACCGGGTGGCTCAGTTAAGTGTCTGCCTTCAGCTCAGGTCATGATCCCAGGGTCCTATGATGGAGGCCTCGTTTAGGATCCTGCTCAGCGGGTAGTTTCCCCACTCATGCTCTCTCTCATTCTCTCCCTCCCTCTCTCTCTCTCTCTCTCAAATAGATAAATAAAATCTTAAAAAAAAAAAAAAGACTGGGGAAGTTTGAAATTAGAATATTTTTTAGCATTTTCTTTCTTTTTCCTCTCTACCTCCTAAAAGTCCATATTCAACGGTTAGTTAGGCACAAAATAAAATTGTAAACAGTGAAACTGTCTTAGTTTGGGTTCCACAGAAGCAGACCCTGAGATGTGGATTTGTGTTCCAATAGTTCATCTGGGAGACTATCTCAGGAAGCAACAGCAGGAGAGCAGAAAACAGCCAAGGAAGGGAAGGAGGCCAAGAAAGTACATTAACGCCTAGGCTGTCCCTGTGGCATGTAGTAAGGCGTCAATCTCTTTTTCACTATTTGCTGGTCAGGGAGTCTATAAGGCCCCTCACCATCTTTAAAACAATTTAAAAAAACCATTATTTTCTATTTGTGACAACGAACTAACCAAGAATAGAGAGGCCATCAATCACAAAACTGGCAGGATATAAACTTCTAATGAACATCTTGGGGTCCAGAGGTTCTTCTTAGGTTCAGATGGAGCTATCTTAGCTTCCTGAAACACAATAACTAAGAAATGAAAGTAATAATAATACTGTGATTTGTAGGATCCCTTTAACCTTCCAAAATGTTATTCTATTCACTTATGCTTTCATTCAACATGCTTTTACTTTAGATTTACATTTATAAGAAGCGGTAAGCTCTAAAGAAGATGCGTAAGATAATTATTGCCCTTAAAAATTCTTGAAATAACCTATAAAGTACCATATACATGGTCTGTGCACTGACAGAGTAGTTGGTTTGCATTTAGACACTGTACTGTATTAAAAACATGTTTAGGGCACCTGGGTAGCTCAGCTGGTTGGGCAACTGCCTTCGGCTCAGGTCATGATCCTGAAGTCCCGGGATCGAGTCCCACATTGGGCTCCCTGCTCAGCAAGGAGTCTGCTTCTCCCTCTGACTTTCTCCCCTCTCATGTTTTCTCTCTGTGTCTCTGTCAAATAAATAAATAAAATGTTTAAAAAATGTTTATTTAAACAGCAGGTTGATAATCACATTCAGCACGAGACTCTCACTCTAAGAGGAGCACAAGCAGATGGAAACTGACAAAAGAAAGGCAGATTCAAGATTCCCATCTCGTGCTCTCTCTAGAGCAGGAATCAGCAAACTTTTCCTGACGGGGAAAAGTTGCAAACATTTTAGGCTTCGCAGTCTCTGTCACAAGTACCCAACTCTGCCACTATAGTGGGAGAACTGCCCTAGACTACATGGAAATGAATGGACATGCAGTGTCCCAATTAAACTTCATTTACAAACACAGGCGGGCGGCAAGGTTGGACCTACACTTTGTAGTCTACAGGCCCCATTCTAGTTGCCCACCCATTGCCAGGATTGGTAAACGGAATCACAGAGGTTATTTTGATGGCTTTCCCTCTCTCCTCTGCGCAGCTAGATTTACCGAAATTCAGCAGCTAGGTGATGCAGTTCTACTGGACTGAACACCTGTATCAGGAAAGACGGAGGGTACCTAGACAGAGGAAGGACAACATCTTGCCCTCACAGAGATCTTCACTGTGGAAGCGATAGTTAACTGTGTTTTAAAGATTCAAACTTTCCATTGAATAGAGTTGTCTCTGGGGCAGCTGCCCAGCCAAGGACTCTAGTTCCCCGTCTCCTTTGCCTCTAGGTGGAACCACCGACCTCACCGATGAGATATGAGTGGAAGTAACATGAGTCACTCACGATCCAAGATGGTGAAGACGCAGGTGTGCATTCTCCATGAGTTCATCTATGTTTTCTGGCGGGGTGTGTACAACTCCAGGGATCTCGGGGATGACAGAGCTACAGTCCAGAAGGAATCTGGGTCCCAGAACTCCAAGTGATTGATAAATATACTTTATTGGGCTAAGTCTCTAAAACTTGATGGTTTTATTCATCATGGCCCCTAGCATTACCCTGAAAAAACAGTGCAGCACAGGACACAAACTCTGGAAACTGTCCTCCCTGAGGCCAGTGAGAACTATGCAAATGATGAGCCATGAGGGTACCAAAGAGGGAATGATGGGAGAAACTCCTTCAACGTGGGAATTCCAGAAATACGTACCAGTTAGTGGGCCTAGAAAGATTAGCCCATCTGATCTTCATAAATCATCCTGTCACCACATTTGACATGTTATGACTCTGAGATTCAGGATGGTTAAATGACTCGGGTGGTCATGGGCTGAGCCAGGACTCCAAATCAACTCTAGCTCCCTTCTGTTTGCATGACACTGTCTGAAACCTCTTTCTGAAAAAGCACAAGCCCATAATCTGGAGACTGGACTACACTGGCTGAGATAGGGTTTATCCAGAAGATACGTCCCACGTTCCTCTGCACTAGACAGCTAGCTGTTGCCCCATTCGCATGAGCAATCTTGCTCCGCAATCCATGACTAAGCCAACTCCTTTCCTTCCTCGGGGGAAGGAGCTAATCAGGACATGGGACCTGGAGCGGCGGGAAAGGTCTCGTTCAGGGGCGAAGGTGCTCCTTGCAGCAAAGCATTTGTGCCCACCGCAGATTCCTGGCCTTCCATCTTACCATCCTCCAGCAAGTCTGGCAGCGTGGGAGGGAAAAGGCAGGCAAGAGAAAGGAGCACGGCAGGGAGGAGGGTAGGGGGCATATTAACTATTTCTATTTTTCACTTTGAAAGATTTTTGACACATGAAAGAGAAGAATTTGAATACATCTGCACACATGAAAAAGCCAGTTTCCCAAGTGCAGCTTCCCCTGCTCTAACATTCTTTCTGGCAAGAGAAAGCAGCCCACACTTGGCCTTGCTTTTTCTTGTCCCTGATCATCTATCTTAAAAGCAGATTTCTTCTTCTTTTTTTTTTTCCTCCCTATGGAAACAACAACAGGGGGCTATGACCTATAGGATGAAAACACACACCTCCCCTGACATAAACACCAGAACGCACAGCTGTCCAGAACACACTGCTCTCGCCTGTTTGATTTATGCTGAAAACAAACCCATCTCCTTTATACTCATGCAAACGTACCACTTCAAGATGTTTTGCAACCTTGCATCAGACGAAAACTGTATCTAAACCCACAAGTCTGTGTTAAAGAGCAGAATTCAACCGGAGCAGATTGAATTAAGATAAACAGCTTTAAAAATACATTAACTGTTTAAATTTGCTCTCCCCTGCCCACCCGTCCCCTGTTTGTATCCACATACACAAACCGATTTGACTAAATGAGCTTAAAACTAGCTGGAAAGGCGGGGGAAGGGTAAATTGCTGTGACCTTTCTGGCCACAGGTATCAAACACCTTTAAAATCTACATTCCCTTTGACCCAGTATTTCCACTTCTATGAATTTATCCTAAGAAAATAATCACACAATCAGGCAAAGGTTTATAGACAAGAATGTCCATCAAAGAATTTATAACAGCAAAACAAACAGAAAAACACTTAAAAATCCAACAATAGATAACAATAGTTTTCTGAGCTATGGTTTCTATAAAATATGAAGTCATTTGAAATGATCCTGTTGTGTGGTGCATAAACAATGAATTGTGGAACACTGAAAAGAAATTTAAAAAATAAATAAAAATTTTAAAAAATGATCCTGTTTCTATTTAAGATAGAAAAATATTAAGTAAGAACCAATTTACAAAACAGCATACAGTATGTAGAGTGTAAAAGAACTATCAGAAATTCATATTTTGGCATTGGAAAGTCTGGAAAATATGTACACCAAAATATTCAGAGTGAGTTATCCTTGATTCACGGAAATTTGCGTGGTGTTAATTCTTTGCTTGCTTCTCCGCATTCTCTCACTGTTTTTCTTTAAACAGATACTACTCATACCACAAAAAGTAATGAAAAAAATGAATACAAGTAAGCACAGTGGTTCTAAGATATTTTTGATCACTATGGTCCCAGCTACCTGGAATGGCCAAATTTTTCACTAACCCGTCGGGGGCTGCAGAATTAGAACAGAAACACCCAGTTCAAAGTGTGCAAACTAAATGTTCAAACATCTAGGCTTCTCAGGCTCCTTGCCGTGACACTTCTATGAGACTCTATTACATAAATATATAGTTTATATTTTAAAATACAGGTACAGTAATCGGAAGATGCTACGATTCCACTCTCCTCCAGATAGGTGGAGAGGGGAACAGGAGCCCTATAGAAATGGGTCTACCATGGAGTTTTTTTGGTTTTTGTTTTTTGTTTAAGTAGGAAGAGCAGAGAGAACAAAGAATAACCTTCAGTCGACAGGTCATTTGATGGATACCCTGGCCATCTGTAAGAGGCCTGGAGCACCCTGGGTCCTGGGACGTAGGCCAGGAACCGGCTGGTGAGGAGGGCTCCACAGCCTAAAGCCTCCGACACCGAGCGCCCCTCGGCTAAAGCTGGGGTGGCTGCCAGGTTCATCTGTTTAATCAGCGAGCTCCCAGATGATGCTTGGGGTTTCATATGGATCATTCCAGCCTCTCTCAAATCGATCAACAAGTATTGATTGAGTGCCTACTGTTTGCCGGGCTTGACGCGAGGCATTTTGGGAGATGCGGAATGAGTACAGAACAAGGTCTCTGTCCTCTTCAATTAGCACTACAAGCCCATGCGTCGCGCAGTGGGAACTGCCTGAGTGTGACAGTGAGAGCTGCAGAAATGCAGAGGACAGGGCGCACTGAGATCAGGGAGGCCGGGAAGACTCCAGACCAAGGCGACTTGGAAAGGTGGGGGGGAGGTCCGGGGATATCACTGGTTGAGATATGAATATGTATGAGGGGAACACTAGCCACAGTAACAAATCACTCTGAAATATCAGCGCCCTGACACAACAGAAGCTTATTTCTTGCTTATTTCAGGCAGAACACTGAGCACTGGGGATGGGGGTGGGAGCCACCCACGCAGGCCCTCTGGGTCCCTCGCTGTGGCTTCACTTAGTTCACATGCCCTTCAGCGCCACTCAGGGTTTCAACTTTCTCCCAGTGAATAGGGAAAGGTGGGCCAGGATCACGTGGAAGGTGGAGGTAGTCCGGGCCTGCCGGCGGCTCACATCACTTCTTCCACATCCCAGTCACTGACCCACCTGGTTGGAAAGAGGATGAGAGCTATGATCCCTGGTCGGCCCACCACTTTCAAACGTTGATGGGAAGTTAGCCACGGACAAGGCCAGAGGAGAGACCCAGGGCAGCAGACTAGGAAGGTGCAGGAGATGGTCACACAGGAGGGGACAGAATCTGGCATGGAGTGTGGAGCCCAGGGACAGAGGAAGGGAGGGGACTCTGACAGCAAGATGACTTAGGACGACTCTTGAGGTGATAACAAAACATACAGCTGGAAAGTTCAATCCAGGCAGAGACCTGCCTTGGTGACCAGCACTGTGGGGTGGGGGACTAGAATGACTTTAGGGAAGGCCTGCGTTCCCCCAGTGCCACAACGAGAACCCCTTAAAGGGTCTCAAGGCCCTGCGGCCATCTTCATTGTGGGCTTGGCCGGAAAGGCCGAGAAGTTTGCAACCCCCGCCCCTTCAATATTACTTGGATCTTAGCGAAAGTCCATATTCCTGATGCAAATTAGAGAAACCAGGAGGAGCTTAGTTGGAACAGAGGGTCCTACGGGTCCCAGCTATCCTATGAGAACCATATGAGTGGGTTTTCTGGAAGGCCCAGAGCATTATACCTGAGGCTGTTGGGGATGTGCTCTAAAGGCCCACGGGGACGGAAGTCTCACCCCACCCCGGGGCCAGAGAGGTGATGAGGTGCTGTCCCATAACTATGAATGCCTGTGTTTACATTGTTTTCAACAAGGGCACATGGATGGACCTCCCCAGGCCTCAGCTCTCTCAAACCAGAGAGTTAGACAGCAGGATCTATCCCATTACAGCGGAGGGCCTCCGCAGCTGTAACAGCTGATCACGTGACTGCCTTCCACACAGGAAGCCCACATAGATGCTTAAGATCCTACACATTCAAGAATTCAAAATTAAAAGTTGAAATAGGGGAAAAGAAAAGGTCTTAGAGATTGTTAGACTAACATTGCCCAACGTGTGTTTCAAAAATATCAGTTGTGCAGGTTCTTACTAGGCTGTGCAAATGTGTGTGTATAGTGTGTTTGTGTGTATGTATGTATCTACTCATCTACCTCTAAAATATAAATACATATCTTTTACAGCATGTATCTATCTATGTATGTCTACCTGTTCGTATCTATATACACAATATATGGATACATATTTCTGTAGAGGATATATCCCCCTCTCTCTCTCTGTGCCTAGGTAGGTAGACAGAGTAAAAGCAGCATCCATACGTTAAGCCTGGCATCGTGCAAGAGTTTTCACGCCTTGGTTCTTCTAATCCTCCCAGAAACCTTGTCATCAATGTGCCCATTTTACAGACAAAGAAACTGATGTTTATAGAGTTTGAGCACCTGCCCGAGGTCACTGCAAAAGATGTAAGCTCGGCGGGACCTAATGCTAGCCTCTGCTTTCAGCCCTCACACCCTGCTGCCTCCTGAGGGTCAAGCCAGCGTGCGGACCGCTGGGGTGTTTACCTGTTTGTCTCCAGCAAAACTTCTCAGAGCCCTGCCTGTCTATCACATGTGCACAGAGCAGCCCAGTGGTTAAAGCACAGATTTGAAGGCAAGGCTGCCTGGCCTTGAGCCTCAGTTTTGCCCCCTACTGACTATGACCTTGGACCCATCATTTAACCTCTCTGTCCCTCATCCATAAAACAAGTAGCACCTGCCGCACGGGATGGGGATGGCTTGCAAGGACAGTGTTCATATGCTTTGAGATCAAAACCAACTGCAGTTTACATGCTGGCTATTACTAGAGTGGGCAGCGCCGTCCACCACACTGATCCTGGAGCTCGGTTTTCCCAGAGTGTCTCTCGGGGCAGTGGCACGACCCGGCCCATCCTTCTCACTTCACCATGATGGACCTGAGGCGATTAGGCTGGCTCAGTGCCCCTTAGGTTGTTGCTGCTCTAGTCTATGGGGGGCCGGAAGTCAGGTCCCCAGATGCAAAGCCCCCCCAAGCCCCCCCAACCCACCCTGCCTCTCTCTGGCAGCTTCAGCAAGTTTAGCCACAGAATTGTAACTAAACGCAAATCCCAAGGCTCCAGCCTTTCCTTCCCCTCTGAGTGTCTTTCCAAGGCCTGGGGCAGGGACTTGTTTTCACTCAGAACAAAAACGACGTGGTCCAAAGTTCTGTGCGGCGGCAGCGGCCTCCCAGAGGGCGGTGTCTAGGGCTGGCCCCGCTGCACCAGCCTTTCAGCAGCCTGAGGCCCAAGGACACTGGGCGGGAGCGCTGGATGTGGGCAGCCCCCACCCCCGCGTCACATCCCAGTGGGGCAGCCCGCCCTGTCTGGGCAGTGCCCAGAACACGCCCTGGGAGCCTGGAAAGGAGGAAGGGGGCAGTCCTCTCTCTTGAGCTCTTGGAGGGAAGCATTTGGTAAAATAGAAAAGATTCATGTGGCTCAGCCAGTAAAATGACCCAAGCTAGGGTGAAAAGCTTCCCGTGAGGATGACAGCCCTTGGATGTGAGTGATTCCTTTGTGATGCTCTGTGTATCTTACTGCTCTGGTCTGGCAAGTCGTGTGTGTGTGTGTGTGTGTGTGTGTGTGTGTGTGTGTGTGTGTGTGTAAAGGCAGAAAAAGATTAAGAAGAGCCAGGAGGGGGAGAAGATGACCCCAGGGAGGGCCAAAGAGCAGCCTATGAGCTTGGAGCTGTTCTGTGGTCCCTCCTCAGTGGGAGGCCTTCTTTCAACCTCCCCCCACCACCGGCTTGTGGGGTTATGCTTGTCTGCTCACGAGGTCTGAGCCCAGCACCCACCTGCCACCTTTTTCTCATCCTGATTACATAAGCTGGCCCATTTCAAGTACAGCACCCCCTTTTTGTGCTCTGGATACAATGTACCTTTAATCGTAAGTTATTAATGACTATTACTCACCGGGTGCTGAGTTCGCTAAGCTGAGCGCTTCCCAGGACCCAATGTCCCCCGTGTGCACCATTTCCTCTTAAAGGAGGAGGATTCCGGGAACCTGCTGTCTCCCAAAAGGCCAGGGGAATGGTGTGCAGGCATTGGCTTGGTAGAAGGATTAGATTAATGGACTTCACAAATAAAATCCGTGGGTCCTTTCAGCTACTCTTGCCCACCTCCAGGGGCAAACACGTCAAGAGGGTCTGCGAGCAGCTGAGAAGGAAATCTCTCTCTCAGGTCTGCTGGCCGAATTAATGACGGCCCATGACAATTCAGCTGTCCCATGAGATGCTCAGTCTATGCAAATGGACACAATTTATTAAGCATCGGCTGGGCTCCTCTCTTGAATCCAAATAAAGCAATTTTGTTGCTGTCAATTTTTTGTTTTGTTTTGCTTACTAAGCAAAAAATAAACTAAATGTGTTCGTGTTTAACCATCAACAAACATCTGTAATTATGTTTAAACATCCTAGTCATTGTTTTCAATATACTTGGGAGTTTTTGAATTAATGGGTTTTACTATTATCCCTCTTTTTTTATGATTTTATGCTATATGTAGATTCAGAGAGAGCATGCGCACAGCGTAGGGATGAGAAAGATGAAAGATGAGAACCCGTCAGTTTGCCCAAAGCAACCTGTATGTCTGTGAAGTCCCCTAACTTCTCATCTCTCCCAAGAGATGTTTTAGGATCCGCACCATCTAGGGAGCCGGGGGTCACAGCTGAAACTGCTGGGGATCAATCACTTATTCAACAAGCACTTACTAAGTACTTATACCTGCCAGATACTGCGCAAGGCACGAGGGACCCAGCTACGCACAAGAAAGCTCCAGTCTCTGCCTTCCGGAGTTTCCATCAAGGGGTTTGTGAGCTAAGACCATTAGATGGGTCCCCTACTTAGACAGATGAGGACAGAGGAGACCAAGACCCAGAGAGGAAAAGGAATGTGTCCAAAGCCACCTTGTGCCCACGTGCCAGAGCAGGGACGGAAGCCCAGGTCTGCTAGCCCGAGGCTAGGCTCTGCCCCCCGTGTGTTCTCCAGCTCTAACAGAAGTAAGCGTCCTCAGTCGGCTTCCCTGTGCCTGTGGCACACGGCGGATCATGGGACCATGACAAGAGAAACCAGAGGAAGATCACATTTGAAACCACACCGTGCACACAGCTTCTGCTGCCTGTTTTGTTACCTGCCCATGTAAAGCACATCACCAGCCTCCAAAGGGCGGCTCCCCTGTGTGCATCACTGATCACACATACATGTTTAGAAGAAAAAAAAGTCCTCAAAATAGTTATACAAAGACATTGCTTAAGAAAAATCTTTTCTCGACACCAGAAGAGACCGGTTCTTCTCAGATCCCAAGGAGTTTACAGGTGAAGTAAGAAGTGAATAGGCCTGAGCTGGAGGTCAGAGTGGACCGCAGCATGAGGTCACTGCCTTCTTCACCTCAGTCCCACGGGCATCAGTTGCTCCCCCTCCTCTAGGAAGTGAGATCAGGAAAACAGGCAGCAGAGGTGGGCCACAGAAAAGGACAAATAATGACACTGGCCAATACTTACTAGCACCTTCTGTATGTCTGGATTTGTGTTATATTCAGCATGTCATCCAACGGCCACGACAGCCTGTGAGGTGGGTGTTAGGGCCCCCGTCTTACAAGGGAGGGCACGGAGCTTCACCTTTCTCCCAGGTACTCAGCCAATAAGTGGCAGGACTTAATCCAAACCTGAGTCCCCCGGACTCTAAGGACCTTCTTTTGTTCACCACAGCAATAAAATGGAGCAGTTTTTGTGGGAAGAGGTGATGAGAACAAAGAAGAAGGATGATTAAAAGGAGGGGAATGGGAGGGGGGCCCAGGCAGTGAATCAACAAATGTTTAATAAACACAAGCTACACACGAGGCATTCTGCCAGGCAGCTGGTAAAAGGATACCAAGGAAACCGGTCCCTCCTGCCACCCCAACGAGGGCATGAGCCCAGCGTTCACCCACTGGTCAAGCCAGGAACTGAGTCAACACCCATGACGACGCTCCGTCCCTCACCTCCCACCCCTTGCAACTTCCACCAACTCGATCCCTTTGTATGCCATCTGTCTATCTGCTCACCTGCTAAATGGGGAGACTCAGGTGTCTCCTTCATGAATGCAAAGGTAGATAAAGTCATTAGGACAGCCTAAGGCACCTAGCAAGTTCCCAGTAATAGAACATCGCCAAAATAGTAGGAGCCAGCTCCCAGCTCACTACGGGGAGCTGTCATTACTGCATTTTCTTTACCAGCCTAAATGATGGTGAAACTGACACCTGAATCCCCAGAGAGCCAGATCAAACACGGGGAACACTAGGGGTGATTTCAGGCCAACAGGTCCACCCTCTTTTGCTAAAGATATCTTGGGAGTGTCAGGTATCTGCATTTTTCACATGTAAGATCCCATTCTCTCTTAAAATTTCTTCAAGACCTAAATGAAATATGAGCATTTTAGAAATGGGCCCCAGACAGAATAGCTTTGCGAGTAGCGCTATACACTAAGAATATAATATGAGCCACTTCTATAATTTTAAATTTTATATATCCACATTTAAAAAATAGTAACAATATTAATCATAATTTAAAATTCTTATTTATCCCAATAAATCCAAAATGTTATCATTTCATTCTATCATCAATATGAAAATTACTAATGAGGGAGTTTACATTCTTTTGGGTGTGCCAAATCTTAAATAGCTGGTGAGTATCTTACACTCACAGCGCATCTCAATTTGGACTAGCCACAGTTCCAGTGCTAACAGTTACACGTGACTAATGTCTACCATTTTGGATGTTGAACATTTAGAGCAAGCTGAGTCTAAAGATGAAAACATCTCCCCCATTAACTGGGGTGTGTGTGTGGATCATTAGAGTAGCAGGTGGTCCTACTGGTCTCTCTTCCCCCAGGGAATGTGGGAAGAAGGAGCCCGTATCTGGCCAGAGCAAATCACACAAACCCATCCAAGGTCCTGCTGATAATACATTCATAGAGTTTCACACCCCAGCACACAAACAGGCTCTGGCTAAATAAGCTTTTACAAATACCTTCAGATCTGTGACCACCCCTCCCCAAAATTGGCTTCACAAAGACAATACTTCTGCATCCCAAACACTCCCTTTTAAATGACCACCCGAGGCCCCCACTTTCTCTAGCTTCCTGACAGCAATAGAGCTCTGAATAATTTATTCATTTTTTACAGATTTCCTGAGCATCACTGGAGGCTGGCTACCTTGCTGGATGGATGAGATATAGCTCCCAGCCTCAAGGCTGTCACCAGGGGACACAAGTAATATTAGGACCCACCTTTCTTGGTCCTTTTTTTAGAATTCCAATTGGAATTATCATGAGTGTATCCCAGAATGACAACTTTCGTGACCACTCAGCCTGCAAGCTGGCTTCTGCTTTTGGTTGTGGTTTCATTTGTTAATTTGGTACCCTCTGGATTACTCAAATTAGCTGCCCTGTACTACCTCTACTGTGTATTTCAAGTCCACAGTTCGTGTAGGTTCCCAGGGCCACCCAGGTAACCTGGAGAAAGGATGTTTATCCAGCTGTGCCTCTGACCCAGGATCCTTTCCCCCACCCTTGTGTTCTAGGTGCTGGAGATGAGAGTGGACTGATCAACTGTGGACTGGCTCCTGTAGGACAATGAAAGCCATCAAGAATTCTGCTTGTCTCCAATTTCTCTCTCTGTCCAGAAAGACCAACCAGAGGACTCATGAAAGTTTTCATGGAAGAAACAGCCAAGTAAATGCCGGTAGTAACTAACTCATGAAGACAGCCATTAGATGTAAGCTCAGTCAAGTACACTGAGTCTTAACAGCCAATACGTCGATGGTCTAAATGATTTCTCATCGACCAGCTCTCATGACCATGTGTGGGCACAACCATAGTCTTAGAACTAAAACTGCCCGTGAGAAGACATTTAGTTCTCACATAACATGATCACCCCCAAAACCATCAGACTACATGGCCGTCAGGAGTTCCATTTCGAAGGAGACAAGTAGAGGGGTTGAGGTGGCTACTGACCGTATGAATCTGGAGTTCAGGAATGAGAATCAGGCTAGAAATGGAAATGTATGAGTCATCGGCATACGGATCATATTTAAAGCCAGGAACCTCTCAATCAGGGGATTGAGAGAAGATAGAAAAGATCAGAGATCCAAGGCCTGGATACTTGAGTTGGGGAGATGAGGATTCTGGAGGGGTGTAGTCCACACAGCAAGAGGGAACACAGAAGAGTGTTAAGACTCAAGTGGAGAAGAGAGGAGAGGGATAAAAAGGAGAGACAGATACACCGAGTAAAGAGGTTACGCTTCAGGGCTGTAGCAAGTAAGATGGGAACGAAGAATTGCTCGTTGGTTTCTGCAACATAGACATCATCAGTAACCTCGATGAGAGTGATCCTTTTGGATTGTTGGGAACAAAAGCTTTATTATGGTGGATTCAAGAGAGACTGGAGGACGGCAGTTGGGTACAGAAAGTATAGACAGCCTTTCAGAGTTTTTGCTATGAAAGTGGGCAAAATGATGAGGCAGTAGCTAGAGACAGTCAAGAGAGACTGTGCTTTATTAAAGATGTAGAGAAATTACAGCATGTCTACACGACGATGGGAATGGTCTACAAAGGATGGGAAATTTTAATAATTCAGGAGAGAGAAGGGTGATTTCAGGAACTATGTCCTTGAATTGGCGAGAGGAGGGAATCCAGTGCAAAAGCTGAGGTTTTGGACCTAAGGGAGAGGAGACTGGTCATCCATAGCAAAAGGAGGGAAGGCAGAACTTCTGGTGTCAAAAATCCAAAAATAGCAGGAGCCTGAGTGGCTCAGCCTTTGGCTCAGGTCATGATCCCAGGGTCCTGGGATGGAGCGCATGCATCAGGCTCCCTGCTCAGTGGGAAGTCATCTTCTCCCTCTGCCCCTCCCTGCCGCTTGTGTACTTGCTTTCTCCCTCTCCCGCTCTCTCTCTCACACATAAAAATAAATAAAAATCTTCTCTTAAGTATCCAGAAATAGCAAAATTAGAACCACCAGATCAACAAAATAGTATTTAGTAAGAGTTTATTGTGCATTTAAAAACAGTTCACAAACTAGGAGCTGCCAAATTCAAAACTGATATGAAACTCATGGCCGTGACATTACAGGGTATCTTACAAGGAATTGAGAAGTTCTTTAACCTTTACAATGATTGGTTATTACAACTGGGGTTTCTGGTCAGCAGGGGATTGGTTAGAAGTGAGTCCCTCATACACTTTTAGGAAGATGACCAAGTTTCTTTGACGACGATCATAGACATTTACAAGAAATAACCCAAGTTAAGTTTCACTTATATTCACAGGCTAGGTTTAATTTTGTTTAGGTGGCTTGAATGGTTTTGTCTGCTGAAGGAATTTCCAAGACCAGTCTCCGTTTTGTATTTGATTTTAACTCTGGGCACAGGGGCAGGTAGGTGAGTGGACTGGGTATTGGGAGTGTACACAAGTTCTCTTCTGATAGCTTCTATCTTCCTGTTGAAATTGCAAACCAAGATCATCAACTGGTAGTAAATATGGGGAAGGTTTGAGGAGAGAGAAAGTAAAAATTAGTCAGATGTGAAAGTGTGAGCAGACCCGAGAGAATTCCATTGGAATTCACTAGATTCCACTGGAAGTCCGAGGTCGTGAATTTAAGTCCGTGGCCTTGTGTATCTGTCTGGTCCCATTCAGCTGTGCAGGCGCAACTGTGGGGCAAGAGCACAGCTGGATTGGGCCAGAGAAGAAATTTGCGGGGAGACGCTAGCAAAAGGAGCATGTGTGTGTGTGAAGATGTAAATACAATGACAGGCCACGGAACTGAAGGTGGGTAAGGAGGGATTGCAGCACGGTGGAAGGAGAAAGGATGGTGAGAAGGCGGTAGGCTCAGTGGACTTGCAGGCACCTGGCAAGGGTGAGTTGTTAGGTTTGGGTAACAGAGAGCAGGAACCGAACAGACATGGAGTGCACGTTATAGGAACACAATGACTGGAGTTGAAGGGCCAGTGATGACGGCCAAGGCTATGACTTGAGAGGAAGGTGGGCTGGAAACCAAGATGAATTGGCATTGGAAGAGGTCCAGGAGCAGGTAGGCTAAGGTAAGAAAGGATCCCCTACCACTAGTTACAGCAGGAATACTGGCAAGGGTCATAGCCAGCTGGGAGGCAGAGTCTTCAAGGAACAAGGGGGATGACCCTGAGATTGGTGAGGGGAGGAGGGGGAGCAGGGGGAGAGCACAACAGCAAGCACGTATCTTAGCATGCTATGTGCCAGGCTCTCTGCTCTCCACAGCCCTTTGGAGCATCTATCATTATTACCGCCATTTTATGGATACGGAAACAGGCACAGAGAAGTAAATGGGCATGAGAATAAATCAGATCCCAGCCTCGAAGAAAGAAGTTTCATCAATCACTTTCACCACGCCCTCCCTCCCTCCCTGCAGGTGCTAACTATTGGGCACAGCCATGCTCAGGTTCCCACATTAACAAAATGTTTCCCTTCACCTTGTCCACAACATGCTACTGCTTCTAGAATGGTTTCTTTCTGCCACCAGCTGCCTTGAAAGAAAAACGTACATGCCCTGTTCCCTGACCCACACTTCAGGTTTCTTGAAAGTGGCTCCAAGTGAACAAGTGGTTGGACTCAGGCTTCCCTCCTCTCCAGCCTCTCTCCCTCGTTCTCTCCTTGAGCTGTCGCTGACCACTGGCCCTGCATCCCCACTGACCTTGGCATGACGTCCACCTCCCTCGTCAGCCATGTGTAGGTCCCTCCACCTCTCTGATAGTCTATCTGGATCATCTTCAGTAGTTCCTCTCCTACGGGTAACTCTTAAATTAGCCATTCCCAAAAATCCCAAGAAGGCTTTTGGTCCCAAAGCCCAGAGCCTGAGCCAGTGGTTCCTAGCCATCATGAGACATCACTGTCACCCGGTCCCAGTGCCAAAAGTCTGAAGTAATGGGTCTGAGATGCTGCCCAGTATCTATATATTTTTTCAAGTCGCCCAGGAAATTCCCCTGTGTGGCTGGTACACTGAGCATGTCTTGGGGGAGGGGGATTAGCTGAGAGGAAAGGGCAGAGGAAGTCACAAGAGCAAGGGAGTGGGGGCTAACAAAACTCCCCCCGCCCCGAACCCCTGCACAAAGGGCATGCCCAGCATCTGTCCTGCTTCTGGTTTCTGAAGCCACTTCTAAAACATTTTCACTTCTAAATCTTTCCCTCCCCCGCAAAAATCTATCTCCCTCCTGAGCTGAAAACAATCTGCTAGAAAGGAAAAATAAGTAGAATAGACCAATTTCTCCTTGTTAAGACAGCTCCACAAGAATTGTTTTATTGCTTTTCTTGGAGTTTGATTTTTTTTTCTTATAAAATCAGGCAAAAATGAGCATTAGTATTCCATGTATCCACAGAGGTGACCCTTGGTATTAGAGAAAAAAAATAACATAAAGCACCAGACCGTTCCCATCAGGATCATGTTCGGTGTTATTTTTCTCCCCTAACAGTGTTTTCATGATTCAGATAATTGAATGGGAGCATTAGAAGGTCCCCTCAAGGCCATTTGGTGCAGCCCGTCATCCCTTGAGGAACTGGGGAGGCTTCACTCGAGGACCATGATCTTATCGTCAGACCCACCTGAGTTCCAGTCCCAGCTTGGCCACTTTCTAGCTGAGCCCCTTGGGCATGGAACTTACATTAATGTAGGCCCCTCAGTATACTTGTCCACAAAAAGTGGACCTTGATACCCGCCTCCGCCGTACCACAGAGCTTTTGTGAACAATAAATGCGTCAACAATAACTGTCAGTCCTCTGAGTTGAAGTTTGGATGTTGAATGTGATATTTGAGGCTGGAACCATGACCACACACAGAAGCATTTTGACACCGTCAGTTTCTTTCACCAGAATTCAGGATGCTCTGTGGCGTCAGTGTCATCTGTAGGCAGACCACAGGGCCACCTAGGCAGCCAAACGTCTTCTCCCAGCAGTTTGCCTGGCACCAGGAAGCACACCATTATTGATAAGCCCTCACTGGAAAGCAGTGTGGTAAAAGGAAGGAAGTCAAAATAATTACGCTGACCCTGATTCTACAAACTTTTGACTATGGGATCTTACAAACTTAGCTACTCTCTGTTTTCTCCTCTGAAGGTGAGGATGATAAAAGTTGCTCTATGGGGCTCCTGGGTGGCTCAGTCAGTTAAGCGCCTGCCTTGTGCTCAGGTCATGATCTTGGGGTCCTGGGATCGAGTCCCACATCAGGTGTCTTGCTCAGCAGGGAGCCTGCTTCTCCCTCTCCCTCTGCCTGCCGCTACCCCTGCTTGTGCTCACTCTCTCTCTCTCTCTCTCTGTCAGATAAATAAATAAAATCTTTTTTTAAAAAATTGCTCTGCCTCCCCCTCGTATTATGGGGGTCAAATGAAATTGTTTAAGCCAGTAACTCTCACTCAGTAGCAGGAAGAACCATGAAGAACGCGAGGAACTTAATTTGACATCTCCATTTAGATTTTTCAAAGACACCTCAAACCCAGTATGATTAATACCAAATTCATGCCCATCCCAAACCTGCTCCTTCTCTGTGGTTCTCCGCCTCATCAAAAGGCAACACTATCCATACATATGGTTGCTCAGGCTAGAAACCCAGGAGTCATTAATTCTGCTTTCCCCCGCCATTCTCATCTAACTCATCACCCAAAACAACCAATTTTCTCTTAAAAGTATCCATGGACTCCATCCCCTTCTTTCTACCTCCACCTGAATCTCAGCCAACACCAGCTATTGCCAGGATCACTGTCTTGTAATTGGCTTATTTCTTCCCACTCTTGGCCCTCCATTGACTTTTTCTGATATTTCTCTCTCTCTCTTTCACACACACACACACACACACACACGCACGCACATGCATAAAAACACACATTAAAGCTCCTAAAAAGCCCTCCAAATGCTTTTCTGATGAAGACTAAAGCTCCTACTCTGACTCTCCAACTTCACTTCTTATCCTTCTCCCTACCCTCAGCACTGGTCAGCTGGATGGGGCTTCTTTTAGTTCCTTGAAACAAACGTGCTACAGGACCTTTGCACATGCCTTTGCATATGCCTTCTCTTTTTCCTCCCCCACTCCCTGCCCCTAACTCCTACTCTTCCTACAGATTTAGCTCTAGCACTGAGTCACCACATTCTTAGGGATCGGTGTCCTGATCTTTCTGACCAGACCAGTCCTCCCTGTTATCCCTCCTGTGACCCCACCACCTCTCTTCCACAGCATCCGTCACACTAGTAGTTTTATATGTTCATGTGAAAGAAGACATTCCATCTGATTTCTTGCTGACAATTATATTCACAACATAAAGCACAGTGCCTGGCACACAGTAGGAATTTTATACACATTTGTTGAGTGAATGAATGAGTATGGCTCACAAAGGCATCTTGGAAACCGGCTCTTAAAAACAGCAATAACAAAACCCTCAGGATCCTTTTAAGCTGTTAAGGAATGTTGGAACCTCTTTGGTGCCCAGAAGAGCTTTTGGCCTGATGGAACATCTTTATGCTAGACTGTCTGAGATGCCCTCTCATTCCTCTGAGCACTTAGGCAAACACGCCTGGTACAAACAGAGATTCTCAAGCAATCTGCCTTCCCAGCACTGAATCCTGTTTTCCTTGGGCACTTCCCAGCTGCTGACAAACTTGCTGAACACTCTTCCTTCTGGTTTAAAAGTTCCTTTTTCCTGGTGGTGGGTATTATGGAGGGCACGGATTGCATGAAGCACTGGGTATGGTGCATAAACAATGAATTCTGGAACACTGAAAAGAAATAAAATTTAAAAATAAAAATTAAAAAAAAAATAAAAAGGAAGCTCCTTTTTTTCTCCTGGGCTTTATGAAGCCAGGCTCAAGCCAGAAACAGCACTCCACCTTGCCTACCAGGCTTGCCCTACAGAGGAACTCACTGTAGAAGGTTCTCTCCTGATAATGATCTGGCTGATGTCTACTCTTCCTTCTCTGAACTCTGTAAGCAGCAACACAGCAGGAACCAGGTTCTGACCCCTGAGGCAGGAGGTGAGGAGCTGATCCTTGCATCCCTGGGAGGTGGGGTCCCTGAAGGAAACTGAGATCCTCCCCCTGTGTCCGACCCTAGAGAGGAGTCCTCAGATATAGCCACTGTGAGGGCTCTAATAGATAGATAGATTGATTGATTAATTCTGACCAAATGAGATTTAACCCAACATGAAAGATGGAACGTGCTGTATTTTTTTTTCTTTCCTCTGAAGTCCTTGATGTTACCACCATACTGTGCTGTGTATTTTCTAAGTTTTTTTTTTTGTTTGTTTTTTGTTTTGTTTTTGTATGAAAGGAAACAAGAGGAAGAGACAGATTCAGGAACAGAGGGGAGGAAAGAGTGGAAGAAGTTAGGAAGCAAGCGGTAGGATAGGAAGGGAGAGAGTAGCGAGAAGACACAAAGAGAAAGAGGAAATTGGGAGGAAGGAGGCTCCTTCAGGAGAATTTTTTCAGTAAATCCCAGCCCACGGAAGCTGTGCACACGGGCTCCCCCACTTTCTCCTCCTGAAGCCCGAAGGCAAAGCGAGATGCTGTGTCAGTTACAGGAAAAATCAATGAAGATACTGTTCAGGAGTCCTTTTCGCCATTCAATGCGGATGGTATCCTTCACTTTCTACCACTGATTCATTTACTTCCAGCCTCTCTCGGGGCTGCTGACAGACGCTATCTCTGAAGAATCGGAAGCAAAATCACCTTTGTTTCTCTCTGCAACTGTTCCTCTGTATGGTTTGTTACGGGAACCACCACGTGACCTCCCCAGGCCTATAGGGCTGAAGGGCAAGACCTCACCGGGCCAACCCTCCTTGGGTGCCTCCTCCCACCAGCCCAGCAGCTCCTTCAAGGAGCCCAGGCCCCATCAGGCCTCCAGCATGGAGGCTGAGAACTTCTCCTACCTTTACCCTCGGTTTCCTTCAGGGCATCTGTCCTCTAATGTATTAAAACCTGCTCCCGTGCCAGTACCCTCCCAGCTCAACAGTAGTGCAGAAGAACGGCCTTCCTAGAGAAGGGCTCTCCAAAGCAGTAACAGGTAAGGGAAGTGCAGGTGTGAAACTCAGGAAGAGCATCCCCGGAGCAGGCCTTGTAGGTGAGGTAGGAGGCCGCCTGCGTGGCTGAACTCCCTCCTTTACGGAGTCTTTACTTCAGCTAAGTAGTGCCCTTCCCCTGGGAGCCCATTCTGGACTTGCCACATTTCTAGAGTGTCCACCCTTCAGTCCCCACACTAGTTTCCTATTGCTGTTGTAACAAAGTAGCAAAACCTTTTGGGTTAAAACAACATAAACTTATTTTCTCATAGTTCTGGAAGTCAGAAGTCTGAGCTAAGTCAGGGGGGTTGCATTCTTTCTGGAGGCTCAAGGAAAGGATTTGTTTCCTTGTTTTTCCTACTTTCTAGAGACTGCCTGTGTTCCTTGACTCATGGCCATCTTCCTTCATTCTGAAAGACACAGCAAAGCCACTTCCAATCTCTGTCTCCCTCTCTGTGTCTCTCTCTCTTCTGACTGTGCTTCCCTTGTCACATCTCCTATTCTGTCTTTGACCCTCCAACCTCCCTCTTAGCAAAAGCCCTTTGATTCCATTGGGCCCCCCCCCAATAATCCAGGATAATCTTCAAAACTCGTGAATTAATCCTACCTGCTAAGTTCTTTTTACCATGTAAGGGAACAGATTCGCGGGTTCTAAGGTCTAGGACAAGGACATTGTCCCCTAGGACAAGGGGGTCGACATTATTCTGCCTAACACATTTCCGCATGGTTAGAATGAATGAATGATGCAACCATATTTCTTTTCAGCTAGTGACAGGTGGGATGAATGGAGAGACTCGAGAGCTGGGTAAGAGGGGGATGTTGGGTACTACCGAAGGGTAAGAGGGCAGAAGTGAGAGAGAGAAGTGACATAGTATTGCTTTCGGTGACTTAACACCCTGGTTTTATGTGACTAAACTCAAGGGAAAAAGCAGTCAACACAACAAACCCAAATCCTCCCAGATTACACAAAATTTGGTGTTTTGCCATAATGGAATATTACTCTGCCCCAAAAAGTAATGAGCTACTGGTATATACAACAACATGATTGAATCATACAAATAAATTTTGAGTGAAAGAAACAGACACAAAAACTGTATTCTGTACAATTGCATTTATAAGAAGTTCAAGAACAGAAAAACTAATATAGGATCGAAAAAAACAGAACACTAGTCCGTAAGAAGTGGGACTTGACAGGAAGGAGGCATATGGGAACGTTCCTGGTGATGGGAATGTTCAAAATCTTCGTTGGGGTTGTAGATACTTCGGTGCATATATTTCCCAAATTGTATGCTTCGGGTCTAGGCATTTCTCTCTATATAAAATTTACCCCAATTAATATTTTTTTTAAAGTTAAAAAACATGAAAGATAGATCAGAAGACTCACATATCCATGTAATCAGACTTGTCTGCAGAGAATGGAGAAACTGAGGTCAAGCAATAATCGAAGAGGAGCTGGCTAGGCATTGAGGCGAGATGATGAGCCCTCAGAGGGAAAGTGGCCAGGTGCCAAGATAAATCCCCACTTAGACACAGCCTGGTGAAACTGCAGGATATTAAAGATAAAATCGTCAAAGCTATCAAGAGAGAGAGAAAGAGAGAGAGAGAGAGATCACCTACAAAACTGTGTTCCTTAAACACACTCATTAAACTGACCTTTCTCAGGGTGCCTGGGTGGCTCAGTGGGTTAAAGCCTCTGCCTACGTACAGCTCAGGTTGTGATCACGAAGTTCTGAGATCGAGCCCCGCCTCGGGCTCTCTGCTCAGCGGGGAGCCTGCTTCCCCCTCTCTCTCTGCCTGCCTCTCTGCCTGCTTGTGATCTCTCTCTGTCAAATAAATAAATAAAATCTTAAAAAAATAAATAAACTGACCTTTCTCTTTTCTGCAGCAACGGTGGATGCCAGAAGACAACAGAACATCTCCAAAGTGTTAAAGGAAATGTAATAAAAACTATATACTCTGCTAAATGATCATTAACAAGTAAGCACGAAATAAAGACATTTGAAATATACAAAAACCAACAGATTTTTTTAAACTATCCCCATGCCCTCTTTGTATAAACTAACAGGTGTTCTTCCGCAAAAAAGAAAAGTTGAACTAGAGGTAAGGCTTGAACCACACAAGGAGCCCAGAGATTGTGAAACATACTGGCAGCTTTCATTAACTAGTAACTACAGGAGGTCGAAAAGACGTTTCACTTTTATTCTGAAAGGTAAAATAATATAAAAGAAACATAATGAGTGTTCATCATAGGAAACTTGGAAAGCACAGAAAGTTATAAAGAAAATATAAAGACTACCTATAGTCCAGCACCCAGAGGTCGCACTGCTGTTTCCACTGCCCCTGGAATCACCCCTGAAGCTCTGTACATATTTTTTTGCAAGAAGATTTTTAATGACATATCTTTTTACATTGGGTGGCTTTCCACAATGGATACGACCAAAATGACATATATGTATATATTATGAGACACTAGTTTGCTAGGATAAATCTCCAGCAAACAATATTCTAGGAGATTCTTTAAAAAAAAAAAAAGATTTTATTTATTTATATGGCAGAGAGAGAGACAGCAAGAGATGGAACACAGCAGGGGGAGTGGGAGAGGGAGAAGTGGGCCTCCTGCTGAGCAGGGAGCCCGATGTGGGGCTCGATCTCAGGACTCTGGGATCATGACCAGGGCCAAAGGCAGACGCTCAACGACTGAGCCACACAGATGCCCCTGTTCTAGGAGATACTGAACAATGTGGCAAGGCCTGGTCTTGTTACAGCAGAGAGACCTTTCAGTCCCCTCAAACAAAAGACATACGAGGAATGCATAGTAATCCTGGATTGAGAAGCCAAAATGTTACTTCAACACTGGTGCCAAGAATATACAATGGAAAAGGATAATCTTTTCAAAAAATGGAATTGAGAAAATTGGACATCCACATGCAAAAGAAGGAAATTTGGTCTTTTTCTTAACACACAAAAATGAACTAAAAAGGGATTAAAGACTTGAACCTAAGAACTGGAACTATAGAACCCCCAGAAGAAAACACAGGGGAAAAGCTTCATGACATAGGTCTTGAAAATGAGTTCATGGGTGTGACATCAAAAGCACAGGGACCAAAAGCAAAAATAGACTAGTGGGAGTAACTCAAACCAAAGAACTTCTGCACAGTGAAGGAAACACTCAACAGAGTGAAAAGGCAACCTACAGAATGGGGCAAAATATTTGGAAAGGGGTTAATTTCCCAAATATATAAAGAATGGCAACTGTATAGCCAAAACCAAACAAACAGTATTAATAACTCAACTAAAAAATGGCTACAGACTTGAATGGACATTTTTCCAAAGAACACATACAAATGGCCAACAGATATATGAACAAGTGTTCAACATCACTAATCATAACCATTCTGAGATATCATTTTATGTCTTTTAGGATGTGATTATTAAAAACAAAACAAAACAAAACAAAAAAAAACCAAGAGTTGTTGAAGATGTGGAGAAAGTGGCACCCTCACAGGCTGTTGGTGGGAATGCAAAATGGTACAGCGATGAAAAGCAGGATGGAGTTTCCTCAAAAAATTAAACGTCAAATTACCAGATGATCCAGCAATCCCACTTCTAGGTGTACATCCACAAGAACTGAAATCAGGATCTCAAAGAGATATCTGGACTTTCGTGTTCATGGCAGCACTATTCACAACAGTCAAGACGTGGAAACAACCTAAATGTCCCTCAGCAGGTGAAGAGACCAGGATTAGGTGGTATATACCTACAGGGAAATATTATCCAGCCTTTAAAGAGAAGAAAATCCTACAATATGCAACAACACAGATGAACCTTGAGGACATGATGCTAAGTGAAATAAACCAGTCACAGAACAGTCACGATTCCACTTATATAAGGCATCTAAAATAGTCAAAGCCATAGAAATAAAAAATCGAATGGTAGTTGCCAGAGGCTGCAGGGAGGGAGACATAGGGAGTTACTAGTCAATGAGTATAAAATTTCAGTTATGCAAGATGAGTAAGATCTAGACATCTATGTATAATATTGTGCCTATAGATAACAATACCACTTTTATACACTTAAAAATTTGTTTAGAGGGTAGACCCCAGGACCCTGGGTGGCTTAGTCGGTTAGACGTCTGCCTTCAGCTTGGGTCTTGATCCCGGAGTCCTGGGATCGAGTCCCACATCGGGCTCCCTACTCAACGGGGCAGTCGGCTTTTCCCTCTGCCTGCCGCTCCCCATGCTTGTGCTCTCTCTCTCTGACAAATAAATAAATTCTTTATTTTTTTTTTGAAGACTTTATTTATTTGGCAGAGAGAGAGACCAGGAGAGAGAGGGAGCACAAGTGGGGGGAGGGGGTGGTGAGAGTAAATAAAATCTTAAAAAAAAAAAGGAAGGTAGATTTCATATGAAGTGTTTTATCATAATAATATTTAAAACTTTATTAATCTTTTTTTTTTAAAGATGTTATTTTTAATCTACCTCTGTCATTACCCAGCCAGTTGTCTCTCTGGGCTCCCAGATTCTCATAAGTAACACTCCAAAAATAACTCTCCCTTCCCCCAGAAAAGGCCCTGGCTCTAGCACAGTGGAAACTTCTGTCTAGTTCCAGCTCCCTGGGCAAGTGAACTGAGAAGCAAGAGCCGCTTGCAGAGAGAGCTGGGGCCGAACCCGCACCCTGGGCTGGGATCAGATTTCCCGGCTGTGCAGGTGGCTCCATCAGCTTCTTTCACGCTCCCTCCCCGGGGCCCAAGGTGGTCCGTCTCCTCCGCCGTCTCCTCCACCTCCGCCCTTCGCGCTCAACAGACCCACAGGCGAAGGTTCTGCCGCAACACTTCCCACAAGCAGATGACAGGGAGGGCAAGTCCTCCGGGATCCGGGAAGAGGCATCAAGTGATCTCCAGCAAAAACCTGTTTTCACTTTAAAAATGCATGTGCCTTTTGTATTTTATTCCATACTCTCTCTGTATTTATTTTACTGGAGAAATCTTTCCCCCGTCCTCCAAATAAAATTGATACACAGCAAGGAGATGCACCACATTCCTCTACTGGGCTTTAAGTCCCTCCCAGCCCATGTGGCACCACCCCCCCCCCCCCCCCTCCCCCCCCCCCCCCCCCCCCCCCCCCCCCCCCGCATTGGGTACACTAGCTGGTGAGAGAAGCAGGGGGTCCCTCAGGGCTCCTCCTTCCACCCCCACACCCCACCCCACCCCATGCTCATTCAGCCCCTGCTTCCAGCCCTCTGTTTGGAGGCCCCTTCCGGTTGTCACTGTCGGATTCATACTTGACCCTCAGGGTCAGAGGCCTTGGCAATCGCTTCAACCCAGACACTCCCTTTGGTTTACAGGAGGAGGCCCTACCGCAGTCCTTAGACCCACAGAACCCCATTTCCCAGCACCCTAAGGAGAGGGAGGCACTTCTGAGAGCTCTTGCAAAAGTTCAGTGTCCTGGGGGACAGTATCAGCTCAGGCCACCTTAGCCAGACCCCTCCCGCCAACATGCGTAGCTAGGTAAATCTAGCCAAGGAGAATACCTAAGGCAGCTGAAAAGAAGAAAAGTGGGGCTGGAGGTAGGAGAGAAGGTTGAGCAGAGCAAACAGAGGGCAGCCCACAAACTGAAATGCAGGCAACCAGCCCCAATGCCTGTGCGGGTGACCACTACAGGGACCAACGTGTTGGGTCCTGCTGGGTAAAGGTTGCCACCTCACACCTGATGTGTCACCCAAACAAGAGCAGACCCCCCCTCCCCAGAGAGCAACAAACCCAACTCTTTGGGCCCTTGGGATAGACCAACTATTGGCACATTTTGCAAAAACACTTGTTCAAATCATTGGTGCCTCAGAATAATTGTTTCCTTTCTCCTCTGCTCCTCTACTGGCAGCCTGGAATTTTCCATGAGAAACAACTGATGGTGCCAGCCAGGAATTTCTAAGAATCAATGGTCTCCAATGCTTTTTTGATCACTCATGTCTATTAGTAAAAATCTTAAGATGTGTTCCCAATATATGAACATTTAAAAATTTATCAATTGCATACAATTGTACCTGTAGGTTAGTACATTACACAGAAAAAGGCATTTTTGAAGGATGAGTTGAAAATTAAAAGCAAACAGACCTCGTGTTTCTCACTCCACTCCATCCAGCCAATCATCAGGTACAACCTGCTTTGGAAGCCACGGCTGTACCTCATTGTCTGTTACTCTTTTGTTTCTTAAACTGTGTTGAGGCGCCATGTCTCTGACCAGACATTCATCTCAGATGTGCCAACTTGCTAAAGAATGTAAATGTCTTCATCACCGGGATGAACGTGTCTGAGGGTGGGAAGAAGAGAGGAGAGGATTAACCCTGCCCTCAAACTCAAAGGATAGGCCTACACATTCTGCAACAATTCAAATGCCCGAGTGACCGCTGTGTGCCTGGCACTGTGTTGGGTACTGAGCAGAACACAGGGAAACCCACGGAGGAGTTGGTCATAGAGCCTGCCCGCTGGGGCTCCCCATCTCTGCTATTGGGGGTGCACACATCACTCAGATTCAGGGCAGCTAGGCAGAAAGAGAAATAATGGACTGTGAGAATGTAAGAGGAGAGCTAAAAGGTAGGCGGTGGAGGGCTGCCTGGGTGGCTCAGTGGGTTAAAGCCTCTGCCTTAGGCTCAGGTCATGATCCCAGGGTCCTGGCATCAAGCCCTGCATCGGGCTCTCTGCTCAGAGTGGAGCCTGCTTCCTCCCTCTCTCTCTCTTTCTCTGCCTACCTCTCTGCCTACTTGTGATCTCTGCCTACCAAATAAATAAATAAATTCTTTTAAAAAATTGTTTAAAACGTAGGCAGTGGAAACTGGTCTCTGAAGGATGGGCGGGACATTGCCACAGAGGTTGGGAGGGCGGGAAGGAGGACTCCCCACAGAGGGCCTAAATGTCTCCAAAATTAAGGTAATAAAATATGCCAGAGGGGGTGCCCTAATGAATATCCTGTGTCAAAGTCTACTGGATGCAGGAAAACACCGGAAGAACATGCTTTCACATAGAACTAGGCGTGGTTCCCTGGGCTCCAATGTTGGCTCTTCCACTAGCTAGCCATGGGACCCGAAGCAAGACATTCCACCTCCCTGAGCCACACCTCCTTCTCCTGTTAGATTCAGATACTCCAGTTCTCAGGGTTGTTGCAAAAGGTAAATAACACAAGTGTTTCCTTTAAGAGCACAGAATCAGAAAGCAAACTTTCTTGGTCCAAATCCTGCTCTCCCATGGGCCAGCTGCATGTTGCTCGCCAGCCCCTGTTATCCCAGTCTCTTTGAAAAAGAGCATAGGTACCTTCATCAGAGATTCTCTTCTGGCGTGTGCAACAACGCTGGGGAACAGACAGACAGAAAGCCCAGCTCTAGAGGAGAATGTGTTACAGAATAAGCCTGGAACATCTTGTCACGGGAGAAAACCAGGCAGCTATCCAAGGTCACAATAAAAGATCTGAGGATCCAACCCGAAGAGATGCCTACTTTGAGGGAAAGTGTCAAAGACTAACAATAACAATGGATTGAAATACATCACATTTGTAAAAATCCATATGTTCATACTGATATTTTTCAAATGATCTCATTCTGATAGTGCCAGATGTATTATCCTGAAAACTGAACAAAATAAGATTAAAATCAAGCATTGAAGTCACCGTTCCTGAATGAGCTGTATCTCAAGATAATTCAATAGTTGATGAGGGGATGTTTCCCTCTGTGCGAGTGGGTTCTATATTTTGGACCATAAAGGGGAAAAAAAGGACAGAATAATGTCATCTTGCAAACCCTCTAATGAATTAAAGGGTCTGGGTATGATGTTCAGTGCCTGCCCCCACCACTATAAGAGACAACCAGACATTCTGTGACTCTTGACACAGCACCATCTCTGAAGAACCCTTGGCAAACAACAAAAGCCAAACCTGGATCTCAAGAAGCCTCTAGATCAACCAATCTGCAGGAAATACAGGGGACAGGAGAATGTGCTAAATGCTATCATGGAAATGCAATCAGCAAGATCCAAAACAAACGACCCAGTTTCTTCAACAAGAACCTCAAAGTTAGGGGGAAAAAAAAGAGGGAGGGAAAATCTAGGAACGTAAAAGCAGTATGAATCAAACGTGATTGACGGACCTTGCACATCCTGATACAAACAAACTCACGGCTGAAAAATCATTTATGTGCATAGAAAGGGTACAGAGTTTCACTTTGAGATGATGGAGAAGTTCTGGAGATGGATGGTCGTGATGGTTACACAACAGGGTGCGAATGTCACTGACGTGTACACCTAAAAAGTATTGAAATGGTCGATTTCATGTGATATAATTTTTTAACCACAATAAAAAATCATTTGTAAGACTACTGGATATTGACTGGATATTAATTAAGGGATTACTATGGTTATATTTTAAGTGCCCTTCTTATTTTTTTTTAATTTTGTTTATTTATTTGACAGAGATCACAAGTAGAGAGAGGCAGGCAGAGAGAGGAGGGGGAAGCAGGCTCTCTGCTCAGCAGGGACTCGATCCCAGGACCCTGAGATCATGACATGAGCTGAAGGCAGAGGCTTAACCTACTGAGCCACCCAGGTGCCCCACCCTTCATTTTATTTTGTATTTATTTATTTATTTATTTGACAGAGAGAGAGAGAGAGAGAAACAAACAGAGAGTACAGGCAGGGGAAGAGGCAGGCAGAGGGAGAGAGAGAAGCAGGCTCCCCACCAAGCAGGGAGCCTGATGGATCATGACCTAAACCAGAGGCAGACGCTTAATCAACTGAGCCACCCAGGTGCCTCTTAGGTGTCCTGTCTTTTAGAGATACATATTGAAGTATTTATGGATGAAATAGCATGATGGCTATTATTTACCTCAAATTAATCCAGTGGCGTGGGGGGTGAGGGGGTGTGAATGATATAAAATTCACCAGGAGTTGGTAATTATTATAGCTGGATGGTGAACGTAAGGGGTTGGTTGTATATTTGAAATGTTCTATCATATAAAGTTTTTTAAAATCCCTGCCCTCAGAGTTTACCATTTGACTATGGTAAAATAAACAAATGAGCAGAATAAATAGCATGTCAGGTGATAATGAGCATTACAAAGAACAAAATAAGCCAGGAATATCAGAGGGAATATATATTTGCAAATTTTCTTGCTAAATAAGGATAAGTCAGAGAAATACAAATAATACATGATTTTCTTTAGATATGGAATCTAATAAACAAAGCAAGCTAACACAATAAAACAAAACTCACAGTGAACAGAATCTTGCCTGCAGGAGGAGAGGGAGTTTGTGGGGGGTAGGTGGAGTGGGTAAGGCATTCAAAAGGTACAAACTTACAATTTTAAGATCTTTAAGTCATGGTTGTAACGTGCGGCTCGGTGCATGTTTGGAAGGTGCCAGGAGAGTATATCTTAAAAGTTCTCATCACAAGAAAAAAAAATTCTGTAACCATGTATGGTAACAGGTAGTAACTAGACTTACTGTAGCAATTAAGTCCCAGTGTATACAAATATCAAATCATTATGTTGTATGCCTGAAAATAATATAATGTTATATGACAATTATACTTCAATACTAAATAAATTCACGAATGAAATGCTAAAAAAAATTTCAGAAATTTTCAGCTATATTTAAAGCCAGGAGACTAGTTGAGTTCATCTATGGAACGAATACAGATAAAAAAAAAAAAAAAGAAAGAAAAATAGTAGCCTGGGTTCTGAGTCTGGGGTTCCTTCATGGGTTTAGGGAAATGAGAATCCAGGAAAAAAAAAAAAATAAGAAGGGACAATCAGTGAGGGAAAAGGAAAACTCAGAGGAGCGTGACGTCCTCGCATCCAGAGGGAAATGATCACCTCTGTTAAATGATGCTGATAGTCTAGTAAGCTTAGGACTGAAAGACATATCAGCATTAGATTTAGCAATAGGGAAGTCATTAGTGATCTTGGCAGGAGTGCGATCTCTGGAAAGGTACAGCCAAAACTTGGTTAGAGTGGGTTCTAGGGAGAATTGGAGACATCAAGAATAGGCAACTTTTTCAAACACATGATCCTTATTGCTAACTGCACAGGATTGTACACTTGAAAGTGTACAATCAACTGAGAGTTGATCTGAAACATTTGTACCACACAGAGACACACACACACAGACACAAACAGACACACACACACACACACACATACACACACACGGGGGTATTAACTATCTTAACTATGTCAGTTGAGGGATGGGTTCATTATCTTCATCTTGGTAATCATTCCACAATGCATACGAACATCATTTCATCACATTTTACACTTTAAATATATACAATTATATTTGTCCACTGTTCCTCAATAAAGCTAAAAAAGAACAGACCACTCTTTTGAGGGGTTTTGCTATAAAAGGAAGCAGGAAACTGGGGAGGTAGTGGGAGGAGTGTGTGGAGTCAAGAGAAGAAATTGTTTTAGGGATGGGAGAAATGAAAGCGTGTCGGTAGGCAGGTGGGAGTGAAATGGCAGAGAGCAACAATTTGATGATGCAGGAGAAAAGGACGCCTTTGGGGAGGCGAGGGCAGACAGGGTCTAGTGCACAAGCACAAGGGCAGCAGTTCATCCGTGGTAACGCAAGGGAGGGCGGATAGTATCACGATGACAGAGACTCTGCAGATGGTAAGACATGCAGCTGTGGAAGTTCTGTTCTGGCTGCTTCCATTTTCTCAGCGAAGTCATCATCTACGAGCAAGAATGAGGAAGGGGCTATAGAGAGAGGAGGTGGGGCGGCAGGTATCCACGTGAGGGGAGTAGAAGACTGAAATACACATGAACGGTTAGGGTAATGCCTGCCACGCCATCATAAAGTTTTAAGAATGCACTTAGAGGACACATTTAAAGTGCTTAGAATAGTGCCTGCCATGCAAACACGTAACACAGATTCGTTCTTCATTTTTTTAATTAGGCCTCTCTTCCTAAATCCCCTCCATCTCCAAGAATTGGCACTACTTCAGATGTACAGAGTTGACTCAAGACCCAAGTGTCTCCATCTGACAGCTCTTGGGCTGAACCCCTGGAAAACAGCTCCTGATCTCAAAGCCACTGGAGCGGTCCCCACCACAGACATCTCCCCGCCCGTGAGCAGTCAGCTCTGGAAGGCAGCCTTCCCAGCAGCAAGCACAGCAACAGAACACTGTGTCCTGCTGGGAGGAGAGATCATTCGGACCAGGGAGCTCCTGGTCGGTAATTACGGTCCCAGCCTTGGCATTTCCCCAGGACGTGGTGGGGCTCCTGGGCTCCCAGGGGCTTTCGAGCGGTGAAATGGAAATTATACTTAGCTGCAGGGTGTGCAGGCTCGGGGGGCTCTGGGCTGGGATCCTCCGTGGTGAGCTGCCAGCATGAGGGTGTGTTAACTTATGAAGATGGAGATGAGTCACCCATCCGCAGACAGGAGCGGGGGCTGGGGAGACACTGAGTGTGATGGTGGGAAGTACTGAACCACGAGTCTAAAGGCTTGGGGTAAGATCTTGGCTCTTCCACATGAACGATGTTACCTTGAACTATTCAGGTTCCTTTTCTGTAAGGAAAAGTGGTGATGATGATGATGATGATGATGATGATGATGATGATAGCTTTACTCAGACTCCCACAGGGCACAGCTTCGGCAACTCTCAAGTGTATGCTCCAAAAAAACAAGGGAGATGGAAAGAGACAAGACACCTATGCCAGCTGTCCTCTGTTTGCAACTGCAGAGCCACTCTCCACTCTGATCCAGTCCTCTTCATGCCCTGGGATGCAGGCCTGGATCTGAATTGTACCGACTGGCCTCCCTGCCCTCCCGTGTTAGGTTCAGTTAACCCCAGACTCCAGCTGGAGACCAGAGACCGGAAGGAGTGTGAGGTCATGCATCTGTTTGCCATGGCTTGGCTACATCCATCTACTAATGATCGCAGCTCCTGGAGGCTGTCTTCTTCTTCACCTACCCTGTCCAAGTCCTGGTGGCCTCTTGTTTTCCTGCCCTTCAGGAGGGGAGGAAGAGCTCCTCACTGTCCTTAGCCCCATGATGCTTCACCACCCCTTACTGTTCCCTAAGTCCTGCCTACATCTTTATTAAGCTCTCTCTAATGCCCAGTTTGGTGGTATCTACTATTTTTTCACAAGATCTGCCCTGGGTTCTCTCTCCTACTAAGTAACAGGCTCTTGTTTCATCTCTCAACTGAGTACAGAAATCATCAACAAACACTTGAGTAATATTTATTGAGCAGTTAATGTATACCAGGTTTCAGTTAGGTTACAAAAAAGCAAAAAAGCGGGGCGCCTGGGTGGCTCAGTGGATTAAAGCCTCTGCCTTCAGCTCAGGTCATGATCCCAGGGTCCTGGGATCAAGCCCCGCATCGGACTCTCTGCTTGGCAGGGAGCCTGCTTCCTCCTCTCTCTCTGTCTGCCTCTGCCTACTTGTGATCTCTATCAAATAAATAAATAAAATCTTTAAAAAAAAAAAAAAGCAAAAAAGCATCACTTTACTGCAAAGGACCTAAAGTCTCACTTGAAAAGTCAAGGCATATGTACATCAAAAACCATGAGAAGTGCCTTGCATGTGCTTAATGAGTCTTTCTCTCCTTACTAGATGGAGAAACCTGCTTTTCAGTTGCTGAATCCCTGGGTCACTTGTCCAACCTGGTCCCCTATAAAGTAGGTCCCCATAGCGCCAGGAAGCATAGTAAGCAAACTATAGGATACAAGTTGTAAGATTTCCCCTCATAGCACATACTCTATCAGAATTTCCAGTTTATTCACCGTATCCCTAACAGGACAATGATCTCTGTGAAGACAGAGCTCCTACTCATCTTGTTAACCATTCTCTTCTCACCTGGACCACTGTGGGGCTCCTAGCAGTCCTCCCTGCTTCAACCTTTACCCCTCCACCCTTCATTAACATTCTTCACATGGTATTAGGAGTGGCTTCCAAAACTATAAATCTAACCCTACTGCTCTACCATTGAAGACCTTCCAAAGTCTTCCCACTGCAACCGTGATCAAGTCCAACTCCACCAGCTGCAGGAGCTCAGGAGCCCACCTCCCTCTTACCACATGCCTCTACTAACCTTTATGTACCTCTCACATACCAAGTTAAGTCCAACTTCTGGGCCACTGACTTGCTGTTCTCTCTTCTGGACCATCTGGCTGTCTCCTTGCTCTCTACCTACTGGGCTTCAGCTCAAATGTCACATCCTCTATAACATCCCCTTTTATGCTTTATACACAGCACCCAGAACCAGGGGAAATAATTTTACTCACTTACTATCTGTCACTTGCACAGTATCATGAAAGTGGAACCTTGTCTTTGTCACTCACCACTAGATCCCCAGAGCATGCAGCGCTGCTTGGCCACACAGTATGTTCTCATTAAATATTTAGTGAATGAAGGCATAGTATTCAGCTGAGCTCAAAGATGCTTTGGAGCAACATATTAGAAGAAGAGAGAGGTTCTTTAAGCAATAATAAGGGAGAAATAAACAAACCCGATACCTTATGTTGTTTTAGCAAGTAACTGACAAGAGCTGGCCCATGAGAAAGAAGAGTTGAGTCCACATGCAAGGGAGGTATTGGACTAATCCCCTGGGAGCCCTTATAAGGCTGCAGACCTGTCCTTCATAGACTGAGAGGGGGTAGGGAACCATGCAAAGCAGCCTCACTCTCTTATGCCCCCTTCCCCATTATCTTTTCTCTCCCCTCACATTTCCTTCATCTTCCTTCATGGGTACTGAAGTATTGCCCTCATCTAGCACTATCAGAAAAAGTCTCTCTTTAGACCACGGACCAGATTTTTTTTTTTTAAATGAACATCAGAATTTAAACAATGTGGCATGGGCACTATGTCAGTTAGGATGCCTTTGGCCAAATTAAACCCAAACTCAACTGGTTTAAGCAAGAAGGAAGATGTATTTTCTCACATAGCTAGAGGTCATGGCAAAGGGATGCTGTAAGGTCAGCAAGATCAATTCTTTGCAAAGTCCTCAGGACCTAGTTCCTTCTGTCTTTCTTTCATCATCTCCAGTACTAGGTTTGTCCTCAACTATCTCCCCTCATGGTCACAGGATGGCTGCCACCATTCCAAACCTCACAGCAAACACAACAATGTCCATGGGAAGAAGAGCAACCACTCTTCCTTAAGAATCATTTTAAAACTGAGGTAATAATCTTTCTCAGAAATCTTCCCAAACACTTCTCTTCACGTCTCATTGGCCAGAAGGAGCTCATACTTCCCTCAAAGCAGAATGTAGCAAGAAAATGGAATTATCATTTCTGCTCAAGAGCAGAACTGATGAAGTACTGCTCTTGAGCAGAAGAATTTGGAGAGTTTGCCAACAGTGCCAGTTATATGCACTAGTTGGGAGTCTCACTGTGTTCCAGGGTAGTTGCAAAGTTACCCAAATTTCAATGTAATAATCATCATGAAATTCAGTATATGAAAAGATTGCTTAGCCCTAAATTACAAAGTAATAGGATAATATGTAACTGATGAAAGAAGGAAAGTTCCTAATTCTAACTCTTTGTGGGGACTGGGAGATGAGCAAGAAAGGAAAAGGAACCCGGAATGCTTTCTCAGAGGAGATGTCAATAATAAAGCCAACATACCTTGACATTTACTCTACACCCGGCACTGTGCTAAGTGCATTACATAAATCACTAAATTTTATCCCTTCAATAACCCTCTGACATAGTTACTACTCTTTCCTATTTTAAAAAAAGAAACTGAGGCATGGAGAAATTAAGTAGCTTTTTCCAGGTCACCAATTTAGTTTACTGATCTCTGGATTTAAGCCCAGGCAGCCTGATTACAGATCCATTCTTTTACTTAATCCCTAGGCCATTCCTCCTCCCTAATCCTGCAAAAAGTGTTTCAAAGGAACAACTCTGAGTTTCCCCAGATGCTTTAACTAGAGGCAGAAAGTCTAGGCAGATGGAACAAGTACACCTGCTAGAAAGTCATTACCTGGTTCAGGCAGGAGGTAGTTAGGACCTGGTCAGATGGTACAAAAAGAAAGAGGCAAATTGAAAAGTGTATTATTTTTGAAGGAAGAAATACTAGTACTAACATCAATATAATTGTTTCTGGATAGCTGTTGCCAGAAGAGTCTCATGTCAGCAACCTTAAGAAAAATTTAATTTCTATAAAGGATTCACAGGACCTGGAATTGAATTTAGAAAGCAATTTGGTGTCTAAGCAAGTTGACTCACGAAGTCCATCTGGGAGTTCCCCCATATCTGCCATTAACATTTTCCATATTCTCCCTCTATATTCCAAGGGAACTGAGAGCCTTCCTCCCTGAACAGCTGGCTAAGGGAAGGACCAATCCACTCCTGGTCCAGTCAGTGCCCAGAGCACAGCCTAGCACCGACTGTCCATCTGGATCCAAGGGCAGGGCAGTGTCAGCCAAATGTGGAGACCATGATGTAGGCCTTGATTAAGGAGAAAGAAGATTCAAAGCTGATTTCCAGGACTGGAAGGATGAGGCTATCGGAAACAGTCATGTGGTTGGAAAACATTTGAAAGAGCTATTTTGTAGAAGGAAGGGAGATGTGCTATTTTGAACAGGTTGGGGTTGGGAAGATGGTAGCACATCTAAAAGATAGCATTAGAGGGGGAAGACTGGAATGCAAGTCAGGACTGTACACACGGGTATGAGATTCAGTCAAGCAGATCCATTCACCCAGTCATTGAACATGGGTCTGTCCTGGGTTCTAGAATGGTCCTAGGTTCTCGAGCTGCACCAGCGATAGGAATAAAGCCTCTGTTCTTACGTGGCCTATGTTCTAACATCCAAGCCCTTGCAAATAAATGACCACTTGCACAACCTCCCACACTATCCGCTGTATGCTGTGTGACCATGAAGAGAAAAGAGCAAAGTCAAAGTCATGTCAGTCAAGAAGACAAAACAAAGGTGGTGAAGCAGAAAATAAGAAAATAGTCAGACGACACCAGTAGAGAAGAGCAGGGAACCACGAGAGTATCATTTCATTAAAACCAAAAAAGAGTGAGTTTAAAGATTTAATGTCCAATGGGCCCAGGCTAGTAGTGAAGAAAAAGCCACTGAACTTGACATGAAGATTGCCACTGCTCAGCTTCCAGCAATGGTTTTTGATCCCCACTGGGTATCAGAATCACCTGAAGAGCTTTAAGACACACAGATGCCTGAGAGCAATCCCCAAGATCCTAATATAGTTGGTCTGGGGTGGGGCCTGGGTTCTGGAATTATTCTTCAGTTGTTCAAATGACTTAAATAAACAGTTAAGAAACGTTGCTTCAAAGAAAGGGATTTCAGCAGTAGAAGTTAGATCGCAGAGAATAGAAGAGAGGGCATTTTTTTTTTCAGTAGTGGAACTAGCAGTCTTAACATCAGACATGGATGTTTAGCCTCAGTCTCCTCCTGCCTGGCTGTGTGATTTAACCTCCGTGCGCCTTATCTGTGAAATCAGGATAGAAATACTTGCTGTGCCCAACTCACAGTTTCCTTGGGAGGTCAAGATGGGATAATAGATGTGAGAGTACTTTGAAAAAAGATTGAAGTGCTATAAAAATGTAAGATTTATATGGTTGTCAGGTTTTTTTTCCCCAAAGATGGCCCTGAAGATAGTGATTATCAACTATAAAGACTCACGTGGAACCAGCATCCCTTTCCACTGAGCTCACAAAGAAAGCATCCTTTGATAAGTGCTCACAGCCACTGTCTAAAGGTCTAAGGCTGTTTGCAGCTCTCTCTTTTTCACAGTTGGCCCAGCACAGGACCTAGAATAGATGCCACTTCCACAGTCTTGCAAATCCTACCTAATATTGCTAAATCACACAGCCATCCAACATAAAACTCAAGAGTGAAACGTGCTGCCATAAAAATTAAAAATTAAGTTTAATGTTATAAGGTTTCCATTTAGTTGTCAGTCCTACTCGTTACAGAGAATGGGGAAGGCAGAGGAGAGACTGAGAGGCATCTGGGCTAGCGGTCAATGCTGCAGGATCAGAGAAGCCTAATTCCCCTGGCAGATGGGGAAAGATTACCCAAGATCTGAGCCAAACCCCCAAGGTGGTCAAAGCATTCACTGACCACCTTGGGGTCTACTTCAGGTAGGTAGTTGAATATACCTATCTCTGTAGGTAGGTAGTTGAATATACCTATCTCTATAACATGTCATGCCCGTTCCCCAAGACATGGGGACCCATCTCCCACTCTCTGACTGCCCTTAAGGTAGCACCTGGTACCAGGGGAGCAGTGGTACCTGTTTGTGACGACCAAGGTCCAACAGACCCCCACATGACAGGCGGAAAGAGCAGTATGGTAACATGCTCGCTACTCCCTCTTGCTTGTTGCCTTCCTCCAGTAAAAATACAAGAACTACAATTCTTTGTCAAGTAAACAACACACATAATGGTTGAGTTTCTTTTTTCTAATAAGTAGCTTGAACTCAGAGCAAGAATAAAAAGACAGGCCACCTCCTGCTTAGGAACTGAGCCAGGTGTCAGATAACGGGTGTAGGCTTCGGAGATATCTTGGGGAAGATCGGTTACCTTGCTGAGCCCGGTCTGGCTCCTTCTACTCCAGGTGCGATGAGGGAGAAGGTGCTAATTACATTCTCCATCTGCCTGCTACTCCTCTGATACTCTCCACCCAACCTTTTCCACCTGCAAGAAAGCTGGCTTCAAAACTACCCTCCTCAAAACAGAAGTACAGACACCCAAAGCCAGACAGTCCCTCATCTTACCCCACCTCCAACAGGATTTAGACCTTTTGACCAATAAAACTGTACAACAGCAGAACAAGACAGGATTTTGAAACAAAGAATTAAGAGATTCTTCGTAAGTTTATATTAATCCTCTCATCCATTGAGAAGTTACTTCCCTTGTGTTCAAACGTCCTTATAAAAAGCTAACCATGAGGAGAAAAGGGTACAGAAACCACGGTGGGTACCATATCCTTGGCCCCTATTTTAATAAGAAACATCCACTTCAAAGAAGAACATTTCATGCCCCAGTGTACAAACCCTAAGCTTCTAGCATGGGAGGCAACAAGGTTTGGGGAAAAGAGCAATAATTGTGCAGTCATATGGTCCTATATTAAAATTCCATTTTTTTAAAAAAAGCTGCTATGAAGTTGGCCAAGTTACTTAACCTCTCTGAGTCTCTTTTTCCCATATCTATGGAAGGGAATAAAAATGCTCTCCCATAGCATTATTGTGAGCTTGGACATCTGTCCTATACAACATGCAGCTGTCTCTTCCCCCACGGTCCCTGCTGAGACTGGATTTTGCAATATTCAGAAGGTCCAGCGACCTCTTATCCCTGTGAATTCCCTGTGAGCAGAGCACAAGAAATCTCAGCCAAGGTGCGTGCTTATAACTGGGAAGGGGCGTCCAGAACCCAGGGGAGGGGGATACTTAGTAATCCATCCATCAACAATCCCTATCATTTCCTCTGTGGAAGCAGTACCTATCAATAAATCAGCAAGTGGTAGTGTATTTTTAATAATTACATGGGAAGTTTACCCACTTTGGTTATAATAATATACAAACAGAAGTTTTTTTTTTTCTCCTCTCTCCTTTTTCCTCTCAAAGATAGGGTGTTGACAATTACCATTTTAGAAGCATAAGGGACAAAATCTGCCCCAAAACTCGAGATGAAAGCTAAAATTAGATTTCTTTTTAAAACACCTCCTCTGACGGTCTGTAGGTAATGTTACTGCGGCAGCTCTAACTGTGGGTGATTTCCTACATCCACAGTCAATGCAATAAAAAGACATAATAGACATAAGAATAGCTTAAAAGTTAACTGTAAGATTATTGTTCAAGTAGCTTCTCCAAGTATAATACCTGAGCTTCTAGAAAAAAATGATCGCTGCAAACATTTGAAAAGTTAAAATTCTATGCAAGGACCCAGGAGATTAACACAATTGAACATAATAGCTCCTTCCAAACCATTTCCTAGGGACTGGATCACAAAGAGCCTGAAGACGGCTTTCCAAATATATTTTATTTATTCAATGAAGAAAGGGCTATTTGAAGTTCTTGTATTCCTTTCACATAGAGACGCTCCACTGAGCCTTAAGAGAAGCATTCGTCTGTAGGCATAAATGAGTAATTCCTCAGCTTCTAGAAAATGTAATCATTGCAAACATCTGAAGTGTTAAAATTTTATGCAAAATGTCTTTTGTAAAGACACAGAAAAAACCTTGAAATAAATATCATTTTAAACTGGTCTCAACAATTATGTTTTAAAAATTAATACTCCCATGCCCGTGAATGCGTAGAGCATCTCCGGGTGGCAGCAGTGGCTGTCTCTAAGGAGACAGGGCTGGAGAAGTCTCAGTGTTCCCGGTGCCTCTCTCCTGTGCTTTATAGTCTGTACTGTGTGCATGCCTTATCATTGACCTAGCTTGATACAATTAAGTTCTTTAAACATGGTCTCTTCACTAGGTAAGACAACTCATCCATTCCTGTCCCGGTGTACGATCTTTCTCTACAATCTGTGCTAGAGACCAAACTTCTCCCGGGCAGAGAGGTTTCCTGCCTTCTTCCCACCCTGAACATCAGCTGGGTTGAGTGTCGTGCTGACCCTAAAGAAGGCAATGAAAGGGAGATGCTGTCTCTTGGCTGACTGCACAGGATGGCTGGCCCTCTAGACCCAGGCACCAGCCTTGCCCAAGCTTCCTCTGGCCCCAGAGCAGGCCACCGGGCTTCAGATGAATCCATCTGGTTTTTCCTTGGCTGCCCCCGGCCCTCCACTCTTACAAGTAAATAGCTTTTTCAACACGGCTATGGACTCTCTTCATCAGGAATCCTGAGACACAGTGACTAAGAGAGGAAGTCAAAGCCCCTCTTCATCTGAACCCTGGAACCCACCGGAGCCAAATCCTCTTCTGGAACTCAATAGTTGTGTGGCCTCAGACACAACCTACTTAACCTCTCTAAGCCTCAGTTTCTTTATTCTTGAAACGCTGGCCAACCCTCAGAGGGGTGGAATAGAGGAAACGAGATCAGTTGTTAAAATGCGTAGCACAATACCCAACACATAGTAGATGCGCAATAAATGTTATATGACATCATCTTCCTCCTCCTCTTTTTCCTCCTTCTCCTCATCAGTTTTAACTGATTCTCACTCTCAAAAGATGATGCTTTCAAATTTCCCAGGGCAGCACACATCTCCAGCTCTGTCTCAGGAACCACTGACAAGCATATGGAATAGCAGAAAGGGTAGGCTTTAGAGTCAAAAAGGCTTTACCCTGAACAAAATCATTAACATCAGTGTCTTTGGGTATGAAGTGAAAATAATTCTACCTTCCTCTCTAACAGACCGGGGTAAAGATTGCAGATTATGTATAAAAGGCTCCTGGCACATAATGACTGCTCTCTACATCTTGGCTGTTTTCACTTTATTCCAAGTGGGCCTATCTATTTGCTGGTCCCGAAATGCCTATCTCTCTTCTGCCTCCACATCTTTGTTCAGCCTGGCTGCCCCTGCCTGCCCTGACCTCTGCTACCATTTCTGCCTCCAGAAACTTCCATGCATCTTTTCTAGTTTCAGTCCCATCTGAGGGCTTCTGGGAAGCTTTCTTTGTCTACAATGGCTTTCCCACCTCTGAGCTCATAAAGTATCTTCCATGGAAAAATAGGAGGTAGAAACCCCCCAGAGTCCCAAAGTCTTTTTCCCCTGTGGCCACTGTTAGACCTATTTGAAACTAAGTCAGGCAATATGTGCTGGAAGAACTCCAGTCACGTGTGGCCAAAGAGTGGTTTCCCAGGGGACTGTCCCTGAGCTCCCGGGACTATGGTCTCCATGACATCTAGGAGGGTCACTGGCCCTTCCAAAAGTCGACTCCCTGGTGCCATACTCAGGAGTGAGGACCTCTGAACAGAAACTGGTCAGTTGGTTCATTGATAAATTAAGGTGCCCTGGTGCTCCTTGCACATGAAGAGGACACGCCAGCTGATGTCCACCTGAGCAGCTGCTGTTTCCATCTCCCCATGGGCCTGCCTCCAGCGGCTCCTCCATCCGCTCGGTGCAAATCAGATTGAGCCATTCCTCTTTTAAATGTTGGGCGGGTTGGGAGCAGAGCTGCCAAGGACATAGCCAGCTTCTTAACACCTTTCAAACCAAGACTACCAGGACCCTTCACAGTCTGGTCCTCGCTCCCTTTCTAGGCGCTTTTTTTTTTTTTCTGTCACCTCATTATGTCTTGGCATTCCTCAAGCCCATTGTAATCTTCCCTGCCTCCTCCTCTCCCCTACTTAGAATGTCCTTTTTAAAAAAAAAATTATTTATTTGACACACAGAGAGAGAAAGATCACAAGTAGTCAGAGAAGCAGGCAGAGAGAGAGAGAGAGAGAGAGAGAGAAGCAGGTTCCCCGCTGAGCAGAGAGCCTGACTCAGGGCTCGATCCCAGAACCCTGGGATCATGACCTGAGCTGAAGGCAGAGGCCTAACCCACTGAGCTACCCAGGCACTCTCTAGAATGTCCTTTTTAACCTCTTTACCTAATGAATCCTACTCATATTTTACAACCCAGTTCAGATGTTGCCCTCTGTGAGGAACTCTGCCAACCTGTCACAGTCTGCTGCCTGGTTCTCCCATCAGCCCTCTATTGTTGACCTCCCCGCAGCACTGTCACTGTGCCTGCTGGCCAGGACTGCCGGGCGCCTGCTTGCTGATGCTTGCACCTCTCTCCCACAAGACCATAAGCATTAGGAGGGCGAGGATAATTTTGCTACCCTTTATCTGTCCAGCAAGGTGTCTGATAACCATACATTTTATTTGATGAACTGATGAAAGAAAACAGAAATAACTGAATGAAGTTCACTCTTTTTTTTTTTTTACAGTTTTATTTACTTATTTTTAGAGAGAACACAAGCAGGAGGTGCAGAGAGAGAGGGAAAGAATCTCCTGCAGACTCTGTGCTGGGCAAAGAGCCCAAAATGAGGCTCGATCTCGTGACCCTGAGATCACGACTTCAGCTGAAACCAAGAGTCAGACACTCAACGGAGGGCGCCAGCCCAGGGTTCCTGCATGACGCTCTCCCTAAGGAAAGACTTCCTTCCCAGCTTTCCCATCCAAAATGCCTGGAAGCTACTGTTGGTAGGTATGAGTTTGTGAGGAGCCGGACAGGTTCCCAGAGCCATGTTTGCAAAAGGTAGGCAGTCACGGAGGTGAGAGAGGGAAGCACTTGTGCCCAAAATAACAGCTCCCCGAGAAAAAACTAAGTCAGAGGGGTCTTTCCTCTCTCTATTTCTTGTTCACATTCTCCTATTCTCCCATACAGGTTTCATTCCTAATGAAATTTGTTAAGTGTTATTCTGCAGAAATGTCCTAATTATTTTTTTAATTTACTAAGTAGCTATCAAGCCGGGCTTGGAAAAAATCCTATACCCAGTACTGCAGTTGCTCTGGGAAGCACCATCCCCAGGATTTTTCCCTCTGGTAATTGCCATTTCCACCTTTAGGCCTAGCACAGATTCCTGTCCACTGGCTTATTTTCTGGCTAATTTGGTTCCTTTACATCATACGACTTTCAGTGACCCATATGCAATATGGGAATCATCCTACTAGGACTTTCTTTAGAAGGTTCACAAAGGTATGCAAAACATAAGCAATCTATCAACTTTTAAATCCAGGCAGAATGAGTCTGGTATTCTAAGTCCCAGGAAAGCCTACTACATTCTTTTAAAAAAGAGAACCAAGGAGCTTCTTGATCTCTGCCATTTTCTGTAGGAAGATGCCTTACCAAGTACATCCCTTCCCATGCATTCTGTAGTGGGTCATTTATGGGGTCAGAGAAAAACACTGCCCAAGCTGTGCAGCTCGTATTTAGTAACAGCTAAATACAGGCCCGGAGCTCTGCCAAGGCCTTCACATGCCCTGCATCATCTTTCCCCAACTCCCGGAAGGTTTTTATTCTGCTTCTGCCGCTGAGGAGCCTGGAACACAAAGAGGCTGATAACTTAGCCCAGGTCACAGAGCTGTGGGTGCCAGAGCCAGCTTTTGAAGTCAAGTTCATTGGCTCCAGAGCTCGAACGTGTAACCATTACTCTGAGCTCCATGCCATGTGCCCTGCTTTCGTGTTCAGGGAGAGTTTTTCCAGTACATGGGATTCCTAGACAGTTTTCAAAGGGAAGATCTTACTCCTTTTAGCATTTTGCACTGTATTCATATGACCTTCTCTTTAAAAGAAACTATAGTTACTATTCAAAAAATAGGACTCAAGTATTCATCATATACAGATATGCAAGCCTTTTCTAACACTTTTTAAATAACAAAAGTCCCATGAGAAAAAGATGATTTGTGTCCTCTTGGCCCACATTTTAATTTTTTTTTTTTAAGAGAGCATGCAGGTGTAGTGGATGGGTGGGTGGTGGGGGCAGGGACAGAGAAAGAGGGAGAGAGAGATTCTCCCTAGCATGAGAGAATCCATGCCTAGCAAGGAGCCCAACGCAGGGCTCCCTCTACGACCCCAAGATCACAACCTGAGCAAAATAAAAATTTGGATACTTCACCAACTGAGCCACCCAGGCATTCCGGTTCACATTCTTAGATTTGAGTATAAAATGCCCTCAGTGGGTGCAAAATGAATGACTCCCTTCGTCATTCATTGGAAATAGACATTTGCATTCTGCATGCCACTGCCCACCACCAGACAGATGTTTTTTACAAGGGACCTCATTCAGTTCTCAAACATTTTTTAAGTGTGTGCCCTACATGGGACAGTTGCTGGGCAGTATGTGCAAACAGTGAGGAAGAAGATATGGCCCTGGCCTTTTAGAAGTTCACAATCCAGCAGTTCACCCCTTTGAGGAATTTGAGGTCCACAGAAAGACCATAACCTCAGGTCTCCCGAAGTCCATAAGATAAGAAGTTCAGGAGAGAAATAAATCACAACCACCTCGGAAAGTATCCGTTTGCTTTATTGGAAAAGGTTCTCAGAGGCCAATGTCTCACCTCCAGCTTCTTTCATTAGGGCTTAAGGACCAGTATTGGGAGGACAAGGCCAAGAAAAGACTAGGGTAGAAAACGCCACAAGCTAATTGCAAACAACAGAACTCAAGAAACATGCGGGTTGCCTCTGAGAATCCAGCAGCCTGCCTGAAACGTTGTTAATTTTTATTTCCAATGGGTGTTAGCACAGGCAACATACAAATATTCTGAAACAAGCTGAAGGTCAAGCAATACAAAGCGTTAGGCAGTGAGCTTTCCATCCACCCTCAGAGGCAGCCTGGCTCTCCGGCTCCTTCAAAAGAGAGTTCTGTGCATTTATAAAGTTTGTAATGCCTTCAGCTTCTGGGCCACACAGGGCTAAGTTAGGTGGCCCATCCCCAAGTTCTGGTCCCAGGAACAGGTCAGGAAAGTGGCCAGTGTACAGTGAAATCAGGGAGAATTGCTCCAGGCCTGGTCCACTCAGGGCCACTGCCCACCTAACAACTTGCTATGAGCTGGGACAAGGACAGGGAAGGAGAAGCCAGGCCCTCCACACTCACAGCTTACCTCACAACTGTGCTAGGCACTACCCACCCTTTAGTGAGAAACACTGTATGTGGTGAGTATTCTAAGTGGATAGGGGAGAGAGTCTGGAAAATTCTGGAGAGGTTTTAAGGGCTGACAAGGCAGGCTGGCCCAGGAGCTGTTAGGGCTTCTTGGCTGGGGTGCTGGCTTGCTGGGGCACGTGCTACCCCGTGGGGCCCAGGGCGGTGCCTCAGTGGTGAGGAGAGAAGCTTTTAAAGGTCTGTCTTCCTAAAACCACTCTCTCTGCCTCTAGGAGAAGCACGCAGCTGGTGTAGAATCTCCGTGAGCAAGCCCAGTGGTTGATCACCCTATCCTGTAATGTATTTATAAAGTAATGAACGGTCCGTTGAGCCAAGTTTGGGCTTCTGTCTCGCCCCGGGCACCTCCTCGCGCGAACCCTCGCCCGGGGAGCCCGTGGACGTGGGCTGCAGCCTTCCAGCCTCGACTCCCCTCCCTCTGCCACCCCTCTTCCCTCCTCCATCTCTGGCCCTCCCCCCGCTTATTTGGGAGATTAGAGTTCATTAATTAAATCCTGTGCTTAGATCGAACTGTAACATTATTCCAATCACATTTATCTTACAGGCGGCGGAGGAGATGGCAGCCTCGCTGGAAACGCGCGGGGGAGCCTGAGCAGGCTGCCGGGGACGCACAGCGCGCTCGTTCGCCACGCCGCCGCGCAGACCCTCCATCTTCCTGCCCAGCCTCCTGGCCCGGCTCTGCCCTGCCTTGGGGGTCGGCTTCTCTCTAGGGCTCCTGCCCTTCCCCATCATCCCCCCTGGGCCTCCGCGGCTCCCCTGCCCGGTCCCCCTCCCCCGCCACACACGCTGACACGCGCGCGCGAACACACACACACTCACACACACTGACACGCCAGCGAGCTGCTGGCCGCTCAATGGACCGATTTCCCTGCTTCCCCTGATCCCAGCCCAGCCCGGGATGAGAAATTGCAAAATGGCCCGGGTCGCCAGTGTGCTGGGACTGGTCATGCTCAGCGTCGCCCTGCTGATTTTATCGCTCATCAGCTACGTGTCCCTGAAAAAGGAGAACATCTTCACCACTCCCAAGTACGCCAACCCAGGGGCGCCCCGAATGTACATGTTCCACGCGGGATTCCGGTGAGTGCGGGCCTCTATTTGAGCGCCCTCGGGTATCTGGCTTATGGGGGTGGTGGGTAAGAAGGGGTGTTTTGGCTTCTCCCAGACACTTTGGGCAAGATAATTGCGTGGTCCTTCCACTCCTCTCTCTGATTCTCCCTTCCCCCTCTCCTTTATTTTTTTTTTAACCCAAAGCCCCTAAAAGCCGTTGTCCTAATTGATGTGATTGCATTTCTCGTATTCTTCCTCGTCATCCCCTCCCCCATTTCAGAAATGGGGAAGGGTTTAAGGAGAATGATGATGGAGAGAGAGGCGATGTGGGGGGCGGGTGGGAGGGGGCGCTGAACCCGGAGATGGACGTGCGTGAGGTGAGCGCCTACCCCGTGCAGCGTCCGCGGACTCCGCGGCCGGACTCCGGGCGGTCCAGGGCCGATTTAATGGCGCAGGCGCTGGATTCCCCTTGCGCTGTCCTCACTCCTCTCCCCCACGCCCCACCCCATCAAATGATGCGCGGGTCTATTCTCCTGAAGCCCCTGGGGTATTTTACCTCGATCCTTTCCCCCTGCTGCCACCGCCGCTTCCCGCCCTCCCCACCCCCCCTTTCCGGGATTTCTGCAATTCCTCCGCCCTCTGCGGGAAGCGAGCCTCCTAAGGGCCGCCTACCCTCGCCCCTAGTCCAGCTCACCTCCGGGCAAGGGGCTGGACTGGGAAAGCGCACGGCTCAGCTTGGCGCAACTCATCGAGAACCGCTGCCTCTACCAGTGACCCTTAGGAGCTCTCCCAGGAGGACCTCTTGAGGGGCAGGTGTACTATCTGCAACCTGTGGTCCAAGCGGGCCAGAGGTGCGGAACCTAGAGAAGCCCCACTTGGGCTGAAGAGTGGAGCTGGCCCGTGGCCTCCAGGGGTCCCCAGCCAGGGGACAAGGAGTGAAGTCAGACTGGGCTCGGGAAGTAAGAGGTTAAGGCAGGAGCCCTCCCCAGTCTTCCCTTGGGTCTCCGGTTTCCTCTGCCCTTTCTCCAAAAATCAATTCGCCAGGACAGCCAGGGCGTCGCGGGTCGGACCGCGGAGGCGCGGCCGCTGTCCGCGGTGCTGACTCCCTAGTCCTCAGGGCGCATCATTCTCCAGCAGTGCGCCGGGCTCCCGCCCCTGCTCTCCGCGAGACGGCCATTTTATGGTCTCTCCCGCACCCGGAGGGATGGACAATGGAGGCGGATTTCCCTAGTTTTCTTTCCCCCCTGGGTGTGTGTGGGAGCGGAGAGTGGACCAAATGAGAGAGCCTCAGGCGGGATGGAACCAGTGCGTGTACCAGGTGTCCCCCTCCAGCCCCCAGCCGCCTGGGCTTTAATGGCTACGTTGCTTCCCCCAGCTAAGGCCAGCACGTTTGTCTGTGTACTCATGCTCCTCTCCAGGTCACAATTTGCGCTGAAGTTTCTAGATCCGTCATTTGTGCCCATTACGAATTCTCTGACCCACGAACTCCAAGAGAAACCTTCTAAGTGGACATTTAATCGGACAGCGTTTTTACATCAAAGGTAGGATAGGGGGAAACGATCCGAAAGGTGTTTTTGAATTCTGGAGTTCAAAAAACAAAACAAAACAAAATGATCCAAAACAACAAAAATCTATCCCCCACCCTGAGGTGTTATTTGCATTGTCTTCTTGGCCTGACTGCACAAAGGCAGGTTGGTAACCCTTTATTATGTATGTAGTGTCCCCTCATAAAAAGAAAACACCAAGAAGACCAGTTGAATGTAGGAGAAAAAGATATTTCCAATATCCCCCCTAACCTGGCCTTAATTGAACACAATAATTTATAGTTAACATGCACGGGTAATACTGCCAAAGCCATCTACTAAAAAAAGTAAATTAATTAAAAATAAATTAAAAAGTTAATTGCCTCAAGACCACCCAACAATACATTTCAGTCTCCTTCTGAGAAAAAAAAATTAAAAATGAAATAAAATAGAATTGCCTCACCCTGAAATACACAGCAAATACTATAATCCGTCCCTATCAATTACTAGTGAAAATCTTGGCCCAAATATATGCAGGTATCGAAGTTCGGTTTTGTTTTGGTTTCCCTGTTTGTTTTCATTAAAGCTTTACAGGCTTTAACATATTGTAAAAGCTACCTAACATAATTTTTATAGGTTGTCTTGTAACAGCCTCATTTATACATGAGGGAGTTTACGTGTATGTATGTTGTGGGGTGTGTGTGTGTGTGTGTGTGAGAGAGAGAGAGAGAGAGAGAGAGAGGTGGGGAAGAAGGATGCGATTTATTCAAATTTATTATCCTGAGTGATTTCTGGTCTTCCTTCTTGGTGGGATTATTATGCTGCTAAATGGAATGTGAGCCATCTAGTGTATTCATTAGGGGTGTGAATACTTATTTTACAGATACTCATTTTACCACTCATTTATAGGGTTGTGTTTGGTCTTAGCATTTATAGTTACCACACTTGTTTTTATTTTAAGCTAATGACAGAATTGAAACAAAGTCACTAGATATCTAAGGTGTCATGAAAATATGGTTTACTAGAAAGCTGATATAGCCATGTGATTAGTATTAAAATTTTTAGAACTGTTTAATTAGAAATTACTCCATGGCAATGATTAATATGAAAACCAAAGAAGTGGCTTTCTTTTAAAATATTGGGGTTTTAGTCCAATATTAATTTTATAGACAACCCTGAAAACTTTAATGATAGTACACATTTTACTTTCCCTTAAAACATCTTCCTAACTGAATAAAAATTTTCTTCTTACACTAGGCCATGTGACCCAAATGACCAGTCAGAACGATATTTCCTTCTCAAAACCTCCTTCCTTTCAATCCACTTATTAGGAAGGCTTTACTTTTCCCAGTATCCTTTTAGATTTACTTTACTTTTATAGTAGGCAAAGAATAGTTTGTAAAGACAACATAGGTAACTTTGGAAGTTTTAGATTAAAGCTTTCAGCTTATGTGGCTTTATACTTTGACAAACATGTAATTTTTTAAAATTAAATTCCAGGTTAAGTGATGATACACACATTTAGTTTCAATCCTGCTATTTTTTAGGAAAAAAAAAACCCACTGGAAGTTCACAGTGAGATTTTGTAGAATTAGTAGCAAAGTAACATGTTACTGGTCTCTTAAATATTTTAAATAGCTGAAACTAAGAGGAAATGCTTAATTTTACCTAAAGCTCAACATGAAAGCAACCTGAAACTAGTGCTGAGTATCACCCTTGCCTTGTTTATCCTCTATGCATATCCTCTATGCACACATTTTCAGGGTTTACCGTGGCCTTTTTTTTCTAAGGATTAAGTTACTCCAACTAAATTGTGTTTCTATATAATCAAGTAGGAAACTGTTCTTGTTTCATTATTCAAAGGACCGTAATGAGATTATCATCTTTCTTCCATTAAATATTCAGCTACACTCACTGATACTACCACTTCCATATTGTAATAATAGTTAGTACTATAGTGACTCATATCTATTTGGCTCTTATTTGGACACCAGTGATATCTGATATTCCTCGAACACTGCAGTCCAATAGCAAACAAGTAGTCCCTAGTTACAAACTCTAAGTCACTAATGTTTGTACGTTAATGTGAGCTCTTTGGAGCCTGTGTAAATTGTCTCCCTGTATTTTCTGACACAGTTCGGCCTATACCCTCCACCCCCCCGATCAAATACACTTTTCATGTAGGACAGAAAACCACAGAATGGCATCTAAAACTGTGAGTTAGAACATTTACAAGGATTGAAGGATTATATCCAGAACTTGACTGAGAAATTAGCACGTCTGTACATTCTGAAGCAGTCCTTCCCCTAACAACCACAATTACTATGAATGTATAATCTTTCTTGGATACAATGTACTTACGATTCTTGTCTGAATGAAATGGCAGCATAAGACATAAGATGCAAAATCAATTCTTTTGAATGGGATGCATTTAATGAATTTCTTTTCATTTTAGGCAAGAAATTCTTCAGCATGTCGATGTAATAAAAAATTTTTCTTTGACCAAGAATAGTGTTCGGATCGGACAACTGATGCACTATGATTATTCCAGCCATAAATATGTTTTCTCTATTAGCAATAACTTCCGATCACTGCTTCCAGACGTGTCACCCATTGTGAATAAGCATTTTAATATTTGTGCTGTGGTTGGAAATAGTGGGATCCTGACAGGGAGCCGGTGTGGACAAGAAATAGATAAGTCAGATTTTGTTTTCCGTTGCAATTTCGCCCCTACGGAGGCTTTCCAAAGAGATGTTGGAAGGAAAACCAACCTTACCACCTTCAACCCCAGCATTCTGGAAAAATATTACAACAATCTTTTGACCATTCAGGACCGTAACAACTTTTTCCTCAGTTTAAAAAAGCTCGATGGGGCCATTCTTTGGATCCCTGCATTTTTCTTCCATACTTCAGCAACTGTTACCAGGACATTAGTTGACTTTTTTGTTGAACACAGAGGTCAGTTAAAGGTCCAATTGGCTTGGCCTGGAAATATAATGCAACATGTCAACAGGTGTGTATATTTTATTGCCTTTAAGTCTTACCCCACCAGATGGCAAATGAATACTGTAATCTCTTGGGGGTGGGAGGTATCCGATTAGTTACTTGTGGTTAGCTTAGCACTTTAGGGCAAACTCTTACGTTTTTGTAAAGAAAGAATGAATCATTCTAGGTAAGAAGTGCAATCTTCTACCCCCAGCTGGTAACAGAGTGCCAAATGGGGGGATTGGTGTTTCATCAGCCTCCCCTCTCTATTCCCTGTCTCCCCCCTTGGTGGTAAGCCTAACAGGTAGTCATAGAAATCCCCAAAAATCAAGAATTTTCTTCAAAAGGATGGCTAGGTCCCCATAATGTCAACAGCGAAATTAGGCAAACCAAGCAGTTTTCTAAAAAAAAAAAAAAAACCAATTGACTTAAAATGTCTCTTTTTATTTGATATTTGGGAGTTTTGTCGATATCCAAGATTAGAAAACCACCTAGGTAGATCATAAATTGTATAATCGGCCTTTATCATTTGGGATTTCAGTGCCAAAACATGTGAAGGGTATTTTATGAGCTTGTTGTTATCCCTTATAATTTGATAGAGAGATTGACCAGAAAGACAATATTTTCATCTCTTCTGATGAGTCTTAACTCTGGTTGTACCCTAGAATCACCTGGAGAACTTAAAAAAAAAAAAATACTGTTGCCTGGGCTCTAGTTCAAGGGATTCTAATCTAATTTATCTGGAGGTAGGAGGGGAAGGGCCCAGGTACCCGTTTTTCTTAATAACTCCCCAGATGATTCTAATATATAGTCAGAATTGGGAGCCACTAATCCAGGGCATTTTATAAAGTAAAATTAATTGTAAGACTCATTTTCCTTTAAGCCATCTGGGGAAACTACCTCAATCCTAATATCCCCTGTGTAAGTAGCCTCCATGTCCTAACATACTGTCCAGATCATCCTACAAGTTAGAGTGGGTTCTGGGGGGACTGGCAGCCAGGGAATTCAAAGACTTTTGTCCCCATCCTGTAGTCCTCTAAGACCTCCCAAACATAAGATCTGTTTAGTTGACCTCTCACAGAAGGACGAATCATCATCTAATAAAGTGGTATGTATCTAACAGGTAGGGTTAGGACCATAATGTGCAGCACAAACTGGAATTTTGTCTTTGAGAGAAAGAAGGTGCTATTAATAATTACAGCAGGATAACAAACATAATTTGGGGCTATCCTAACTTCCTGGGATGTATGGTCATCTTTTTGAGAGGTAATATAGCCCAACTCCTAAGTTTAAAGATGAGTTAACTGAGATACAAAGAAAAGGAGTTATTTACAACAGGTCACTGCCCCAAATGGGCAAAAACAGAATTTGAAGCCAGGCTTCCTGTTAACCTGTCCTCCTGTGGTCTTTTGACCTCCTTGTTTTGCTCCCCTCTTGCTGTAGTTAAGTTCAGCCATTCCAAAAGAATCATCAGAAGTCATTCTCACTCCTTAGGTAAGAAGATTGAGACTAAACTTCTAAATTTCAACTGGAATGGGGAATGATCTGTGTGTGAAGCTTTTCAGTAGTAAAGAAGGAACTACACATGCTTAGAAACTTCAGGAAATGGGCCTGGTGTGGCCTACCCTGTCCCCAGCTTTCCCAAAAGGCTGTGGAGGTAGCTGTAATGCTTCACAGCCACTCAGGCTTGAACCAAACACATTGGTTCAATGAAAACTCGAAGGAAATACAGTCCATAGAAACCTGACTCATGAATAGTTTCATTTTGCTGCATAGTCAATGATATACACACACACACACACTCCCTGCGGTCTCAAATATGTGGTGGTATAGGCAGGAAGCTTCAAACTACTGTCTAAATATGGAAGGGAAAATAGCCATAATTTAGCGTTTTTTTTTTTTAATTCAGAAAGGGTTCAAGTACTTTTCTTGGGCCCTGCCATGCTAAAGGAGGGCTCAGGACCATCTAGCTAGACAACAACAGAACAGGGAACATGACTTTTTATAAGAAGGTACAGAAAAATAAGTCCCCACACTCTTTCTAGACCAAAGAAGAAGGATTTAGTCTCTAGATTTGGGGAAGAAAGTGACACAGGAGGTGCCCTTAGATTAAACAACCTCCTCCCCACTTCCAAGGGCCCTTTGTGTATGAGAAGCGGAGTCATTCTCAGCGCTGGCCTTCTGAGCTGTCACCACTGAGGCAGAGCCACCGCTCCTGAGGACAGCCACGGGAAAGGGCTGGCATGGAACATGAACGGCCTATATGGTCACACAGAAGCTTGTGCTCAGGAGGCTCCGGGGCCTGGTTTAATGCTCAGCTACCGCCCTCTTGAAATTCTCAGTGGTTTGCCCTGGGTCTCACGAGTTATATAGCCAGTCCTGCCCCGAGTTGTTCTGTGGTCTAAAAGACAGACTCAAGGTTGGTACTATTTCTGGGGGAGGAGAAAAAGGCAAGGACTATTTAAGTTCCATATACAAATCCACCTCCCAGCCCAGTCACAGTGACCTTCTCGGAGTGGAACCAACACTGGCCTCTGAAACCACATGTACTTATTATTCCACAGGTACTGGAAAAACAAACATTTGTCACCCAAACGGCTGAGCACAGGCATTCTTATGTACACCCTGGCATCAGCAATATGTGAAGAGATCCACTTGTATGGATTTTGGCCTTTTGGATTTGACCCCAACACAAGGGAAGATCTTCCATACCATTACTATGACAAAAAAGGAACCAAATTTACCACCAAGTGGCAGGAGTCCCACCAGCTGCCTGCTGAGTTCCAGCTGCTGTACCGAATGCATGGGGAGGGGCTCACCAAGCTAACTCTGTCACATTGTGCCTAAGACTCGGAACAGAAAGTGCCAAATGGCCATTTAAAAAGTGCCCCAAATCAAATGGAATAGTCTTCAGAATAGAACCCTAGAGATTTCCTTATAAAGATTGTCTGCCATTGAAAAGGAAAGATGTCGTCTCTCCCTCCTTTTGCACTGCTCTTTTAAGGGTCTTGGCAAGACAAATGAGTTGAAGCCACTTGATTTAAACTTGATTGATAAAGGGAATGTTGCATTTGGAACTATGCTGCTAATGAAACGGTCTGAAGTATTTTCGTGTTTGTATTTTGATAATAAATGGCCTCCCGTTTTTTATGAGGATGAGAACTGTAGTTCCCACAGCTTTGAGATATGGGCCTCATAGTTTGGACAGGATTTCAGCTTTGCCTGGGTGGGATCAAACTCTTCAAAATGGAAACAAACAAAAGAATCGTTTGCATAGCTCATCTCTCACTCTCTCTCTTTCTCACTGTTGTTCTCCATCTCTTTCCCTACAACCCTCCACCTGCCCCACCACTGTGGAGTTTAATAATTTGCTAGGAATCCTATTAAATTAGCTTTGCCTGTATGTGTTGCATCTGTACTTGTTGGATGTGTTCAAAGCTCTGGGTAACTTTGATATTTCATGACTGACTGACGAAATCATGATGGATCCCCTTAGGATGACTTTGATAAATATGCCTCTTATGAAGTTCTCACTGGCCTGCGCAGTCATTCCACCACAGAGCGGTCCCTCCGTGGTGAGTGGCATAGAAAGCAGTGCATCCTTCCCTATCATAAAGAAAATTCATGTCGTGGGTGGCATTGCGTCTCTTGACATTAGTGCCGTTACGGCAAATCATTCTATTGCCACATCTGCAAGCACATTCCAGCCTGAGTCTGGTGCCTCCCACAGTCTCAGCCCAAGCACCGGGCCGGGAATTCTCTCAGAACATAGAGGCAATGAGTCAGCTTAAGAGCCTGGAACACATAGAGGAAAAGGAAGAACGCTGAGAAGTTGTTATGGAATCCCCGTGTACCCTAAAGCCTTGTAAGCCTGGTGCCCTTTCAGAGTCTTTGAAATGCAGGAGGGCTAGAACAGAATAGAAGATTCGAAGTTGACCAGGACAGGTCCCATGTGAACAGGCTGAGGTGAGGTCACGCTCAGCATCCTTGTGTCCACCAACACCTCTCAGAACCAGTTGTTCTCTGCAAGACACTTGTAGACTGTGGCCACTCCCTTTTCCCACTGGAATCTGTATGTCTAAATCTATATATCTAAAAATTAAGCATTTCATAAGGAAAAACCATTGGGTAATAAGAGGATTTGATCCAAAATAACCCTTGGAATTTGAGCTATCTAGCCCTGGCATGAAGGAATTAGTTGGCCATTTTCTTCTTTTATTATATCCGCCTCAGAAGTAGAAATCACATCACTCCCATCCCTGGCTTTTCACTGAGCAGCACTTTGTTGTTCCAGTTCAGCCCAAAGTCTGGCCAAGTTGATGTTAAATTTTAATAAGAGTTTCTTTCTTCTTTCCAAATGCCAGTCAAGCACATTTGTAATACATCTGGGTGGGGGAGCTTGTTCTTTTTCAGAAATCTCATTCTAGATTGCTTGTAATGTTACAAATGCTGTTTGAAATAATTGCTATAGTTCTGTCATCAGCTCACTGTCCCTCTTTGGGAAGGTATCATCATCCCCAAAGTTAAACCGCATACAGTAAGAAAAGACATCATTCTTAGGCTCATCTGCCTCCTGGTCCAAAAGGGCAGCTGTCTTGTTCTCATGTTTTTCAGAAAGCTCATCAGAGCAGCTTCCATTGGTCCAGATGGTAACTAGTGAAAGAAAAACTGTACAGGTTCGAATGTGTTACCAGTCGGGACACACCTTAAAATGTTGTATGAATAGCAATCCAAATAGCAGGAAAAAGAGGACTGGATGTTTCAAAATGGGAAACATTAACACAGCTCAATACCTGAAAAAACTGGAAGAGGAGACAGTAAAAAACATTTTTAAATTCACTGGTATCACTGGATGGGCATCAAAACCCCGCCATGCTTGTTCCCTGTCACTGTGAAGAGGACAGTACTCCAGAGCCCGTGCTGTGCTCTGTTAGGATCACTGCAAGATTGATAACTGACAGAGTGTTTAGTTGGCTCTTCCTAAGCACTTAGTTCATTTGGTTACAGCTAAGTGATATAAATGCCAGTGTTACATGGTCCAGATCCTGACTCTAGAGTTTTACTCCCAATGTGCACATTAGATTTCCCTAAATATAAATATGTAGACACATTGAACCAGGCAGATTGAAGGAGCAAAAAGACCAGAATCCCTAAAAACAGCTTATTGTACTTTTAAAGTAGACCTCATCATAATGCCATTTTTGGTTTGCAGTTTTTTTGTTTTTGTTGTTGTTGTTGTTGTTGTTGTTGTTGTTTTGGTTTGGTTTGGTTTTTTGTTTGTTTGTTTTTTTGGTTTTGGGCTTTTTCTGTCTTTTCAAGTTCAGGAAGATGTTTAACATCTCACACTGCTCTTGGCTCCGTCTTAACGTCAGAGTGAGAGGACTTTTCCATCTTCCAACATCATTTCATCTGTCGCTTTTACAAGAACTCAGAATACTGAGGAAACAGGCTGGTTTCCCAGAACCAGAGGGCTTAGAGATCAGGCTTATCCTGTTTCCAGGCATGACTTTCTGGAACTGATCCAAAAGACCACCCTTCCCTTTTCTTCAAAGATCTCTGAAGAAAGCCTCAGGTCATGCCATAGTGGTTAACCACAATTCTCATACTTTATCAATTCTTTCTGCACAGCCTATATCCTTCCTGTTGCAAACATTAGACCCCGAGTATAGGTAAAGCGTCTACCCCAGTTCTCAGCACGTAGTAGGCGCTCAATATATGGTAGCTTCTACTGTTCTTCCTTTTGTTTGTTGTACCCTTGACCTATAATTCCAGCACAGAGAAACTCAGCCTCTAGCTGATCATACGCCCTCTCTTCTTGTTTTTAAAAACTGTTTCAAAGATCAAACCTATATAACCACTGTCGCCACCAAAAGAGTTGGCAGGTCCCATGAGTCCTGATTCAAAAGGCGGTGGTATAAGTAACCAGAACTCTGGGGCTGTGTGGTTAAGAGCAGTGAAACGGGCAGACAGGACTATTAAGTCCCTCCACCCGATTCAACCAAGATACAGACCGCTGGCTTGTGTATTGCCCTTGCTTTATTTGTTCTAGGCTAAGTGCATCCTTTTGCTTGGGATCCTCACAGCAGAATTCACCCTCAGCTATTACAATAAATTTCACCATAGAACCCTCAAGGCCATGTATGTACGATACCAACACAAATGACCACGTCAGTTGTGGAGAGAAAAAAGCCCACATTTCGTGACCAGCTTAATGCCAGTCCCTCAACCATATTTCATTGGTTGTTCTGAGAGTCATGTGCAGACATTTAAACCAGGGGATAGAGAGCTAAAATGAGATACCAAGAATTCCTCCCACACCCAGATATCTTCCCCATATTCGATGATTAAAACAGTTACAGTTCCTCTGCCTTTGCTTCCACGTCTCAAGTGTCCTTGACCATTGAAAAGTGCTGTGTGTTTAGTAGTATTGTGTGCCTAGCAGTGCTGACTGTGACTGCTGTACCATTTGCCTGTGACCTTGATGTCAGGCATGTGACCATGGGGCTGCCAGCCAGGACGTGCAAGGGGAGAGGTTCCTCGGCCTCCTTGTGCCCAGGCCTCTAGTTATCCACAAATGTTAGTGCCATGACTAACCTAATTTGGTGGGAAAGTTAGAGAAGGGAAGAGCTTTTTTTCTGACTTTGGGCTAAGCAGTAGTTATTAGGAACTCTCAGACGCAAAGAAAGCTTAACCTGAGGCTGGAGGAAGCAGAGATGGAATTGTAGAACCATAAGATACGGGAAGTCAAGGAGCCTTTCAGCTTCCCTAGTCCTAATCTTTGATGCTACCAACGAGATATGGAGAAATAGGAAATAAGTGATTTTCCCAAGATTGCACAGACTATCAGTAGAAAAAGTGTGACTCCTCATCTCCTCCATATTAGTATTAAATGAAGGTGGGCCCAAAAAGAATGTATGATAGTCTGGGGTCCTCATGGTACAGAAAATAAGTCAGACTGTAAAGGAGGAAAATGTATTCTCTTCTTCCCACCCTGGAAAAAAAGTATTTATTTGTCAGTGTAAAGCAGTATTTATTTGTCGCCTAGGCATACGACAGCCCACCGGTAATCACCTACGTTCTCGCCTGAAATGAGAGAAAACCCCCTTGGTCGATCATGATTCTGGTAAATCACAATTTAGTTATTAACGGTTCATATTTGACGGCTGGAATCTTATCCAGTAATTCAGTGTTCACCGTATCAAACCTTGTCTTAGCAATATGGATGCATAATTTGAAGCTGAATAATGAGAATAGTCATGTAGTTCTTTTTAAAATTTTTATTCAGCTTATTTAAGCTGGAAAACACCGCCAAACAGTTCACTTGTTGCATCGTTCCATGTGTCTTATTTTCAGCGCGGGTCCGTTAAGATCAGGAATACATTCTGTCAATGCTTTCCACATTGTAATTTCAAAAGCAGATTTTGCACTATTGCGTTAGTTCAATATGCTAAGAAGATGTGCAAATAACAGTGAGTGACGTTGAGCGGAGTCTTCACGTGCAAAATAACAGACCAAGCAATCTTCTGTATAAACCTGGATCCTTAAGTCCTTTTCCTCTGATTGTTTAAATGGGCCAGGCAAAAGTATCTGTTCAGCCTCTCCTTCTCCCTGAATATGCAGCACTGTCCTTTTGCTTACGAAGATTGTTGGGACTGTGTGTATGTGGCTGAAAAACCCAGATGGAGCATCACAGGTGCCAGAGACTTAAAGCCCCTGGGCCACCTGCCTAACCTATCTGGGCTCTGTGGCCCAATTAATCAAGGCCACGGTTGAATTGACACCAAGGACCAAAATGACTAAGTACGCCTCTCTCGCTCTGATTGCTTTGCCACATAGACATAACATTGGAAATGGGAAACATTTTAGAATGTCATTATTGTATTACACAGTATTTCCTAAAATTTGTTTTTATTGTGTTGGCTTATTATTGAAGATATGTATTTTAATAGATGTTTTTATCCTCAATGCAGCCCATTCTCATGTTGTTAATTACAGTGGAATCACAGTGAAGAGCCCGTCACAGGAAAGCCGACTCCAATCTGAGATTACAATGGGTTTATGGGGTTAGGACCTGGATTATGCGGCTGATCCACCAGCAAACAAAGCTGGAGGACACGAGGAGCTCTTTAAAACGCAACTCTGGCACCCCACCCCAGACCTTTGACTCAGAATGTCCTGGGATAAGCTAAGCTTACAAAGATTCCCAGGTGATTCTGATGTCGCCAGCATTTGGAAACAAATAATATATAGCGAAATCATATAGACCGTTTTGACCAGAGTAGCTGAATGCTTATCACTCCTCAGGCAATTAGTATCACATCTGTTCCTTGAAGGTATCATAATACACAGCGATACAGACACAGTCTTAGTGACTCAACTATTCAACTGTTTTGGCTGAATTGATCTGTCACTAATTTGTAAGCAAATAGTAACTGGTTAATTTAGTCAGAATGGATACACGCCTGAAGACAGCTGGAGTGAGGGACATAGCTTTAATATACTTTACCCCAAGGCCAGCAGTTTATAGTTCACTTTTGATATTTCAGACGAAGAGGCAGATCTCAGGTCATTCATCTCTACAAATGGATAGACTGAGAAACAGGGAAGTTAAATGATTCATTCAGATTCTACTTGGATGTCATTCCCAGAGCCTAAACTATTCCTGAAGGGGTCTGATTTCTCAACCGACAGGTAATGCCCCAAATGCAAAGATCCTCAGGTTACAATAAAACCAATCAAAAAAAGGAAATGCAAGAAGTTAAAATTCTAAGACCAACTGAGTATAAAATTCCAGGAGCAACTGAGCTAGCGGTCCCTGGCTGCCCTGGGCCAGCCTCTGCTGGTAAGGTGCCACCGGCTAATGAAGCTTTGGTCAGGCTCCTTTTGCCAGCTGTGCACATGCAAAGCCTTCAAATTATACATCATCAGAGACGCTAAAGGGCTCCTTTGATTTTCTTTCTGGGGAACTCAGACGATCGTAGCTCTTTGGCGCGCTGCTAAACACGTAACAGCTGGCTCTGGAGAAGGGGGAGCCCTGACCTATAGCACCTGCTGATCCCCATGGTACCAATACTCTCAGCATTGACCGTTGCAAGCTACTAACTTGCCGTTAACCAGGTGAATATGTAACAACTTATTTTCAGGAGCCACTAGGAGTTGGCTCAAGCCCGGGACTGCCTGAGCATCTTCTGAGTCAGAAAGAACCGAAAAGGAGAGGCTAGCAGCGGCTTTGGAGAAACTCCCAAGTGCCCCCTCCCCGCAAGGAGGCATTTCTACTTCGGTTAAATCTACTACTTTTTAGTATACTATTGGGTCCTTGAGGCTAAGGACTCTAAGATGTGCAAAATATTTCCTAGCCATGTGACTCTTAAGAACCTCTCAACAGACCACTCCGTCCTTCGGGTGAGCTCCCAGGTAAACGTTCTTTAACCGCCAGTTCCAACCATGTTTGGCTGATCTTTCCTTATATCCTATAGCCCATTGCCCGTTTCCCCAAATCTCTCATGTTCCGGTTCACTTGCTCCTCATTCTCTGACACAGCACCCAGAAATCAGTGCCTGCACAGGAACAGGGGAAGAACAGACATCCATCCAGTAGTTTCAGCTGGCCCCACCACACCTGCAGAGGCTCCATGGTTCAAAGGTCTCTGTCCCACCAAGGGACATCTGCTAAGCCTCATGCCCAAGGCTTGAGTATGCACTTGGCTGGGGTTTTTTGCCCACAGAAAGTTTCTAATGGACAATAAAGACCACAGATAAGAACACTAATGGGTAAACTTTGTAGAGGGAGCCATCAGGCAACGCCTCGCCCTTAGCTATGCTAGTGTAAGGCTGGACCCCAGGAAAAACTACCAACAAACGTTTGGCCACTGACGTTCCCTGGGCATTGAGCAGTAGTACTACAACTTCCCTTCTTCCTCCCACTGGCTCTAAGTGAATGCCCTACTTAACAGAGTGTTTAGAAATCAGACACTCTGGTGAGCCACAGAACAAGCTTTGTTTGCTAATTAAAGGTTTTTCTGATGGAAATCATTCTTAGGTAGATTTGATTCAATCCTTTGGAAGACAACACTGGAAAAAAAATGGATTTAATTCCTTAAACATCATAAGTGGACATGGGCTTTTATTCTGTATGTAGTAAATCAAAATTAGATCATAACAGAGAAAATCTACTTTCCTTACTGTAGTAAAATATCCTTCAGGGTCTGTAAGGCATTTCTAGACTACAGATGTTTGAAACTCAACTTGAACACTGTCTATCTTATGTTTAAAAGGCCAGGGTATCCCTCTGTTTTCTGCACTCTTTAACAGTCTTAGAAACGAGCTTGCTTCTTTATACTGAATAAGCTACCTTTTGTTTTCAATAAATCAGGTACCCGCTCAGAGGTTTTTCTGTATTCAACAAATTGCATGTAGCCTCGGCACAAAATATACCTTCATTCCCTGTTTTTTTGTGGACACCAAAGAGATAAGTCCATAGCTACAAGCAGAAAGGACTTGACAGTAGGCCCCATTTTATTCTGAACAAATTCACAGCAAAACCAGCCTTGAGGAACCAGTCACTCCCACAATATTTTTAGCTAAGGAAGTAGGTTAGAAAAATTGGTAGATGAGAGATGAGGAGAGAGGTTTGATCAACGTGCAGACGTGGAATAAAGTCACTGAAGTACTTACAAAAAGGAAAGGGGAGGTTTCCCTCTGAAATCTGGAACCTAGATCATTTTGCAAGGCTTAGAATAATTGGTCTCCATGTCAAAACACCCTTTAACCACATTTCAAAATCCAAATCTAAGCCCTTATTATGCAAAAAGCAGCCTTACAGCCAAGAGCCCTGGGAGGGGTTTATTGATGATTTGAGATCCAATCACCAAGCATCAGCAATTAGTGCTGAAATCCTCCCAGGACACAGAACAAAAATACTGAACCATCACCACGCAGCCTCGTATGCTCACAGAGGAGAGTCAACTACGCGCAGAGCAGAACATCCCAGCTATAGACATTATCTCAGGTCTAGATTCCAGATCAACATCTTCAACATGGTGATGAGACCGCTGAGGTCCGGAAGGTAGGAAACTATTTACCCGCCCAGCTAGTTCACTGCAGTTAGAGTCCCGGGTCCGCCAACCGCTGACTCTACTAGAGCACACCATGCTGCCTCCGTTCTTTAGACGGGAAACTGACAACCCATTGTAAAGCGTAAATCAGAGATCAAGACAAAAGAATGTTTGTGATACCTTCTCTCAATTGACCTACTTGGTTTCACCACTTCATTACAGCATCCTTTTAAAGAATGTTATACCAAGGTAGAAGGAGGAACAAAGCTCTTTTCAGAGTGATGATGAAACCAAAGGGTGGGAGAAGAGTGAATCTAAGTTACTGAAGAAATGAGCAAGAAGCATGCGTCAGGGAAAAGAGATGCTTCTTATATTGTCACAACCCTAACCCTCCCCTCACACACTTGATGCATTTATTTTGGAAAATGCCGTTTTACGCTGAGAGACTGGCATTGAGGAGTTCGCTCCTTCTCAACTACATCAGAAGCATCCTTGCTCTTGGGGAGAAGCTGCGGCCCTTCGGATCAGACCCCCTCCCCTGGGACGGGCAGCCTCAGCTGTCCTGAGGAACAAGGTGACAGACAGACGGGGCCACGGAGACCTGAAACGAGCCAGCGCTGCTGGACTGAGGAACATGTAAATAGCTTCTGCCTTCTTGGTAAACAAGGATAACCGTCTTTCTTTTGTAGAGGTGATCGTGTGTATCTTATGACTGTAGTGCGTGAAGAAAAACGCAGTGATCTGCTTCGACGGCTCCCCAGATGTACCTGTTCCATGTGAATATGCCTGCCTCGTTGCCTCATGTGCCAAACACAGTACTGAATGCGTTGTTTTTGAATAAACTCTTCTAGTGTGCATTGGGAAACATGGCTGGGTGTCTCTGTCCCATCTGGGAGACCCTCCCACCCCCACCCCCACACAAACACGCTCCATCCGATGCAGAGATTAAGCATCCCTCCTTTTGTTCAGTCCCTGTGTTTTGAGAAGTTCTCCTCGGAGAGGTGGACCATGCCAGGAAGGCTGGGCTTGGCTGCCTTCAGCCATGAAGGAGCAGCGAATAGTAAAAGCGCCCCCACACACCATCCTTCCATAGGTCCCTGACGCAAATCACGCAACAGGCCTTCAACATTATTAATGATAATACATTCGTCTTGAGTGTACAGTCACACACCCTACTTAAATTCATCAGGAGTCAGGTGGGAGGGCCACTGAGGGAGTTGGTCCCTGTTGCACAGACAGTGGTGGAGTTAAAATGAGACTGCAGCCTGATGCCAGTCCAGCATTCTCCTGCCTCTCACCCCTTCTAGTCTCTCTTCAGGCCACCTTCCCACAGAGCCTTCCCTCAATGTCTCCATCAGCCTCCATCCCTTTACATGGTTTTATTTTTCTTCATAGGATTTTCTTTCCTTGGGTTTTTTCCTAAGATTTTGTTTATTTTAGAGAGCGCGCGTGCATGAGCAGGGGGAGGAGCAGAGGGAGAGAGGGAGGGAGAGAATCTCTAGCAGACCACGATGAGCAAAGAGCCTGACTCCGTGACCCTGAGATTGTGACCAGAGCCAAAACCAAGAGTCAGATGCTCAACCAACTGAGCCACCTAGGAGCCCCAGCATTTTCTTTCCTTGTTTGAAATGACAGTATTTAATTACTCCATTGTCTGCATCTCCCACTTATTATAAGCTCTGCCTTCTACAAAGTATGTAACTTTGCTTGTCTTAATCATACCCTGCTCCCAGCGCCGATAACAGTACTGAAAGCTGAGTAGGCTATCGCTTCATCTCTGTTGGATGGATGCATGGATGCATGGATGGATGGATACACCAGAGTCTGTGTGTCACTTCTCTTTCTCATCTCCCTTCCCATCTTGATGCCTACACCACAGACACCAAAAGTCCTCACTCTGTTCTGACTGAGCTGCCTCAATTCCATGAATATTATGTGTTGACTGAATGAATGAATCGTCCTAGGAACTGTTTTTCTCAACATCCCTGCTCCAACGTCAAGAATGTTTCAGCATATTCATGCATCAAAGTGCGTCCTGTTCTTGTACTTGGTTGATTATAATTTCAAGAAAAACAAGAAATCATATAAGGTAAAAATATCACATTATTAGGAAGACTCTGCCTTTAGGAAACAGGGCCCCATCTGGAAGAGCCAGCTGTAACGCTCTTTAATTCATACCGAAAGCTCTTATTGGTCACTATGTACAACCTGGGCAGGGCAGGAACAGGATACAATATCACAATGCCTATCCTGAAGGAACTTACAGTTCAACACATTATAAGAGAATATCTTTCATCTGGGCAGTGCCAGGGAATGTTGGGATGCAGGTAAGGGACATAGAAAGGGGCAGACAGAAAAAAGAATGGCCCCATTAGGGGCACCTGGGTGGCTCAGTGGGTTAAATCCTCTGCCTTCAGCTCAGGTCATGATCCCAGGGTCCTGGGATCAAGCCCCATGTCCGGCTCTCTGCTCAGCAGGGAGCCTGCTTCCCCGTCCCCCTCTCTGCCTGCCTCCCTAGCTACTTGTGATCTCTGTCAAATAAATGAATAAAAATCTTAAAAAAAAAAAAAAAGAATGGCCCCATTAGGGGCATCTGGGTGGCTTAGTCGTTAAGTGTCTGCCTTCAGCTCAGGTCATGATCCCAGAATCCTGGTATTGAGCCCCGCATCGGACTCCCCGCTCAACGGGAAGCCTGCTTCTCCCTCTCCCACTCCTCCTGCTTGTGTTCCTCTCTCACTGTGTCTCTCTCTGCACATAAATAAATAAAAATCTTAAAAAAAGAGAGAGAGAGAAAAGAATGGCCCCATTGAAGTGAACACAATAAAAATTATAAAGGCCAAATGTAAATACTTAAGGCTTCTATTTCCTGAAAACTACTAAGGCTTCTATTTTCTGAAAACTACTATTTTCTGAAAACTACTTGCCAGTCTGATGATTACCTATCCCAACAGAGAAATGGTAAGTTCTTCTAAAACAAAGCACTTCACAAACTTTGGCAAAACATGAAATTGACACCAAGTTTATTGCAGCCTCTCTTTGCCTGGGGCCACTTAGTACAAATTAAATTTTAAAAGTAAATTTTTTTTTCCCCTAAGAAAATGCATTGCCACAGCTTAATCAAGACAAAGAGGATTAAGGAAACCCCATTCATAAAAGGACCAATCTGACCCAACACTCCCAAGCCAGTCAAGGAAGTAGGCTTTCTGCGTCAGTGGAAGCAAGGGCTCAGGCACCCAGCAGGCCTTGCGCAGGGTCTAAGGGCTGGGGGTGGCTGACACCCGCCTCAACAACTGACCTATCTCCCATTTTGAGTGCGCATTTCTTAGTGAGCAAGTTAGCCTGACGAAGGCTGATCTAAACAGTGTGTCATGTCACTCTTAGTCATAGGTAACCGGATTCAGTGAATTCAAAGCTCTCATTTCCAGATGAAGAAACCCAAGACTCAGGGGAGAAAGTCACTTGTCCAAAGGTACTCTGCTAGCAAGCAATGATTTAAGTACTTTCTCAGCTCTTCTGGGAAGCAAAAGGAGAAGAAAGTTACTTTTCTATCAACCAATATTCTTAACTGTCAATGAAGTATTGGGTAGGACAGTCTGCTCATCTGAAGCTAACTCTTCTTTCTTCTTATCATAAAAATATTCTTTGAAAAACCATTAGGAAATAGAGATAAGCAAAACTATTTAAAAAATACCGAAAACGTTGACCTGATCACCTGTGTGCTTCTTCTATACCACACATCTGATGTGTTTTCTGCCTTTTCCCCACTTCAAAATATACCAAGAGCATCTTTCTCTGTCATTAAATATTCTTTGGTAAGCTCACAGGACAAAAGCATTTATTTAACCCATTTTCTATTGTTGTTTCAAATTTAAGTTTAGGTTCTTTGTCATTATTCATCGCTGTAAACTGTGCTTTGATGAACATCTTTGTAACAATGTTTGAACCTCCATGATTATTTCCCTGAATAATCCCTTGAAGCAGATTTTCAAGAGACATGAAAAAATTTTGCAAGAGGAGTCTTTTTCAAAGGCAGTCAGAAGTGTTCAATGGAAGGTCAATGACCAACTTTTTAAATCTTTATTTCCCTAGAAAACTTTAAAAGGCTTAGAAAAGGCAAAAAGGTTAGGAGAAAAGCATGTGTCATCACCGAGGATGACTTCTTCACACAGCGGTAATGCCTTTTTATGTACTATATTAGCATAAATAAATAAGGTACGGGTGTGTGCTACTTGCATTCAGTTACTGCCTCTCCTGTTCAGGAGAAAGGAGACCTTCACACATTTAGAGAGAAAGCCCATCCAATTGCTCTTCATTGCTAATCAAATAAAAAGCACCCAGGATTATCTGGGAAAGACAAACCTTCAATACAATGATAGATAGCTCTCTCCCTTATTCCAAGAGGATGTTTATTGCTTACTCAATCCTACCAACCTAATAATGCTTCCAATTCACATTAAGTCCGAGAACCCAAAATGAGGAGATGAACTAACAATCTACCTTGAGGCTACACAAATCCTATAGATCAGTTGTTTCTGTTGAACTTTCTTTTAATCAATATCTCCACTTCTATAGGAGAGATATGACTCAAAATAAATGGAAATACGAACACATAGACTTTCAAAGCAGATGTGTTAAGGGTGGCTGACGAGAGGAAATCACTATAAAATTCCCTATTCCCCATCGCTGTCTCTCTATTAAGTAAATCTGTATTTGCACAAAAAATATATTAGTACATGTATTAATCACTGTCAGTCTTACAGTCTCTGTCGCAACCACTCAACTCTGACATCATGACATAAAAGCACCAGAAATGATACATAAATGAATGAGTATGTCTGTGTTCCAATAAAACTTTATTTACAAACTAGGCAGCAGCCAGATCTGGCCCATGGCATTAAGGTTTGCCAACCCTTGCTTTAAGTAACATGTTCTTTATGTTAAATATTTCACTTGACAACCTCCATTATATTCATTTCCTAGGGCTGTCATAATAAATTACCACAGTATCCATGGTTTAAAGCAACAGAAATGTGTTCTTGAAAGTCCTTAAGACCACAAATCTGAAATCAAGATATCAGCAAGGTTGATTCCTTCTTGAAGTTCTGAGGGAGAGTCATCTGGTCTCTCTCCTTGCTGCTGGCACCTGCCGGTAACCCCAGTGTTCCTTGGCTTATAGGAACATAACTCCAGTCTGCCTCCATCTTCACATGGCCTTCTCTGTGTGTCTATATCTGTATCCCTTCTCTTCTCTTCTCTTCTGAGGGCTTGCCATTGGGTTTGGGGCCCACCATAATTCAGAGGGATCTCATCTCAAGATCTTTACCTCAATGACATCTGCAAAGACCTGTTTTACAAATAAGGTCACATTCCAGGTGGACAGAACTTTTGGAGGCCACAGCTCAACCCACTACATCTGTTTACATTATAACCCCGCCCACCAAGTCATCTGGGGACCCGTAGAGAAGGGACCCTGGAACACAATTCTCTGATGCAGACTCAGATGTGCTGTGGGGTCATTTTCCCCTTTGAAGGTAACAATCCCATACAGTAAAAGCCCAGAAGCATTATTGGGTGGTGGAAGCTATGTTCTCAAATTACATTTATAAAGCTCTCCAGTCTACAGACAGTAAATGGATGTGTTTCCAACAATGGATTCAGAGACAAATCAAACATTACCTCCAAAATCAACAAATCCTCAAGACGTTACTCGTATACAAGAACTCATTCCAACTCCGTCCTAGAGATGCTCAGTGCCAGGGAATCTGATCCGGTGTGAAGTGAGTTTTCTGGCTGGGGTACGTGCAACCATATTGGAAGTTTAAAAAAAAAAAAAAAGGTGTGTAGTGAAAATACAAAAGTTGACCAACTTATGACATGAAGTGATAAGTTCAGAAGAAATGTCTGAAATGGTTCAGGAGACACAGCTGTTCAACACTTAAAGATCAATTTAACTCATTCTCATCTTGCAGCAGATATCACAGATACATAGATATAGAGCTAAACAACTTTACTCACAAACACTAATATGTCTGATTTCGCTTCCAGAAACCTTTGTGACCTGATCAGCAAACAAAGCCTGGTGGCAACTAAGGTGGAAATTTAGTTGGAGAGATTTTTCTCAGAAATGGAAACTATCATTTCCAAAATGGAGAGGATATAAAGGAGGGTGATCGAGTGACTTAAAGGAGAGAAAAGTCAGAGTTACATGGAAAGTCAGAAACTGAACACATAGATTTGTTCTGTCCTTTTGGAAGTATTACATCCTCCAAAATAGGACATTTACAGCACAAGAAAGTTTTCTGCTTTAAGTATGTCAGGACCAGAATGACTACTTGGAGCCTGCATTCTGGGGAGACAAAATTACACTAATGTGAAGTCTTCTTATAAGAAATGGCCCAAATGGTGTTTCCTGTAGGAAGCTGAGTGTTCCCAGTTAGGAGACATCCCCCCCTTTCCCAAGCCCTGAACTTGGATGGCCTAGATCAGAAAATGCTGGTCCAGAGAACACACAAGGCCAGTCTGTTCTCACTCTCTGATCCAGCCCTGGCTAAGGGAGGGTAATTTCCATGTAGATCAAATACTCGAGCAGGGACAACCAATGATGGAAGAGGTAAGTTCAGTAAGGCCTTAGTATAAAAGGGAGAGGTTTGGGTTGACCTGGCTACTCCCTAAAGAAGAGACTCATCTAACTACCAACCAGGGACAAAGGACCAGCGAACTTTGTTGTTCTCTTTAACCTTTGTAATTCCCTGTATTTCCTTTGCCGCGTGCCTAGGCTATTTCCCCGCTGTGAGTAGAGTTAACTTCTGGCAGCCCCTTTACATGGTCTCAGCACGCCGCTTCGGGGAAGTTCTCCCCATCTGCTTTCCTTCTGAGCACATGACCTTCCTCACACGGCAACTCCCCACGGTCCCCCTCCTACTCAGCTCCCAGCTTGGTGTCCTCATTCCAACTCCAAGACTTTCCCTTGGTTTCAAACCAGGGATTGCCCTTGAGATGCACGAGCCATAATAACCTCAAACTTGCGATGGGGCCCCCTGAGCCAGGCACTTGGGACAGGACTGCGCAAGCCCACGGTGCCCCCAAGCCGCAGCCCATGTAAGGAGAGAATTATGAAAATAAGCCTGGGTGCTGGGAATGAGGAGCCTGGCCCTTCTTGGCTGCCAGTTTGGAGGCGCACAGGAGAAGCTGAAGGGATCACACAGGCAGCAGCACTGTGATGAAGAGAGAAAAATAAACTTAGTCTCTCTGCACAGGGAGAAAGTGGCCACAGAAAGGGAGGCAGGAAGCCGGACAGGTCAAACAGATTCCTGACAGTCTCGTAGAAAAATGACATCTTCAGAAACCTAGTCATGATTTTGCATTCCCAAAAGTGTTCAAGTGAGGCGAGTCAACTCCTGTTGTTAAACCGCGGAGATCTGGGGGTTAATTTATTACCAAAACATAACCTAGCTCACTCAAATTAATACAGTACCTTAGACTTTACACTTCTATTTTATTTTAAAGATTTTATTTATTTATTTGAGAGAGAGAAAGAGAGCATGAACTGGGGAGAAGGAGCAAAGGGAGAGAGAGGGGGACAAGCAGACTCCCCCTGAGCAGGGAGCCTGATGCCAGGCTCGATCCCAGGACCCTGGGATCGTGACCTGACCCTAAGTCAGACACTTAACTGACTAAGCCACCCAGGCACCCCTAGACTTTACACTTTTACAAATAGATGTCACCAAAAGACGGTGTGCAAACAGAAAGTGTCCCAACTGAACATTCCCGTATCCAGCTACACACCCTAGCTCCTCTGATAAGGCTTGCGTTCCCCACTGAATTCTTTTCTTCTTAAGTAAACAGCTCTGAGGAGTCAGCACATACTACTAAATTTCAGAATGAAGCTCGCTGGCTGGTAGAGAGAGTTTCTGGAGTAGATACATTCAGAAATTCCTTCAGATATTCCATGATGGCTTTTCTCTCACATCTGTTACCTAGAAGACTAGATACCAGCATCTTACTTAACAGTGGTTATCACTGCATGGTGCTATCCTGGTACCTTTTTATAATTGTCTACATTTTCTCCAATAAACATTTATTTTTGTGACTTGAAAAAAAAATGTTTGTTTTGTTTCTTCTTCCCACCAAAAAAACGCCATGATTCCATTCAGAATACAATTAAAAACATCCCTCATGGGATATGGAAGCCTTAGGTGTGGCTCAGCCCTACCCCTTAGTGACAGCCATGACTCGATGAGGCACTTGGAGCCAGAGTGAGGTGTCTTTATTCATCAGATAAAATGTTCAACCAACCGTCAGAAGCTAAACAGTTAAAACCAGTAGGCCCACTCATTTTTACAGCCATACACAGGAATATCAATCTCCACAGAGAGCTGTCCCAAATAACCCACTTGGGCTGAATACCAATGGTTCTCCATGAATACTCCATGGCATTCCTTATGGGGAGCCTATAGCCCAGGAGCCAGAAGCTCCATGAACCACCACCAATGGCACTTTGAGACCTGGCTCAAAGTGGGGAGTGAGGAGGGACATGCGCCCTTGTATATTTCCTTTCCTCCATCTAGAAAGAGGATGCTGAGGGATGACACTTCCCAGATGAATGGACACTAAAGGTATGGCTTCTCAGATTGACAACCGGAAGATATGGACATTGGAAGGAATTTCAGGGGCTCAGAGGAGTGATCTGACTTCTACTGAGTCACACAGCCAGTGAATGACAGGTGCAAGCCAGGAGCCTAAGTCCCATGAATCTTACTTAGCACTGGGCCCCTTTGCATGACTGTGCTAAAAAAAAGCATGGGGACATCAGAAACAAAGGGCCTCCCTGCATCCCTGTGGGCATCCACCTCCTCTACCCCTCGCTGCCATGGCCCTATTCAGCTTTTCCATGTGCACACCTGTGCTGGACATGGCTTTCTGACTTCTCTAATCAAAAGGCACAGGTTTAGATTTGAAACAACCACTGTTATGCTGTAATTAGTAATGAACTTGCCAGCTTCCAACAGCAACAGTAAAAACACAATGGAGTCCACTGAAAATTAAAATCAAGAAAGTGTTTAAAAAATTAAAACAGAGTAGATTTAAAGGAACTATATCACTTGGTAAATCAGGTCACTGAAGCTAATTCTAATTCCTCCTGATAGATGAAAAGGTAATAAGTGGGGTAATAGGATGCCTTGGAGAAAGAAATTTACATCTTATCACAGAGCTTCCAGAACAGGGATGCTTAAGCTGGGTTCGCTAAGAAACCAACTATCCAGGCTTGCATGGGACTGTCCCAATTTTAGCATTAGAACTCCTAAGTCATGGGAAACGGTCATTCATTCTACAAAGAATTCAAGAGGTCCCTGAATCTGGATGGGAAACAAATTACCTCTCAATCTGATTAAACTCCAACTAAAATTAACAAATTGCATTCAATAATGAAAGTAAGCAACAAATCACAGTGATATTAGCAATATCACTGCCCTGATCAACAATAGAAATTCTGGATATTTTCATATCAACTTTCAGCAGACATCTTAAAATATCATATGTTCATCACTACTTTGAAATGAATGGTATTAGAGACACCACTAAATCTTATTTAATGCGTTAATCTAAGAAATACATATTACTATATCAAAAATGTTGTTTTTGCTACTTTGATAGTCATATGCCATACAACTGCATTTCCTTTTTTCTTTTTTTTTTTTTTTGGCTTACAAATTTCCATTTTTTTCTGTACATTTTTCTATTTTACAGTTGCATTTCTAAAATATTGAGACAAGGTCACCAGGCTTCACTCTACTGTCAGAGAGATCCAGCAGCACACAAAGGGTTAAGAACTGTAGAGGCACCACGCAGAATCTGAGAGTAGCTTTCTAGTAGTGGAATTTATGGAATGATGTACCAGTCAGTACACTAAAGTACTTTAAAACATTATCTCCTTTACCTCTCTACCATCCTTTAAGGTGTTTACTAACTGCTAAGGTCATGCTAATGAAGTCCATACACTTAGCCGTCTGGCAATCCGACCTTCCCAGGGCACACCTGGCACTGGAATCTCCCCTTCTGAATCCCAACACAGGACACATCCCCCAGGGCATGGGTGCAGACAAAGAGTTCCTATTAAGCACCATACAGATTGGAAGCTGCCTGCTGCTCTCACTATCTTGGAGACTGGACTCCTTTATAAATAAATTTATTTATTCATAAGTCTCAGTCCCACCTAACTGAGCACAGTACTTTGTTTTGTCTAAATCCCACTCCCTTCCTAGGATCTTAGGGGAGGTTCACTAACTTCTGGAGCATTTTCCAGTCACCTCCTAGATATCTTATCTTTGGATTAAAGTCTGTACTACCCACTAGATTCCTTCTAGGAGTGGATTCTGGTCAGATGGCTCTTAGTAAAGTGAATTCCACCAATATTACATTATTATATTTCAGAATAGCTAGAACCCTAGTCACTTAGAAATTTCTAAGTCCCCTCAAAGCTTTGGCAGCACGGAGATGACACTAATACCTTAAAATCTCTATGAGTTTTATAAATAGAGGTCAATCGGGATGCCTGGGTGGCTCAGTCAGTTGAGCATCTGACCCTTAATTTCAGCTCAGGTCATGATCTCAAGGTCCTGGGATTCAGCCCTGCACACTCAGCACGGAGTCTACTTATGACTGTCTCTCTCCCCCTGCCCCTCCCCCTGCCCACTCTCTCTCTCAAAAAATAAATAAATCTTTAAAAAAAATAAATAAATAGGAATGCCTGGGTGGCTCAGTCAGTTGAGCGACTGCCTTCAGCTCAGGTCATGACCCTAGGGTCCTGGGATTGAGTCCCACATTGGGCTCCTTGCTCAACGGGGAGCCTGCTTCTCCCTCTCCCTCTGCCTGCCACTCTGCCTGCTTGTGCACTCTCTCTCTCTGGCAAATAAATTTAAAAAAAAAAATTTAAATAAATAAATAAATAGAAGTTAATCAACTGCCTTTTAAGATTGAAAAAAAGGAGGGTAGTCTGTAAAGGAGACCCATTATTTTCATATCATCAGAGCAGCGAAAAGCAGGACCCATTTTTCATCCTATTGAGAAATTAGCTTCATTTCAACAATAGTTTTTAGCCTAGAAATATCAATTTCTTACTATTAGATAGTAATTATTATTCCACAGACATGGAAGATAGCAGTCCTTGACCAGAAGGACTGGAAGCCTTTCTGAAATCCCTTTCCTGCCCTACAAGTAGCTGGACTGACAGGTTCTGACACGTCCTCAGATCAAACAGAACACACAAGGGCTCATGAGATCCAGCTCCTAGATTTCCACTCCTGCTGATACCCAGGCTGCCACCTCCCATGGTCTGAGACATTTTAGAGACCCTCATTGAGAAGATAATGGTTCATCCCCATAGCCCAGGATAGGAGTGGTTTTATGATTCTTCTCCTGGCATCATTATTAAGAGAGCTGCATCTCCCCTTCAAGAATGTCAAGATATGGACAATACGTAAGATCACCCTACTTACTGATTGTCTGGTCTAGCTACTTCTTTTCTTAGAGGAGGAAACTCAGACCCGGGTAAGTGAAGGGACTGATGCAAGTTCACAAAGTAAAGGATTGATACCAACTTGCCTCTCCCAAAATATTCACCTAGGCTTGTACCAGGATCTCCGTTCATCTGTATCCTCATGGTTACTCTGCACACTTGGCTAACATTCCTGTGCTCTTCCATATCTATCAGCTAGTTTTCTTTTTTTCTTACTGAAGTATAATTTATATATAACAAAGTACATAAATTGTTGTTTGGTCCCATGACTTTTCTTTTTTTTAAGATTTTATTTATTTATTTGACAGATAGAGATCACAAGTAGGCAGAGAGGCAGGCAGAGAGAGAGGGGGAAGCAGGCTCCCTGCTGAGCAAAGAGCCCAATGCGGGGCTCGATCCCAGGACCCTGGGATCCTCGGATCCACCCTCGGATCCCAGGACCCGAGCTGAAGGCAGAGGCTTTAACCCACTGAGCCACCCAGGTGCCCCGGTCCCATGATTTCGACACCCAAAACAACATATAAAATATTTCAATGAATCCTGAAATTTTCATTTATCCCCTTTCAGTCAATTCTCCCACCGCAAGACAAAAGCCTCCTGATTTCTAGGAACATAGATTATTTTCCCCATTCTTAGACTTCATGTGAAAGGGATCCTACAGTTTACAGCTCTAGAAGGGGGAAAGAAAGAGTAGTCATTTCCAATACACGCAGCTAGAGCCTTATCTATAACAAAGGTCCACCTTCTAAGGAACAGATTTTGGCAGAGCACTGTACCAGCTGAAGGAAGGGAATTCCTCCCATTCCAGCCCCCTATAGCCTTCCTGTGTCACGTAAAAGGGGGAAATGCAATAAACAGGGGTCAGAGCTGCACACACACACACACAAAAATAGATTGGAAGTGCTGTATCCAGGTAGGGGAGGAAAGGGTCAGAGAAAAAAAAGAGTACTGCTGGAAAACCAGGTATAAAAGTCACAGCCCTGAGATACAGATCCACTAAAAGACTGAGATTTAGACTAGAGCATGTTCCTCCTTCCCCTACCTTACCACCACACCAGGAGAATGCCCTGTAATGCCAGTGAATGAAAGAGCTGCAAGCCACACGTGCTCACTGGAGAGGAAGATCTAGGGAAACCCAAAGTCAAGAGAACACACAAGCAAAGACGCTAGAAGAAGCTGAAACTTCTGGCACCTGGAGCTATGGCACATATAAAAACAACCCAAATCATAGTCAGGTTAAATCCTCATACTAAAGCCCCATTTATCTCAGTTCGTAGTACCCAAAATAATATGTATGGCTTTCAAGAAAAAATTAGAAAACAAACCAAAATGAAAAAACAAACAAAGTCTGAATAAACCATCATTAGAACCAGACTCAGATGTGACAGAGATGTCAAAGTGTCAGGGAATTTTAAATAACAATAACGATCATGTTAAGGGTTCTAATGGAAAAGAAGACAACGTTCAAGAATAAATGGGTGAGGGGGAGAGATGTAAGCAAAAGAAAGAATCAAAAGATATTCCGTAAATCAAAAACACTGTAACAGAAATAGAGTAATAAAAAATGCCATGATGGGTTCATCAGTAAACTGGACACAGCCAAGGGAAGAATCAGTGAGCCTGCAGATATGTCAATGGAAACTTCCCAAACTAAATACAAAGAGAAAAAAAGAGTGGGGGGGGGATCACAACCTCCAAAAACTGTGGGACAATATCAAAAGTTACAACATATGCGTAATTAGAATACCAGGAGAAGAAGACTACCAGGAGAATTAGAACACCAGGATAAGAAAGAGAGAAGAAATATTTGAAGTAGTAATGGCCAAGAACTTTCCAAACTTAATTACACCAAGCCAGAGATCTAGAAGCTCCAGATCACTAATTTTCAGTCTACTTTCTTATCAATTGAGAGGGTGTAAAAATCAACTATGAGCGTAGCTTTGTCTATTTTTCCCTTTAGAAAGATCAATTTTGTGTCATAATATTGAACTTCTCTTCTTAGATGTATGCATATCTAGGAATATTAAATCTTGGGCACCTGGGTGGCTCAGTTGGTTAATCATCTGCCTTTGGCTGAGGTCATGATCCTGGAGTCCCAGGATGGAGAGCCGATTCGGCTCCCTGCTCAGAGGGGCGCCTGCTTCTCCCTCTCCCTCTGCCCCTTCCTCTGCTCATACTTTCTCTCTCTCTTTCAAATAAATAAATAAATAAAATCTTTGTAAATAAATAAAATATACATAACGTAAAATTTAACACTTGACTCATTTTTAAATGTATATTTCCATGGAATTAAGTACATTCAAGCTGTGGCACTAGCACCTCCAACCATCTCCAGAACTTTCCCATCTTCCCAAACTGAAACTCTGTACCCATTAAACAATGGCTCTCATTTTCTTTCTCCCCAGCCTCTGACAACAACCAATCTACTTTCTGACTCCATGACTTTGAGTACTCTGGACATCTCAAGCAAACAGAGCCAAGGATCTATGTCCTTCTGGAACTAGCTTATTTCACTTAGCATACTGTCCTCAAAGTCCATCCAGGTCGTCATGTGTCAGAATTTCCTTTCTTTTCAAGACTGAATATTTCATTGTAGGAGATACCACATTTTGTTTATCTGTTCACCCCTCCATGGATACTTGGGTTGCTATAATGTCTAATGAGTTTTTAAAGTTATGATTTTTGTGGCTTATCTGGCTTATTCTCCTTTGCAGGGTGGAAACAATGGTGTCTTGTAATTTTCTATCCCCTAACCAGTCTTAGAATTCTTCTAGATATAGAGTTGTGATTTCATTTTTAATGTGACACAAAACCCTAGAATTAAGGAGAGGATATCTACATTCTATCAAACAAAGGATTGTAAATCATTTTAAAAACGGTAAATATTAAAGTTGCAGATATGTATATGTATTTATATTTTTCAACATCTGAGACAAGAAAACAACATCGACAGGTACATAGTTACAACCGGGCAGAGACTAGAATCCATGTGCCTTGATTCTTAGTCTGGTTGTTTCCCTGCTGCCGTGTTGCCTCTCTACTGGGAAACAGAATATCAAATGGAGAGATGAAACATCATAAATTGGTCAATTTTCCCACAAATTAATAAATAGATTTAACACAGTTCCTATAAAAATTCCAACCAAATCTTGGGAACAGAAGGCAGAGAGCAAGCAAAAAACAACTTAACTTGACAAAACGTCTACTAAGTTTAGCCTAAAAAATGGCTATGCAAAAATAACCCCTCAAAATTATTGAAGAACGATTAATAATGAATGACAAGCCTTGGCAGATGTTAAAACATATAAAAGAGTTTCTATAATTAAAAGTGTATTGGGGGGGCCAGGGTGGCTCAGTGGGTTAAAGCCTCTGCTTTCAGCTCAGGTCATGAATCCCAGGGTCCTGGGATCGAGCCCCATGTCGGGCTCTCTGCTCAGCGGCGAGCCTGCTTCCCCCCTCTCACTCTGCCTGCCTCTCTGCATACTTGTGATCTCTCTCTCTGTCAAATAAATAAATAAAATCTTTTTTAAAAAAAGTATATTGGGGTGCCTGAGTGGCTCAGTGGGTTGAGCCTCTGCCTTCGGCTCAGGTCATGATCTCGGGGTCCTGGGATCGAGCCCCACAGCTGGCTCTCTGCTCAGCAGGGAGCCTGCTTCCCCCCGCCTCTCTGCCTGCCTCTCTGCCTACTTGTGATCTCTCTCTCTGTCAAATAAATAAATAAAATCTTTTTTAAAAAATGTATTATTAGTGAATGAGTAGACAAAAAAGTCAATATATTCTGTTCTGGAAGAGAAATTTTGAAAGCATATCAGAGAATTCAGTATATGATTATAATGACATTTTAAATTAGTGATTAAATAAATGGTATTGAAAAATACAGAAGTACCTGGAAATGAATAGTAAGAGGTTAAAAGTTACAGTCACTCAGGTTCCCATATGTGAAGGGAGGTGACGGTGATGGTGGTTGTTTTTAACAAAATCTTTCAAGTTCTCCTTCCATTATATTTATTTTTTGTTTCACTCACCATACCACTCAAATGTCTGGATTAACTAACCACCTTGCAAACAATCCCTTACCCAAAGCAAGCATCATTTTTTATGGGCAAATTTTAAAGAACTGGGATTTCTTTTCTATCACTGCAGGGGAGAAGCCTGGGCTCTAAGGCTGGAGTTTTCCAGACAGCTCTAAGGCTGGGCTATTATTTACAAGTATTCAGTGACTATGATTTCAATCCTTCCTGTGGACCAAGCATCGTGCTAGGTACTGGGGATACAAAATACGTAAGGTTCAATCCCACCTTCAGAGTGCTGTTTAACCGATCAGTGAGTAAACAGACTGAAATATACATTACCGCTTCGCTTATTGCTCGGTGATGATTTAGGTATAACAATAGAAGCATTAAAATGAGAAATACCAGGTACAAACATGAAATACCAAAAAAAATCATCCCATGGAGCTCTTGCCTATTAGATCTCTGCTGAGAGATTAAGCAGGATGGTTAGACTCTGATGTCCACGCCTGAGGACACTCACTTCAGCAAATCTGCTGAAGATGGATCTTCCAGGTTCTCCCCTTCACACCACAAAGCAGGCACAGCTGGATGCTTTATCATTGCTCTGCCCTCTCCCTGCACAAATCTGACAAGCCGATCGCGTTAGGCTGTGACATACAAAATATGGCATAATTGTAGACTGTAATCATCATGATGATAGCTGACTTGATAAGAGAGGTCAAATCCCATTTTTATATCCTGAATTTCTAAAATATTGTTTCGTCAAAAAAATCAATTTCTCATTTTTCTAGCGTTAACTTGAAAAGGGTATAATTGATCAAGCCTAAATCCCTTACATCACCCCAGACTCTGTGAAAGGCTCATACCCAACAAGCCACTTGACTCAGGCTGGGCAAACAGCGGTTGTCCTCAGCATCTAACACCCATGGGCCTGAACAGCTTCAAAGCAAGAACACGTTTTACATCCTTCGGTTAAGACTGTGGGGAAAACACAGGCTCATGGAATATAGATGCTCAGCTGGCTCATTTGGGTTTTGTGGTCCAATTTGTGGATGAGATATTTATAAAATCCGGTGATTACAATGGCATCTCATTAACATTCGTTAAGTGAAAACCACAAAGTACAGGACAGGAACTCCAGTCTGGGGGGAGAGGGAAGAAGAAGATGAATAGGGACATGGCTTTTCCTACCTCAGCACAGGCAAAAAGAGAGAGCCAGAGGGAGAAGATCCCTTCCTTTAAGTTAGAGTTTCTCCTTACTGAAGAAAAAAGAAAGGGAGAAAGGGAGAGTAGCTTTTCCATTTGTCAGTTATGTTTGATCCCAAAGCAAATTAAAACCGAGGCAAGCCCAGGCTGATTTTCCCATGAATGTGAATTCTCCCTTCCTTGTATGATTTGCCAAGGAGACACCGCCTCCATGATGTCTGCCTAGACTAAACTCACCCTACAAGATATTTGCATGCTCAGTGAGATTGTGTGGACTGGACAGAACCACCTTGTTCTCAGCACTAAGTTGCTGATGCTGCCTTGTGACTGGTTCCTGCCCCCGTCCGTCTGGGGAAACAAGGTGACTTCCAGGAGAGAGACCCAAGGCTATGCAGTCAGAAGAGCCTGGACTGCAGCCCTCGCTCTGACAGACCCTCTGATAATAGTCATTTGGCAAGGATGTCACCGTGAGGGGTAGCAGAGCAGCAGTTACATAAATCAGATAGATACTGTAGTATCTATCTAATGAGTAGGCACTCAATGAATGGCAGCTACAATTATGATGACCTGACTAATATCACTGACGTTTTTTGCTGCTCAGTCTCAAACCCACAGGTGGCTTAGACAACACCTTCCATGTAGAAGCAGGAATTGGATTATCCACTCAGTAGACACTCAGTAAATACCAACTAAACACGAATGACGCTGTGTCCAATGGAGACCATTTCAAGGATGGACTCTATCATCGATGACTAATCAAATTCAGTGATTATGGCTACGTTATGTGCAGTGACTTTACTGGAGAACTGTGCAAAAAATTTCAGAAGGCTCTTCCCTCTTTATCAATTATAGAAGAATCTAGATCTCTGGGATTCTTCCCCTGTGCTACTCCTCATCAAAGAGAAAGATTTAGAAAGCAGGGGTTATTGTTCTGGTGCTTAGAATTGCTGACATAGAGCCAAAAATTCCAAATGAAGATGCAGAAGCCCAGCCACAGAGAATGTGCCACACAGTCAACGGAAAAACTGTGACCCGCGTTTGTAGCTTTTACCCACATTTCTGCGTTTGGGGATGTAGGGCGTTACGGTCGGCTAGAAGGTGCTGCTTCTGTGACTTTAATTCTGCACTGCCTCTTGCGCCTTCCCTCAGCAGACAGAGCTGCATGCATAATTAACCCTCAGCTGGCTGAGCTAGCTGGAGCTGGGCCTTGCCAGCACTGAATCTCTTCCCCTCCCCAGGGCCGCAGGCAGGCGGGAGGATGGAAGTCACAGAAGAGGATTTCCTAAGCCTGCTACCTGAAAACAATTAATACGGCTGCCCTGGAAGCTTCTAGACTTCTCAGGTCCTGGGGCTGGGCTGCCCAGCGCAGGCGCCCCTGAAAGGCGGGCAGTGGAGTGAAGTGAGTACCACTGATGGAGTCTTTGGGAGGCTTGTAAGGCTTCAAAGCTCTGCTCCTAAATCTCCCTATTTATGATGGGTAGGTTCTTAGGATAAATGGCTGTATACAGTGTCATATTTTCTTAAAAGGTAGAAAAACAAAATCCCCCATCCAATTCATTAAAATCTAGGGAAGAAGCCTGGAGTACAGATCTTGTTTTCATTCTGCTGCATTAGAAGCTTAAAGGTCTTGGTCGGCCCGCTGATGGCTCCTTCCTCACAGCTGGAATATCCTTCAATCTCCTCTTCTAGCTCCCAACCATACACTCTCCTCACACCCGGGTTTCCCTCTCAGTTCTGTTTCATCAGCACAAGTAGAAGCAGCAGAAGGCCTACAACAACTTGAAAGACATTCAAATTCCCTTCCCCCCCCCCAAAATCTACCCCCTCTATCTGCCAGCAACTGTCCCCAAAACAGATGCTACAAGAGATCTATCTTGTGCCAAAGCACGTCTTTAAGGAGGACCCTGTAAGGGGCACAATGAGCACCATGAACACTGAGGCAAACTCCTAGCACGGGTCCTGAAAAGAGCAGGAGCAAGACTGGAAGGTCTGGTGGGTGGAGAGCCCAGTTTGCAAGGTAGAGAACGGATCAGCGAGTTAAGAGAATAGCAGACCCACAGAGAGTACCAAAGTTAGGGAGAGGGGCAAAGTGGCCAGCAGTTCTGGAATAGGATGGAAAAGAAGGCATCAAAATGGAAATTGCAAAGAAGTAAAACCAAACTTGGTCAACATTCATTCATTCATTCAATATGATGTATCAGGTACTCTTCTTGGCACAGCGCCATATAGTGAAAAAAGTCATGGCCTCTGATGTCTGCCAGATCTGTGTTGTCACTAGCTCAACCTATTCACTGTAGGTATTTAAATCAATGACTCCCGGGGCGCCTGGGTGGCTCAGTCGGTTAAGCTGCTGCCTTTGGCTCAGGTCATGATCCCAGGGTCCTGGGATCGAGCCCCACATCCCAGCTCTCTGCTCAGCACGGAGCCTGCTCCCCCCTCGCTCTCTGCCTACTTGTGATCTCTGTCTGTCAAATATATGTATATTTTTAAGATTTTATTTATTTATTTATTTGACAGAGAGAGAGAGAGATCACAAGTAGGCAGAGAGGCAGGCAGAGAGAGAGGGGGAAGCAGGCTCCCCGCTGAGCAGAGAGCCTGATGCGGGGCTCGATCCCAGGACCTCGAGATCATGACCTGAGTGGAAGGCAGAGGCTTAAACCCACTGAGCCACCCAGGTGCCCCAAATTTTAAAAAAATAATGATAAAAAATAAACAAATCAATGAGCACTGCTTTTCTCCTGTTTTGCCAGAGTATTAACTGAGATAATCGTGCACAGCACAGTCCCTGGTACACATTCACCCTTCTTCCCACCCTCCCTTTGCCCTTGCTCTACGATTCGACTAAGACTGATGCTTGATTCCATCCCAGAGGTCCCAGCTGTCCCAGATCACCACCCTACCCCAAACGCTCACTCTCAGAAAGGCATGAAATTCCACTAGCCCTGGGCCTCAAGCAAGTGTTCATCCATGGAGCTGTTTTATCTCTAGAATCTCAGCAGAGCAAGATCTGCCGCCACACTCGCTGGTGAACACTATCTCTTCTTTGAAAACCATGACGCCCTGTAGACAGACAAGCCGCCATACAAATGAGCTGACAACCCATGGGGAGACCATGTAAACCAGGCGGTGTAATGAACCAGCCGATGGGAGATGAACACGTATCAGTAAGATTCACAAAGTGACAGCTCCAGACTTGCTCTCAAAAGCGAGGAAGGACTGGCCCAAAGAACTCATAAATTAAAAAATCCTCGAATAGTATTCGCAAGGCCGGAGCCACCATCATGTGTGGTTCCTAAAGCCTGGGCTGTCAGAAGCCACCGCATGACATAAAAAGCCAAAGGCACAGCATGACAAGCATAATGCCTAAGCGACGAAAGGCGTGGTGGCACTTCCTGCTCCTGAGGCCATGAGGAAACCCACTTACCCTGCCCAGCTGCTGTGCAGTTCTAGACAGAAGACCGGACAAACTGTTAGAACTCGTCTACTGGCAAGGAGTCTGGCTATTCATGGTCCAAATACAGTTGGATTTATCCAGTTTAATGGACCTCATTCTTCCAACGAACAAATATTTACAGAGCACCTACTACACACGAGGCACCATTGTTGATGCTAGGGAAACAACCGGATAAAACATGGGCGCTGAACCCCCGCAGCTCACATTTTAGTGAAGAGAGGCAGACAATGAACCAATAAACAAGGAAGGAAAGAAAAAAGGAAGGAAGGATGGGAGGAAGGCTGGCCGTTTCTTTCTCCGACTTATCACCGTCCAAAATTAAAATCCGGGGCCATATGGTAGAGTGACTAGGGGACCTAAATGACACCGAGCCAGCCATGCAAAGAACTTATAGCATATAATTTATTGCCCTCCTACTTCCTAAAGTCATGTACTTGTCTTACTGGAGAAGACCTTAAGGATCAAACCCAATATTCTCAACTTATGAAACTGAAGTTCAGGGAAGCAACATCATGTCTCCAAACGCACACTGAAAATGAATCAGGATTCTCCACACAGGGACTCCCTTGTTTATTTGCTGGAAGGTCTAAAGAGACACATGATAATGACCCAACAGATGCATATTCTGCTGGTTTTTTGTTTTTTTCAGGGTTGTTTTTTTTTTTTTTTTGGTTTTTGTTTAGCATGATGATGGCCGCTCTCCAGAAATGGCTCAATCAGTAAAGCACATGACTCTTGACCTTAGGGTTGTGAGTTCTAGCCCCATGTCGGGTATAGAGATCATGAAAATAAACAAACAAACAAACTTTTGAAAAATAATAATGATTTACCTGAGATCACAGAGCTGGAAGATAATAGAGCTAAGATTTTAATCTGGGTTGTTTATACAGCAAAATCCAAGTACCTTCCAATTTTTAACTACAAAAATATTTCAGTACAAAACTATAGAAAAAGAAAAAACAAATTCTGCTTCCTTCACAAGTTACCTTCAACCAGCCTTAGCTGTTTGGACACTGGAGGTATTTTGGCTCTCTCTGAAATTCCTTTTAGTCCTTAGCCAGATTTCCTAGATGCAGCTTAACTATGGGCAATTGTTACCAGCATTTATTCTTGGAAGCTGTTGCTTAATCCTTAAGCCAGGAAATACAGAACTTATTAGGTCTTTGAATCCTCCTAGGTAGCATGGTACCATCACCTTTTTGAAATGAAAAAAAAAGAAAAGAAAGAACTGGTTAAAAATGAAAGTGCTCCAACAGGGATCAGGCATAAGCAGGTTCAGAGAGCACGTGCCAGGCTGCGTCAGGTAGGGGCACAAATCCACAGGCCCTCCAGGACCTGTGTGCCAGCCCCCATCCTACAGCTGTAAAGAGCTTCTCAGGCTCTAGAGACATAGGAGGGAAGGGGCTTAGCTGCTGCTGCACTACCACCCACTCTGGGGGAGCCCAGAAGACAGCACTCTTCCCAGAAGGCAAAGTTTTAAGCGATGCCCCCATCAGATGGCCTACACAGACTGCACTGGAACCTTGAGCAGAAGTTGTTCCTTTTGGCTCTTATCTCCTTAAGTGAGTTCATTTAATCAATTCAACCTGCCCTCCCAAAATCTGGGTGAGTTATTGTCCCTTCAATTCTTATTCTGAATCTATAAGACTATACGAGTTATTTAAAACAAACAAACAAACAAACAAACAAACAAACAAAAAACCTGATGCAGGGACACCTGGCTGGCTCAGTTGCATGCAACTCTTGATCTCAAGGTTGTGAGTTTGAGCCCCACGTTGGACTTACAAATAAATAAAAATAAAATCTTTTAGAAAAAATAAATCTGTTACAAAGTAACCCATTTCTTCCAACACAAAATGTTGGACTACAGATATAAAGATGGAAATAGACTTGGTTAAAAGATAGTACTTAAAGATACTTAGAGTCAGAAAGTTCACATGAAAAAGCATTGGGAGGGGCACCTGGGTGGCTCAGTGAGTTAAGCCTCTGCCTTTGGCTCAGGTCATGATCTCAGGGTCCCCGGGATCGAACCCTACGTCATGGGTCATCAGGCTCTCTACTCAGCAGGGAGCCTGCTTCCCTCTCTCTCTCTGCCTGCCTCTCTGCCTACTTGTGATCTCTGTCAAATAAATAAATAAAATTTAGAAAAAAAAATTGGGAAACTAGGTCATTAAGGTCAAATAATTTAGGGAAATCATTTAATTGAATATTTTATGATATCTGGAACATAGTAAACAGTCCATATACAGCAAGAATCAAATGCAAGGTTGCTTGCAGAACTTTCTTGAAACTGTAACATGCTACGAAAACACTAGCAATTACGATTACAATAGTATTGCTAATGGATAATATTTTACATCTTCCCAGAGGCTTTATCTTCTTAACCAAAAAACAGGGTCCTGCTCTTTCATTTCATTTGCCTCCAAAACCACTAGCACAGTGTTTGTCAGTTGGTACTAAAGGTCTTTCCCCTAACTCGCCAGACAGGAATCAGTGCAAATGATTTCTGTAATAACCTATGGGAGAGAGGTTTTTGTTTTGTTTTGTTTTGTTTGCATCAGATTGTAAAAGACAAGGGGGAACTCCATTTCTCCAAGCCCCCTGAAACGCCACCCCATGATCTGAAATGTATTTCTGTCTGAATGTATTCCCATCGAGTTATTTCTAATCATCTCTTATTTCAGGTGCGGGTGTATGTGTACCAATTTATCTTTATATTTTATTAAATGAGGAATCAAGGATTACATCTATCCTGTGCTCAAAATTTTTAATGGAACCAAAATCCTCCGAGGATTATCTTAAATCCGGGTAATATTCTTAAGTGGGACCTCACTGTGGCCAAATAGCGGCACGGTGAGAACCAGGTCTATCTGTCTTCTTAGAGTGAGCCCAGGAAGCCGGCTCCCCAGGCCACTGAACACTTCAGCGCTGGCACATATATTATGAGGAAACACAATGACCAAAATCCAAAAAACACTCCAACAAATGCCAGATCAAAATGATTTGGAAAAACTCCATCAATCCAATCCATCCCATTTAATCTCATCTTTAAATGGCCCTAAACCGTGTATTCTCCTCCTGTGAGTAAGGCTAACTTTTTTCCTTATCCTTCATCCCCTTTTTTTTTAATCTATGTTAGCAACCCCGCCTCCCTCCCCTGTATATTCCTCTGAACAGCAAACAGCTTTCTTTCCCAGAGTCACCTCAGATCTCACTCCCTCCCTAGGCCTTCCAAGTACACATGAATTTCCAGAATCTAGCCTCCTCTGTGAAACCTGGAATTTACCCCATGTAAACGAGCGCTCCAGAGGCCAGGCCAGGAACAGTTCAGCATTGGTTCCTTGCCACAGGACTGAGGGCTCTCATGCAAACTGTGTTAATAATTATGTAATAATTACTAATTATTATTACTAATTACTAATTGCCATTACTGAGTTGCGCTGAGTGTTTGAATGACAGGTTTCCATTTTGCAAAAGAACATACGGCCAAATTTTAAAAATTTATTTCTTTATAAAACATTTCTTCCCATGAATGATCTACATTGACCCCACACTGAGAGACCCGTAAGATTCACTCCTACCTGACTAAGTGAGGACACTAATTCCCAACCCAGTGGCCATGGCACACATCCTTGCTGTGTTCCATTTCCGGACTCGCAGCTCTGTTCCAGAACAATGTGATAGAAGCCTTGGTGTTGAAGTCTTGATGGTAGATTTTGTGTGCCTTCTCAGCGTACTGCTTTTTTCATAAGGTCTTCAGTGGCTCAACTTAAAGAAATGAAAAAAGAGGGAAATTTCAAATGCTATTGGCAAGCCAAGGAAACAGTCGATTTTTCAGCAAAAACTTCAGAGACCAGGGGTGCCTGGGTGGCTCAGTGGGTTGAGCCTCTGCCTTCGGCTCAGGTCATGATCTCAGGGTCCTGGGATCAAGCCCCGAATCGGGCTCTCTGCTCAGCGGGGAGCCTGCTTCCTCACTTTCTCTCTGCCTGCCTCTTTGCCTACTTGTGATCTTTGTCTGTCAAATTAAAAAAAAACAAAAAACAAAAAACATCAGAGACCATCAGTCCTTCAAATCGTACCATAGAGATGGTCACTTTTCTGTCAAGCATATTCTGCACGAATTTAAAAACATTTATATGTTAGTCAAATTATTGAATAAATCAAAAGGGAGTGGGAAAGAGAGAGAGATGCCCAGGAAGCAGGAGACCTATTTCTAGTCCCGTCACTAACCAATAAGCTGTGTGCCCTCAGACAAGTGACTTAGTCTCTCTGTATCTTACAATACCTCACTTGTGAAATGGGAATGATTGACATCTTTCTTCCTAACACAGAAAGCCAGAAAGGAGTGTAACCCTCTTATTTTATAGATGAAAACAGACATTCAGTATAAGTAACTTAACATCAGACAGTCAGTAACCCAGGCAGGGCTAGAACCTAGGATTCTAGGTTCAAGTCTCCACCTAGTCTTCTGATTTATCCCAATATAACAAGATCTAAAACCCAGTGAAATAAGTTGGGTACTATAGTCCTATTTGACAAAAAGATAAACATGAGGTGTGAGGAAGTCAGGTGGCTCAGTCCCGGCAGATTAGAAGCCAGGCATGTTAATGTCTAAGCCAGAGTCTTTCCGCTATATCAAGCAAAAGTGCTCTAACTTGACCTCTTTTTCTTTTTGAAAATATGAGTATAAACTTGCCTCCAAATAGGCATATTTAGGTGTGGCAAATGTCCTAGAAGGCCCAACCTGAATCCTATTTTGTTGGTTTCTTCTTTTATCACATGAATCCTTCCCCTTTATTTGATCTTAATTTCCTATTATTTTTCCATTATTGGATGGATTAGATTAGATGGATATTTAGATTACTTATTTTCAGTCTTTCTTCTCTAAAATTTGCACTTAATGCTATAAATTTATCTCTAAGCATAGTTTTAGTTGAATTTGCCAAGTTTTGCTAAATCTTATTTCCATTAACATTTGATTCAAAACATTTTGTGATTTCTTCTTTGATCCAAGGTAATTTAAAAGCACACTGCCTAATCCCAAAACTTTGAAGAATTTTCTAGTTATCTTTATAATTGATTTCAGGCTTAAATCCTCTGCGGTCAGAGATGATACCCCGGATGATTAAAATTTTGAAATCTGTTGAGATTTGACTTATGTCCCAGCATACAGTTAATTTTGGTAAATGTTCTACGTGTACTTGAATCTAAGGTTCATTTTTGTTATTCCTGAATGCAGGGTTCTTTTTTTTTTTTTAAGATTTTATTTATTTATTTGATAGGCAGAGATCACAAGTAGGCAGAGAGACAGGCAGAGAGGGGGGGGGAAGCAGGCTCCCCGGAGAGCAGAGAGCCCAACGTGGGGCTCAATCCCAGGACCCTGAGATCATGACCCGAGCCGAAGGCAGAGGCTTTAACCCACTGAGCCACCCAGGCGCCCCTTGAATGCAGGGTTCTATACATATCAATTAAGTCAAGTTTATTTAGCATGTTGTTCAGGTCTTCCAAAAGATTTCTGATTTTTTTTAATCTGTTTATACTATGAACTATTGACAGAGACAGGTTAAAATTTCCCAGTATCGTTTTATGTTTCTACTGGATTGACCCTTTTGTCTTCACAAAATCTTGCTTATGTGAAATATTATAATATTTCTTCTCTAAAGTCTAATTTGTTGAATATTAGATATATATTCTTCCAACTTTTTTCTTTCAATCTTCAAATCTTTATGTTTAAGGTATATCTCTTCTGAGTAACACTTCATAGGGTTATGGTTTTTATCTAGTCTTATAATGGCTGTCTTTTAGCTAAAGCATTAAGTCCATTTACATCTAAAGCAATTACTGATGTTATCTGTATCAGCCATCTTATTATCTGTTTACTATTTTTTCCACCTACTTTATGTTTCTTTTTCCCTCTTTGATTTATTTTAAACAAGCATTTGCCCTTCCTCTGCTTTTTTTTTTTTCTTCTATTTGGACCCTTTATGGATTAGATGATGTCTATATATATTGAGGAAGACTATCTACTTTACTCAGCTCACCAATTCAAATTCTAACCTCTTCTAGAAACACTCCCACAGACATACTCAGAAATAGTGTTTTGTCAACTATCCGGGTATTCTTTAGTCCAATAAAGTTGACGTATATAATGAAACACATAAGTAATCGTCACCATGACCACGTGATGTTTATTCCAGAGATGCAAGAGATGATTTCTAATTCAATATTAGAAAATCAATGTAACCCACAGTATTAACAAACGAAAGAAGAAAAATCATATGATCATATCAAGCAATGACTAAAATTACTTGATAAAATTCAATATTCATTCATGATAAAACTCTATCAAAAGACAAATTTAGGAGAATTTCCTCAACTTTAGAAAGAGCACCTACGAGTGATGTTACACTAAGTGATGAAAGGCTAAATGTGTTCCCGTCTAACTTTCAGAACAAGACAAGGTGGTCCGTCCTCACCGCTCTCCTTCCACATACTGCTAGAGGTGCTGGCCTGTACTATACAGCAAGAAAAGAAATAAAATGTTCATAGATCATTGAGGAAGACGCAAAATTGTCCTTATTTAAAGATGAGAATGAATGTCCACGTAGAAAACCCCAAGGACTCATTAAAAAAAAAAAAGACTAATAAATAAGTTCGGCAAGGTGGGAGGAGACAAGATAAACACACACACAAAAAAATAGATCTATAGATAGCAATGAGCACATGTATACCAAAACTAAAAATGAAATATAACTTACAATCACCCACCAAAATGAAACTCTTAGGGAAAATATAACAAAATGTATAAAGGACTGTAGAAAACTACACATTGAGATGAAATAAATCAAACAAAATATAAATAAATTGAGTGACATACTATGTTTATGGATTAGAAGACTCAACATAATAAAGATGTCTATTATTCCCGAATTTATTTTTTTAATTAGTCCTGAATTTGTATACAAGTTTAACACAATTCCTACTAAAACTTCAGGAAGATTTTTTGTGGATGCAAATAAGATTATCCTAAAATGTATATGAAAAAACAAAAGAACTAAAATAGCTTAAGAATGTTTAAAGGAGGGGCATCTGGGTGGATTAGTCAGTGAAACATCTGCCTTTGGCTCAGGTCATGATCTCAGGGTCCTGGGATCAAGCCCTGAGTCTGGCTCCCTGCTCAGCGGGGAATCTGCTTCTTCCTCTCCTTCTGCTCCTTGACCTCACTCATGCTCCCTCTCACTCTCTCTCAAATAAATAAAATCTTTATAAAAATTTTCAAAGAAAATAAAATTTTAAGAGTCACAAGAAAAAAGAGACTTGTCACACACAAGGGAAATTGTTCACACCCTATAAAGCATATTGCTCAGTAGACACCTAGCAAACCAGTAGAGAATGGGATGCTATATTCATGGTACTTAAAGAAAAAAACCCCTGCCAACCAAGAATATTGTACCCAGAAAAACTGTCTTTTAAGAATGTAGGATGTGGGGTGCCTGGGTGGCTCAGTTGGTTAAGTGGCTGCCTTCAGCTCACATCATGATTCCAGGGTCCTGGGATTAAGCCCCGCATCAGGCTCCCTGCTCAGCGGAGAGCCTGCTTCTCTCTCTCCTTCTACCTGGCACTCTGCTTACTTGTGCTCTCTATCTCTCTGTCAAATAAATAAAATCTTTAAAAAAAAAAAAAAGGTAATGTAGGATGAGTACTGGGTATTATATAAGATTAATGAATCACAGACCTGTACCCCTGAAACAAATAATACATTATACATAAACTAATTGAATTTAAATTTAAAAATAATAATTAAATTAAATTAATAAAATAAAGCCCATTTCTTAGAGACAATTTAAAAAAAGAATGTAGGAAACAAACAAAAACTAAGGGGGTTCATCTCCTCTAGATGAGCCCTACAAGAAAGGCTAAAGAGAGTTCTTCAAGATGAATAAAAAGATACTAAACAATGAAATGACAGCATCTGAAAGCAAAAATCTCACTGCTAATGGTAAATATAAAGACAAAGAGAATATTCTAAGACTACAGTAGTAGCAAATAAATCACTTAACACTGGTTATATAAATCTAAAGGTAAATGTAGTAAAAATAACTATAACCACAGATATTTGTCAATTCAACGCAATACAGAAAGAAGTAAAATCTGATGTTGATTACATGAAGTGTAAATGGGGGGGGTAAACTGAAGAGTTTTTGTATGCAACTGAAGTTGTTATCAGCTTAAAACAGACTGCTTTAACTATAAAATGGTCAATATGAACCCCATGGTAACCAACAAAAAACGGTACACTAGATACACAAAAGATAAAGAAAAGGAATCAAGCCATATCAACAAAAAATTATCAAACCATAAAGAAAGACAAGGCAACAGGAAAACTACAAAACAACTAACAAAAGAGCAACACTAAGTCCTTACCTATCAATAACTACCTTAAATGTAAATGGACTAAACTCAGCAATCAAAAGACACAGAGCAGCTGAATAGATAAAATAGATAAGACCCAACTATATGCTGTCTACAAAGACTCACTTTAGACTGAAGAACATACATAGGCTGAAAATTAAAAGAATGGAGAAAGATACTCCATGCAAAATGAAATGAAAAGAGAGCAGGGTGGTTATATTTATATCAGACAAAATAGACTTTAAGTCAAAAACTGCCACAAGAGACAAAAGCCTTATGTAAGATAAAAGGGTGAATACAACAGGAAGGCTATTACATAATACTATAAAAACAATTAAATAATGATAAAAGGACCAATTCAATAGGCAGATATAATTATAAATATATATTTACATATATATGTGTATACACACACACACACACACATATCAAACCACCTATATATAAACATATAAAGGAAACATTGGCAGATCTGGACAGAGAAAGGCACATTACAATAATAGAAGACTTCTATACCTACTCTCTAAAATAGATAGACCATCCAGACAGAAAATTAGTGAAGAAACAATAGAACTGAACAACACTGCATATCAAATGGGCCTAACAGACATATAAAGAACATTCCACCTCACAGCAACAGAACATTCATTCAAGTGCATATGGAACATTCTCCAGGATAGATCACATGCTAGGTCATAAAATAAATCTTAACAAATTTAAGAAAATGGAGCAAATTCAAGGTATCTTTTCCAGTTACTATGGATTGAAACTAGATGTCAACAAAAGAACACAGGAAAATTCACAAGCACATGGAAATTAAACAACACACTCAAATAACTACTGGGCCTAAGAAGAAATTAAAAAGGAAATTAGAAAACAGCTCAAAATATCTCAATGAAAATGAAAATATAACATACCAAAACTTATAAGATGAAACAAAAGCAGTACTAAGAGGGATGTTCATAGCAATAAACACCTAAATTAACAAAGAAGAAAGATTTCAAATAAACAACCTACCTTTACAACTTGAAGAACCAGAAAAAGAACAAACAAAGCCACCAAATTAGCAGAAAGAAGGAAATAATAAATAGTAGGGCAGAAATAAATGAAATGGAAAATAGAAAAACATTTTTAAAAATTGATGAGAGGCACCTGGATGCTTCAGTCAGTCAAGCATCTGCCTTCAACTCAGGTCATGATACCAGGGTCCTGGGATTGAGCTCCCCCCACTAGTGGCTCCCTGCTCAACTACTTCTCCCTCTGCCGCTCCCCCTGTTCATGATCTCTCTCTCTCTCTTTCTCCTTCTCTTTCTCAGATAAATAAGAATCTTATAAATAGATAGATAGATACATAAATAAATAAAATTGATGAGACTGAGAGTTGATTTTTTGAAAAGAAAAAATCAACAAAACCCCAGTTAGACTTAAAAAAAAAAAAAAAAACACAGGAAGAGGGGAGTCTGAGTGGCTCAGTCAGTTAAGCATCTCCCTTTGGCTCAGGTCATGATCCCAGGGTCCTGAGATTGAGTCCCATATATCAGGCTCCTTGCTCAGTGGGGAGCCTGCTTCTCCTTCCCTTTGCTGCTCCCCCTTCTTGTGTTCTCTCTCTCTTAAATAAGTAAATAAAACCTTTTTAAAAAGAGAGAGAGAAAGAGGAAGAGAAGACTCAAAATCAGAAATGAAAGAGGAGACATTGTAACTGATCCCACGGAAATAAAAAGGTCATAAGGTACTATTACGAACAAGTATATGCCAACAAATTGGACAATCTAAAGGAAATGGAGAAATTCCTAAATACATACAACCTACCAAGACTGAATAAAGGAAAAAATATAAAGTCTGAACATACCAAAAACAAACGAAGAAATTAAAAAAGTAATCAAAAAACCTCCAACACAGAAAACCCCACAACCAGATGGTTTCATGGGTGAATTTTAGCAAACATTTAAAGAATGTTTGGTAAAGAACCAATCTTTCTTAAAGTCTTCCAAAATTAGAAGAAACACTTCCAAATTCATTCTATGAAGATAGCTTCAAACTTACACCAAGGCTAAAAAAAGATTATATGAGGAAAGAAAACTATAAGTCAATATTCCTGATAAATCAATGATGCAAATTTCTCAAAAAAATACTAGTACACTGAATGCAAAAGCATATGGAAAGAATCATATATCATGACCAAGTAGAATTTATCTCTGATATTCAAGGATGGTTCAACACATGCAAATCAATCAATGTGATATACCACCCTAATAGAACAAAAGCTAAAAATCACACAGTCATTGCAATGGATGCAGAAAAAGCACTTGACAATATTCGACACACTTTCATAATAAAAACTCCTAACAAAGTACGTATAGAAGTAGCTTACCTCAATACAATAAAGTCCATTTACGAAAAGCTCACAGGTAGCATCATATTCAACAAGGAAAAGTTGAAATCTTTCCCTCTAAGATCCAGAATGCCCACTCTCACTTCTCCTATTCAATATAGTACCAGGTGTCTTAGCCAGAGTGATTAGGCAAGAAAAAGAAATAAAAGCCACCCAAATTAGAAAGGAAGAAGTAAAACTATCTGCCTGCAGACAACATGATCTTGTACGTAGAAAACCCTAAAGACTCTACAAAAACTGTTAGATTAAGCAAATTCAGTAAAGTAACAAAATACAAAATCAACATACAAAAATTACTTATGTTTCTATACACTAACAACCTATCTAAAAAGGAAAATAAGAAAATAATTCCATTTGCAATAGCATTGAAAAAAATAAAATACTTAGGAATAAGCTTAACAGAAGAGGTAAAAGTCTTATACACTAAAAACTACAAAACAATGACAAGATGTGACTTTTAAAAGTCACAGATAAATAGAAGGACATTCCATGTTCAGGAAATAGAAGAACTGATATTATTAAAATATCCATACTTCCCAAAATGATACTTGATACTTTCCAAAAAGATTCAACGGTTTCCATAATAATCCCAGTGGCATTTTTTATTGTAATAGAAAAAAGAATCCTAAAATTCATTCAGAACAACAAAAGACCCCGAATGGCCAAAGCAATTCTGAGCAAGAACAACAAAGCTGGAGATAACATACTCCCTGATTTCAAACCATTACAAAACTACATCTCTATATGATCTCTCTCAACTAGTCCCATAGCTTTACATACCATTCATACACATACAACTCTTAAATATATAATTTTAGCCTCAATTTCTTACCTGAACTCCTGACTCATATCCAAACGCCAACCTAATATCTTCTCTCGAACACTTGACAGACATCTACACCAAACACATTCAAACATGTGATCCCCCGTCTCAACTTGTTCCTCTCCCTGCCTTCCTCCAGGGGCTTCTAAGAGAAAGAAAGAAAACTTTCTAAGAACTCTCTAATAAATGGCATGATAGTTTTAAATCAAGCCTCCAAGTTCTTTGATACCTCAATGCCCCCACCTCTTTGAATGTGGACCAGCCTGTGCATAATTCTAGCCATAGAATATGGGGGAAGTGACAATATTTGAGTTCTGAGGCTCAGTCATAAGAAGTCATGCAGTTTCTTCCTGGTTCTCCTGAAATGTTCACCCTCGGGAAGATCTCCTTTTCAACCGTTATCCTGTAAAAAGCCCAAGCTGGTAACATTTTTAAAACACAACAGAAGCCATTGTTGATTTAGTCCACTAGTTTAGGGGTGGGTTGTAGTTAATAAAAAACTGGAACTGATAGCAAGCTGATTCCTTCAATTAATCATACCAGAAATGATGAAGTCATCCTTGCTTCCTTTCTCTCACATTCCATATCCAATCCCTCAACAAATTCTGTCAAGTTTCTTTTCCAAATACATCCAAAATAGGACCAATTTCATCACCTCATCTAGAAGATAGATCTCATTTAGTCAAAATTCTTGGTTGAAAACAACAGAAATTGACTTGGACTAAAACTGCACACAAATTTAGTGAAAGGAAATCAGATGGCTCATAGACTAGAACAAAGGGTATGAGAACCAAATCCAGAAAATGGTCTAAAATCAATGAAGTTTAAGTATAAGGAGTCAGAGCCAAAGAACCAGCCTGACTGATAAAGAGCTACTGTTGCACCAGCATCAACAGCATGAATTCTAGCTGTCCCCATGCTTTCGTTCTTTGGTGTCTTCCCTCCAAAGAAGTGTATTTAATTGGCTGAGCTTAGTTGATGTTCCTGAGTCCCAACTACGGCAGGATGATGAAGGGGAAAGTTGGCATTCTGGGTTTCATAGGAAGAGGTGGAGACCCATCTTCCATAAAAACTCATTTCACACAGCATTTTCCAAACAAAAGGTAGCTACAAATTCTGAGCAGCCAAATAAAAGTAAATGTCTATGATAAGGGTTAAGTAAGAAGATACATTTTGTATACAAACAACAGGTTCTCAATATATATGGAAAAATAAATAGACTGGAGTTTCCTCAAAAAGTTCAGAACTACCCTATGACCCAGCAATCACACTATTGGGTATTTACCCTAAAGATACAAATGTAGTGATCCAAAGGGGTACATGCACCCTGTGTTTATAGCAGCGATGTCCACAATAGCCAAACTATGGAAAGAGCCTAGATGTCCATCAACAGATGAACGGATAAAGAAAAAAAAAAAAAATATATATATATATATATCTCACATTTCACACATATATACATATATGTATACATATACACACACACATATATACACACACACAATGTGTATACACACACACACACACACACACACACAATGGAATACTATGCAGCCATCAAAAAAATGAAATCTTGTCATTTGCAATGACATGAATGGAACTAAAGGGTATTATCCTAAGCAAAATGAGTTAATCAGAGAAAAAAAATTATCATATCCTCTCCCTCTGATATGTGGAATTTGAGAAACAAGACAGAGAATCATAGGAGAAGAGAGGAAAAAATGAAACGGGATGAAACCAGAGAGGGAGACAAACCATAAGAGACTCTTAATCAAAGGAAACAAACTGAGGGTTGCTGGAATGCAAGGGCTTGGGAGGGATGGGGTGGCATTGGGAAGGGTATGTGTTGTGGTGAGTGCTGATGAATCACAGAACTGTACCCCTGAAACAAATAATACATTCTATGTTAATTAAAAAATAAAACAATAAAAATAAATAAATAAAAGTGCTATATGACCAGTAATAATAATAATAATAATAATAATAAGTAGACTGGATTAAAGACTTAGATTCAAGTCCTATTCTACCACTTACTAAATGTGTGATCCTAAGCAAGTCACTCAACTTCCCTGAGCCTCCCATTTTTTTTTCCATCTTTAAAATGAGAACAGTGATATCTGCCCTGCTTATCTTACACATTGGTTTTGATCCTCAAAACCAATTTTGAGCATATTAAGGCTACTATCTTCATCTCATTCATCTTTGTAACACTGTTGACGAGCTTAGGGTTTGGCTGGAGTAGGTGTTCCATAAATGTCTACAGAATGAGTAATCGCTATAGAAAAGATTTGCAAAATGAAAGCCATTAATTAGCTGATCCTACTATATCCTCCACCTAGACCAGAAAAGTGTGATGTTGTCACCCAGAGCCAGCCTAAAGTCATATCAAATGTGCTTTGAGAGCAGACCCTTGACACTGAAAATTTCTGCCACTGACCTCTTCATAAAATAAATATGGAAATGGCAGAGCAACTTAATTGTTTCATTATATGGTATAAATTTGGCTTATAGAGCAAATTCCTCCTGTGACAAGTTTTAGGGACCAGATAATAGTTATTGAGAATCATTCTAGCATGGAGAAGTAACATAGCTTATGTAGATTTCTGGCCAATGGATTCAAGTTACCCTGAGAAAACAAGACCTACCTGGTTGTAGGATAGCTAATAGTAACAATCCCTTAACCAAATCCTTTGGAGATAGATTTAAAATTGAAAATGCTTCATTTATTTGAAAGGTGTTCATGGTAAAAATCGTGTATTATAGAACCCCCAGCAGGGTCTGGGACAGCCCCCTGCAATCAAACACAATAATTATTTTTGCAGAAGTGTATATGAATGTCCAGTCTAAGGGGAATAAACAGGAAAGTCTCACATCAGTTCAGTTAAGTTTATTTCAACATAAGATTCAAAAAACTTCTGGTTTTCAGAGCTTTTTTAGGATTTTAAAAATGCAGATAAAAATAAAGTTGTGGGGCGCCTGGGTGGCTCAGTGGGTTAAAGCCTCTGCCTTCCGCTCAGGTCATGATCTCAGGGTCCTGGGATCGAGCCCCGCATCGGGCTCTCTGCTCAGCAGGGAGCCTGCTTCCCCCTCTCTCTCTGTCTGCCTCTCTGCCTACTTGTGATCTCTGTCTGTCAAATACATAAATAAAATCTTTAAAAAAAATAAATAAATAAATAAATAAAAATAAAGTTGTATGTTTCATAAAAAGGGGAATGGGTCTATAGTGCCTTGAGATAAAAAATACTCACTGTGTACATGCAAAGTTCTTATAAGTTTGAATATTAATATTACTCTCTTTAAATCATCTATCTAAAATCACTTTCAAAATATTTTTTTAGTATTCAATTCAGCAAATTCTGGAATTCAGCCAGAGAGATCATCTATTTCAAACTGCCACCTAATGCAGCTGATCCCTGCGAATAGATTCCTATCCAGACGGTCACTCAGCCCTGGCAAAATACTCCTATGGGTGAAGAATTCACTCCTTCATGTGGCAACTTGCTGCACTTTTGGAAAACCTTAAGTATGAGGATCAAAGTCAGATCTTCTGTCCCTTTTACCCCTTAGTCCTAACTCTGCCCTGGGGAGCAGGAACAACAACTACTCTAGTTAGCCCCTGTGTCACGTGACAGCTAGACAAATATTTGAAGTGGTGACCACATACCACATCATCCGCCTCTTCTCTAGGCTAAACATTTGCTCTAACTCTTCCACATATAGTTTCCTCTTCCCTTACATCCTGAGAGCCCATACCAATCTCTAACTTATCAATGTGTATAATAAAACAAGGTAGCCAGAGCTACATCAATCTCTAGCCCAGAACACAGGGAACCTGTTATCTTCCTTGTAAGCCAAATATCATGTTCCTGAATGCAACCTAAAATTACATTAGGTTTTTTTTTTTTTTTTGGTATGCAGCATGATTCTTTTGGATTGTTTTGCATTTATAGTATATTCATCTCTACATCTCCCTTGATTTAAATTTTTCTGTCTCAGTAAAGGGGTTTTCTACTGGTTAAATTACATCACGTTGGTTTTCATTCCAACATTTACATTTCACTTTGAACCTTGATTTCACCTTTCTGTACATTAGCTATGGCTTCTAGCTCTGTGTCACCTACAAATCTGATGAGCAGTCCTTAACCTCCAGTAAAGACTTTAATAAAAATATTGAACAAGATAGGATCAAGAGCCTTATGACATGCCACTGGAGACTTCCCTCCTGGATGGCATCCTCAAGTGCTTACCATCTAAAATAGCCAATGAACTCCATACACAAATAATAATACCAAGCTCTAGTTGACAGGTATTGAATGAGCAGTAAGAAAAACAGATGCTATACAGAGAAGAAAACAACACAGCTCAGAACCATCACACCAAGCTCTACATTTTAGTAACTAAAATTTAAAAGGATGTATCTCAGGGGCACCTGGGTGGCTCAGTGGGTTGGGCATCTGCCTTTGGCACAGGTCATGACCTCAGGGTCCTGGGGCACAGCCTCCAAGGCTCCCTGCTCGGCGGGAAGTCTGCTTCTCCCTCTCCCTCTGCTCCTCTCAGCCTTGTGTGTGGGCTCATGCCTGCCCTCTCTCTCTCTCTCTCTTTTTTTCTCTCTCAAATAAATAAAATCTTAAAAAAAAAAAAAAAGATGTATCTCATTCCTGAAAGTGCATATATCTGTACTAGAGTTGCAACATAAAAGCCATTTCCTACTAATGATCTCGCCCAGAAAGTTTACAAACCCAGCATTAAAGGATGAGTAGGATTTTGAAATGTCACAAGGAATGGGGGAATTAGCAAAGGAAACAATCTTGCCCCATTATGGATCTACAATTCCTATAGATGTAACTCTTCCTGCTGCCACCTTGACTCCACCCACCCAACCCCAACATGCAGAAATCAATATCTTAAGTATATATGTCTTTAAATGACTGGTTTCCCAAGGAATTACTCACTTTTAAAATCAGTCATACAGGAGAGGCCTGCCTAACTTGGTCCATGGTGCAGGCATGCAACTCTTGATCTTGGGGTTGTGAGATCAAGTCCCACGTTGGGTGTAGAGATTACTCTAAGAAATAAAAAAGTACAGGGGCACCTGGCTGGCTCAGTCTGCTAAACAGCTGACTCTTGATTTTGGCTCAGGTAATGATCTCAGGGTCATGAGTTTGAGCCTAGGTGGGGCTCCATGCTCAGCGGGGAATTGTCTTGAAGATTCTCTCCCTCTGTCCCTCTTCCCACTAGTCACTTGCTTACTCTCTCTCTCTCTCTCTCTCTCTTTTTAAAATAAATAAATCTTTTAAGATTTTTTAAGTTAAAAAATAAAATAAAATAAAATGGATCACAGATCACACATAAGGCTCATGTACAAGGCAAGTGACCCTGGCTTAATATGGGTTCATGTGATTGACACCCAGTTTTTTTGAGAATACCACAAACACAAAATATCCAGGGTTGCCTCTGTTTGCTTATATTGTGTAACAAACCTAATGTTAAACATGACCCTTGAAACTATTCCCACATCTTTCCAGTCAGGACATTTTGATGATATAGTAAATATGTCCATCTTTTCACCTTGAAATAGGGTTTAAATAAGGATTTTGTCACATCAAGTAATTTTTTTTCACATAAAACTTAAAATTCTCTTCAAACGCAATACCTGTTCAAAAACTTGTAGTAAATATCCAAAAAATGAAACAACTCTGAAGCAATTCTAGATTCCCCAATTACTTTGAATCATGACAGCTTCTGTTCTCTCATCCTGTCTTCTATTCCTTCTGCCTTTCTTGGGCTGAAAATTCGTTAGAAATATAAACCAAAAACCCAGAAAGTAATTCAAAACTGAAAGCAACAAGCCCATTCACTGAACTAGATCACGTGGAATTAGAAATAAAAGAAAATTCAGTTTGAAAATGAAAAGCTTCATAGCTTTTTGGAATATGAAGTTAATCATTACAAATTTATCCCAACAGAAATAGCTTTTTAAGGGGCACCTGGGTGGCTCAGTCAGTTAAGTGTCTACCACGCGCACTCTCTCTCTTTTCTCCCTCTCAGATAAACAAATACAATCTTCAAAAAGAAAGAAAGAAAGAAGTAGCTTTTTAAGGCTATAAGCCCCATAACTATTTGGATTCGGATTTAGACTATCTAAAAGAAACCCTCAGAAAATTAACCCAATCATCATAAAGACCCTATTTTGATAAAAGGGGATCCCTACCAAATCAGACTTGAAGAGACCGTCTACAGAAAGGAGCTCAAAGTCACACAGGAGACAATAATCGGATTGCGACTGGAACGCAGGGCTCTTCCTCTGGATCCAGAGTTTGTTTCCACCACATCCTTGACCTTGAGACTGAGGGTAGAGGACTACATACAGCACTTCCTACATCAGTATTTTCTGACTTACCCTGACCAACATCGAACCATATCCAAAAGACAACAGAAGAAAACAAACAAATAAGTAAAAATAGAAGGAAGTTGAATCTATTACTTCGAGATGAGATCTGAATAGTTGGGTTTTTTTTCCTCCTTTATGCAAGAAACATAAAGCTGTATGCAACTATAAGATGTTTTTAAAGTCTAAATATTTTAAATGTTTTATTATTTAATACTAAATATTATAAATATAAATATTTGAAAATATAAAATATTCCACTAAAGTAGAGGATTCATGAGAGCAGGGTCCACATCTAACTTGTTCATTACTCTATCCCCAACATCTATGTGGTAACATATTTCTGGGTTCTTTCTGCTTGTTTTCTGGTTTTTGCTGCCCATGATCCAAATACCCTTCTTATTTTAAAGTAATTCCCTACAGTAGGCAGTATAGGTAGAATGAGTGACCATCTTCTCACCTTCTGACAGCCCCCAACTGGTTCTTGTGGAGGCAACATAAAAACACAGGGATAGCAAAGAAGTTACTCTTGACAGCAGTGACAGAGACAACACTGTCTGCCAGTCTCCCCTGGTCACTGCTTTCCAAGCAACATTCCTACTACTTCTGTGAGCTACCTGGTTTTTGTCATGAAAGTTCTTTTCTACTTAAATTGGTTCAAGGCGGCTTCTGCTTATAACCAAAACCTCTAATAGGCACATAGTAGGCTTTCAGTAAATATTTCTAAAATGAACAATTAAATTAATAAAGCAATTAACCACCATCGTAATTTTCTGTATAACACTTACAGTTTTCAAGAACTCCCCAATATTCTGCATCTGGTTGCTACTGCATTTATGTTCCAATATTTAAGTTATGGCATTTATCCAAGGCAAGTTTTTCTTAATGCAAGAATCAAATAAAAAATTTTTTTTTTAACTAAACAAGGGTTAGACTTCATTTCTCAAGGTCTGCATAATATCTCTTGGTATCTGCTACCACTATGAGTAATACCATGTAAGTAATAAGTAATTTGATTATGTAAAGCCTCTAAAAGAGAAGTTTAAAATAAGAGCTAGGGAGAAGAACCAAGTATGAGTATTAAAAATGAAAAAAGTGAAATAATTTTATTCAAAGGAAATTAGATTTGGAAATAGATTCAAAAAAGTCTTAAAAAAGGCAACTGAAACTTCAGATATGAGCTGACATTGGGCAGGGGCACTGTAGGTGGAAACGGTTCAGGGACTTGGAAGGAAAAGCATCTGCAAAGGCAAAAACTGTGTCCCTTCACAACACAAAAATCTTTGCTTTAATCAGATGGCTCTATTTAACCTGCTTGGGTTTGTGAATTCTTAAAAATGTTTCCATTTACCCCAGCTCTACTCCACTGAAAGCTGAAATCAACCAGAACTCATCCCTTCCCCCACAAAATCCCCTGATTTCAAAGAAGGGGGAGAGGGGATTAATACAGAAAACTGCTTTCAAATTCAGTATCATAGTTTTCTAGCAGATGTATGTGATTATTCAAAGGACTTTCAGAAATCTTTCACGCCTGGAATCAACCAAATGGAAAATTCTGAAGACTTTGCACATTTATACTTAGAAGCGATGTTTGAAACGTGGCGTATGGAAATGTGATGTTTCAGAATTGCCCTGAGAAATTCCACTCCCTTGTTACCAATTTCCGTTGATAAGGCAAAGTGCTATTAACATAGTGCATTGTATTCGGTTTATGTGAACACAAAGCCCCAAAACCAGGTCTCCCCTGGCTGATAGTTGGAAACCATTACAAAATCCATTAAACCATCTCAGTAAGCAAGAGAGGAAAGGCCATTTTGTGTTCAGTGACCTATACTCAGCCCCATGGATTATGAAGCAGGCAATGTAGTGCCTTTTTGACTCTATATCCGGTCTCCAGGGAGCCTGAGCTCAACTCTTTCCCGGATAAAGTCTGAAGAACACATTTCACCAAACAAAAGTGGATAGTTCTTCAAAGTAGTTTTAAGAAGAGAGAAAGAGAAAAATGAAATATTGGGGATAAGGAGTGTTAAACGTTTTATTACTTTTGCTTTACGTAGCCTATAAATTTCCTGTATAATTTGTGATTCCTCTAAAATGTGGTATAAAAAGCAATTTCAAATGGTAAAGTAAACCACACGGCTTTAAGACGACCCAAGAGGAGAACATAAACTGTATGGACCAAACTGGCTTCCAGTGCTTTTCTGATCTAGATGGAGGGGGAGGGGAGCTCTTCCTACACTATCTGAATACATCAAATCCTTCTACATTTTTGTGTCTACAGAACCATAATGGCTTCTTCAGCATGTACTCTCCGCACGGTTGCGTCGGCTCGCGGCTCCCAGCACACCGAGAACATTCCCGACCCAGTTCCTGAGCAAAGGAGAGGGAAGCCGCCTGCCCTGCCCTCGGGGCTCCTGGCTCCGACCTCGAGGACACCTGAGACTTGTTGCTCGGGTGGCGGGAACTCACCATTATCGACCGAACGCGGGTCGCCCTGCGCACGGGAGGACGGCATGTGCCCGCACCCGCCGTCCCAGGCCGGTCGTCCGGCGCGCAGGGGACGCCGCGGCCCTGAGCGCCTGTGCGCCTCGCGGGGCCGGGCCTGGAGCCGGCGGCGGTCATACAAAACCCGCGCCCGGAGCGCGGGGACCGGAAGCTCCCGCGGTCCGCCCTTCCGCCTCCAGAACGCGGGCGCGGGGCCTGGGAGCTGCGCCAGGCCTGGGGCGCCTGCTGGCGTGGCCCGGCAGGCCTCGGGGGGAGCCTCTTTCCACCCCCGGCCCAGTGTCTTCTCCTCCCGAGGGGGCGAGAGCAGGCCGGAGAGGGGATCCAAGCCTGGCCCCCCGACCCCGGCCCCGCCGGGCCTAGCTCGAGGAGAGGAGCCCGGGCCCGGGCGGCCCGACCCTGCCGCGTGCGCGGCCCGGGCCCGGGCGGGGAGCCAGGCCAGGGCGCCCGGTCGAGGGCACCCGAGGGCCCGGCCGACTCCCCTCCCGTGCGCGCACCCCGCGGTCTCCCCACCCCCACTCGCTCCGGGAATCAATAGTGACCGCTGATTTTTCACGACAATTGCAGCTGTCTAATTCATCAGTGAATAATTAAATCAGAAGCAGCCAGGCCTGCCTGAGCCAGGGCCCGGCTTGGCGTCGGAGACTAGGGGTCTCCCCCAGCAGATCCCATCAAACTGGGGGCCCCGTTGGGAGCGGGGAGGGCAGCCAGGGGACAGGCCTCGCCTTGTGCCGCCGCCGGGAGAGCGGCCGCGCGTGAAGCTGCGGGAGCTCGGGGCAGGGAGAAAGCGCGCGTGGCCTGGGGACAAGCAGGGCACCCCGCCGAGGAGCTCCATCTGGGGGCTTGTTCCAGAGCCTCCGGCCCCGCCGTGTCTCGCGAGGGGCTGCGCTTTCCACTCCCCTCACGCCGACTTCGCGAAGGGAGAGGAAATCACCCTCAGGAGGCGATTTGCCTTTGAGGAAGATGGAGAGGAGCAGAGAGAAGCGCCTAGAAACGGCATTGATTTAGACATCAATCCTGGCCGGCTCCCTCCGCCTCCCGAGCCGCGGGGCCGCGCAGCCCCCTCCCCGGGAAGAGGCTCGCCTCGGTGCCGGAGGCCGGCCGGCTCCGCCGGGCTGGCGAGGCTGGGCCGACAGCCGCGCCAGGGCACGGCCGGCCCGGGGAGCCCCTCGCCGCCACCCCGCGCCCGCGGCCTCGACGCCCGCCTCTGCGCCGCGGGAGCGGCCGGCGCGAGCACCGCTCCGCCGCGGCCAACAGGTCTCCCGAGTCTCTCCCGAGTCAGGAGCGCCGCCGCATCCTCTCTCCCAGCCCCTGCGGCCCGACGCCCTCGGAGCCCGGGTTCTCCAGAAGCGGCCAAACCACCTGTGTCTGGCCAGGCCCGAGCCCGGGCCCCGGCGCTGCTGCGAGTGGCCCTCGGGGACCGCGTCCGGCTCCCCCAACCACCACGGCCCCCACAGCTACGAAATCGTCGTCCGTGAACCCTGTGGTCGGACAGAGTTGCTTTTTCCTACACGCTTGGAAGTGAAACAGTTCAAAAGTCTAAAAGAGTGGCACCGAAGCGATTTCCCAAGATAAAATACTCCTATAATAATCTGCATATGATATATTACTTTTGATCGTGTCGTCTTCAAAGATCAGCGCAGACTCACTTAGTTATTTAATTATTTTAGGAGCTGATATACACATGGAATCTAAAAAACATATACCATGTGATTTTTTTATAAAGAAATCTTCTGACTCGCATAAATATTTTAAACCCCTCGATTGCTTTTGTTAGTTTTCAAATAGAAATATTATCTTTAGAAATCGGAAATAATATTTCTTAAGTTTAAAAAGCCGGCCAACTCTTTTTCTTTTTTCGGTACTCTGTCCTCTTTTTTTAATTACATCGTAGGGAGACAATTAAAATTACAGAAAAAGATCTTTAAACTCTCCCATTTTCATAGAGAGTAAAAGTGGTGGATATTTGTATTAATACCTAAACAATATTGAATCCTCAATCAAAAGTGGTTATGTCCAGAGCAAATAAATGATCGTTTTAAGACGGTAATAAATAAAAAGCAATGCCCATGTTTAGTGTCTCAGGGTAACTTGAAAACAGTTCTACTTTCAGAGAGTTAAATTTGTCCTTTTTACAATCAACTGCAACTTTTGCCTTCCTTTGAAAGGACAACAAAAAAGATTTCACGCACAACTTAACCTGAACAAAAGGACCTCACGCCAGTTTTTCTTTTGTGGGGTGACAACTGGAGGAGAGGAAAACTTTATTTTAAGCATACATTAATTTATTTTTGGAAATCCAAAATTGTACTTTTGGAAACCCATTTAAAAGAAAATGCGACTGCAGATTCACGTGGCTCAAAACCGGTGCTCCAGGGCTTTGGTGGAGAGAAATAAGGGAACAGGTACTAAAGTCTGCGGCGATAAAACTCTTCTCCGTTCTCAGGCTAACAAGTTGCTTTCTCAAAGTGCAACGTTCTTTTACAGAAAAAGCTGTATTCCGGTTGAGGGTCGTCCTGCAGGCTCCCCCCACCCCAGGCTTCCCACCGTCCCCTCCCCTCAGAAAAAGAAGCCCTCTGATCTCTGCAGTTCCAAATGCTCAAATTCCCCTTCACTTTTTTGAATTACATTTTCCCCAACAGTCAAATTATTTCCGCCACGAGCTTCTACAGTGGTAGCAGCCGAGAAAACAGAACCAGAAGGGTGGCTCCAAAGAAGGTTCTGTGGTGGGCCCCGAATTCGGGAGAAGGAAAATGTCCTGGGCAAGGTCTGCAATCCCAGCACTCAACCACGGCGACAGTCGCCTCCAGTCCGGATCAGAGGCCCAGGCTCTGCTTTCCACCCAAACTCCTCCCGCGAGGGGGTCGGGGAACCAAGCCAGAACGGTAATGGAGAGGGACAGAAGTGTGTGTGTGTCTCCATCCCTGAGGGCACAGTAACTCCAACAATTTCCATCTGTGGGCATGGAGGGGGAACGATAAAGGTTCGCCGACCTAGTCTCTGGCTTTCTTTAAAACTAGGCAGGAGGACCCGCTTGCTACTTAGCTCTGCGGAGCTGGGGATTCTGCCGCTGCCTCTCCAAACTCGTTGCCCCAGGAGCAGGTGTGACCGCTCTTCTGGCTCGGGGTCTCCTCCTTCTCCCCGCCCTCAAGCCCGCCCACTGCCCGCGCCCGCACTACTGAGGCTTGGGTGGCTTTTGCTGGGTTCGCCCCGCAGCCCTACTCCCCACCTGCGAACCCAGGCGGTGCTTGGGGCTGTGAGAGAAGGCACCCCCAGCTGACAGAGCTCTCGCAGCTTCATTATTCTTTTCCTAAGAGACCAGCGGAAGGTGGGAAGAACACTAACACACACACTCCAAATGATCCTCCGTCCTGGCGCACTGTGTCACCCGAAAAGTTAAGGGCAGTCCCTGACAGCTCCTAACTAAACTGGCTTTTCGGATTTTAACCAGATTGACGCGGAGGAGAAGCGAGTTCACGAAAAAGGACCCATGGGACCTCACCACCTAAAACACTTAAACAACAACTTTCCTAGATTCGACTGGAATCCGCGAAGTGTCAGAGAATTTCTGAGCTGAGAGGCAGAAGAGGGTCAATGGTGCCGGGCTTCGGTTTTAGTTTTCTTCTCGTGTTCAACCAGCCTGAGCTTTCAGGCAGAATAAAATTGAAGCTAATGGAGATATCAAACAGAGCCACAATTCCGAAGGCTCCCTTTCCTCCACAAGCACCCACCGTCCATCTGCAAGTGTAATCACAGAGACTTGCGGTGTCTTCATCACTAGAGGCTCCGAAAAAAAGGGGGAGAAATTTCTCCGTCGTTAAAAGGAACCCTCTATTATCACTATTATTATTTGTGTATAGCAACATGAGAATCCCCCCCCTTAAAATTCCCCCACAATATTGAAACAGCATTTGTTGTACGATTCCTATAAACGCTTGAGGCCTTTCTGGAAAACCATTACCATTCAATGGCTAGAAAATTGCTCTCCTTCCTTTAAAAAAAAAAAAAAAAAGGCTCAGCAGCAGCTACAACTGACAACAAAAACTTTCTCCTGCATAATCCTCGCCCACAAAATGACAAAGAAATGATATTGACTTACCCCTGAACGGATGAAGTGTTTGATAAGGGGGGGACTTTTCTGAAGATTTCTTTTCGGGAGCCACACAGACAGCTGCAATTCATGGGCGACACTGATTGCCAGAAACGCTATGGATTGGCATGGGGTCTGCAGCTCACAGATCCTGATCAATACCCCTACACTCACACGCCAGATGGTTTGGGGAAGGACAAAAATAAAATAGTCCAAATCAACCCACCATTATGTCTTTTTGTATTGCTTTGATAAACCTAGTTGTAGCACAAATGTGTTCTCCCAACACAAAACCTTCCTCGGGATTTTGAACATTTGAGTAGAAATAAGCAGCCCCCCTCTTCTTGGGATTTGGGCTGTGGTTACTGTTGTTTAGAAACAAAGCTGTTGGGCCCCTTATCCAGACTGGGTTTACTTGTGGTCTATGTATTTGTGTGTGTGTGTGAATAATTTATAGGGTCTCTGTTTTAATTGAATGCTCACCTTTCTCTCCCTCTCAGAGCCTAAAAAATTTTTTTGAATATGAAAACACATATGAAAAGCTCTGGCAGAAAAATTTCCAGTCTATTCCTACAATTCCTAACTCAACTGTTTTTTTTTCTTTTATAATGCAGTACCTTACATTTGTTGTCAAAGCTGTATTTTATTTACAGACTTCTTTTGACCACTTAAGTGATTTTGAAGAAAATCAGATCTGCGGACGTGGTATGTTAAGAAAGGGATTTCCTGATCTCAATATATTGGCTGGTGTAACTGTTTGTCCAGACTCTAACAGTTGTGAAATAGCATGCCTGCTACCATCTATTTGTGAATCAAATGCTGAGGGGAAGGGGAACAAGAGTGTAGCTGCAATTGTTTTTTAAATTCTGAGTTACACAACTTCTGAATGTTAGAGTACGTGTGTAAATAAGGGGCAGTTAGAAAGTACCTTTTCCTTTTATTTTCTTAGAGAAAGGAACATCAAAGACATTTTGAAACATATTTGAAAATCTTATTAATACTGATATTCTTAAAATTATCTTCAAGTAGAAAATATTTTTTCCTTTTTAGAAAGGGAAAAGGCATGCAAGACTAATTTACTAAAAATTAGGATGCCGACTAAAAATGCACATTAATTTCCCTTTTAAATGGGTTTTAGGTTGACATACAAAACCTCAAACCATCATTAAGAAAAACAACGTGGAAAATCTGCTTTAATATAGCCCAATGAAATTATACACAAAGAAGCCAATACGATTTCATGATTTCCCTGAGATCGCCAATATTGATCGAGGGAAGGGGGAGGGATGGTGAGAGAAAGGGAGGAGGGAGAGAGGGAGGAAGGAAGGCAGCAAGAATATGCAACTCACCTTTCAACTCTCCAGCATGTGACTGCTCCCAGGCACACCAAAATGCAATTCCCAGGAGCAGATTTATCTTGGTAGCCTGGTAAACGAGTTTATCATTTTGAAAAATTATTTTAATGGCCATCTATATACTCAGTCTTCTGTATGAAGGCAGTGCCTACTCAATGTCCCAGCCTGGGGTCCCTGGCCACTCTTTAAGCCTGAAGCCAAGGCAGAGAAGGCTGTATTCAGCATTGGGGCATATCAGACTCATTCCCCAGACTTGCTGCTCTCTTGCCCTATTTCAGTCTGTGAGCACTCCTAGTCCAACAGGAGGTTGCGCTCTTGTGAACTTTTGTTCAACTCGGTAAGTTTTTCAAACATTAACTGTTTCAAATTATCCCAACGGTCCAGCTGCCATATATAAGGTGGGGAGTGAAAAGAGAGAGAGGGTTGAGGGGGAGAGGAAAGACAGAGAAACAGAAAATTCGGTTATTTTACCTAATTTTGTGACATTAAAAAATGTTAGCAGCTAGAAAAGTATGTTTAGCAAAGTAGAGTAACATCCACTTTCTTACTCAGGCTCTGATATCACAAAGAAGCTACTTAAGTGAATAATTGGCAATGTATTGGCCAGAGCTCAATGAAGTTGATCTATCATTAACGTCACTGTACATTCATGTGACAGAATGGTGTGGGAGCGGATGGATTTTTTTTCTTTTTCTTTTTTCTTTTTTTGCTCTGTAGCTAGAAGGGAAAGGAGGGCAGCAGGAAAAGGTCACCAAAACTAAGAACTATTTTCCAAATGAATCAAACCTTTCTCTAGCACCAGGAAGGCAAATACAGTATTCCAGGCTGTGTGTCCTTGTTTTCTTACCAAGTTTTTTCTAACAGCTGGAAGTGGTTGGAGGGGGCTGTCTTAAGGAGACCCCCCGCTCTTCTTTTGACAGCTGATCAAAAGAAAATAGGTCACGCTTCTCAAACTTATGTCCACCCTGTCCTTAATTACTGTCTCTTTAAACAAAGGCAACATCTGCGCAACCTCAGCTAGCTTGAATCTTCGGAGGCAAACAGAGCGCAACCTGCTTTGGAAGAATCTGTTACTTTTAAGGGTTTCAATGCCCGGTAGCTCCCTGTCTTCAGCCACCCCTCCACCCCCACCCAGGCCTCGGAAATCTCCATCTTCTTTCTCCGCCGCTCCACTTCCAGTCCCCGACCCAGGGTGAGCAAACAACGGAAATTCTGGGTGCACTTTTTAAAGCTGCGGCTCGAGAGCCTTCTAAAACTCTCCAGGGTTCTGGTCTTTTCAGAAACAAGTTTTTGATATACAGATGTCGACCGAGGGTCCGTGCCATCTACCCACAGCCCCAACCTGGGGCTTTCCTTTCTCGGGATTCGAGTGCGTGTGTGTGTGTGTGTGTGTGTGTGTGTGTGTACGCGCGCGCGCGCGCACACACGATAGAAGAAAAATCCGCGGGTGTCGTCCCGGAAGGTTTACGTACTCCTTGCTCCCAGGAGAAGTTTGCTCACTACAGGCCTTGGGAACAGTCTTGCCGCCCCCCACCCACAACCACTTCTTTACAAGACGCTAATAGGAGGAGCGTTTGGTCACCCTGAAACCGCAGCTCCTAGAGTTCTAGTTTTATTTTGCAATCTAACAGGGCCCTTCTGAAGCCTCATAACTGGGAGATTTATGGGCTCGCCGGGTAATTAAATGATGTTATTGTGTTAACTTTGCTTGGATTACGGTGGCCCGAGCCGCCTGTGGGCTCGCGTCACCGGCCGCAGCTCCAAGGCAGCGAGGGTCCTGGGGTTCCTTTCGCCCGGTAGATTATGCAAGCCTCGGTCTCCAGAATTTACTCTGCATTAGAATACCTAAGCGCCTGCATTTTAAAAAGGTAAACTACTGGCTCTCAGATAGAGACGCTTGGGAAGTGGCTCGCTAGGAGACTTGGGTTTGTATTTTCACAGACCGGCTTGGTAGCCTCCAGAAAAGCTGTGGGGTGAGGCAAAGGGAACTAAAGCAATGCCCTTTTCTACAGATCGCAGCTGCTCAAGAGGGACACAGAGCGGCATCTTTAACATAATTTCTCTCCCTCGCTCGCACTCTCGCCTCTCTCTCCCCACTGCACCCTCTTCCCCTCCCTCCCTCTCCTTGACGTTTGATTCTAGTGGCAAAGGAGGAAAAAAGGCACAGAGCCGTCAGCCAAACCTGAAACACATGGCCCCGCCCCCTCCTCAGCCATTGGCAGCCTCACTCAGGAGGCCCGCCCCCCGGGGCAGTAGCGCACTCGGAGTGGCTGTTTGCAGCGCCCATCGGGCGCTGCCCCGCCCCGGGTCCGGGAGGCTAGGTTGGCTGCCCCCGCGAGCGGCAGAGCCCTTCTGGACAGCTCCCGCTCACCCAAACAGAAGACGTCGGCGCCGGAGCGGGCTCGGACATGGCGAGGCAGCGCGCCGGCCCGAGCGGTGGGGCCCGGTGATCCCTCCCTCCCTCCCCGCCCCCTCCCCTCTCCCGCTCGCACGCCCCGTCCGCCCCCACCCCACCCCCACCCCGGGCGCGCCCGCCTGCCCGCCCGCAGCCCGGGGCGCACACCCGCACGCACGCTCCCCTCCACACACTCACGCACTCTCGCGCCCTCTCCCGCTCCCGCGACCGAGCTCCGCCACGCGCGCCTTGCCAGCCCGCCGGCCGCCCCCGCCGCCCCCGCCGCCCCCGGGCCCCGATGGACTGAATGAAGGCTGCCTACACCGCCTATCGATGCCTCACCAAAGACCTAGAAGGCTGCGCCATGAACCCGGAGCTGACAATGGAAAGTCTGGGCACTTTGCACGGGCCGGCCGGCGGCGGCAGCGGCGGGGGCGGTGGCGGGGGCGGCGGGGGCGGCGGCGGGGGCCCGAGCCATGAGCAGGAGCTGCTGGCCAGCCCCAGCCCCCACCACGCGGGCCGCGGCGCTGCTGGCTCGCTGCGGGGCCCGCCGCCGCCGCCAACGGCGCACCAGGAGCTGGGCACGGCGGCAGCGGCAGCGGCGGCGGCGTCGCGCTCGGCCATGGTCACTAGCATGGCCTCGATCCTGGACGGCGGCGACTACCGGCCCGAGCTCTCCATCCCGCTCCATCACGCCATGAGCATGTCTTGCGACTCGTCCCCGCCCGGCATGGGCATGAGCAACACCTACACCACGCTGACGCCGCTCCAGCCGCTGCCGCCCATCTCCACAGTGTCGGACAAGTTCCACCACCCGCACCCGCACCACCACCCGCACCACCACCACCACCACCACCACCAGCGCCTGTCGGGCAACGTCAGCGGCAGCTTCACCCTCATGCGCGACGAGCGCGGGCTCCCGGCCATGAACAACCTCTACAGCCCCTACAAGGAGATGCCTGGCATGAGCCAGAGCCTGTCCCCGCTGGCCGCCACGCCACTGGGCAACGGGCTGGGCGGCCTCCACAACGCGCAGCAGAGCCTGCCCAACTACGGGCCGCCGGGCCACGACAAAATGCTCAGCCCTAACTTCGACGCGCACCATACTGCCATGCTGACCCGCGGTGAGCAGCACCTGTCTCGCGGCCTGGGCACCCCGCCCGCGGCCATGATGTCCCACCTCAACGGCCTGCACCACCCGGGCCATGCTCAGTCCCATGGGCCGGTGCTGGCGCCCAGCCGCGAGCGGCCACCCTCGTCCTCCTCTGGCTCGCAGGTGGCTACATCGGGCCAGCTGGAGGAGATCAACACCAAAGAGGTGGCCCAGCGCATCACCGCGGAGCTGAAGCGCTACAGCATCCCCCAGGCGATCTTCGCGCAGAGGGTGCTGTGCCGGTCTCAGGGGACTCTCTCCGACCTGCTCCGGAACCCAAAACCGTGGAGTAAACTCAAATCTGGCAGGGAGACCTTTCGCAGGATGTGGAAGTGGCTGCAGGAGCCCGAGTTCCAGCGCATGTCCGCCTTACGCCTGGCAGGTAAGCACAGAGGGTCTCCTGGACCCCGGCTGTTGGGGAGAGTTCTCCGGGTGTTTGTGGCCCCAGGTCAGCGCGCCTGGCTTCGATTCTTCCCTCCTCTCCGCTACGCACTTCCTATTTTCTCTCCACTTTATTTCTTGTTCTGTCATTTCCTCCTTCTGCTCCCTTGTTCCTTTTCTGTCCTTTTTTCCTTCGCATTTTCATACTTCTCTTCCTCCCTCCTTGACTCCAAGCTTTCATTGACCCACGCTCCACCACCACATTTCATTCACCCTCCCCTGAATGTGCCAATTTTACCCCCTCTTTTTGCCTTCCCTAGTTGTGGGACAAGGGAGGGGGTGCGCTGTGTCTACTAGGAGCTTTCTCTTTACAGGACTCACAGAGACTCAGGATTGGCCCTGTGCACTTGAACTCTAGCTTAGACAATACATTTCAGTTTTCCAGGCTGCCTGGTTTCCCTGAATGGAGGCAGTTGAGGCGCTTTGCTCTTCAGAAAGGAAAAAAGAAATCTCCGTTCTTCTCCTACCCATCACACCAGGGAAACTTGTTTAGTTATTAGCAGGAGTCACAATCTTGACCGCGCAGGGGAACGGATGGTAGGATACAACAGCGCTTTGCAGACATCTCCGGCCTTGGCGCTGGCTCGGGGAGTTTCTGACCGAAAGAGCCGGCTCGGGCCAGTTCCCGTGTCATTGCCTACCGAGAGGGGAGGGTGCAAGGACGAAGGTTGGGACTAATACATTCACCTCTAGGAGGATGGGGGAGGAAAAACTAAGAATGGAGAGCTGCCTAACTCGCCGGCCACGCTCGCCCGGCACCCAGCTTTTGCTGGCATTTGCCGAGGTTTGGCTGGACTCGGAGAGAGGCTGGGCATTTGTGAGGAGAGGTGCTGAAAATTAAGATGCAGGTTAGTTAAAGCATCTTGGCCACTGGCTACAGGCTCCGCCTTTGCATTAAGCGGACGCTGATTGTGCGCGTAGCGCGGCGGCGGGGAGGGCAGGCGGCCCGCGGGAGGGGACCGGTCGACGCGTTGGTTACATTGTTCTGGAGCCGGCTTGGTTCTTTGTGCCTCCTCTAGCGGCCAAGCCGCGAGGTACAGCCCTCTATTGTTCTAGGAGCACAGATACCTCCTGTGTGGGCGGCGGGAGCAAGAGAGAAAGAGGCAGCCGTGGCTGCGACTGACATACAGTTGCGCGCTTTTGTGCGCGCAGACCAAGCGCAGTGCGTGTGGCAGTTGCGCTGCCTCCAGGACTTAGCCATGGGTCCAGAGGAGCAAAGGGTCCAGGCGCCCCACTGGGGAGGATACACAGTATCCTACTGCAAGCCTGTATGGGCAGTTTCTCTTCGACTGGGGCCATCTCTCCGGATCCGTGAGCCACCGAGGGGACAATTCTTAGTAGCAGTGATTTACATTGGTGCGGAAAGTGGGATGTGCGTTGTGTGCGGCCGGCATGGTCCGAGCCAGCTACACACAACGCGCTTCCGGAGCGGCGAGCTCAGGCTTCCTCTCCCGCTCCCTGGGGCTTTCCTCGCACCACCGAGCCTGGCTTACGGGGTACACTCTACCGACGCGGGACGGGGCTGGGGGCGTGTTCACCCAGGCTTGGGGAGGGGGCGTTTCCACTCTGACAGCCTCCGCCTTTCCCCGATGTTGGAGAATTCCGATCCCCAAGCAGTAATCGCCCCCTCGGTATTGATCTGAAAAGGTAAAACTATCCCCCCAAAAGCTTCCCCAAATCTGTGGGTTCCTAATACTTTTGTGTGCTTTTAGTAATCTTTCTCCTTTAGTTTACTCTTCGTTCTCTACCATAATTCCCGTGGTTTTTTTTATTTGCCCCTGGTTCCTAGAAAAGATTAAGCAGTGAATAGAGGGCAGCGGTGTTGCCAGAAATAAACTGGAGGCTTGCTGACACTTCTGAACAGTGCGGTACTCCTTTGTCTTGGCCCCCCAAAACTCCACGAGTGCCTCTCAGGTGAGCTCCAGCAGCGGCTGGCTTCCCTGGCACAGGCAGCCAGAAGAAACTTGGCAACTGGAGTGGAGGGTACAGTTAAAGGCAGGATGACAGCTTTTCCATTCCAGATCATCTCAGAACGCTGCCGCCCCCTCATGCCTGTCCTGCAAAGGACAGAGCTAGAAAGAAAGAAATAGATCGTGTGCCTTGTGCCTATGTGTGTCTGAAAGTGACATGGCAAGTAATGATCGACCTGTTAGCCCACCTTAGCCCCAAGCATTGCTGGGATAAGAGAAAGTGTGGCATATGTGGGGGTCCCCGGTCCCACCACCCATCCCAGGAAAGTCGGGGTTGGGGACACTCCTCAGAGGCTGGCCCTGGGAAGCACAGAGGCTCTTCCAAGGAGAAGTGCTGAAGCCACCTCCACAGGAAATTGAAAGCCTCCTTCAGCGAGTGGGAAATTCGTGCTGAGGACCCCGCTTTGCTCAAGCATTCAAATGTGTGTCTGTTTTATTACCCCGAGTTGAAAAGGGACAAGGGCTTTAGCCTTTTTATCTGGCCATTTTATCAGCAACTACAAGTGTGTTGAGTGGTTATTATTACATAGGAGGCTTTTCAGTATGGGGTCAGTAGATCAGTCTCTTCAGACGCTGACACAGAAGCTAGGACTGGTAAGTAGGTATTATGTGCTCAGGAGTGCTAGGAGACAGGAGCAAATGGAGAAGAAAAGCAGAGGCCTTCCCCGCCAGGAGTATCGATTGGAATCCCCGCAGGGACACCGCTGAGGGCCCACGAGGCAGGGCTCTGGGGCTTAAACAAGCCCACGGCTCCACAGGGCACCTGGTCCTGCCTGCCAGGCTCAAGCCTCCAAGAGCAGCCTGGACACCTCCAGCTTGCCCCAACCAGGCCTCTTTTCTCTCCCTTCCTCTCCTTTTAGTTTCCCTTTCTCTTTCTCATTTTGGCCCCCTCTGGGTCTTGCCAGAGGCTCAAGCAGGCCGGAGTTGGAGGGACCTCGGAATCAGGACGTCTGATTTGGACCAGATGTTGCAGACCTCACCCTTAGGCGAAGCAAACTCGGATCCACAGAAGCAGGTCCTTCCTCTCCTCTCCCACCTGCCTCCCCCACGTCTCCTTTGGGCCCATTGGTGGGTCCCCAGCTCAGGGTGGCATTTCAAAGGGACAAGACCCTGTGGAAACTCAGATTGCCCCAGCACTAGATTTCAGAGAAACGGACTCCAAGAGCACAATTTCGTTGGGAAAGGGTGGCCAAGGCCGCGAGGGGTTACAGCCGTGCCCTCGGCAGTTCTCAGGACACGCTCTGGGGGCAGTTTGTATTCCGCCCCGCACGAAGCGGCTCGGACAAACTCCCGCGGGTTTGAACACTAACACTCCTGACTTAGAGCCCAAGAAGCCTCTGAACGAAGCACAGACACGAAGAAGGAGGGACTGAAAAACCCAGGCAAAACCTGGGACTGGCGGCTCACGGAGGAAAATCAGGGCCTCCGTGGCGGGAGTGGTTACCTCCAAAGCCCCGCAGCTACAGCAAGCCTCTGACGGTACGACCTGCCAAGGTTTGCGCCTCCCAAGACCCGGGCTCCGGGGAGGGCGGGGGAGGCCTGCTCGGAACCTGCCACATGTCCCGGCGGTGGACAGACACAGGGTCCTCTTCAGACAGCAACTCCCAGAGGCCAGTCTGGAGGCAACTCTGTTCAGACAGCTGATGGCCTTTCACCAACCTGCCAAGACGTTGCCTGGGCCAGCGGCGGCAGAGCCTGCGGGGACAGTGCGCAGCGGCTCCTGCCAGGGGCACCACGGGCCGTCGTCTCTCCTTCGGCGCCAGGAAAGTCGTGGGCTATGCCGGCCGACTGGCCTCTTCTAAGTGGAGAGGCAGGGACCTCATTGTCGGAACCCCACCGTCCCTCCTGCTGGTCCGGCTCCCGGCCCAGCTCAGGCCCTCTCTCCCCGCAGTTTAGTGCGGGATCCGAGCCCCGAGAGACCGAACACAAACCTGCATCCGTACCGAGCACAAGATACTTTCGCCTGCTGGCTGGTCGGATTAATAACCGAAAAGCTCGCTACTGTCCTTGTTTAGTCAAGTCCCGGGTGCCTGGAGAACACCCTCCTAACACGCGTCAGGGTGAGCGGGAGCGGGCGGAGAAGACAGAACGCAAGGAAGGGTAGTGAAGCCGAGCGCGAGAAGCAGTCCAGGCCGCTGGGCGCCCTCGACGCGAGCGGCTGTGCATTTTATTCCAGGCTTTCCACCGTGTGGTTATGTCACTTTCTCAAACAAATGTGTATATGGAGGGAGATCGATGCTGATAATGTTTAGAAGATTAAAAGAGCATTAATGCTGGCAACAATAACGTAAACGTGTGGACCCAGATCTCATTGATCTGGAACCTGATCCGGCGGGTTTCCAGTAAGCCCGACGGCGCGCTCTTCCCAGCAGAGCGCTCGCCAGCGCCCCCGCTCCGCAGCGCCCAGTCTCCCCCGCGCTCCCGCCGCGCCGCTTTCCCTGCTCCCGGCCGGCCCACAGGTCAGGCCGCGGCTTCTCCCCGAGCGGCCCCAGCCCGCCTCTTCCCGAGGCTTTCTCGCGTCGTAGAGCTCCCAGCTATCTCCGTAGTCCCCGCGCGCGCGCGCGCTCTGCGCCCTGCGCTCCCCGCGGAGGGCTCTGCGGCGGACCGAGTCGACGAAAGGGCGGTTCCGGAGGGCGCCGGAGTCCTCCCAGCTCTCTTGTTCTCGGGGGACCGTCGCTCCCGGTCCCCATGGCCCTCGTCTGGTCAGACAGGGCCCGGGCAACGTCTTTTCTTCTTCTAAACCATCCAGGCAATTTGACCTACCTCTCGATTTGCGGGTACGATCAAACGCAACTTGGAAACGTCTCTCGAGCTGCCATGATAACCGCGAAGCTTCCGGATCCTCGGATCCCCTCGCATCTTTCCTTGTTTTCATTAAAAGGAATCACACCAGAGTGTTCGCATTCACAGACTTTCTACACTATTGCATTAAGTGGGCAATTAAACACCGCCCCAGTGACAAAGGCCTGGGCTTCATCTCTCAGAACAGTCTGCTGTGGGCTAATTGGGTCAACCATGGCAGAATCTTGTTTTCTGTAGGGGCGGGGGCAGTAAGGTAAGAAAATCAAACTGGGGAACCCCACCCCACCCCTTCCCACCAGCTGGAGAGAACTTATCCACTGAGACCCGGGATGGAAGGTTTTCTCTAAGGCGCGTGCATTGACTGGAGAAGACAACTTTTGAGCTCTTCCTTCCTTCCCGCGGGGGGAGATGTCCACACCATGCCCTACTGGCTTCCCTTGCCAAATGGTGGCTTATTCGTCCAGAAGGAACGCTAAGGTGAATTTTACTGAAAAGAATGAAAGAGCTGGGGTGGATAGTGGGGGTGGGGCGAGAATTAAATTGCTCTGGTTTTAGGAAACTCTAAATCCTACGAATGGGAAAAACTAAGCTTTTCCTTCAAGAGGAGGTCTCAATCTGGAAGGAAAGGAGTGTTTTCCTTCCTTCTCCAAAAATGACACGAGAAAAAGGAAGAAGAGAGAAGAAGAAAAATCTTTCATGGTTCTGCTTTGAGGTGTGCCAGAGGGTGAACTGTAATTTCTTCCTGTCATTCACAGAGATGGGGTTCATCTTCCCACCAGTGGACTTCTTAAAGAAGGGAGCTCTGATACAGCTTGATTTCTAGTCAGAATATGCCAAGCACCCTACTGAAAACTACAGTTACCTGGGTCAGGTGACCAGATAAAGAAACCAAGAAGAGTGGGTAGTGTCCTTCAGGTCAGGGAGACAATGGTCCTTCTCCCCAGAGCCCCCACTGGAAGAGTTCCTAGGTTCTGGGAGGGGTGAGTGAGCTTAGACTCTCCTCCATACCCATCTTAGAATCCCAAAATAGGACAGGGATTCTGGTGAATGGTGAGGGTAAGGCAGAGGGGAAACTGACTCCCCAGATTTTGGTTCCAAGAGAAGAAATGTTTTTACTTCCTTCTAGAGCCAGGTCTAGAGTTAACAGGGCACTGGGCAGGTCCCAAGCTCCAAACCTGAACCTGGAGGGAAGGAGAGCCTCCCTCTCTTTCTGTTTTCACCTCTTGATTTTCTGGCCGTTACTGTCTATTTCTAAAGGAATAGCAGAGGAAAGAGGCTGAAGGAAGGATGTACTGAGCCCCACCGCACTATAGCTGGTGGCTGACGTTGGCAGAAATTGTCTTCAGGAAGAGTGGGATCGTGTTGGGGGATCCCTAGAGGAATGAAAACCTCAGAGGAGAAGGAGAGAGATTTAATTTCTGGGTCCTTGCCAAAGGAAGGGAAATGAGAAGGGAATAAATAGAAATAATTGCCTGGATAAAGGCCCCTGGGGGAAAGGGTGAGTATGGAGGCACCCTGGGCCTTAAACTTTATCTACAGATTCTCTGGATTACCCTCACCCCTGGCATCTCAGAGACACTTTATTATTTTCTTTTTTTCTTGGCCTAGGGAAAGTCACTTTCTCCAGGGGGTACTTTTCTTGGTGGGGAAAGAACTTTATGAAGAAGCCTAGTGGGCTCATTTAGGCTATCATGTGCAGAGCCTCCTTCAGGCGCGGGAGGCCCATCGGCACCCCTCTTCACCCACTCTGTCCCCTACCCCACTTCATTGCCTTTGGGAAAGGCTTTTTGTTTCCCAAGTCTCACTCAAGCCAACAACTCTGGAAAATGTGCATAGGTTCTCTCCTAAGTGCAGGGAGAGGGGAGGAAGGGAAACTTGCTGGGTAATTCAGCCCGTCTGGTGCCCAACAAGGTACAGGATGGGCAAAACACAAAGGCAGGCTGGCGACATGCATATACAGATAGATAGTCTTCCTTGGGGAGCAGGGTTCCTAGAAGTTGTGGACATTTTTTATGGAAAGCCGTCTGCACGCAAATTGCCCCCAAGGGAAGGGAGGGTCCGTGTTCCACCTTGGTGCTTTTGTCGCCATTGGAAGATCCATTACTCTTCTGTAGAATGCAGACTTTGTTTGGGTTGGAAGCACACCTCCAGTGTAATTTAATCAGCATCGGACTTTGGTTCGTATAATCAAATATACATATACTTTCTCCTGCAGGAAGAAAAATAATTTCTCTGTAACTGGTATTGACTTGAAGTCATGTAATCTCTGGAAAGCATCACATTTTTAAAGGGAAAGGTAAAATTAAGAGGAAAAGAACCCACACGTTTAGTGGTTTGCCTTGCCATTGCTAAGAGAGCCAGTTACCGTCTAAGAAAGGGCTGCTCCGATTTTAGATATTTCATTCCCACTCCCTCTGTGTAATTAACTCCACAAATCTACATAGGTAGGAAAGAACAGTGACTGGCTCACAAGGTCCTAGGAATCTGGGCTCTATCCTTGGGTTGAGACATCCTTGGAGGAACCTATTTGGTATTCCACAGGCAGCAGCATCAGGATCTCATTGGGCCAGGAGCCCCTTCTTTAACGGTGAGTGGTAGCTATTGGCAGCTCACTCCTTACTCTATCCACAGGGCCTTGAGCTTGAAGCTCTGCCCTAGAGCATCCTCCTGGAGCAAGCCCGGACTCCCCACCCCCAGGGCGAGGCTCTGGGCTTTACCCAAGTTGAGTCTGTTAGGGAATCTGTTGTAAACACAGATCCATTGATTTGCATTTGTCAGAGAGTAAAGTTAAACCAGTGAAAAGAGAAGCCCTTACCCTTTTATGCAGGGCCAGGGAAACCTTTCATATTGATCCTATTGATCCAACCTTTCCCTTTAAGGAAACCACATAGTTAAAGACCCTCGTTCAATAGATTTACCCTTCGTGCTTGTGATATTCCTTTAAGTGTTCTCATCTAGGATAGCTGGGCATTAAGCCCACACTCCAAACCAAACAAAAATGAAAAGTAGAGGGGGGTGGAGGGGAGGGGTCAGGAGGCAGAATTGTGGGAAGTGAAATTGAATCAAACTGAAATGTGTAATGAGTCGGTTGGAGATGTTTTTTCTCATTCTTCTAAGACGACATGCAGGGTTAAGAACAAAATAGATGCACTTAGCATCTCTCTCTCTCTCTCTCTCTCCTTTTTTACACACATACATCACACACACAAACACAGATCTGTTTATATGCTAGAGTCACAAAGTCAGGAACATCATTTTCTACTATAAAATTATTTCAATCAGCCACTAGCTTGGTTCATTCAAACTGGTACTTAAAAGCAGTTAATACTTCCATAAAAATTGTTTTGGCTCATTTGTAGCAAATGAGGAATAGAATAGAACTTTCCCCAGAAATGCAACATTTTGGGTTATGTATTTGAGCATGGACACTGAAGTCACTCCAGAAGAGAAAGGGCTTGGGGTTTTGTGTTCTGATGGAAGTAGGTAGAAACCAGGCCAACAGAAGGGACACCCTTTTTAAAAAATTTATTTAAAGAGCAGGTAGATGGAATAGGAATCGCTAAATATTCCCCAGTATCCCTCATGTTTGCAGATATGAAAATGAAAGTCCCCTTTGTTTCCAGAACTATTGGCACAATCCATTTCATTTCTTCCTTGACCCTTTTTTGTTCTGTAAATAACATCCATTTGTGATTTTTTTTTCCAACATGGTACATGCATTATTCCTAATTGACTATCTCTTGGGTTGTGTTCAGACATTCATGTTTGTTTTCTGTGATTGAAAAATATTAATGATTCCTTAGGTGAGCTAATGTATTTATCTGCTGAGTGAGTTCAAAGGGCAGAGTTCAGCTATGGTTCAGGTTAATTGAACAGGAAGCAGTGAGCTCTCCAGGCTATGTTGAGCAAGGGTCCAGTCCCTTAAAATATCACACTCAGCAAACACACAATTTCACTGTCCTCATCCTGGAGTCTGATGTAAGAGGCTCAGATCAACTTGGATTGCCTGTTTAAAAACCCAAAGCAAAGCACAGCAACTGCAACAAAACCCTCACAGTCCCCCTCGGGGAAGAAGAGTTTTCTCATTGGCTAATTGCTTTATTGGTAGCACTGACCTGCAGAGCAGCTGCAGGGGCCTGGATGAAGGCTTAGGCCTCCTAATAATGTGCTCCATTAGAACAGGGCAAGGCATTTTTTGTTTACTCAATTGGAGCTCCCTGCAAAGTGCTATTAACCCCAGCCCAATCGTGTGTGTGCTGCAAAAGCCAAAGGTCACGCCAGTCAGGCTGTAGGCATAGCCAGCTCTGCCCTGGTGGGAGGGAGGGGGCATTCTGCTGGCATTGCCTTCCCCACACTTGGCTCAGGGCTGTAGGCCCCTTCAGGGCTTCGACTGCAGCAAGCAGTTGCACAATTTGTTTACATTTCCCAATTGCTGAATCATGTTATTGATGATTAAACAGTTCTGATCTGAGCACCATCAATCACCCTAGGGGAAAAAAAAAAAATCCTCCCACTAACCCTCTCTTTTCTATTTATGTTTTGTTTGTTGTGCATTACAGTAAGTAGAATTGTGCAAACGGTGCTTATTAGCAGGAATATAGTCTGGGTAAGTGCTTGGATCAAGAGGAAGATAGACCTGCAAACATGGCTGGGACGTGGTGGGGGAGTTGTTTAGCAGAAAGAAGGTTTGAGGTGGAGCCCCAGCACAGTCCCAGCTTCTGTGGAGAGCACCTTGGGCTAGAGTGCCACCTGCCGGGAGTCTTCTAACTGCAACAAGCCTTGAACCTCACCCCCCACCCCCCACCCCGAGGTGCTTCTAGCATGTGTCCCCTTCCTTTGCTTTACTTCTAGTGTGTGTCCCCATCCCCGGTCTCCAGACCGCTACGCACATTTTCTTGAGGGACTTTTTCTTGTCCGTTGGGACTCTAGCCTCTGCCTCTCCTAATTCATCATCAAAGAGAAACCGGTGGGCCTGCTGTGGTGAGCGAGATGATTTTCCCACCCTGCATGTTGAGGCGATAGTCTCCTCCTGCTTGGGAGAGGAGGGATGGAGAAAGCAAAAAATATCTGTGGGAGAGAAGAGGAATGGTTATGTGTGTGGGAGAAATGGCTCAGCTGGTGATGCCAGTGAGAGCCGAGCCAGCTGTAAGGTGCTCTGCAAAAGTAATGTATTGTACAAAGGAGAGGGGGTTGGAGAGAATTAGTATTGGTGAGGGAGGACATCAGGAAAGATATGCCAAATTAGCGAGCCGGAGGTGGGCCCTGTGAAATCCCCCGGGATGAGAAAAAGTGAACCAGCCGCTTTGCAGTTGCAAAGAAGTGAGCCAGTGAGCTAGATGTGGAGCCAAACCGTGGAGCGGGCTGTAGGTCTGTGGGAAGCAGCTGTTTCCAGACGCGCCTCACATCGATCTCGGCCCAGCGCCCCTGGCTGCCTAGCGCCTGTGGGTGGGTTGCCGCCTCCGCGCTTTAGCGCGGGCGTCAGCACCACGAACAGCGCCCCAGAGCCTGCGCGCTTGCACGAGGCTCTGAGCGAGTTTCCATCTCAACCCGGAGAAGAAAGATGGGCTCTCTGTTCGGGTTAAGTCTGGGCAGGACCCTGATCAGTAGCTCCAGCTCTTTAGATCTCAGCGCGCCAGACAGAAACGGGCCTCAGATTTTCCTCTGGCGCCTCATGGCTTCCGTTCTCTGTGTGAGGTCAACGATAATAGAGGGAGAGGAGGCTATGCTGAGTGAGAGGACAAAAGATGCTAAACGACCCTTTCCTTCCAAAGAGGAAGAGCATTACCTCTGTTGGGGGGCTGAGGGATTGAACTGTTTTACTCCATGTTACGGCCTCGTGCAGACGCTGATGGCCACTCTTAATATGATATTTTAGCTTTGGATTTCCTTTCAAGGTTTACAGTCTGGTTGCCTCGCACACAGGTGTGCACAAATGGATGCTTTCCTCCACCCCAACCCACCCCGCATGCTAACTTTTGAAAACATGGTTCTCGTTATATTAAACAATATTCTCACATTGTATCAGCAGTAATGTTGCAGGGAAAGCCAACTAAGGGACATCACTACCTCCAATAAATCTTGAAGCTGGGTTTGATTTCTTGAGAGTCATCTTGGATGGGCTCTCTTTAAGCACCTCTGCACCACTCCTGTGGGCGAAGGTCGAGTGCCTTCCTCCAGGCCACACAGGGTGAGAGCTAACATTAGGCACAGACCCCCTGACTCTGACCGTTTTTAGTTAGTTGCTCTGCTTTGTGTTTTTATTCCAGAGAAAAGAGACAGGTGGGTTCTTTTGGTCTGCACGACTCATACCGCTTTGGGTTTCTGGTAGAATGGCCTTTGACTTCCCAAAGCTAATAAGGAATTTTAATTATTTATTTATTTTAGAAGAGGGGAGGGGCAGAGGAGAAGGGAGAGAATCTCGAGTGGACTCCACGCTGAGCATGGAGCTTGATGCAGATCTCGATCCCACAACTCTGAGGTCCTGACCTGAGCGGAAAAGAAAAGCCAGACACTCAACCAACTGAGCCACCTAGGAGCCCCTCCCAAAGCTAATTAGAATGTAAAACTTTTGCTTTATTTCAAGGAATTTTAGTTCAAGCCTAATTTATTGCTGAAGTGGTTCTCAGGGAGATAGGGCACAGGAACAGACAAGTGTGTCCACTTTAAAAGAAAGTCAAGGACATGATAGATGAGATTGTCCTTCCTGTGACAATTCATCTTAAGTTCCTAGTGGCTCTTAGATGAAAAGAAGGAAAATACAGCCCAAAACAAAACAAATGTGAGAGAGCATTCCCTGCCAATATTAAAAAGAAATAATTTTCTTTGTCTAAATGCTAAAATTTTGCCCTAGAAATGAGCAGGAACATATTTAAATCAGATCTAAGAACTGGTTTTAAATCTATTTGATAAACACTGAGTAAAGCAGTTCCTGAAAGCTGTATAATCTTTGAATTTGCAGACATGCATTTCTTAGCAGTTGTTGGGTTACACCATCAAAACCTTTTCCAGTAAAACACGGATTTGACAGTGAGCTAAGCCTTGTTTTAGTCCATTTTAAATGGATCAGTGCATCTTATTAAAATAAGGCAGTACACTGCAAGGGCTTGTACTTAATTACATCTCTTTTCTTGTGAATTCTGTGTGCATTTCAAAAGATATTTCAACAAGACTGCACTATGAACGGGACTTCTAGTCTTTTTTTATTCCAAACACTAAAAAATGAGTGAGGTAAAGAACTTTTTGCTTTTCTGAAAGAGTATGACAGGTTCCCAAATCTAAGAGATTTTTTTTTTTTTTTAAATCTTGGATTCAGTTGTCTCCTAATGTATACCGGAGTTCAGTTCATGTTCAAGGCACAAAAGTGCATGCTTTATTCATCCCATTGTGCAGCCTCTCTTCCTTTCTCTTTTATTCTTCTGAAAAGGAAGAGACTGCTTTCTGATAAAGGCCAATTTCTCAAGCTGATTCTGGGCGCTTGTTTCTCCTGCCTTCTCAGGACCCCAGCCTTCCCTGTGCTTTTAACCTCCCCTCTCTATTACCTTTTTCCCATCCACATTTTTGGGCTACAGTTTTTCTTATCTTTTTAAACAATGCACCCCCACCCCAACACCTGTTCTAACTTCATCTTTTCCCTCTCTCTTCACTTCTGGAGTTGCCTTAACTCCGGGCCTTTTCTTTGCTTCCCCCTTCAGGCCCAGCCCTCTGCAGGCTGCTTCTAGCCAGCCCTGTTCACTAAACCATCTCTTATTGGTGTCACTGTTGAAGTTTTTGTAGCCAAACCCAGTGGACACTTCTCAGTTCTTATTTTAAACGTGGGCTTTCCTCAGCATTTGACACACTGCTGACCACCTGCACCTTTAAACCCTTTCTTCACTTGACTTCTAAAATAATACTAGACTCTCTTTTTCTCATTGTTAGTCTTCTGGCCACTCCTTGTCAGTCTCCTTTCTGGGCTTCTCTTGCTCTGTCCATCTAGCTCAGCATTCTGACCAAGGCTATTTCATTTTTATGCTCACCATACTCACCCTGGAAGATCTCATCCATTCGGTTACCATGTCTCTCTAAGATGAGGTCTTCTCCATCTCTCTCCAGCCCTGATGTCTCTCCTAGCTCCAGGTCCTTATTTCCTTCTGCATCTGAACATCTTTGCCTGAACCCTCAAATTCAGTTTACCTCAAAGTGAACTCATGTTCTTGCCTCACTCTGACCCCCTCACCACTACAACCATATGTGAGTCTTTTCTTTTATTCCCTCTTTCAGTAATACCCCTTTGTACACACCATAAGCTGGGAGATCAATTTGGACTCTTTCCTTTTCCTCTTTCCCCTTGAGTCAACCATAATAGCCATATGGATTTTACCTCCTAAATATCTGTCTGTGTCTCTCCATTCCCTGTGCTGCTTCTTTAGTTGGAGTCATCCCAACTTCAACAGCCTCCTGACTGGTCTCCCTATCTCCAGTCTTGATTTCTTCCATCCATTTTCCAACCTTAAGCCAGAGTGATTTTTCTGGAATCCAAATATGATCACATTACACCATTATTTAAAACTCTTTGTTAGCGATCTGTGACCATTGGATGAAGGTGCAGGTCCCTAAGCCGTGTGTGCCAGTCCCCGGATGGACTGACTCCTGACACGTTCAGCATCATCTCATACTGCTACCCCTTCACTTTGCGCCAGCCGTGCTGCACTACTGCTAGCTTGCCAAACACCTCAGGCCATTCCTTTAGCCTAGAACGTTTTTTTCCTTATTCAACTAACTTGAGCTCAGTTTCAGATTTTGGCTTAGATGTCCTTGCCTCTAGAAAGTCTTCTCTAGTCTCCTAAATTGGGATGCCCTTGGACAACCCCTCCCATTGCACATAGAACATAAACAGGTATCACCTACTAATTTGTTAGTGTGTTCCTGCCAAAGATTCTAAGTTCCACAAGAGCAAAAGTTGGATATATTATATAATAGGCAGCCAATAAGGACCTGTGAATAAATTAATAAATAGTTTTCTTTTGTATGACACTGTTTCTTCCCACTTTATTCCCTCAAGTTAGTAGATGGCATTTAAAAAAAATTTTTTTTAGACTTTATTTATTTATTTTTCAGAGAGAGAGAGAGAGAGAGCGCACAAGCAGGGGGAGCAGCAGGCAGAGGGAGAAGCAGGCTCCTCGCTGAGCAAAGAGCCCGATGCAGGACTCAATTCTAGGACCCTGGGATCATGACCTGAGCTGCAGGCAGATGCTTAACTGACTGAGCCACCCAAGTGTCCCAAATCAATGACATCTGAAAAAGAATCATCTGTATTGGTGCATCATTTCAGAGCAGTATTTCATATTTCACAATATCAAGTTCTCATCAATGTCATTTTCCCCCTAAGCTAAGATATTATAGATATGCGTGAGTTTTAAAGGGAATCTTGAAGTGGGGTTAAATCTTATCCAAAGCTTCATATTGTCATCAATGAGGTGAGGGAGGTAAAGTGACAATGACTAGACACTAGAATCAGAACCCATTTTACCAGTTGACACTAGTCCCCCAAGGTAACCTGCTCCAATTAGGTGGTCTTCCTTGCTATTCTGCTCATACGTTATCTTTTTTGCCATGACCATGTCTTTTTGCACACTCTTTTCCTCCCTACCCAGAATGCCTTATTTCCTGTCTCTCTCCACATCCCTTCCTGGCCACCTCAATTCTTCCTTCTGTGGATGTTCCCATCCTACTCTAGCCCATTCTTTTCTCTTTCTTTCCTGAACTCTGGCTGCAATCCTCCATTCCAAAGTACTGAGCTGCTTCTTAGCTGTGGTCTCTAGACCTCTAGACCTCTCCTATATCTCCCTACAACTCTGGAGAGGAGATATGGTAATATTGTAATATTATATATTATATCCCACAGCTACTGGTTCACAGCTGACCCCATTAGGCATTTTTTTTTCCAAGTGAGACCTTTGATGGACTCTCACCTGTCTTTATGGGTTCCCCTAATTTCCATCACTCTTGCAAGGAACAGGTGCATGTTGACTTATATCTGGCATTTTTTTTAGACTCTGCTCTTCAAAAAAGGATATTCTTTTCTATACGTGTTTTGGTCATTGACAGAAATTCTTGCTTACATACCACAAAATAGATTCCTATGTCAATCTGAAATGAGAGATAACCTTAATATGGAGAAAACAGTACTCATGATAGCCAGTTAATAACAAGGGCTCTTCTACTTCCACACAAAACTGAATGTTTTATTTTTTTTAAAGATTTTGTTTATTTATTTGACAGACAGAGAGATCACAAGTAGGCAGAGAGAGAGAGAGAGAGAGGAGGAAGCAGGCTCCCTTCCAAGCAGAGAGCCTGATGCGGGACTCAATCCCAGGACCCTGAGATCATGACCTGAGCCAAAGTCAGAGGCTTAACCCACTGAGCCACCCAGGCACCCCAAAACTGAATATTTTAGAACATTGATGCCTGCAAACACATCAGCAAATCAGAGGGACTGCTGTACTCTTTCAAGTCATTTTAGTTACCAGTAAACTAAGTTTGCATTTCAATGGCCATTACTCCATATACTGCGAATTCTTAGATTATTGCCTTAAATTTAACCTATAAGGAAAAAAGCCAGAGATCAACATTTATAGTCTCAAGTTTATGCTTTTCCTTTCTCATTTCCTTTTTTTCTGGCAAATGTGTCCGTAAACAAAATTACCTGCGATCTTTGCAACCCAGCAGTTCAAAAACTTCTGGATATACCAGTTCTGCCTATACAGTACAGAACTAAGTAGTTAAGAATGGGAAAAATTAACTATTTTTTTAACCTTTCATTTTACTGGATTTTTAAGATTTAAGTGGAGAAATCCTCGTTTACCTTTGTAATATCCATGTAGGATTGAACAAAAAGATTTTATGGTTATCTCAACTTCCAAATTGAAACTAAGAGAATTTGCTGTCCATCTTAGGTGGGATTTATTTATTGCCTTGAGATGTTTTATCTATTCTACAGTTATGTTTTTTTGATCTCTGTATTACATGAGTAACTAAGAAAACTGAGCATATATAAACAATTTAGTGTTAACATTAACACATCCCAGATTTTTCTTTCCTGATGCCTTTAATTTGCATGCACTTTGGGCTGCATGATAATTAGGTCTTCTCTGTAAGCAGTTGAGTTAAGTGACTGTCTTTCAGGTGCTGTGCATAGCCCAACCAATTTTCCAGAGATAGGCAGGTTGAGCAGAGCAGGAGATAGCCCTAGGGCCTGTCTAAAGACCACCTAGTAAGGGCCACACTCTTCTCTAGCTGGGACACCATGGGCTAACGACAAACACCACACACTCTCCTTTTCTCTCTTATGCCTGGGACCTCAGCCTCCTCCTCTGCCATCCACCCAGAGGAATCACGTTGGACCCAGCAGATGCAGAACTGTTGAACTCACTCCTCCCGGACCAGTTTTCCACCTAGAGTTTTGGACTTGGGCTTCCATAGGCAGATGCTGCAAATTCAGTTAATAAAGGCAGAGTGGGGAGTAGGTAGCTGATTGAATTAGAGGGGAAAGGGAGGAAAATCAACAGGAGAAGTAGGTGGACTTCTCTGCTAATAACCATACCAACTCTGGAGGCCAAGTGTTCTGCTTCCTTAGAGTTCTGAAATTCCCTGGGATAGGCATATCCCCATGTGAGCCCCAAGCTAAGAAGAGTGGGAGTCAACAGCAGGGCCTGGGAACTGTATCTACACAACCCAGATCCTTCTCTCCTGGGGTGTTGGGAAGGGTTTGGAGGTACCAAAAGTTCCTTTGTCACCACCCCTTCACCCAGCTGACCTTACAGAAGTAGCAGTGGGTTAGTACAGTAGAATGAATGCTCTTCGCTTCTAACTCTGCCATTTACTAGCTCTAACCTAACTGCTCTGAGTCTCGGTTTCCCCCTTTATCAAATGGGAATAATATGTCCACCTTGGAGAACAGCTGTAAGTATTAGAGATGATCTGTATAAAGCAGTTGTCAGGTAACAGGCTGCTGGGCTGTCTTCAGGACTTCCCCACAGAATCACTTTACTTAGAGTGGTGACCTAAAGGAGAGGTGACTTTGAATATTGAAGAGGGGGAAAGAAAGAAAGTAAAGTACAAATTTTACTGAAATTCTATTACATGCTACGTATCAGTTACCTATTGCCATAACAATGCCAAGAAACAAACCATCCCCCAATTTCAACATTCAACAATAAACATTTTTTTTCTTCTCACAAATTTGCAGGATTCGGTTGATCTAGGCTTGTCCCTGCTAGGCTTGCTCATGCATCTTTGGTTCAGTTGGCTTGGTCATGTGTTTTTGGGGGGCTCTGCTCCACATGCTTCCCATCCTTTTCTGGAGCCACTGTAGGTATGAGCGTGTCCGTTGCATGCAGTGGCAAAGGGGAAAGTGCAAGCAATAACATAGTCTGGAACATACCATTGGCGAAAGCATGTTACGTGGTTGAGCCCAGAGACAGTGGGAGGGTGCCGCATGGTTACATGGCATGGAGCGTGAGTACAGGGAAGGGTGAACTGGAACTTTTTATTCTGCAGTCTACGTAATACCATATATTTTAGTTCACTTCTAATTTTGCAAGAAGCCAATCCTATGGTAGGGATAAGATAGAATAAGAAATTTGGCAATAAATATGGAAATATTTCAGTATACTTTGTTATATTTTATACAAGTAACAAACCTATGGCCAACTTGATGGAAGCCATATATCTTTGTACCATGTCTATTTGTGGACATGCCTGATGGGCTCTTCTAGATCATAGCAGACAGGCCTCCTGAGCTTTGCTTTTCTCCATCTTCCCTTTAGCACTAGTGCAGGGCCTAACATGTAGTTGTATGTACATAGTTATATGTAGTTATATATACAGAATGCCATATGATCCCCAGGGTCACGCAGCTCTAGTGTCCTAACAGAAGGTCCCCTCCAGGGAACCCACATGCACTCTACAGGTATTTTTTTTTTAATTTTCAAAAACATTTAATTTGTTTATTTGACAGAGAGATACACAGCAAAAGAGGGAACACAAGCAGGGGGAGTGGGAGAGGAAGAAGGAGGCTTCCCACTGAGCAGGGAGCCTGATGAGAAGCTCAGTCCCAGGACCCTGGCGTCATGACCTAAGCCGAAAGAAGACGCTCAACGACTGAGCCACCCAGGCACCTCCCCCCACCTTTTATTTTTAAATAAGGCTTTATTTCCCATTTTTCCTCTCTTTTCCCACTGACATAACCACCAAATATCTGATGCCTATAGAAGTTAAGTCATTCAATTTGGACCTCTGTTATTCTGTGCCAACAAAATCCAAACACGGCAAACACTTTGCTTAGAGTTTGCCAACAAATATGGAAGTGATTGGGAGACGATATCCAAAAGATCAAAAGATTTGCTCATTTGTGACTCCGACAATGTCAAAGGTTTGTTTTTCTTTATTTGTTTGTTTTTAAACTTAGGTTCTACATCTGGGGCATTATTTTTTTTAAAACATAAGCAATGTTAAAAACACCAGACAGTTCTATCTTGATTCTTAATGCGGGTGTTAAGAGATGCCTTCCATTAGTGAGAATACCCCAGATAATGTGTTTATTTACATCTTCCTTCTTCTCTGCCTGTCCCCTAATGGTCTGGCACACAGAGGGCTACTTGAGCTGATTTATATGGATCTCAGTTGCTCTCATTTGTGCATACTTAATTCAGAGAGGTGACTGCATTGATCTCCGAGCCCCACTTTTCAAGACATTGTACCAACATAGATATCTCAGCTGTTCTAACTACATTGTCTGAAAAGGAAAACATTTTAAACCTTTGGAAGCAATTTTGACCGACATTTCATTGTGTTCTATATTACTTACCTAATTAAATTTCCTTCACATCAAGGTCTGTTTAAAATTAAATTGAGAAATATTTTTGAGTTCCATTGGGCAGATAACTTGGTTTGGCCAGATTCGTTCTGCGTACATATGAAATGGCATCCTATGAATGAATACCCAGTGTGTAGACTTCCCACAGATGGGAAAAAAATGACACCCTCATCAGGCAGACGTAGTCTCCTGTTATTATAACGAGCTGTCCCTGGTTACTGAACTTTGTAATTCCAAAATGTCCTTGCACTTCTATGCCTGTGGCTCGGCAGGCTTATTTATTCAGATCCTGAGTATGGTGAACAAAATTCATAACTTCTTTCATGGATTACTGGAGTCCAGGGACTCCTGTGGAAAAGCTCACACTCCAGCTCAAGGCAACCAGCTTCCTACGTAATCGTATTTGCACAGCCAAGAGGGTAGAATTCCAGACTGGGTTTGAAAGCAAATAGAGCGAGTGGTCTGAGGGTTCATCCCCAGTGGAAGAAGTGTGATTCTCAATGTTTTGTATCGTTAAAAGCAAGAAACAGGAGAAAGGCCTTATCTCCCAGTTCCACCCACTCTGCTGCTGAAGACGAGAAAAGCAGACCCTCCTCCTCTTTTATGCTAGCTCTTCCTGAGACAGCCACTCCATTAAATTCTATGGCAAGGGAACCTGCGGTGATAAAGCTGTAATTGGAGGGCCGACACTCCATTGGCAATTCTTTAATATTTTTAAAAATAGTCCCAAAGAGGGGTGCCTGTGTAGCTCAGTCGGTTAAGCATCTGCCTTTGGCTCAGGTCATGATTTCAGGGTCCTGGGATTGAGCCCCACTTCAGGCTCTCTGCTCAGTGGAAAGTCTGAGCATTGTGAACAAAATTCATAACTTCTTTCATGGATTACTGGAGTCCAGGGACTCCTGTGGATAAGCTCATACTCCAGGTCAAAACAACCAGCTTCTCTTTCTCTCTTTCTTTCTCTCCCTGCCACCCCCACCACCATCCCTCTCCACTGCTTGTTCTGTCTCTCTCAAAGAAACAAAATCTTGGGGAAAAAGATAGCCCCAAAGAACTGCTTTTTGCTGCACTGTTAATTAGCCTTTAAACATTTCAGACTTCCCTAGGACCTGTCAAGGTCTTCAGGTTTATCCTTATCTCGTCTTAGTCCATTCCTGCTGCTATAACAAAATACCACCAACCAGGTAGTTTAGAAGCTGCAGAAATGTATTGCTCACAGTTCCAGAGTCTGGAAGTCTGAGATCGGGGGTGGGGGGGCTGTGTGCCAGCATGGTAGGGTGAGGACCCTCCTCTGGATCCCAGACATGTCATTGTGTCCTCCTGTGGACGAAGAGATGGGATCTCTCTGGAGCCTCTTGCATAAAGATACTAAGCCTGTTGGTGAAGGGCCCCATCTTCATGACTTAAGCACCTCCCAAAGACCCCACCTACTAATGCCATTACCCTTGGGGGTTAGGCTTTCAACATGTGAATTTGGGGGCCACAAGTATTCAGCCCACAGCAATCATTAAGTTACTGTGAGTCTTCAAAGTCATATAGTCATATAGATGCTCGGAACACCTGAATGCGCATGCATTCCGCTGTATCATTGTTACCGTTGGATAATATCACCTTCTGTAAGTTCTCTGTATATCCGTAGGAGATTTGGCCCGAGTCAACAACTCTCCCGTAATTTTTGTACGTTAAGAGTGTTGCTTGGGGTGGTCATTGAGAGCACGAGCTTTGGGGCCAGACAGATCTAATTTGTGTCCCAGCTGCACCACTTACTAGTTAGCTGTGTGACCTCAGGTGAGTAATTCTCTTTAGGGAGACTCAGTTACTTTCTCTGTGTAATGGGGATAAGGTTGCTGTCGGGCATCACGTGGTTGGTGTGCGGGCTAAGGGAGATCTGCTTAGCGCCGCACTTGCCACACTTACCTCTTGCTTGCTGCACACCGCAGATGCCATCCCGCTTGGCAGAGACACATCTGTTCCTCGGCATAACCTCTGCATCATTTTCACTGGCGGAATCTGTGATGAGAGGGATTGCCAGACGGCGCACTGGTCTCAGGATACGCTCCGTTCAGACTGATCAGACACAGAGCAGCACTGTTGACTCTTCCTCTCCGCCCCTCCTCCCTCACCACTGTGTCCTTTTAAGGCTCAACAATTCTGGACACTTTGTGAAGCTCATGCCCAGCACACAGAAGTCGGCTCGGCACGTAGTAGGTCCTCACTGAATCCTTAACACCTTATGTTGGGATAAAGTCCATTTTGGCATGACATGCGCTGAGCACAAACTCTGTCTGATAGAACATTACGACTTTCCATGTGGAAATCTCAGCCCAGCCCACAAGACTCAGCCATCTTGTATCCTCATCGTGATCATAGGCCGGGGGTCATATCACAAAGTCATTTTCTCAGACACCCAGGTGATTATGAGGCTAAGAGTGCTGAGAATGGTTCCCTCTTTTAACATCTTTTCTTCTTTCGGCGTGTCTGGGCCCTGCCTCCTTTTCGTGGTCCCCAAATCATTCTTTGTGCATTCACTTGTGCTCTCGTCTGACTCTGTGACGAGCTCCTGTTTTGGTTCCCATCATCATCTTTACTCCCAAGCCAGGAGGCTTAACAAGAAAAGCAAGGAATCTTGCAGCCACCCCACCGTTGTCTTTTCTGAAGTAGCAATTTTTTTGCTAATAGAAGATTTCGAAGCCATGGGCCTCTGAATGCTCAACACGCAAGTCTATTTAAACAGTCTCTAGCATCCTTTCCTGACCCCAAATTACTCCCAGGCATTAATTGTCCTAGTGGTTTTATGGCCACATTATTTCATATTCATTAGTGTTTTCATGAAAAATTATAACGCTAATTAGAGCAGCTTCCAGTTAATTCACTTGGTGATTCATCTGCTCTCCCTCTCGGTGTTCTGCATGTGGTCATCTTGGAGAACGCATCTGAGGGGGTAATTGCAGCTCTATTCCCCGAGTGATCGCCTAATGCCATTAGTTCTGATCCACAGACACATCTTGAGCGGCTCTGATGGGGTCTAGTTCCAGCTGCACCCGGTGCCTGCCCTTGGATGCAGGGAGGGAGGGAAGTCTGCAGGGAGGACTGGTCTTCCACGGGGGAGGAGGGACGGGCTTACGAGGATGGGGTGGGGGCAGAGCTTTTTGGTGGGAGGTGAGCATCACTTGAACCTCTTCTGGAACCTGAGGTACAGACAGGATAGTGCCCAGAGAAATCCGCCTTTCTCAAAGGCAAGCAAATTCTCTTCTGTTCTCGCGGATGTGTGACCCAGCACCGGCTACACTCTGGAAGCCTGCTTCCCACTCAGAGTTCTGATGCCAGTTGTTTTCATTAAAAGTTCATCGGACCTCATACCCATTAGGATGGCAGCTATAAAAAAAAAAAAACAAACCCAGAAAATAACAAGCAATAGATGTGGAGAAATTGGAAACCTTGTGCACCATTGGTGGGAATGTAAAATGATGCAGCCTTTATGAAAAAAAAAAAATATATATATATGGCAGTTCCTTAAAAAACTGAAAATAAAATGACCATATGATGCAGCAATACCAATTCTGGCTACAGACCTGAAAGAGTTGAGGCAGGGTCTCTAAGAGAGATTTGTACACCCGTGTTCATAACAGCATTATTCACAGTAGTCAAAGGTGGGTACAACCAAATGTCCATCAGCAGATGAATAGATGGGGCGCCTGGGTGGCTCAGTTGGTTTAGCGTCTGCCTTTGGCTCAGGTCATAATCCCAGGGTCCTGGGATCGAGCCCCACATCAGGCTGTCTGCTCAGTGGGGAGTCTGCTTCTCCTTTGCCCCTCCCCCTGCCCATGATCTCTCTCTCCCTCCCTCTCTTTCAAATAAATAAATAAAATCTTAAAAAAAATAGATGGATAAACAAGATGTAGTATATACATAAAATGGGGTAATATTCAGCCTTAGAAAGGAGGGAACATCTGACAAGTTTCTGGATGAACCTTGAGGACATTATACTAAGTGAAATAAGCCAGTCATAAAAAGACAGATACTGGTGACTTCATTTACATGAGGTATCTAAAGTCATCAAATTCATAAAAACAGTGAGAGACATGGTGGTTGCCAGGGGCTGGGGAGAGGAGGAAGGAGAGGTTGTTGTTCAACAGATCTAGAGTTTCCCGTCTTACAAGATGAAAAAGTTTTGGCAGTTGCTTGCACAATAATGTGAATATATTAGACACTAATGAACTGTACACTTAAAAGTGGTTAAGGTGGTCAATTTTGTTATATGTATTTTAGCACAATTTTTAAAAAATAGATGGTCATTTATATTGTAGTGCTTTCTTAATCGTAAAAACTAGACAGCAGAAAAATAGAAAACCTAAAATGTTCTACTGCCCAAAGACAACCATATTAATATTTTGCTTTTATTAAATTTATTTTTTACTTACTTAGGTAATGCATCAAAACATTCTCTGTGTAAAAACTCAAAACCTTCATGATCAGGATGAAGTCTCCTTTGCCCACCTCCTGTAATCCCAGTCTCTCTTTTTTTTTTTTTTTTTTAAAGATTTTATTTATTTATTTGACAGACAGAGATCACAGGTAGGCAGAGAGGCAGGCGGGGGGTGGGGAGCAGGTTCCCTGCTGAGCAGAGAGCCCAATGCAGGGCTCGATCTGAGGACCCTGAGATCATGACCTGAGCCAAAAGCAGAGGCTTTAACCCACTGAGCCACCCAGGAGCCCCCCGGTCTCTTTTTAAAATTAATTTATTATTTTAGAGAGAGAGTGTGAACATGCGTGAGCAGGAGGAGTAGCAGAGGGAGAGAGTGAACCTCGAGCAGACTCGTGCTCCTTTTTTTGTTTTTAATTAATTCATCTATTTTAGAGAGAGAGAGAGAGAGAGCACAAGCAGGGATAGCGGCAGAGGGAGAGAGAGGGAGGGAACCTCAAGCAGACCCCAAGCTGAGCGTGGAGCCCAACGCGGGGCTCAATCTCATAACCCTAAGATCATGACCTGAGCTGAAACCAAGAGTCAGACACTCAACTGACTTTGCTACTCAGCGGCCCTTCCGGTCTATTTATCACTGCCCACTATGGACACTCTTATAGCTACAGTGGTGTCTGCCAATCCAGGTGCTTCCAATGTGTTTATTTATGGAGGCTGGTACCCACAGAAATGTTTATCTCCGCGGTTTGCGCACTGTTCTGCTTTAGCACAAGTCCCATGGCACGGCACACGCCATTCCGAAGCTTGCCGCTTTCATTCAGTGGTCAGACCACCTGGTTTCTATGTGTGACTGAGATCCACCCAACCCAGATCTGCTGCACTGCACCCCATGGCGTGGCTCTTTTCATTTCCTTAGCCACTCCTATACAGATGGACAGTTGGACTGTCCATTTTTGCTGTTTGCTGGATTTTCCGGGCAGTGTTGATTGAACAGCCTTGTGCACACATCCCTGGGTGTGTGAGCGAGTACTCCCCGGGGCAGACACTGAGAGCTGGAGTGCTGGGTGGTAGAGAAGCACATGTTTGAATTTTGATAGAGATGACCAAATTGAGCAATGCGGGAAAACACCTATTTCCCCCACACTTGCGAACAGTTCATGTATTGTCCATCCTTCCTTTTTTTTTTTTTTTCATCCTTGATGGGTAAAAATGGCATTTTGTGTTGTTCTAATTTACATGTTCATGATTTCTTTCTGGTGAGCCTGAATATTTTCACAGACCTACTGGTTATATATATTTCTTTTTCTGAAAATGTTCTGTTCACACGATTTGCCCATTTTTTAATTTGCTGATTTGTTTTTCTTTTCTTTTTCTTTTTCTTTTTTTGTACTTCTTTTGATTCTGAATGCTAATACTCCTTTGTTTTATATACTGCCAACATTTTCTCCCAAACTCCTTTTGTTTTGAAGTTTCTTTTCACTTTCATGTGATCAAATTAACCTTTTTGTGTTGTTCTATTTCATACATTTTGCTTCTTAGGTAATTTTTAAACATTTGGCTCTTTATTTTTTTAAGACTGTTTTTTCTACAAGAGTTTTCGGTTTACAGCATTTAATGAAGAGGAAGCTACAGAGAATTCCCATATAGCTCCTGCTCCACATGTGCACTGCCGATCCTGCTATCAACATACCACACCAGAATAGTACACTTCTTTTTTTTTTTTTTTTTTAAGTAGAAGGAACCTGAATTGACATATCATAATCACTCAAGCTCGTAGTTTCCCTTGGTGTTCACTCTTGGTGTTGTACATTCTGTGGGTTTGGACAAATGTCTAATGACACGTATCCATTATCATCATACAGAGTGTTTTCACTGCCTTAAAACTCCTCTGTGCCATGCCTGTTCATCTCTTCCCCTCCCTTCCCCAGGCAGTCAGTGATCTTTGTATCCTCTCCATAGTTTTCCCTTTTCCAGAACATCAGATAGTTGGAACCCCACAATATGTAGCCTTTTCAGATTGGCTTCCTTCTCTTAGTGATGAGCACTTAAGAGTCCTCCATGTCTTCTCATGGCCTGATAGTTCCTTTCATTTTAGTGCTAAATGATAAATATTCCACTGTCTGGATGGACCAGAGTTCATTCACCCATTCACTTGCCGAGGGACATCTTGGTTGTTTCTGAGTTTTGGCAGTTACGAATAACACTGCCCTAAACATCTGTGTGCGAGAGTTTGTGCGGATGTGGTTGTCAACACTTTCGGATAAATACCAGGGAGCCCAATCTCTGGATCATATGGTAAGAGTATGTTCAGTTTTGTGAGAAACTGCCCAACTGTCTTCCGAAGTAACTACTATTTTGCATTCCTTCCAGCACTGTGTAAGAGTTGCTGATACTCCACGTCCTTGCCAGCATTTGACGTCCCTGCTCTGGACTGACGTTAGAATTTTGGTTATTCTAATGGGTATGTGGTGGTAATCAGAGTGTTGTCTTAATTTACATATTTCCCTGATGACATATGGGGCATCTCTTCATATGCTTATTTGCCATTTGCCATCTGTGTAACTTCTTTGGTGAGGTCTCTGTTAAGGTCATTGGCCCATTTTTTAAATTGGAATGTTTCTTTTCTTGTTGAGGGTGTTTGTGTTTTTGTTTTTGTTTTTGTTTTTGTGGGGGTTTAAAGAGTACTTTATATATTTTGGATAACAATTCTTTATGAGATGTGTCTTTAGCAAATATTTTCTCCCAAGATGTGGCTTGTCTTCTAATTCTTTTAATGTTAGCTTTTGCAGAGCAGAAATTTTTAATTTTCATGAAGTCTAGCTTATCCATTATTTCTTTCATACATTGTGTCTTCAGTGTCATTTCTAAAAAGATACCACCACATTCAAGGTCATCTCGGTTTTCTCCTTAGTTACCTTCTAGTTTTATAGCTTTGTGTTTTACATGTAGGTCTCTGATCCATTTTCAGTCAGTTTTTGTGCAGGATGTTACGTCTATGCCTGCATTCTTTTTTGTTTTTGTTTTTGTTTTTTTAACGTGTGAATATCCAGATGTTCCAGCCCATTTGTTGAAGAGACTATCTTTGCTCCGTTGTATCTGTTGACTGTAATTATGGGGGTCCATTTTTAGGCACTCTATTCTGTCCTACTGGTCTATTTGTCATTCTTTCACCAACACCACACTGTTTGGACTACTGTAGTTTTTTTTTTTTTTTAAGATTTTATTTATTTATTTGACAGAGGAAGAGATCACAAGTAGGCAGAGAGGCAGGCAGAGAGAGAGGAGGAAGCAGGCTCCCTGCTGAGCAGAGATCCCAGGACCCTGGGATCATGACCTGAGCTGAAGGCAGAGGCTCAACCCACTGAGCCACCCAGGGGTCCCTGAACTACTGTAGCTTTATAAGAAGTCTTGAGGTCATGTAGTGTCCACCCTCCAACTTTGTTCTCTTCAAATTGGTGTGGGCTATTCTGGGTCTTTGTCTCTCTGTATAAACTTTAGAATCAGTTGGTCAATACCCATAAAATAAATTACTGGGATTGATTGGGATTGCGCCGACTCTATAGACCAAGTCAGGAAGAACTGACCTCTAGACAGTACTGAGTCCTCCTATCCATGAACATGAAATACCTGTCCATTTATGTAGTTCTTAGATTTTGTTCATCAGAATCTGTGCTTTTTCTCATAGATCTTATGTGTGTGTGTGTGTGTGTGTGTGTCTGTCTGTCTGTCACTTCTCAGCCTTTTGGCTAAGATCAAGTGTAGTATATATTAGATTTATACCTAGGTATAAATTTCAACTTCTTCCAACTCTTCAACTCTTTTGGATGCTGATGTAAATGGTATTATGTTCTTAATTTGAAATCCCACTTACTCATTATTGGTATATGGGAAAGCAATTGACTTTTGTATATTAACCTGCATCCTGCAGCCTCGTTCTAATTGCTGTTAGTTCCAGGAGTTTTTGTTTTTTGAGTTTGTTTTTTGTTTTGATTCTTTTGGATTTTCTGCAGAGATGAACATGTTACCTATAAATGAACTTTTATGTCCTTCGTCATAATCTGTATACCTTTTACTTCCTTTCTTGCCTTATTGCATTAGCAAGGACTTCCAGTATAGTGTTGAAAAGGAGTGGTGAGAGGGGCCACTTGCCTTGTCTCCTCCCTCGTACCTCATCTTAGTGGGAAAGCTTCAAGTTTCTTACCATTAAGTGTGCTGATAGCTTTACTCTTTCTTTGCTAGAAATTTCTTTTTGTAAATGATGTGACGTTGGTGTCTATTTTTTTCCTTGAATGGATAACCACTTAATCCATCACTAGTTTCTGAACAATTCATCCCTTTCTTAGACTTTGAAATACAGTAAATTCTTCTATATACTTGGGTCTGTTTCTGAACTCTTTTCTCTATTATTGATCTATCAATTCCCATGTCAACATCACACTACATAAATTGTTTTTGTTTTATAAAGTCTTGAGATCTGGTAAAGCATGTTTTACCTCTTCATCTTTTGTTTCTGCATTTTCCTAGCCTTTCCTGCCCTTTCATTCTCCCAAGAATTATAGAATCAGTTTCAATTTATTTATTATTTTGACCTTTCCAATTATATATAAGGCATATAGTGTTCACTTATCCAAATTTTTGTTTGTATTTTCATTAAGAAAAGTTTTAGCTTTGGTCTTTCCATTTTTTTGCTAATAGTTATTCCCAGGTACTTGTATTATTGTAAATTTCTCTTTCTGATGCATTTTCTAATAGGTTATGTCTGGTGTACAGAAAACCTACTGCTTTTTAAAATGTATTATTATAAAAGAAAACACGTATACAAGGAGTGATGAAACATAAATAGATTGCTTAGTAAATCATTGTAAAGCAGATTGAATATTGCCAGCTCCCCAGAAGTCCTCCATATTTCCTTTCCTTATCAAAAACCCATTCCTCAATCATAAAATTTAAGTAATAACCTGCCTTTTAGATAATCATCTCTTGGCTTTGTCTTACAGTTCTTAACACAAATATGTATCCCTAATGACTAGTTTTGCCAGGTTTTTAAAACTTCATGGAAATAAATTCACTTGGTGTGTGTTTCTTTTTTGTCTGGCTTCTTTTTTTCAACACTCTCTTCGTGTTGTTACACATTGTTGCATGTAGTAGTATTTTTTTCAAAGCTGTAGAGTATTCCATTAAATTAATACGCCATAATATATCCTTTCTACTGTTGATGGGCGCTTGGATTGTTTCTAGTTTTATTACAAACAGCTGCTCTCAACATTTTTGGACATGGACTCTAATGTACCTGGCATACATTTCCTGTAGGGTTTTCTTTATCTGGGTTCCCCCAGAAGCAGACTCTGAAAAAAGGATTCTAAGACAGGTCATTTATTTGAAAGGTGATCCCAGAAAGCACTGGTAGAGGAGAGAAGTAAGACCAGGAAGGAAGAAACACACTAAGTGTTGTTTTATCAAGCACATTCCCACAGCTGGCAGCGGGAGCTTAAACCTACTGAGTAACTTTGTGTGTTCATAGAAAACGTGCCTCAGAGTTCTTGCACCTGGAAAACAAGGGTGTTGAGGTCTCTATCTGGCAGCACTCACCATTCACTGATTGGGAGAAGCTCCTGGGAGGGGGGCATTGACTCCCCAGCCTTCTGGCATGACCTGTATATGGACAGAGCGGGGTCTAGTAACCAGAGAAAGCCATTAGACGAAGAGATAAAGGTGCTGGCAATTGGGAGTTGGGCTGGCATGCTCTACAATGGTGACAGCCAAGAGAGTGTGCCAATATATGATAGCATCTACAACAAGACGGTCTATGTAGGAGGAAGAATTTCTGGGTCATAGGACATGTGTATGTTCAACCTTATGAGATGCTGTCAAATAGTTTCCTAAAACGTTGTACCAATTTACAGTCCCACCAGCAGTGCAGGAGAGTTCTCATAGCCTTTCCAGCACTTAGTTTACATTTAAGCCATTTTGATGGATGTGTAATGTTGTTTTTCATTTGTAATTTTTGGATGACTAATAATTGTGCCTTTTTGTATAATTACTGGAAATTTGGATTTCTTCTTTTGTGAGTGCCTGTTCAAGTCTTTGCCTGTTTTTCTATTGAGATGTCTGACATTTTCTTATTGCTTTCCAAGAGATTTTATGTATTCTGGATTCGGGCCCTTTGTCTGTCTTATGTGCTGCAAATATCCATGGCTCTCTTTTACTCTCCCTTTCATTCTCTTATTCGTGTCTTTTGATATGCAGATTTCTTAATTTTAATATGCTCTAATTTGTAAATCTTTTCCCTTTTGGTTAGTACTTTTTGAGTCTTAAGAAATCTGTCCCATGATTATGAGGATAGGACCTTATATATTACCTACTATAAGCCTTATTGTTTTGCCATTAACATGGTCTGTGATCTGTGTTAAGAACTTATTCTTAACCCCTATGTGAAGGTAGGGTTAAGAATTAAGCCCTGCCCGAATGCCTATCCAGTTATCCCAGCTCCATTATTGGAAAGAACACACTCTTCTTATATTCTGCAGCGACATTGTCATTAAACAGCACTTGTCATTAAATCGAGTGTCATTAAATCTCGTTGTTAAATCAAGTGTCTATATGTGCATGGATCTGTTTGTGGGCTTTGTCTTCTGTTCCACTGGTCTAGTTATTTGTCCTTATCCCAGTACCACACCATGATAGACTTATTAAAGGTCTTGTCTTGATGGTTGATACAGCAAGTCTTCCTATCTTTTTCTTTTTAGCAAGACTAGCTTGACCATCCTTTGATTTTTTGCATTCTCGTAAAGATTTCAGAATCAGCTTGTCAAATCCCCAAAACTGAAAGTCAAGAAAGGAGAAAAGGAGGAATGGAGAGCCAACTGCTGAGACTTTCCTTAGAGATTTGATTGAATCTATAGCTCCCCATGGAGAGAATTAAACTCTATAATATTGAGCAATGGGATATTGAGTATAATATTATTTAGATATTCTTTAATTTCTCCAACAAAGCTTATAGTTTTCTCTGTCAAAATTTTGCACACCTATTGTTAGATTTAGTGCTATATACTTGATGTTTTGATCCTATTATAAGTGGTATCTTTTTCATTTTCTATTTGTTGTGTTATAGAGGATTTTTGTCTACTGATACTGAGTCCATGAACCTTGCTAAATTTTCATATTAATTTTAATAGTTTATCTGTTTACTAGTAATTTCAGTATTGAGGCTCTTGGGGTCTCTGGGTTTTAAAAAAATTGTATTAACTTATAACTAGTGTTCTGTTTCTGCCTGGAGAAGCAGTGTAGGTAGCTGTTAGGTACAAGGAGTCTGGAATCTGACCACCTGACTTTGCACCCAGCTCCTTTACTCACTCTGTAACCTTCAGTAATTTGCTTAATCTTCTGTGACTCAGTATCATTCACTGCAAAGTACCTCATAGGTTGATTGTAAAAATTAAATGAGTTAATACCTTCCAAATAATGTCTATCAAATAACGAGCACTCAAATTATGTAGACATCTGTCATTAATTAGTTTCATTCCTGTCTAAATTTTCCCTTATCTGTTTTTTTCTTATTCTCACTGCATTGATCACATTCTCAGCACAATACTGGATAGTAGTGGTGCTTTCAGGCCTCACCTGAACACTTGGAGGCATTTCCTTCTAGTTTTTTTCTTCTTATTGTAGGCATTGTTGTTTTCTGTTTTGTCTATTTGACATACATGAAATATTTTTTTTAAGATTTTATTTATTTATTTGACAGACAGAGATCACAAGTAGGCAGAGAGGAAGGCAGAGAGAGAGAGAGAGAGGAGGAAGCCGACTCCCCGCTGAGCAGAGAGCCAGATGCAGGGCTCGATCCCAGGACCCTGGGACCATGACCCGAGCCGAAGGCAGAGGCTTTAACCCACTGAGCCACCCAGGCACGCCCCCCCACAAAATCATTTTTAACTGGACTTATGAATCTGGTGTTTCACTCTGAAAGAGGGAACTACTTCTCCAGAGGATTTTTTTTTATTCAAACTATATACTTCAAATAATGAAAAACATTAATAAGGAAATTATTTGTTTGTAAACATTACTGAGATCCTGTTGGAAAAGGAGACAGATTCATTGCTGTAGGCTTTCCCGAGGCGACGTTTGTTCATGTAAGAATATTCCTTTGGATGTTTGGGTTGAGTTCAGGGGTCTTCATAGCCACATGGGGCTGTTAGCCAGTTCTTTTTTGAGGGCAATAGAACATTCTTGAGCTTTTAATTCTGAGCGTATACCAAATAAGCTAGAATGTGTCTTCAGTTATTTTTCTTTTCATCAAGTCTGTAGACACACTTTTCTGAGTCAGCATGTCCCTGAGAATGTCTCCCTGCAGGCAAGACCACGGACTGACAGAAATTCTAGCATTGCGACTACGCCGTCAGTGTTGCTCTGTGCTTCCCCTAGTGCTGTGTATTTCTCATTCTCCTGCACGTTTTTATCTTTCTCACCTCATCATACTGTTTTGGTTTTTTTTTTTTTAATTACATACTGTTACTTAGAGAGTTCTGTTTTCTTAACCGTTTTCTGTTTGTTTCATAGAAACCATCTCCTTTTACATCATATTGAGATACCACATGATACTCTAAAATACTCTTTAAGTTTCTATATTATCAGAACAATTTCCTCTGATTCATTCTCAAATGAGAAAAACCCCATCAGGCCCGATGTGGTTAACAGAAACGGTGTGTGTTTTCCTGACGACGTCCTTCCTGGAGGTCCGTGGACTCACCCTCTGAGACCGGCACGGAAGGGCCAATGGACACACCCACCCAGCTCCCAACATCCGCCCCGCCTTCTTCTCGTTTGGCTCTGCTGGACCGCCTTGGATTCAGCTCTGCTTGCTGAAGACCGTCCGTGCATCCAGCCCCACGCCCCGCACCCCAGTCCCCGTGCCCCCATATCCCGCACCGCGCCTCTTGTCCTCGCTCGCCTAGAGCGCCTTCGGAAACTCAGCCTTCCACGCTGTGACCTACCACTGCTGGCGCTTCTCTTCCGTCCCCTGCCCCCAGGTTGTCTCTCCTGATTATCTCCTGAGAGTTCCAGTTCTCAGTGGGTAGGTGAGGGGAGTGGAAAGCACTTCGGCTGTTTCGGGACAGACCTACCGAGACAAGTGCTGGCTGCTTGATTTGAATTTCTGAACAATCGGGGGAAACAGGTTTTGGGGTTTTTTGTGTTTTGTTTTGTTTTTCCAATTCAGATCTTGTTTTTCAACCTAGGTGCACTGGCCTCGTGTTGAGTTGAACGTTCCTCAGAGATGGCCTCATACAGGTCGACTACAGGCCTGGCTTTCAGTTGGGCGAGTTTTACCTCCTGCTCTCGGTTGTTTGAGATGATTTTAGTGGGAAGTTGGGAGCCGCTTCACTGGCTCCCTTAGCCATTTTCAGCCAGAGGTTTCTACCCAGAATGAAGTGTTCGTTTGAGCAACTCACGTCTTCCTAGATAGCCTGCAGGAATGCAGCCGTGCTGCAGAAGGAAAGCTCTTCCTTTGTCATCAGCAGAATTAATCACCAGAAATTATCATTTCAAAGTCCAAGTGCCCCCAAAAGACTTATTCTAATAGCCAGCTGGGAAAGGAAAGTCCTACTGGAGTAGAAGTGAGAGAATCTGGCTTCTCGGGGCTCCGCAAGGACTAGCTGTGCTCAGTCTTGGGCTACGCGTGGCCCGTCTGAGAGCCTCACCCTGCCCCATCCAGGATAAAGGATGGGACCTTGTGGTCTCTAAAGCCTTGCCGTTCTGGCCCTCGGTGGTTTTCCCAGCTGTCCTGAAATATCCGCTATTGGAAACTTGGTCCCTTCTGCACTCTGGGCTTCTGCTGAAAGGGAAGCAGAAGCTTAAGGCACGTCGGGTGCGCACACCTGAGCTCTGGGGGCGCAGAACCTGCTGTTAGGAGCAGCTGGGGGAGCGCTGGACTGCGGGACGGGCCGAGGGCTGGTGCCCTCCTTCCAAGATTCACCTTCTGGGGCCACCTAGGTCTTTTTCTGGCTCTCGTGCTACCTACAAAAGTCGTCAGGACCAAGGACCTCCGTTTCCTGAGTCCCCTCCAGTGCCTTTGTATTGAAGGTAAAAGTAAAGACAGGAAATAAAACCTGTTTCCTTCAGAGAATGTCTTTGAGGTGCAGGAAAAGAACGGCGGCTGGCTGACTGCCTTTCATTTGACAATAAATGGACATCAGGGAGTTGCTCTAACACTTGTCATGATAACCCTCCCAACACCCAAGCCAAGGCAGGGGCAAGGATAGAGGAGAAGCAGAGACTTTCCTTTCTTTCTTTTTTTTTTTTGAAGATTTTATTTATTTGACAGAGAGAAAGATCACAAGTAGGCAGAGAGACACGCCGAGAGAAAGGGAAGCAGGCTCCCCGCCGAGCAGAGAGCCCGATGCGGGGCTCGATCCCAGAACATCTGAGCCGAAAGCAGAGGCTTAACCCACTGAGCCACCCAGGCACCCCAGAGATTTATCATGTATCATCCACATTTCCAGACGGGAAGAGGGTACTGCAGGAATACCCAGGTGGACAGAAATTTGCCCCATGTCTGGAGTGAAGCCTCAGGGGTGGCTCAGGCACTCGGGGGTGACCCCAAACCTCCTGGGACTGCTGGCATGTCTGCATTTTGGACATAACCCCTTCCGAAGGGGTCTCCTGAATGAGGGGTGTCTGTGTGTGCTCACGTGGGCACGGCCCCCATGCTCTGTGGATGCTTCTCACCCTTCTCCCTCTCTCTCTCTCTACCCTTCCCCAGCCCCCACTACCCCATCCCCAGCTCATATTTGCTCTAAGAAGCCAGGGAACAGCTTTCTTCCTGCTGTGTAGTCCTTCAACCTGGACTGCCAGGCCTGTCCAGGAAAGTCTGCCAAATGGTTCAGAGGGTTTTCTCGCCAGGGTTTTGTCTGCACTCCCAGTTCAAAGGGAATGATGGAAGGCTGGAACGCAACAGCCAAGAGTGACTCCGAGTCCATCTGTGCGGCGGGTCCTCCCTGTCTCTGCTCTTGGCCTCTCAGATGGATGGGAGTCTGGATGTCCCTGGCTTCACGGTCTGAGTGGACTGGCATCTGATCCGTGAGGAAAGCCAGCTCCCAACCTGGAGATAAAGCCATTAAGTTTCTCGTCTGATTCAGGCCTGGGACATTTGCAGAAACCAGAGTGAAGTTAGAGTTTAGCTCTCAGGGGCCAAGTTCACCTTACTGGCTCTGTAGTGATCAAGACCAAGGTCAGGAATCAGAGGGAGGCAGGGAAAACTGCAAAGCATTTAAGTGCAAACTGTTTATAGTTTCCAAATTTTAGACGGCGCCCAATAATTCAGTGATTTGAGGAACTCGTGTCCCTTGCAGCCCCTCCCCCCCATCAAGCCCTCCCATCTCACAGGTCTGTGCCACCCTGGCCCTCAGGGGCCAATGTGTAGAGCTGGAGCCCTCAGTCTTGTGTGTCAGACCCCTCTTCTCCCTGTCCCTGCAGCAATGTGCCAGCTCATAGTCTTTGCGGTCTGAGAAGTCTGCATTGCTAAGACTTATCAGCATTGATGGCTTTTAGAACATTAAATATGTACCATCAGAGTATGTAGCATCTCTATTCTTGCTTCCCTATTTGAATGTGGGGGATCCTGTTACTGTTTTCAAAGCTCTTGGATATCTGCGTATCCTTAGTTCCAAAGACAGGGGACCCTCCTGGACCTCCTCAGAGCAAGGAGGTAAATGGAGTTTACCTCCTTCTTACCTGCACCCCATAGGTCTCTCTGACTTATTTCACTTAGGATAATACTCTCTAGTGCCATCCATGTCACTGCAAATGGCAAAATTTCATTCTTTTTTATGGCAGAGTAATATTCCATTGTGTATATCCACCACATCTTCTTTATCCGTTCATCGGTCAGTAGACACTTGGGCTGTTTCCATTTGTCTGTTGTGGATAATGCTGCTGTAAACACCGGGGTGTGAGCATCCTTTCGAAGCAGTATTTTTGTATCCTTTGGTTAAATACCTAGTAGTGCAGTTGGTAGCTCGTAAGGTAGTAATATTTTCAACTTTTTGAGGAACCTCCATACTGTTTCCCCACCTGGCTGCACCAGTTTGCCTTCTGGCCAACAGTGCAGGAGGGTCCCCCTTTCTCCGCATCCTCGCCAACACTTGTTGTTCCTTGTGTTGTCGATCTTAGCCCTCCTGACAGGTGTGAGGTGGTATCTCATCGTGGTTTTGATTTGCATTTCCATGAGGATCAGTGATGTTGAGCATCTTTTCATGCATCTCATTTCACTCATATGTGGAATTTAAGAAACAAAACAAAGGAGCAAAGGGAAAAAAGAAAGAGAGAGGCAAACCAAGAAATAGACTCTTAACTACAGAAATGGTTACCAGGGGAAGGTGGGTAGGAGGATGGGCTATAGAGGTTATGGGGATGCAGGGGTGCTGTGGTCGTGATGAGCACGGGGTCATATGTGGAAGTGTTGAATCAATATATTGTATACCTGAAACTAATATCACACTGTATGTTAACTCACTGGAGTTCAAATAAAAACTTAAAAAGGAAAACCCATAGGTTTCTTGGAACAAGGTTGGAGCTATGTATATGAACTTACGTTTGTCATTGGTTTTTCCTGTACAACCCAGGTGATTTTTCCAGCAGAGCTCCAGCCCTGGTGCGTGTGTTCCCTCCTTGCTAGAGAGAGTCGCTCTCCAACTTTGCACAAGCCCTCCTAAGTGGGCAGCTTCAGGCTCTCCATCTGAAAGAGGACATTGATTCTCCTTAGCAGATTTTCCAAACCCGTATACTTGGAGGTCAAGTGACCGTTGACAAGTGCACACCCCCATGACTTCCTCCCACACCCCCACCCTGGCAAGATCACATTGAACTATTCAGGGAAAGTTTTTACTGAATGCAAGGAGAACATGACCCTCCTGCATTATTTATTAGGGGCTAACAATACCCATCATATGTAAAATGTATTTGAAAATAAATTCGTGATGTTAGGAAACAGCAGTGGTCCCAAGCCTATTAGGATCTCTGACACATACATGAAAACACATCATGGTCTTTTTTTTTTTTAAGATTTTATTTATCTATTTGACAGAGATCACAAGTAGGCAGAGAGGCAGGCAGAGAGAGATGGGGAAGCAGGCTCCTTGCTGAGCAGACAGCCTGATGCGGGGCTTGATCCCAGGACCCCGAGATCATGACCTGAGCCGAAGGCAGAGGCTTAACCCACTGAGCCACCCAGGCGCCCCACACATCATGGTCTTACCTTTCCTGTGAGGCTGGGAATTGACCATGAGACAACTTCACAAAGAAAACAAATATCTTTAACCTTTTATTTACCATTAGCTCTCTGGGCAGTACATCTACCATTAAGTAAGTCTTGGAAAACCATTTGAAATTATAAATTCCTAAACTTAACTGCTAATTTTTTAAAGATTTATTCCTTTCTGAGAGAGAGCGAGCATGGGTGGGGAGGGGCAGAGGGTGAGAGAATCTTAAGCAGATTCTGCACTGAGCGCAGAGCCTGGCTCAGGGCTCAAGCTCACGACCCTGAGATCATGACCGGAGCCGGAATCAAGAGTCAGACACTTAACTGACCGTGCTATCCAGATGCCCCTAACCTTACCTTCTTATACACCTTTTTTCTTCCTTTTCTATGAAGGGAGAAAGAATATTTACATTTACTAAGCACCTACTGTGTTCCAAGTGCTACAGCTGGCCTCCTGATGTCCGGAGTGGTGGGCATTCCTACCCCCATTTTAGACATGAGGGAGATGAGGAAACGGAGACTCAAGGTCATGCAGCCGAGAACCAGGTCTCCATTTCAAGCGGAGACTTCTTCTCCGACATTTGACTTTCCCTGGGCAGGAATGGGAAGGTTTTGGCTTCCGTATCCATCACCACAACAGGGCTACATAATGCGAGACCACAAAACCAGTAGCACAAAGCCATCAATGTTTATTTTTGCTGCGGTCTGTGGGTCAGCTGGGCGGTTCGGCTGCTCCCGATTTGGGGTGGTCTCAAGCCACACTCCCTCCTGCACCTGCAGTCTGCTGACCCGGGTGGGTCTGGGCTCGTTGCGTGGCCACCAGGCAGAGTTCCAAGAGCATGAGCAAAGCACATGGCTTCTTGAGGCCTGGGCTCAGAACTGCCACCCTGTCACTTCGGACACATTCTTTCGGCTAAAGCAAACCATCTGGTCAGTCCGGATCCCCAGCAAAGACAAGCAAACGCCATCTCATGCTGGGGGATGGGGGTGGGCATTTGAGTCACATTGCAGGGGGTGTAAATATTGGGAAGGGAAGAATTGAGGCCAATTTTGCCATTAGTCTGCCTCAGTTCCCATTGTGGGGCAGCTCTGCCCCCTTGGGGGCACCTGCTTACTGTAAGCCTCTGCTCCCCCCACCCTGCAAAGCCTGCTCTAGGAGCCTCTCCTCATTTACACTAAGGGGCAGGACAGCTGCACGGAGAATTTATTTTTTTTTTAAGATTTTATTTATTTATTTGAAGAGATCACAAATAAGCAGAGAGGCAGGCAGAGACAGAGAGGGGGAAGCAGGCTCCCCACTGAGCAGAGAGCCCAATGTGAGGCTCGGTCCAGGACCCTGGGATCATGACCTGAGCCGAAGGCAGAGGCTTTAACCCACTGAGCCACCCAGGCACCCCTGCTGCAGAGAATTAAAATGACTCCTTTCCCAAGAGGAAGGAGGGCAGTCAGTCTGGCAGGGGTTCCACCCCCTCTGATTGAGCTAAAGCAGGCGTCCTCAGCATGAGCCAGCAGGCAGAGGGGAGTCTGGGGAGCTGGGGGCAGCAGGCCTTCCAGAGGCAGATAGATCCTTCTCTGCCTACACCGGAGACTGCTGCTCCTTGCCGAGTCCCCTCTGGAGTTGGCGCCCCCTTGCCCAGCCCCAAGCGTCCTGTTTTGCTGTCAGAGCCAGGACTCGCTCCTCTCCAGGGGCTCAGCAGCTCACCTTCCCACCTGCCTCTGCAAAGACCTCTCTGTCCTATGTGCTTGTGGTTTCCAGGGAGGAGTGTTGCAAGGCCAAGGCCATTTCCGCAGAACTCCAGGGCCAAGCTGGCCCACACAGGAAGCTGGAGGGGCACGGAGGTGCTGAGTGGGGTGGAGCAGAGGAGGGTAAGGGAGGGCTAGGGCAGAGGTGGGAAGAGCTGCTTTGTGCCTGGAGGACAGGGACAGGACTGAAAACTCATGAAAAGAGAAGCAACACGCTGGGAAGAAACTTGAGAGACAGGGGTTTACACATCCAATTTGAAAGATCAGAGATAAAAGGACAAGCCAGGGGAGGCGGACGTTTGCACCCCCTGGAGACCAAATCAGGTCCTGCCTGCCCCGTGCCACCTTCCACCAGCGCGTAACTCAGGAGCGCCCCCTAGGATCCTTGTGAGGTGGTGGTCACAGAGCTCCAACCCCAAAGCGTCTTGTCTGGGAGGGAAAAGAAACTCCTGATTCCACTCTCCACTAGGTAGGTGGGATAGGTGTCCTCAAAAGAGGCACCTGCCCGGTGTGGGACTTTGCAGGCAGAACGGGTTGTGTATATTAACACAGGTGTGTATATTAAGCTTACGGGTAACAGCCGATATTTCCATAATTCTTCCTGCCAGAGGAGAGAGGAACAGGTGTCACTGAGAAAAAGAGCATCTACCTTCGGTTTGGGACAGTAAGAGTCACGGTACTAGACAGAGGGAGAGGCCCATGAAGTCAAATCCATCACCAAGGTGGGAAGGTCCTGGGTAGCCGTGTCGGGGTCGGTGAGCTCTTGGGAAAGGAAGGCACAGGGTAACACAACTGGGCTCTGCACTTGGGTCCGTAGGAACTGCCAGGCCCTCGCCCATTTTGGCCTTGCCCTCTGTCAGTTGCCCAAGAAAAGTAAAACTACAAAGTCTTTCATTTCAAGTCTTGGGAGTAGAGCTCACTTCTATGAGATATTTTCCTTTCCCGTCAATTGAGGCCGTTATGCAGGAGCCCGAGCGACCTTCCGGCACTAATTCTGCAGCACACGGTCAGGGCTGAATTCTCCAAAAACAAGTGGGCGTGATCCAGCCCAGACAGAAGAGGTTGTCCAACAGGTGCCTGAATTCATAGGACAAAACCCCACAGTGTGAGGAGCTTCAGGGCCAGAGCAGGGGGTGCCGAGGAGTCGGACCCCTGTCGGCTTCCTCTTACTTCACGGGTTCCTGGAGCACTAGGGAGGCTGGGAAGGGGTCTCTGGGCCTGTGTCCTCACGCCAGCGCCAGTTGTGTCCCCTAAGCAAGTCCCTGAGCCTTCACCCACTCCAAGATGAGAACCTCCTTCTCTACCCCCACATTCCGCTCCAAGATATCATGGGAAGGAGGTTCCGCAAGGGTCCACCCTTCGGCTTCCGCTCAGGCTCACCTTGCTGGGCCTCCAGCCCCCCACGTGAACAGTGACAGCCCCAGGCCAGCCAACAGCCCTTGAGTTCTACGACTCAGGGATGAGGACCCAGTTGTGGTGTGGGATGGGCAGGTGCCTTGAAGGGCTAAAGACAATGCACCCGTGGGGCCAGGTGTCAAGGGATGACAGCAGGTTCCAGGATGACCGCAGCCTGTATCTGCCTGACAGAACCAACTTGTTCCTGCCCCTCTTCCTCTCTACACCCCCCCACATACTCACCGCTGAGGTCACCCACCTGGGATACCGGGCCTTCTCAGGAAAGACCAAAGAGAGGACAAGGCAGGAGGCAAGCCTATGTTTGTAGAGGATACTTGCTCAGATCTGGTTATCAGGAGATTACCGTGCACCACCTTTGATGCAGAATCCTCCCGAGGAAGGCTTGGCACCAGGTGTCCCAGGAGACTGGGGTGGGAAGTCTGTGACCTGGCATGCTGGTTCCCATGTCTCAGGAGGGCCCAGGGAGGTTTGTAAAAGCACAGATTCCAGAACCCTGCCCCACATGGGTGAAAACCAGAATGTCTGGGGGCGGAGCCCCAGAGGCTGCCCTGCGAACAGATCCCCTCTAATGTGACAGCGGCGTGGGTGCTATTTCTGTAGATGAGAAAGACGGAGAGAGGGGCGCCTGGGTGGCTCAGTCAGTTAAGCGTCTGCCTTCGGCTCAGGTCATGGTACCGGGGTCCTGGGATCAAGTCCCCCATCGGGCTCCCTGCCCCCTGCTTATGCTCGCTCGCTCTCTCACTCAAATAAATAAATCTTAGAAAGAAAGAGAACAGAAGGAAGGAAGGAAAGAAAGTTGGAGAGAGGGAAGGACTGGATTCTTACCCTGGGTCTGCATCAGACTTGATATGGGACCTCAGGTCAATGACTTACCCAATCTAGGTCTCTACTGATTTCATTTTAAAATGAAAACAATTCGGGACGCCTGGGTGGCTCAGTCACTGAAGCGGCCGCCTTCAGCTCAGGTCATGATCCCAGAGTCTCGGGATGGAGCCCCACATCCAGCTCCTTGCTCTGCAGGGAGCCTGTTTCTCCCTCTGCCTCTGCCTGCCACTCTGCCTGCCTGTGCTTTCTCTCTGGTAAATAAATAAATAAAATCTTTTAAAAATAAAATAAAAAATAAAAAAATAATTTAAAATGAGAACAACTCTGCCGGCTTCCTCAGGATTCCTGGGGAAATGCAGTAAGAGGGACGGTGAGGAGGGAGCACTTGTCACGCCCTCTTGGACCTCTGCGGTCAGCGTCGTTCCTTCTGTTGGATGAGGAACACAGGCTCTGAGGGGTGAAGCAGTTTACTGGGGTCCCAAGGCCCTGGAGGAGGAGTCCCGCTGTGAATCCAGGCTCCCCTGGCTCCAGAGCTTTCCTTGCCATCAGGGTGCTCCTCTGGGAATTTAGAAGTCAGGTGTGTGCTTGGGAGTCAGCTGTGGCACGTGGACCAGCAGGACTGGCATCACCTGTGAGCTCATTAGAGATGCAGCTTCTGGGGCCCCGCCCCCGGCCGCCTGCCCAGAGTCTCCAGTGACCCCTGGGCGTCTTTAAGGTTGAGAAGCCGTGTTGAGGAGGCTTGGAGATTGGACCAGAGAGCGTGAGTCTGAAGATAAGGGTGTGATAAACATACAGAATCCAGCCCAAACGGAAGATCCTGGCAGGGATGAGCGAGGAGGTCGCCTTTAGTGCGATGCACCTGTGAGGAGACAACAGGTGCGCAGCATCTTGGCCTTTTTGCTTCCGTTGCCCGGGAAGCTCGCCTTCTCTGAGGAAGTCCGACCTTCCAAGAGAAAGAGTTTTCATGTGGAAACAAATTGCTTTCATTGGTTTCTGTGTGCGGGAAGGGAGTATATTTCATTTTCAAAGGTACTATATTTTCTTTTATTTTTAAAAAGAAAGAAAGAGGGGCGTCTGGGTGGCTCAGTCGGTTAAGCATCTGCCTTCGGCTCAGGTCGTGATCTCCAAGTCCTGGGATGGAGCCCCATGTTGGGTTCCCAGCTCATTGGGGAACCTGCTTCTCCCTCTCCCTCTGCTTCTCTCCCTGCTTGTGCTCTCTCAAATCAATAAATAAAATCTTAAAAAAAAGGGGGGGGGCGCCTAGATGGCTCAGTGGGTTAAGCCTCTGCCTTCGGCTCGGGTCATGGTCTTAGGGTCCTGGGATCGAGCCCCGCATCTCTGCTCAGCGGGGAGCCTGCTTCCCCACTCTCTCTGCCTACTTGTGATCTCTCTCTGTCAAATAAATAAATAAAATCTTAAAAAAAAAAGAAGAAGAAGAAGAAGAAGAAGAGGAAGAAGAAGAAGAGGAAGAAGAAGAAGGAAAAAATCAGAGAGAAAGCATTTAGCAAAGCAATGTGTCCTCACTTTTCCTGTATTGGGAGTGACTCCTTTACGGCAGGGAGCGCCCCTGGGAAGGAGGGCCAGTTGGGCGAGGGGATGTTTGGCGTCCACAAGATCTTCTCTCTACATGCTGGTCCTCAAGTTAAATTGTAAACCCATCCATGGGAAGGCTATCCCACCCCCACGCCCCCCACCTACTCCAACAGCAGCTCCCCCCACCGCCCACCCACACAAGCTACTCCCTGCCAAAGGTCACGCCCTGACCCGGGGCTCAGATGTCAAACTGGCAAACCAGGGCTACAAGGTGTGGGAAGACATCCAGGCAGCACCCAGAGTGCTCACTCTGGGGTGGGGGGTATCAGTGCAGCACAAAGGAATGTCCAGTAGGGTTTGATGCAAGAAGGAGCGTCTCTGTTCCCTCCTTGCCTTTCCCGGGTTAGCTCTGTCGATGCTGCCCGACGCCCCTGGGTGAGCTGGGCTTTCTTTCCAGCGACTTGAGCAGGTGTTCTCATGTTCACATTTTTGGGGCGCCTGCGTGGCTCAGTGGGTTAGGCCTCTGCTTTCAGCTCAGGTCATGATCCCAGGGTCCTGGGATCGAGCCCCGCATTGGGCTCTCTGCTCAGCAGGGAGCCTGCTTCCCCCTCTCTCTCTGCCTGCCTGTCTACTTGTGATCTCTCTCTCAATCTTGTCAAATAAATAAAATAAATAAATAAAATCTTTTCTAAAAAAAGTCATGTTCACATTCTTGACGGGCAAGCCCCATGTTATTTCGCCTGTCTGAGGCTGTTTTCTGAGACCCAGATCGGTCGGTGAAGTACACAGACCCCCTGAAAGAGTCCAGGCATCACGTGACCTCGGCATCCCAGGCATTCCATGAGGTCGATGGCTCCCAAACGGGCCAGTTGTGAACATTCCGCAGACCTGCTCCCTGCCTTCCAGGCACTTGTAGGCTAAGGCAGAGATAGCGACACATCGGTTAATTAATGTCCCCTTTAGTCGGGCTGCTTCTGCCGCCCCCAGCCCTGTCCTCTTGTACCGGCTTCACCTCAAACTACCCGGAGTGAAGTGGGCTCAACCAATTTCTTTGGGTCTTTCCCTCCTTGTTTTGTTTTTGTTTCGTTTTTCCATAGTTTTTCAAAAGTCTGGAAGAAGGGGATTTGGGTTGGGATGATACCATCGTTCTGTCATTTCTACCTTCGTTCTGTTAACAATTTTTGGAATCACATGCGTAGAAGCTTTGATTTTGAAAAAATAAGGGACTTTGAAGTTTTGACTCCAAAAAGTCCTTTCAGCTCAGTCGTGCACACTTCTAGAAGCTGAATATGAAAGAGGAACTGCCTGCCCAGGCTCCCGCTGGGGACCTGGAGTCCTCACTCTTTTCGCAGTGCCTGATTTCAGAGATGAAGAATTTTTTAAGGGTGTTCTGGGAGGCAGGGGGCTGCCACTGGTTTAAAAGCAGACCGCCGAGAGCCGCCCCGTCGTTCTCCCCTTCCTCCCTCCTCCGTTCCCTGGTGCCTTCCATCACCCGGAGGCGAACGGGGAAGGCTGGTTATTGACAGCTGGGCAACGCGCACGATAAAGTTTAACGGTTTACATCCCCTTGTACGACTCTGTCAATGTTTTCAATGGCTCACCTTCTCAGGGGCTGGTTCTCACACTCGTACTGACTCCCTCCTTCTTCTCTTTTCCCTTCAAGCGTGCAAACGCAAAGAGCAAGAACCAAACAAAGACAGGAACAATTCCCAGAAGAAATCCCGCCTGGTGTTCACCGACCTCCAACGCCGAACACTCTTTGCCATCTTCAAGGAGAACAAACGCCCGTCCAAAGAGATGCAGATCACCATTTCCCAGCAGCTGGGCCTGGAGCTTACGACGGTCAGCAACTTCTTCATGAACGCCCGCCGCCGCAGCCTGGAGAAGTGGCAGGACGATCTGAGCACAGGGGGCTCCTCGTCCACCTCCAGCACTTGTACCAAAGCGTGATGGAAGGACTCTCGGGTGGGCAAAGGTCCCCTCCAGGTGAGGACAACCGACACAAAAGAAAACACAAAGGAAAAAGACACCGGATTCTTAGCTGGGGCCCTTCACTGGTGATTTGAAAGCACAATTCTCTTGAAAAGAAACTTCTATTCTAGCTGTAATCATAGGCCAGGTGTTCTTTTCTTGTTTTGTTTTTCATGGCTACGGAGTCCAAGTGCAAGCTGAAAATGAATCTCTTTGAACCGGACATTGTCCTCTGAGCATGCTAAGCATCCCAGAGATCCAAAGGGGGGGCCTTCCTGGAGCTGGTTGATTTCAGCATGGTGTTAGCCAAGCCCAGGATCTCTTCAGGTGTCAACAGTCCCACTTGGGGCCCTGTTGCAGTCCGAGTTCCCACGTGTCACGTGGGAATTTGGCCCATGTAAGGATTCTGAGTTTGGGCTCCCAAGATGCTACCATGAGAGATTCTTCTAGCAACAAGAATGACCTCATTTGCTTTCCCAGTGCTTAGCCTCATCATGCCACAGTATACCAAAGTTCACAGCCATAACATAAAAAACATCAGAATGATAATTCCTGAGCACAACTTTTAAATACGGAAATTAAAAAAAAAAAAATCCGAGGACCTGTTTTTCCAACTCAGGCATCATTCCATTGAATGGTTTGGAAAGCTTTAAGTTGATCCAGTTTACGATTTTCTTTTCCTTACCTCCTGGAAATCTCATGTGGTCTTGGATCCATCAAAAAAAAAAAAAAAATCAGTTCTCTTGAGCTCAACATATCAAGCACAACATAGATAAACAGAGAAGTAAGGAAGGTTCTGGATTCACCGCATCTGGGTTTTCAAGACGCTGATTGTGAAGTCATTAGGGAATCGTTAGGAATATGGCTTCAAGCACATTTTGCAGTTTGCTACAAATTCTGTTTGTACACAATGCAGACGCACACTCAGGAGGCCAATTTAACTGTTACGGTACATGGAGCAAATGCAGCATTTTCAAAGATCTAGATTGTTTTAGGTCATCGATGTGTCCTTCTTGGTTAGTAGAGTCACCTGGTTCCTCTCACTGTGCATTAACACAAATCATTCTCGCTCTTTCGCATTTCGGTTGTTTCCTCATCCATCCCATTGGTAGGGCCGTTTTTCAGTGTTTTCTAGCTAGGAAATTAAAAAAAAAAAAAAGTAATTCAAACCACCATACATGTTACTCATGAGGGTCATCTAGTCCCAAATCTCTTCCATGGTCCAATCACCCTTGCAAAACCGCAGAGTAAATCTGGAGAAAACACAGCACACCAAAGAAGCAGAATACTGCAAACCAAAGACATTTCTTACTTGCCATTTTCTAGCCTAAAAATACTGTGATTACTTTTAGAAATCAGAAAACCTCTGCAACTCCAAATGGCATCCAGCTCTTGCATTTGGCTCACCATCGGGCTGAGCAGACCGGCTAGCCCAGCCACCCAGGGAGTGGCTTAGCCACGCCAGCTCTGGTTCCTGGCTGCCACCTTCCCACAGCACGTGGAAGAGCGCCCGCAGAACTCTGGGAGATGCGAAGGTCACGATGTGCGTATTTACCAGTGAATGGCCCCAGGTGGGCCCCATGGGGTGTTCGAAGCAAGCCAAACGCTGCAATGATTCTTTACAGACACTTGAGACTGACTTTTTTATGAATTACTTAATCGAAACCAAAGAAACTTTTTCTGCACCTACTTCTGCAACAAACAAAACTGTTCCATTAAAATGAATAGATAAATAAATACGTAAATCAGTGAACATCACCATCACCAAGAAGGAAGCACGCCAGAAAAAAAACAAAAAACAAAAAAACAAAAAAACAGCGAGACACACTGTGTGTAAACAGACCTCTTGGGACATTTTTTGGAAGCAGATTTTAAAGAAAGGGTTGAGGCAGGAATAGATATAAGGAACAGCCTCGGTGGCTCCTGCTTCATTTGACAACTCATCGGTAATCGTAAAGTTGAAGATTGTCTTTAATTTGTGCCTATGCAGTTTTTCAAAAGAACATGGAACAGAACAACAGAAACCTCAACAGCTACAATACCAAAGACGAGGATTTCTCACATCTTTTGTTTCAGTTCAGTATCTCCTCTTGTCTGGCTAAAATACTAATAGCGTCATTGATCTGTGTAAAGGTAATCAATTTTGTTTCTGAGCAACAAAAGGCAAGGGCCATTGATTTGATTTTATTGTTTCCCTTTAATTTTGTTTTCTGGCTTTCTGCCCCAACCTGGAGTCTCCCAGAAGGTTCCATGGACTCCAAGTTTCAGATGTTGGGATACTGATCTGTTTCCTCTACTCCTCGGAGCAAGGGGAATGATGTCACTTGAATGTTCTTTGCTTATCCCTTAGACTTGGTTCCTTCTATGTTCAGAGTCTCAGCATCAGGGGAGGGAAGGGGAGTGAGGGTCAGGGTTAGGGGTCTTGGTGACACATGCTCTCCTGAACCACAGAACCAAAGAATTTATAGAGGAATCAACAGCCTCATTTTCCTGTGATTGCTACATCCTAATGGCTTCATTTGCAGGTGGGGGGGGGGGAACGTAAAAATAATTGCCAGTTTCTACTTTTCTATTAGCTTTTTAAAATTCAGCTGTAAAGTTGCATTTCTAAAGAAAGAGATATATATATAATATATGAATACATATATAGATTCAACTTGACATTGGTGATGACCCCAGATTCTTGCTGTCCAAGTCCATGTCTGGTTTGATCAACTGCTTCATTTATTAGGCCTTAGTTCCGAGTTTTGCTCGTTTCTCATGCCATCCCAGAGTCCGTTTTCCACTGTGGGTGATTTGGGGTACTCCTATTTCTGTGAAAATTCCCAGGAAAGTTGAAAGTCAAGCATTTCAGCGTTTAACCTGTTGATAAATGGACTCGTGGCACAAATGAGCTTTATTTGTATTTGGAGTCAGCTCTAGACGAATGCCTCAACCACCATCAAGGTGTCGAGTGAGGTCTGTCCATGAGACCTGGCCCACCCGTGGGCCAGGGGGGAGCTTGTCTTCTGTAACTGCTGGGAAGCCTCGGGGGGTCCAGTCCCACTAGCTGTGGAGATGAGGCCAGCCCAGAAATCTCTCCAGGAGCCACCCTGTCCCATCAGGGTTTGCTGATCTCCTCAGGGAGCAGGTCCACCAAAGGGACTTCTCGTAGGGGAAGTCCAGCTCCTGTTGGAATGGCTGATCGGGTTTCCTCAGGGCGGCCGTTCCCTGGTGTTTTGACCAGCCTGTGTGCAACCACGGCTGGCACTGGAGTGAGGCAGCGGTACCGACCGGGGGCTTGTCTCCATCCTGGAGGGAAAATGCAAAGCAGGATTTGGGGAGAAGCCCAGCGTCCTGCTCCCCAGAACCCAATCATCCGTGGTGCCACCTTCTCGCTCCCCACCAGCGAGGGAGATGGGGGTCTCCCTTTGCAGGGACAGCAGCCGCAGAGCTGGGAAGGAATGCGACTCTCTGTGGCTCTTGTATTCCATCCTACTTTGGGATGTCCCAGGACTTTGCCCTGTATCCTTTTGTCTCTTCTCGTATCCCATGTTTCCTTTGTCAAACGACGGAGAAAAGAGTGTACTTCTGCCGGGGAATGCTCCCAGTCGGTGATTTCTACATAAAATCCTTGTGACTTGCGGCCAATATTCTGGAGATTGGATTGAGGGAACAGACCTGCCGGGTTTGGTTAGTAATCCTTCGGCACACTAACCTCACCACTTGGGTTCGGGCACCCCTGAAGATGTCAAAACCCAAAGAGCCTGCCTTTGTGGCCTGAGATTTCAATACCAATAAAAGCTCTTGTAGCCACATCCGCCCCCTTAGTGGTCCCGGTGACCCGAGGAGGACGTCCTAATGTACAAAAGACAAGAACTTCCCTCCAGATGTAAATGTCTCTTACTGGATAATGTCATGCCAGAGAGAGGTGCTTGCTTTTAGACAATTATTCACAGACATGTATGAATACATGCGTGTACACATGTGTATTCATATATGTACATATCAAAATGGTCAGCCCTACAGAATTCCAATTTATGAAAAATCTGAAAAAGAAAAAAACCCTACCAATTAAAAGGTGATGAAATTTGACCCAGTGGGTTTCTTCAAGCATTTCTAAAATTTACTTAAGTTAATAATTTCAGAGAAAATAACCATTTGGACTTAGTTATAGGTGAGGATCTGTTTCTTCAATCCAAGAAAAATTCCAGGTGCACCCTCAGCCATTAGGAACGAAGGGGACACCATGAAGTTCGGGACACTTCTGAACCAAAATTCACACTCTCGAGGTGGCAGAAAGCTAAAGGCTATTGAGTGGGAAAATAATGTTTCTCTATTCCTGGAGGGAAATAGGCTCGCTTTACTTTTGTTTTCAACGTGATTTTGGTACTGGGGACATAATCCTTTCATTCCGGGAACATTTTTAAAAGAGCCAGTCTATTTCATTTTTAAAGGAAAACAGTGACAACAATAAAAACTCCACTCTGATATGTAAAGGCTTTTACAAAATGTAAAATGATAGGTTGTACCCCTTAAAGGTACAGGAGAGAGAAAGAAATGAAGGACTCAGCAGGACGCTTTCTCTGGAGAGATCAGAGCGTCTCCTCCACAGCTTTGCCTACAGGCTCCTGGCAACTGTGGGCATAAGAAATTTAAGCTAATTTTCATCTCTAACTAAAGTGAAATCAAAATTAAGAAGGTAAATCTCTCTCTCACACACACACACACACACACACACACACATATATATATATGCATTTTTATAATTCAGTGTATTTGAAAGCTAAATATACGTACTTTTTAGATGATCCGTCATTTCTTCTTACCTGTGCTGGGCACTAGCCTATTAATGTCAGTAAATTAAAGTTGAACAAATTAAACAAAAAATCATGACCACTTGGTACAGGTGGGGACATGTTCCCACTTTTAAAATGCTGGTAGAATTTCTAAAGTGTCCAATTACCATTACCGCAAGGTCCTGACAATATAACTTTATGGTGAACTCAGATTTTCCACAGGTTGTATAGCAGGAATTTTTAAAAAATATAAAAAGAACAGCCTGAGTCCCAGTGTTGTTGAAGAAGAATGGACTATATTAAGAAGTTGAGAAAAAGAGGTAATATGTGTGGTTAAGGTTTGACCCCAAAGCCCAAAGACAAATCCTATGGAAATAACTAACATGGTTCTTAACCGATCAGAGATTTTTTGTTGTTTTTGTTGCTGCTGCTGCTGCTGGGTGATTTGGACTCGTTAGCCTAACCAGGAGGAGTGAGTAGGAAATGATGGAGAAGGAAGGGATAGGGCTGGTGCGTCCATAACTTTTGAATATTCACATGCAAGACTGGATAGCTTAATACTTTTGTACATTTAGCTAAGACCAAGTCACCTCTAAAACAACAGGAGATTCTAGTTTTCAAATAAGGCCCCAAAATCCTTACTAAAGGAAGAAGGGATGGTTCATTATATAAGTCTCATAAATTAATGACGTTGGCTTTAGATATGGCTGTCCCGATGCCCATTTTCTGCCCAGGATTTATTTCTTCCCAAGGGGGCGGGGAGGGGGGTTTGTTTTAGAAATTTCAGAATTTGTTATTAAATACCAAAATAATTATTAAAATAATATAAGGCCTTACATTGATAGGTTAACACAAAGCCTATCATTGAGGCCGATGGGCTAGTTTGCATGAATCCCACAGGGACCAGAAATGCTCATTGTTCTCAGATACCAAAAGGACTCTGACAGTCTGAGACATGTTAAAGCTAGAGCCCAAGCTGTCCTTATAGGTTTTTGAGTTTGGTTGACTGGGATCAACCAGCTGAGACCTTTTTAGCGGACAAAATGTGTATAGGAAAAAAATACATCGCTACAGGTCTGTTCGTTCCATGGAAGCCTTCCACTCTGCTCCATCTCCAGCAGCAGACGTTTCACAGAGTGTAAACCTCGGGAGATAAGTTTGTCGGAAGCTTCTCTAGTCTGTCAGCGTGGATGAACATGGATTTAGAGACATCTCTCGACAGGTATTCTCACAGCCGTCCTTACAAGCAACCCACATTTCCTGTGGGTGTCAAGACTGTGAACAGACATCGCCATACATAGATACTGTCCCCTGTTGCAACTAATAAATTCAAGTGATCCCTCAACACTGTATATGTATGCGAGACTTCTACAATGTACGTTGCTTTCTTTACTTTATCGTTGAAGACTAAAGTGCAGGAAAGAAAAGTATCCCAGCATCTTCATGGTGTACACTTGAAATTACTTTCATTTGGGCACATCCAAGATAAACTCAACTTTCAAGAAACCTTGGATATTGTTTAATCATCTGTGTGAAAATGACACATCTGCTTGAGGACTACGGTTGAATAGCTTTATTCTGGATCTCTCATAACGACAGCTAAATCCAAAGACCTGGAAAAGGACAAGATAGAAAAAAGAAAAAAAAAAAGGGAAAAAAAGAAAAAAAAAATAGCAAAGTGCAAACTCATAGGAGAAAAGTGGGCTCTGGTTTCCAGGGTTGAGACAATGGGATCTGGTGTGGTGAGGGTTGCACCAGCTAGAGGGGAAATGGGGATTATTTTTTTTTTTTCTGCGTGCTTGTCACATCGAAATGGTCTTTATGAACGTGAGGAAGTTTCAGAGGTTATGATTTCCTGCTTTATTTTCCCTTAGACTGTCGAAAGAGGCTATACATGTTGTCCATCAAAAAAAAAAAAAAAAAATGAAGACCGTCAAAAGGAAACATTTTTTTCCCCTTCTCTCTTTGGGTTATGACCCAACAGGCTATGTACCATTAATGTAATTAATTTATTTGAATTAGTTTCTAGCATACAAATGTATAGGATTTTGGTAATTAGTATGTCATCCTAGGTTGATTTTACCCCTCGTGCTTATTTATCGAACCACAGACCAAGGGTGCATCAGAGATGCAAAATTTCTTTTAGAAGTCTCTGGAAAGATGGTTTGCTTTCTAAAGCAGTGAAATTCTGTTACAGGAAAGAAGTACAGGTTACCAAAAAAAAAAAAAAAGGTATTTTTCCTTCTTGAATTAACTTTGAAAATAGTTTAAATAATGATTATTAAATTATTTAATTTAAGTTTGCAGCCCCACCTGGTCCCAGGTAAACGTCACCTTTTAATTATTGGGGCCCTCAGAGCCTTCCTATCGTAACTTATTTATTTAACTTATTCAGCATCTACGAAAGGTGCACTGTATAGTTTATAGTTTTTATTTAAAACAGTGGAGAGCACTGCAGTTTGTTTGCTGTGGGAACAACAGAGCAAAGTCTGGGGACGAGCAAGGACTATTCAGCCCGAACCTGTGCATTCAGAAAACACGTGTCGAGACCCTGCTTCACCTGCCCGGATGTCGGGGCTTCTTTGCAGAAACTGGGAAAAAAAAAAAATAAGTTTTCAAAGATCATAACAGCAAAAAGAGAGAAACCCTTACACTAGCTGCTTCCAAGAATGAACTCTGTGTGTGTGTAAAACCACCAAACAAAAAAGGGAAGAAAAAAAAGCAGAAAAAAGAAAAAAAAAAAAAGGAAAGACTTTCTATTTCTAGTGAGAACCAAAGAAGGCTACCTCACTGACTTTTTCCATTTGTAATTTTAATCGTGTTGATGACACCAAAGATACCAAAGATTTCTTTCTCTGTGCGGTCTGCATTTTGCTTGTGCTCTTTTATAATTTTAATTATTCTCTCTGACATATGGTATGTACAGCCACAGCTCAGATACCCCCAAAGAAACAATTGTCAATGTGGCGGTGGCTGCTAATTTGGGAAGGGATATTTTCTGTGTTTCTCTCATGTGTTCACGGTCCCCTGCACACGTTCAGGATTCAAGTTCAGATGCTGCTGTAATTGGACTCCTTAAATTCCAATTCCAAATTGGTGAAGAAGACTGGTTGGAAGTGACCTTGATTCTTAGCCATGACCTCTGTCCTCTCTTTGGAGCTATCCCAGTACAGATTTCTAATGTCCTGAACCATAGAGATTCTAATCATTGAGTGAAGGAGCTGGAAGGGACCTTAGAAATCCTTTAGTCCAAGCCCCAGAGGCCTGGAGGAGTGAAATAGTTGTCCAAGTCAACCGTCTAGAGCCAAAGCCCAGGCAAGCTCCAGGGCTATACCCATTGCTCAGAGTGCCCTTGGCACGAGATGGGCCACATGCTGGCAAAGGGAAAGGGGCTGTCCTTCAGCAGTGAGTGGGGCCTGGGGCTTCTCCCTTAACCTTTTCACTCTGTAGAAGTAACCACGGGCATTTCCATGTCTGTCTGGTTAGAATCTCAACCTAAAGTCACATAGGATCAGTTGCCTGGAAAGGCGACCAGTCCCGAACTATTCAAGCCCACTGAGGGGTTTTGAGCCTGGAAGTTATGCATCGATCTGGGTGACCCCCGTTGAGTCCCCGCATCACAAAGTGTTGCTAATGTAAACATTTAATTCAGTGAGAAGAGAAAGTTCCTTCTTGGTCTGTCGAGCTTCAATATTAGACATATTTTTAGGTGATATTTATCAGAGAAAGGGAGTGTCATCACTGCACATGTGACAGTGATGCTGTTCAGCTTCTGTCCTATTCCCCTTGGCTTGTGGGTGTTGATACTTTGTTTCTAGGCCAGCTCTGTATTTATGAGAAGGTTAAGCCTTACATCCGCAGGTCCTTAAGGATTATTCATTGTAAGTGAGAGATGACACTAGAATTTCAGAGAAATGGATGGGCCACTTTAAGAAATGATTACTTAAAGTTACTTCTCTCTTCCCTTCTTATTCATAAAATTAATGGGTCTTCTCTAAGTTTCTTTTGATTCCATTAAAAGATTAAATCACTGTTAAGACCCATTCATCAGAGTGATTTGTATGTTAGCCAATGAATCATTCTCAGCTTTGGACCAGATGGGTTTCAGACGTGTGCAAAGATCCACCGTTAGTCTGTGTTTACTGAGGACTAGTAGTTTTCACTTCGAATACTGTAGTTATCTTTGAGCTTTTGAAACGACCATTAGACAAGCTAAGAAGGGAAAAGACCATTCAACCCACCAGCCCATGCATCCAAAGACTAGCTAGTGGAGGAACTGAGAAGACAGATTGACAGCCTAGGAGACACCTAACCCCTTTCTGCAGTTTCCAGTACAGACAGAGGTGCAAGTTCTCTCTGGTCCAGACAAGCTCCAAGCTCCATCCCCCCGCCCCCAGACGAGGCAAACTGGTAAGGCCTTCCTTCCAGATAGCGAATGACTTTGGTTTTCTTCCCTAATTCCTCTTAAAAATAGAATCCTCAGAATACCTGAGAGACATAAATAAAGAAGATCGGCTGGGAGGACAACAAAGTGCTCCCCTAGGAGCAAAACACACCCACCTTACCCCCAAGACGCACACACACTGCGCTCCCCTCCCCTTCAAGAGGGAACTTAGCGAGAGCAATTACAGCCTGAACACAGAAAACAGAAAACATCCCCGGTTGGCAGACCCCTCCTCAGCAATCCCCCCCCCCCACCCCAGCCTCATGCTTCACTTGCAAAGTGTGACATAACCACGGGACGAGTGCCTTGCTTGAACCAAAGCAATGATTTAGCCAGTCTGGACCTCTCTGTGCTTTTTTTAATCCTTTCTGTGAATACCTCAGCTTCATCTGGGCCTCCATACGGTAAATGGGTGCGCTCATTGTACTGTGGTGCTTTGCAATGCAGCCCTGCAAAGAACAAGATTTGTACTAATACCAAAGGTTCTTTCTCTCTGTCTCCTCCTTCTGCCTCCCCCCCCCGCCCCGTTCTTGTCCCTTTTCTAGTTTTTCACGGTTCCAAAGCTTTAATATGAATCTGGGCATGATGGCAATGCAGACCGCGCAAATCCTTACTGAATTTTCTCAGATATACCTCATAGATACTAGTGTTTAGAGTAATGTTATTATAGCGTATGTAATAAATTATTCACTGTTTCTTTTGGTAACTGTGATTTAAAAAAAGAAAAAAGAAAAAAAAGCTTTATACGTTTTAGGTTGTGCTTTTGTAATAGACAAAAAGGTGCGCTTAAAAAAAAAAAAATGTATGTTCTTTTCCCCCCCGCCCTTTGGATTTTATTTATTCTGGATTGGGGAAAGTTGCAGAATGAGCCCAAAGTTTACAGTTTCATATTTTGCTGAAGAAACAATCTGTGTTCATTTGCTCTGTTGAAAAAAAAGTTATTTTCTACATTTGTGCTACTTGGTCTGAACAATTAATTGTTCTGTGTTAACAGTGTAGTATTATAATTAGCAACTGCCAATCAGTGCTATAATTTTATGCATGAGGCTAAAAATTTAGCAGTGTGATGCATTGTGGTCTTAATAGCAACATTTTTCATTTTGAACTAGATCTTCCCCTTTGGTTCAATGGACTTTATTTATGCATGGGTGCCGAGCGTTTGTTAGCCGTTGTGGAACAGTTGTGTATACATTAAACTGTGAAAATGTACACAGTTCAGCCTCAGACATTGGTAATATTGGTTTTATTGGGAGATGTCTCACCTCAAAAAAATACCTTGACGTCTGTTGGGATTTCAAAATGAGTCCAACTGAATCGAGTTCAAATTTTAGGAGAAAGGTCATTCCAAGTTTGAGTTACCAACGTGCATTCCACAAATTGAGATCCTCAGAGCCCAGCAGTATCGCTATATTCGAGAAGGGGTTGGAAACAAGCGTGGAAGAAACAACTCAACTCTGCATTTTTAATTTCCTCGAAAAGGAGTCCCTTTGGTTTTATGTTCATGACCTCAGACCTAACTGACCATGTAGATGAAGATGTGAAATCATCCGGCCCTAGCTTCTCCGACATCTCTGCTTGGGAATGGCCACTTAATGCTTAGTTTCTTCCTGTATTTTGTGGACAAGTCAGTTCTCAAAAACAACTCAAATGGTGTCCGTATCAGTAATTATTCTGGGCTTTTTTTCCCTTCTCTTGGACAACCCACCAGCCGTTCCAGTGATTTAGGTAAAAATTGATGGCCATTCCCCCAAAACATCCCCTGTGCAGTCATCTCATGGTTCTCCCTCTTGAGGGTCAGAGGTGACCCTATTTCCTACCCGACAAGGTTTCGCCTATCCTAAAGGGAGTATAAGAAGTTTTGAACCCCAGTTTTGGAAAACCAACTTGGCTTAAACTCCCCCGTTTTCTGAAGCCTCTCTATCTCAGAAAGTATTGTACGGTTGCAGTGGATTGGGCAAACTTGTTCTTTCTTACATTTGGGGTCTGAAACTCATTCTCAAGTTTTGTACTGATTTCCCAAACCATTGTGCTTGACATAAAGCCAAACCAACTGCCCAGCCCCCTTTCTTCTGCACAGGAGAGTGCAGTTTGGGAGACAGTGGTGGGAAAGCAGAACCAGATCTACTCTGCAAAATATCAGAAACCACCAAAAATAGAGCATTCAGAATACCAGTCAATGAGAATTTGGGGGAATGTGCTTTCATTAATAAGAGAAACAAACATTTTTTATTTGACCTTATAAAGTAGATTGTGATCACAAAAGCTTTGTAAAACATATTCTTCTTAATTTTTTCCCCTGATTAATTTGCCAAAGATGGGAATGGATATCAGAATTTTAAGTTGGCTTTTGTAAGACAGTTAATGATTGTAATAGTGTTCCATCTTCCAGAAAGCTTTATATGATCTTCTGCAATAAACCAAACAGATAATTTGTTTCGGTGAAATTCTCCTCACACGAACCCACAAACTACTCCTCCTGATGCAGATACTGTAATATCTACGAAGTTCAAATGCATCTTCGATCCAAAGTAAACAGAGGAGTGTCTGAGACATGAGCGTGCCCAGCCCTTTTTATTACAAGCAACGCCTGGGTCTGGCTCACTAGGATTTGCCAAGAAGACTTGTCTTATGAAACTCAAGGTATATTTTGTTATGCCATTTTATGTCCTTTTTTTTTTTAACTTTTGTGGAAAGTGATATGTTGAATCAAGTGTAAGCTGAGTTTTTCAGACAACTGAAGTAGCTACATCGTGAATGTTATTTTGTTATTAAAGGGTTTTTACTCAATGCTTTGTGCCAGTGGATGTCCTTTCCTTGGAGACACAGAACTATGGAATTCCCTCAGCTTGGCCTGGATTTCACATCTGCTGTCATGGGGGAACATGGGCCCAGACTGGGAAATCAAGGTCATGGGCTAGAAGGTAGATTTGGGCACTAGGAAGAGATCTATCTGCCTGAGTGTCACTTTAAAGAGAGCTGGGCCCAAGCTCACTAACCTTTCTCTCTCTCTCTCTCTCTCTCTCTCTCGACCCCAGCACTTCTCTGAGATCCCTTAGTGTTGAGCCCATGCCAGCATGAAAACAGACCCCAATTTGTACAGGAAAGGGAAGGAAGAAAAAATAGCAACCCCAAATCTTCGGTGGCTCTCCAGGCTCTCATCTCTCTCCAAGCTGGGCTCTATCAGCCAGGACAATGGGTGGGCCATCTGGTTGGCTTTACCATCTTGACTACTGTAAAGCATCCAGGTCTCCACAATCCAGTGGGGCTCTTTCAAACCAGAATCCCCCTTACCACTCTTTCTCTGCATCCTGGTAATCTAGCTATTTTATCTATAACTTTGTATACAGTTATTGAGAAAACAAAAATATTAATAGGTTTTCTGCCATCTTGTTTCTAATTTGTATTTTAGCTATTCCCAGGTCTTTGATCGGGAAGGATACCAGAAGGCAAAGGAGACCCCCACCTCCTCTCTGATCCGTGCTCTTCTCCGAGGGAGAGGGGCAATGTACATCGCCCATGGTATTGATCTTTTGTGGGGGATAGGCTGAGTCAACCAAGAACAGGGCCTGTCTCTTCTGGAAAGTCCTACTAAAAAAAAGAACGTGGGGTTTCCCCCATCTTCCTTGCTTTGACTCAACTTGGCATTTAGCTCAAGAGTTAGTTTGCTCTCTAGGAAAGGGTTTTCAGATTATGACTACCTAGAAAGAAGGTGAAGTAACTTTCAGATGACGACTACCTAGGAAGAAAGTGAAGTTTTTTTTCAGATTATGTCTACCTAGGAATAAAATTTTTTCAGATTATGCTTCCTAGGAAAAAAGGTGAAGTATTCAAAGACTAGCTATTGGGTCGGTAGTCATACCATTAACAGATATTTCCTTGAAGGCAGAATATAATTTCCTTTCTTTGCTAAGTTATTTGGTGTCTAAATGGTGTCAGCAAACTTTTTACCATGTGAGGTTGTAAGACATCTGTCCAGTTGAAATTCCTGAAACAGGAAGACAACTCTCACACTAAAAAAGTCATAAAGAACATCCAAGTTTGGCAGGCAGGGACTGGGGTGATGTGGTCATAATATTGGCATTGGCTTTCTTTTAATCCATGTCTCCAACCACCAAATCTTATCCGCCCCCTCAGTCCTAGGGCAGTTTAGGCCTTTCTCCCCCAGCCTAGGATGCCAAACAATTTTACGGACAGATATCATTAGGAATTGACCAACATTTCAATTAGTTCTCTTCTCCATCCTTTGCTTTTCTCCCAGAAGGTGTTTTCCTGGACTGCAGAGAAAGAGCGTGGCCGATTTTTTCCATCTTTCCTATTCTAATAGCTCTATCCAAATTAATATTTTATTAGTACAGTTACAGTAGATTCTTTCTTGGTCAATGAATCCTTAGTAGAGAAACTATCCTTCCACCAAAGTGAGTGACAAGAAGTTCTAGGATCTTTTCTTTCGTGGGCTTTTGTTCTCAGCCTTGAGTAAGTCCTAGCTATTTTCTCCCTTTAGGCCCTGACCTCGAATATTGATTCGGGGGATTAAAACACCTTTTAATTTCACATGCTGGCTTGTGGGGCTTGAATCCTTCCTTGCAATCCATTGGTTGTTTTGTGGTTTAAAAAGTGACTAAGATTAAGAGAAGGGAGGAAGAGGAAAAGAGAGAAGGATCTGCCCCAGCTCTATTTAAAGTTTTAAAATGTAAGGAAGAGACTTATGAAGCCATGGGAAAATGGCTGTAGAGTGGCTAATATCCCCTGTACTCATTCAGAACCCATGCTCTGCCATGTGGCTTCTAGCTTAGCTCTTCTAGAAACCCAGTCCTGTAGTAGAAACCCAACTACCTTTCACAGGTCTCTGCCCAGATTCCAAAGGGACAAGAGATCAAAGAGTCACATGCACATCTCCTGTCCTATTTCTTGGTTTTTCAGATATTTTCTCCAAGAAAATCGCAGAGGAAAGCTTTAAACTTTATTTTTAGTCAGTCCCTTTGACATCACCTCTTATATTGAAAATCAGGAAAACACCCCCCCTAAAATTTGCACTCCCTTCCGTTTTGAGAAAGAAAACCCACACACTAGTTAATCCACATTCTTCTTTTCTTACACCCCAAGCTGTAGTTCCAAAGCATTTTCTAACACAGATTTCGCCCCATCTCAGACATTGTAAGTCAGACTGTGCTGAAAGATATCCCAGCGATGGTCAACAGAATATATGTTCAGTGACCGCCCTGAAATCCTGGTGGGGATGAGGATCACACACCATTATCAAGGGGCTGCTCACCCCTTGATAAGCTCCCAGTCCTTTGCAAGATTTCTTTGAGTGTTAATTGCATTTTCAATTTTGCTCCTTTCCTACCCTGATGTTTTGTCCACAACATTGCTTACACTGGATTCTTTCTATTTTTATTCTTATCATTAAATGGTAGTGCTGTAAATTCTGCAATTAATGTCAAATAAACTGCTTTCATCCATTGACCATGGCTCAGTTGGCTTCTTTCTCTTTTCATGGAAAGGATTAAGCATCCTTCTCCTATTGCCTCCCCTTGTAGTTTCCTAAAGAACAGTAAGGTTGCTCGGCTTAGTAGGATTGCAACTTCATGAACTCTCACAGGATGCGAGGCACATTTTATAATCAACAAATCTGTCAACCATGTTATCAACCACAAAAGGTTAGGGATGCCTTGTAAAGACTGAATTATTCTTAACGCATTAAAACATTAGAGATGACCTAGCCTAAATTTGTCCTTATGAGGTCACATGTGGTGACTCAAAAAGGGTATCACTTTACTGTCACCATATAGAATATGAAACAAATGAAAACAAACACACACATCTGGGGCCAGAGACCTTGTGTGGAATTTAGGCTCTGCTGTAAATTATATAGTTTTCAGCAAGTCCCTTAAACTCTCTGGGCTTCAATTTTTCCAACAAGGTTAAGGTTAGGATAGGTTATATCTGAAGTCCTTTACATCTCTTGTTAAAATTTTTGAAGATATTTATAATTTCCTGTAGGTCATATCTTGACTCATTATTTTTTTAAAGTTAATGAGTTAAAGAGTTCTTTTATTCATTTTAAATTTAAGTATCCCCAAGCTGCAAAGGAGTTCCATTAGGTAAATCTTTGCCCTAAAGTAGAAGACCCACCTAAAACCCAGCCCACGAAGCACTAAGTTCCTTTATCTAGGCTAGTGGTTTCCAATTCCGGCTACATTAGAATCACCTAGAGAGCTTTTAAAATATACTGAACTTAGGTTCATCACAGACCAATCATATTTGAAAAGACCCCAACCATTTATGTATCATTAGCTTTTGTTATGTAATGAACCACTGTAAAACATAGTGACTTAAAGAAACAAACATGTTCAAACACACACACACACACACACACACACACACACACACACCCATGTTATAGGTCACAGTTCTGTTGGTTGTCAATTTGGACTGGTCTCAAGTGGGTGGTTCTTCTGGTCTTGTCTGGCTCATGTATCCACATGTCAGCTCCCCAGGGGGACTGGCTGGTCTAGGATGGTATTTCTTTGGACCCCTTATGGCCTGGGAATGGAATTGGTATAATTGCTTCTGTCCTATCCTACTGACCCAAGAAAATAGTAATAGGTCTAGCCCAGATTCACAGGGAGAAGAATGGAAGGAGACTCTAACCTTTGATGGGAAGAGGTGCACAATCACATTGCCAAAGGAGGAGTGGAATAATGCAGCCCTTTTTTGCAATCTGCTATAATCTACATGTTTTAAAGTTCTCCTAGAGAGTCCAATGTCCAGGCAAACTTGTAAAATACTACTGTAAAGCCTACTCTGTCTCTGTTTTTTTCCACAACCCCAACCCTAGTCTGTGCCAACTTTTTCAAACACCTTGGACTCATTTTATGAAAAAACTATTGATAATTTCCAAACTCGCAGTGTAGGTATCACCTATAGGCTGACTTTATATAATTGAAAAAATCTGCCACAGACCAAATGATTTAGACACTTACTTTCTTGGCAGATGAGCTCCTAGTCTCAGCTCTTGGTGTCTGCTCACCAAGCCGTTCGTTCCATGTGGAGAGTTGGTGGGAAGCACTGGAAAGGCACGGACTTCTTCCTGCTAGGACACTCTGGAGGAATTCTGGGCTTCCCCAGCCACATGCAAGTAAAAGCCCTGGGCCTAGCACGACCTTGGGGCTAATCGTGGAGATCTTGAAATAGCATGGCCTTTGGCTCTAAGATGGAATCCCTCTTATCTGCTATTGGCATCTTTTGTCCCCATATGGCTTGCCCTTATTTATTCAGCCTACTGGACAGAGAAAATCATCTTAGAGAATAAACATGCTAGGCTAAGTCTAAACTAAATGATCTCCAAAACCTCTTCCACCTCTGATATCTGCTGCCTGAAATAATCCATCAGTGTTACTCAGAATGTTAAGCAATAGCTAAAGTTGGAAAATTTCAAGGATAAGAGACCTCTGGTCTCACTTTAGCCCTGTCAGGATAGCAGAAACAAAAGAAATTCACAGTCTAGGTGGATCCTTTGAATGGCCCTTTGAATTGGGCTCATTGAGGAAAATACTTTTTCATGAGGCCATCTGTCTAGCTTTTGGTTAAAGCCATTTGATGGGATGGGGTATCCTTAAGTCAAAATACCCCAAATTATTAGCCACAGTCCTGACAAATCCCCTCTCTTACTCTTATCTGCTTCCTGGACTCTTCCCTCCTTAAATGGGTCTATTTTTAAGTGCGGGGGGGAGTACCTGTGAAAGGAAAATAAAAAGTAGGAATAAACAAATCCCTGTATACCCACCAAACACAAAGAAACAGTGGTCAGTCCACAACTTCTCATGGACAACAATTATTTCTGGAAGGTGCTAATAATGGTGGTAGCCCATGCTGGAAGCACTCATCCTGCTGTCACCTCCACAACCCTCCCTCCTTGCACAGCACAGCAACCCCGTGCAGCAGGCTGGGGCAGGGCTCCTCATGGCCCTCTCACAAATAGTAGAGTGGGGATGTAGCAATATATATAAGGAGGAAGCAGCAGAACCAGCCTTCAGACCTAGACCTCAGAGTTGATCTCCTTGTACCTACCTGGTCATAGTCATTCAGTGTTGCACCACAAGGACCTGGAGATTAGTGTGGCATGCTTTCTCTGGGCTGATAAAACATAGACCATGAAGTCACTACTACTCTATAGTCATCTCTGCTAGATTCCAAATAAGTGGCATAAACAATTTTTTTTTAAATGCCAAGAATTCAGAAGAAGTGGGGACCACTCTAATCTGGGTTGATCCAAAAAAAAAAAAAAAAAAAGGCTTCTCACCTCCTGTAGATTTCTACATATTACATTTTATTAACAAGCTCAACCAAGCACAGCTCAAGCATGGCCAAGAAATCTAGATTTGGGGGAAGAGATGACATGCCTCCCCCTGCGTAACTAACCTCTAATGTATGGTATTCTCTTCAGATGATTAATATTTAGATCTCTGAATCAGGCTTTCATTTTTACCTCTAGCTCTGATTCGGGAGGGAAACCAAGGTTTTGAGTCAGATGATCTGAATTCATGCCCTAGGTCTACCACTTACCAATATGTAAAAGTCACTTAAATTCTCTGATCTTCAGTTTTCTCATATATTGGGAATAAGAATATAACAGTGTGTTACTGCCCTGCCTAGTTCACAAAGTTATTGGGAATATTAGGTAATGTGGTACATATGGATATGTGCTATTAAAGATAGCTATCATTTCACAAAAAAAAACAACAACAACCAACCAAACAAACAAAAAAACCGAAGTCTGAGGCTCAGAGAGGTTAGGTGAGTAGTTGCAGGTAACACTAGTGGAGCCAGGATTTGAGCCCAGGATTGTGAGTTTTCAAAGTCCATGTGAAAGTCCCTATTGAAACATGGATTCCCCAAGGGAAAGGTGAGGCGTGTTTTGGTACTTGCAGCAAAGCCCACCACATCATAAAGCATTAATGAACAATTAGCCCTGACAATAGAAATGTAACTAGTAGAAGAGTAAACTCACTTGTTCTACCATGCAAAGACTACTCATAAAAATTGTCATGAATTGACTAAGCCAATTTGGTCACGCACAACATTTAGGCTCTTTCCGGTGGCTTTGAGATGGGCAAAAGTTACCTACTTCCCCAAAACTCCCTGTCAGATTTTACAGAAAGTGAGCCTAAGACCAAACACTGCGACACACAGTATTAGAATTAAATAAATTCTATTGAGCAAATTAGTCACTACGCTAGGCATACTGCCTGCTCTATGACCTCAATGAAGCCCAAGTTCTCTGTCCTGTAGGGAGCTCTAAACATACCCTACGCAGACCCAGCAACATTCCAGGGGCAGGCTATTGTTAGCCCTTGGGCAGCATCAGACAAGAAGCAACTTCCAAAACCAAGGTTGAAACACAAGGTCTCTTAGGGATCAGACCTCCTGGATATTCCCCAGCTGTGCAGGCTAAAGGTTTCCCTGGATCCTGACACCTTATGCCTGCAGAAGAGGGTGTGAGGGGTTCTCCAACCCACTGTCTTAAAGACCTTCCATCTTACCTAACACCAAAATCCTTTTGTCACATTTCTCGTGATAATTGATAGTCTACTATTTTCACCATTAAAACTCTGCTTCTGTACACAAAAATTAATTAGTTAATTAATTAATAAAACTCCACTTCTGGGTTCAGTATGCTAATTAGCCGAGCTGGGCGTTGACTGGGATGTGGACAGCTGAAGTACTGATGTGAGTGGTGGCTGCCCCAGAGTGAGACCTTTCAGAAACGATGTTCACTGACCACCCAAGGCTGTACACCCTTGATTAAGACAACTTACTGCCCCCCAGACGGAAGCACAAACAAACTGACACAAATTACACCAAACTATCTCTGCTAACATCTGCTAAAATAAGTCACAGTCATGGGACGCCTGGGTGGCTCAGTTGGCTAGGTGTCTGACTTTGATCATAGCTCAGGTTATGACCATAGGGTCATGAGATCGAGCCCAGCGTCAGACTCTGTGCTCAGCGTGGAGTCTGCTTGTCCCTCTCCCTCTGCTCCTCTCCGCGCCCCCTGATCTTTCTCTCAAATAAATAAATAAATAAATAAATGCAGTCTTAAAAAAAAAAAAAAGTCACTGTCATTACAGTAAAAGTTTGTGTTTTATCCACATCCTATGTTAGAAAAGATTGAATAGCATTTGTTAATTTCAATATAAATAATAACATTTTACACTGCATTTATTTTTATTCATCTCATTTTTCTCTACAGCCTACAGGGCAGGTCTTATTATTCCCAATGAATAATTAAGTACTAAGAGTTTAAATCACCTTCTTCACCTTCACCTAATAACAGCTTAGGAGGATGGATGTTTACTATGTGCTGGACATTGTGCTAAACTCTTCACACGGTTTATCTCGTCTTGTTCTCCCAACTACTATACTACTATACGTCAAACTACTACAGTTCGAAAGAACTGGTGTTCAGAGATGAAGTAACTTGCTGCAGGTCACTACCAAGCAGCCTGACTCCAAGGCGAAGTTCTTATTTCTGTAGTTTCCTTCAGCTCCTAGTGGAGCTTAGACTAGTTCTCACAGCCGGGAACCCCCTGTTCCTACGTTCTTTCAACAGGAAATCTTGACTATTAAGGAACAGACATGGGTAGAAGTGAAGGTAAACATTTCAAATGCTCTTCCAACATCTCTATACAATGTGCTCACAGCTTGATGCCATAGTTTAGGGCTACTAGGAACTGGCTGCCGCTTCCGAGTCTTCATTTCGCCCTTGGGGAACTCCATCCATGACATGCTCTTGGAACTCTAGGGAGCTGACACCTAAGATTTGGGACTTCTCAACCACAGAGAAGCATACAGAGTGGGAGTAAGAGTTCATTATCGGCTGTGTGTACTCAAAGTGTCCACAAAAGTGAATTTTAATTCAATTTTTTAAAGGTTTTATTTATTTATTTAATTGACAGAGAGAGAGAGAGCGAGAGAGGAAACACAAGCAGGGGGAGTGGGAGAGGGAGAAGCAGGCTTCCTGCAGAGCAGGGAGCCCGATGAGGGGCTCCATCCCAGGACCCTGGGACCATGACCTGAGCCGAAGCCAGACGCTTAATGACTGAGCCATCCAGGCACCCCTAATTTAATTATTTTAAAGATTTATTTATTTTGAGAGAGAGAAAGAGCAAGAGTGCACACATGTGAGTGGGGAGAGGGCAGAAGGAGAGGGAGAATCTCGAGCAGACTCCCCATTGAGCACAGAGACCAACGTGGGGCTCAATCTCATGACCCTAAGATCATGACCTGAGCTGAAATCAAGAGTTAGACGTTCAACCAGCTGAGCCACCCAGGCATCCCAAGAATGAATCTTTAAAGGATGCTAATAGAGCTACAAAATTGAAGCCACAAAGAAAGCAGCCAGTATTGGTATGAGCAGTGGCTACAAATACCTCTCCTTATAGAACTGTTTTTGAATAACCTCGTCTGAGCGCTAAATGATCCTCACCGTCTTTGTCATAGTTATTGTCACATTACCTTCACTTTCACCACTCCGGCTGGATTTTCAGACCAATAAAAAATCCTCCTGTCTTCTCCTAAACTCAGAACTAATTGAGAAATGAGACACAGAAATGAAAGTCTTTTTTTTTTTTTTAATCCATTTTATTGGTAGAGCTGAACTGGAGAACATGCATTATATTTGCGACCAACGGTGTTTCCTAATATAATCCTCCTGAACTGAACCTTTCCCCCAAACCGCCAGCCAACTTTTCCCTCTTCTCCATCCTGTTTTCCTTGCCCCTCCCAGCGGCTGCTCCCAAGAGCACTTCCTGGTAAACCTGTGGACCTTGGAGTCTCAGGTCTTCCTCCCAGAGAACCTAACCCAACACACCTACTGATATGACTTCCTCCACTCCACTCTCCCCTCCCCTAACAAAAGCAGACATTAACTCAGGGAGGAGGAAGGAAAAGGGAAGAAATCTATAAGACTGAACTAGTTCCTAAAGTAGATTGTTTGAACAGTAAGAGACAGAGCTGGTATTAAATGATAAGACTAAGTTCCTGACCTATTCCCCCAAAGCACCTGAATAGGGCTCTTGAAGATCAGAGATTTAAAAAAAAAAATTAAGAGGCTCTATCCTCTTTAAATATCTAAGACATAAGCCAAACTAACACTGTGACTCAGTGACACAAGAAGTGGGATCCAAATTGGCCAAAGGCTGAAGGTTCTGGGTGTTTGAGTCCACCCGGGAGTATGGGAGGCAGTGCTGGGAGCCAGATGTCCCCCAAGAGGAGAACACAGCCATCCCCAGCCTGTGTTGGGGATGGACATGGGGTATGAACCAACTTGAAGATAGAAAGTTGGGAAGTTGTTGCTATTCCTGAGCATATCTTATAAAACTAGTATCTTTCCAAGGATATTTTCATTAGCACAATGTTTGTGATGACAACAAGCAGATGTTAAAAATAGAGTAAAAGCAAATCATGGAACAAGAGACAACACCATCAAAGGAGGTAGCCCCTTTTTTCCATGCTCATGCCCCCAACTATAATGGCTCAGGTCACCCCAACCTGCTTAGCCTAGCTCCCTTCCCACCCTGCTGTTGGAATATGGCTGGTCATCTGGGACTGAAGATTTGGGGTTTTAATTAGAGTTCTATGGCTGCATAATAAATTAAGACAAACTTAGCAGCTTAAAACAACAATCATTTATTATCTCAGTAGTCCAGAGGTATTGGCAGGACCATGCTCCCTTGGAAGGTGCTAGGAAAGGACCTCTCCCTGGCTCATCTCTTAACTTCTGGTGGTTTGCTGGCAATCTTTCATCTTCCTTGGTTTGTAGACACATATGGCTCCAATCTCTACCTTCACATGTTCACAGGATGTCCTCTCTGTGTATGGATCCAAAATTCCCCCTTTTTTAAGGACACCAGGCATACTGCCTTAGGGGCCTCCCCTATTCTGATCTTAACTAATTGCATTTGCAATGACCATATTTCCCTATAAGGTCACAGTCAAAAGTACCAACACTTAGGACTTCAACATATGAGTTTTTGGAGAATACAACTCAATCCATTAACAGTCAGTATGAGAAAGTGTGCCTGGTCACTGGACACTTGAACTTTGATCAAGACCTCTTGGTTATATAGTTAATTAATTAGTCATTTATACTTTTTCTGCTTCATTTTAGATGTTCTTATAATTTGCTCTTAACATTTTGTGGAAAGAAGATAAAGAGATAAGAGGAGAAATAGGAGGTGGGGAAGGAGAAGGGGGAAGGGAAAAAGAGAAGAGAGTGAAGGAGAAAGATGGTGTGTCACTTATTATAATGCTGTAAGGCCTGGAATTGGCAAGTAAGGGCTTAGGTTCTATAGCCTCTTTTTCCAGAGGTGTATCAAGGGTGGCTGTGTCCCCAAAACTGTCTTCAACATTACTCCAACCACAATATCCAAGATCAAGGTCACCCATACAGATTAAATCTTATGACATATGTTCATAAGCCTTAAATTTCACAAGATCTAAAATATTCTTCCAGTGGATTTTGTGGCAAAGGAAGGCTGACAAGAGGCATCAAAGTCCTCTACCCTCCCCCACACACTGGCCAATCTACAATTAGGGACATTCCTTTTCTAGAAAAATTGCCCAAGGTGAAATATCAGTGTTCTCTAAGTTCTGCTGTGAGGTCAATTCCAGAGCCATGGGCAGCTTCCAAAACCATTTTCTGCCCACAAGTTCTCATGACCGCCCACCACCGCTCAACTGCCTCTCTCCTGGCTGGACCTCAGCTTGCTCAGCATCTTCCAGCAAGTCCAGCAGAGGCGAAAGGAGATCAAGAGTGTAGGTCTTGTGATGCTTCAAGTCCATAGGGAAAGCAGAGCAGAAGAGAAGAAATGGGGGGACCCAAAGAGAGATTTCTACCCCAGGAGAAGTTCCTCCACCCATGAATGTGCTACCATCCATTTTGGCAGGCCGCGGGGTATCTCCTTTTATTAAACGTGTTTTCTTAACTTCTAAGGTAATTTTAGTTTGCAGGGTGTTTCCTTTTTCCAAAAACAGTTTCAAGTATAAATCAAGAGGAACCACCTAGAGAAACAGAAGCACATCGGAGACCAGATTCTTCTTAAAGGTGTTGGTGCTCCTCTGTGATATTACTCATGCTTAAGTCATTCAGCTTGCCCATGGGATGTGGGGATCAATAAAGTGATATAACCACAAATAATAGATGCCTACCAGTGATATATGAGCAACGAGTCTTTAAAGTAGGCAACTTTTAAAGAAGGTTCAAAAACATTCCACTCTGAAAATGGCCATCTCCAATGTCGTGAAGCTGAAGTCCCTTCCTGCAGAGTTAGTGAGTGGCAGACAACGGGCTCTGGTTGTCAGGCAGATGGGACTAAGGAGCCCAGAAGACCATCTAGGGGTGTCAGAGGGCCTGGCCAGATAGCAGAGAGCCCCCAGAAGGGAACTGTGCTCTCAATAGCTGTGCTTTGAGGGCCAAATGTTCTCAGAGGTGGGTAGGGACAAAAACCTTTTTAGAATAATAGCTCCTTTGGGTCAGAAAAAGGATTTTGCAAAAACTCCAAGTCACTTTCTAGTGAGTTTTGCCCTCTCAAAATAAGGGATAACCACTAGGCTACCCTTTTAATCCACTCCCACGTGTCTTTAGGCAACTAAGCTGATCCCGTTGGACATCCCATAGGCGTCCAGGTCAGAAGCAGAGCACCTGCTCTCTGCCAGGTACTGGGCTCCATGTTCAATAAGCAAAAACTCATACCCATAAACCACTACAGTGGTCCTAGCACATGAAATAGATGATTACCATTATTCAACATCTTCATCACCATGATTATTAGATCCTAAAGATCCAGAAATAAACAAGACAAAGTTCTTGCTTCTAGACAGCTGGCAGGTAGCATGGAGATATTTAATAAATCATTAAGCCAAGGAGCATGTAGAGTAATAAGTGCAAGGAACAGTAAGTGCAGTGGCAGAAACAGAGCGCCAGAAGAGATAAGACATTATGGGCTCCTGAAACTGGGGTTCGGTAGTGGAGAAGAGCTCTTTGAGAGGACGCTAGGGTCTGTGGTAGACTGGAACTGTGTCTGCTTAGATCCTTATTCCCCAAAATTTCCTTACCTGCCTAATTCTGGGTTAGCTGAGCCATAAGAGATATTTTGCATAAGATCTAGAAGCCAGAAGTAAAGCAGTGCTCCCCACATCTTTTCTGCTAAAAGTAAGAAGGTTGATGCAGGGCTCTAGCACTGCTGCGCATCAAACATGGGGTTGCCGATCTGCTGATTCTCCTTGCTTGTAGGGGGCAGATGCCCATCCTGTCACTCCTGTCCCACATCTTCCTTCGGCTGCTCTAAATCAGCAGGTAACCAGGCTCCATGGTGAAGGGCATCAGCTTTCCCCCCCATCTTCATCAGGGAGGTCGGTCTGGAGACAGGGACAGATGAGGATTCCAGCTCACCCCGTGGGTTCCAGCTCATTCTTGCTCCCCGCACCTCACACAGCCTCTTCTTTGGTTGTAGTTTTGATGTCATATATAAGAAACCATTCCCTAGACCAAGGTCATAGAGATTTACACCTATGTTTTCTTCTTCTAAGTTTTTTTTTTATTTTTTTAAAAGATTATTTATTTATTTATTTGACAGAGAGAGAGAGATCACAAGTAGGCAGAAAGGCAGGCAGAGAGAGAGGAGGAAGCAGGCTCCCCGCTGAGCAGAGAGCCCCATGCAGGGCTCGATCCCAGGACCCCGAGATCATGACCTGAGCCGAAGGTAGAGGCTTCACCCACTGAGCCACCCAGGTACTCCTTCTTCTAAGTTTTATAGTTTTAGCTCTTTTGTGCAGGTCTTTGATCCACTTTGAGTTCATTTTTGCATGTGGAGTGAGGCAGGGGTCCAGCTTTACTCCTTTTCATATTCTTCCGGCAACATTTGTTGAAAAGAATATCCTTTATGGGGATAAACTGTCTTGACAGCTGCCTTACCTCACATTCTCACCATCAACGTGTGCAGTTTCCAGTTTCTCAACACCCTTATCGACATTTGTTATTGTCTGTCTCTTCGATCATAGCTGTCCTACTGGATGTGAAGTCATGTCTCATTCCGGTTTTGATTAGCAATTCCTTAATGACCAAGAATGCTGAGCATCTTCTCATGGGGACATTAATTTTTTAAATAAATCTTACTTTTAAAAAAAGTTATTTATTTATTTGACAGAGAGAGACACAGCGAGAGAGGGAACACAAGCAAGGGAAGTGGGAGAGGGAGAAGCAGGCTTCACGCCCAGCAGGGAGCCCGATATGGGGCTCGATCCCAGGACCCTGGGATCATGACCCAAGCCAAAGGCAGACCCTTAATGACTGAGCCACCCAGGTGCCCATAAACTTTACTTTTTTAGAAGAGTTTCAGATTCACAGAAAAATTGCCAAGATAGTCCTGAGAGTTTGTTTCCCTATACCTCGTAACCAGGTTCCCCTCTTATTAACACCTTATATTAGGATGGTACATTTGCTACAATGAATGGTTCAATAATGGCACATTATTCTTAATCAAAGCCCATATCTTATTCAGATTTTCTTAGTTTTTGTCTAATATCCTTTTTTCTTCCTTCAGGATACCATTACATTTAGGCGTTGTGTCTCTTTAAGCCCCTCTAAGCTGAGACAGTTTCTCAGATTTTCCTTATTTTTAATGATGTTGACAGTTTTGAGGAGTACTGGCCACGAATTTCGTAGGCTGTTCTTCCATTGGGATTTGTCTGATGTTTCCTTCATGATTAGACCAGGATTAAGGGTTTAGGGGAGGAAGATCACAGAAGTAAAGTGCCATCTTCCATCGTCCTCACATCAAATCAAGGGTTTATATGGTCACTGAAACTCCCCCCTTGGCTGGTCAAGGCAGACACCCCCACCCCCCCACTCCCCGCTTCCAGGCAGTGTTATCAGTTTTCCCCTCTGGGAAGCTGCTTTCTTCCCCCTTCTACGCCATCCTCTTTGGAAGGCGGTCACTACAGGCAACCGCACTGAAGGAACGAGGTGTCTTTCTTTGTATCCACTCCCTACTCCTGGTTTCCCAGATTTTCAGAATTGCCAGCTCAGCTCGAGTCTAGACCGAGGCTAGGAGCCAGCCGCCACAGAGTCGAAGCTCGCTCCCTTCCCACCCCTGGGCTTTCCAAGGGAGAGGAGCAGCCCTGTGTTTTTGAATAGTTCACCTGTCGCTCGTCATCTCCTGGAGGCAGCCGTCCGAGTTCCCAGCAAAGTTCCAGTCCTGGCAGTTCTGCACAGCATTTTCTAAATATGCTTTAGTCCCCAACGCAGGAAAAGACAAACAAGCAAACAGAAAACAGTCATCGGATCAATAGCATGCACACACACACACACACACACACACGCACACACACGCACACACTCACACACACAGTGTGTATGCAGAGCGGGCCTTCCGCAAAACTCTGAAGCACACACAATTCAGCCTCAGTGCCCTTTCACTGCTCTTTCAGGCTCTTCCCAGAGGCCTGCGGGTCCCCGTGCTGACTGCCACACCCAGGCCTGACCCCACTGGCCCTAGATCTCTTGGCAGCCCCCCTGCCTCCTGAGCCAGGACTCCATCACAAACCGATTAGTAGTTCGGCTTGCAAAACTGTAGCCTGGGCCGGAAGGGTGGATGGAAACAGCAAACCTTCTCCAGCGGAGGAAAGAGGCCAGGGAGAATGGTTTGGCAAAAGCAATGATTTTGAGGCTATTTACCTGTCCTTTTTGGAGACCTTTGAAAGTTACCTACCTCTGTGCTTCCAGCCTGTAGAAAATGTAGGCATCACCTGGCGGTGAGAAATGGATTCTGCCTCCCGGTGTCTCCATGTCACAGGGGATCTGGGAGCTGCATTCCATGCAGATCCGCATTTCTGTCTCTCCCTCTCCAAGCCTGCTTTCAGTACCTGGGTTTCCCAATAGCCCCACCATGGCTGCCAGCCACCGTTGGCTTCTCGCGTTCCTAATCGAACTCCACTTTGGAGCTACAAGTCATTTCTCAGAAACTTGGGAAACTTTCCACTTTCTCCCTGTGTGAAGCTTCAGGAAAAAGGTTTATCTTCCCCTCTAGGCTTATTTTTACTGAGCTGAAGTCACTGGAGAAGCCATACAGAGACTGCGTTTTGATCAGACCGCTTTCTTTTCTTTTCTTTTTTTTTAAGATTTTATTTATTTATTTGTCAGAGAGAGAGAGAGAGAGCTAGAGCACACGCAGAAGCAGGCAGAGGCAGAGAGAGAAGCAGGCTCCCTGCGGAGCAAGGAGCCTGATACGGGACTCGATCCCAGGACCTTGGGATCATGACCTGAGCCGAAGGCAGAGGCTTAACCGACTGAGCTGCCTAGGCGCCCCAGACCTCTTTCAAATGCGGCAGCCCTTTAGCTGAATTTCAGTGACTGTGCTCAGCGATTTGCAAGAGAGAATAAAACAAAACAGAAGCCCACTCCCAGAGATTTCCCGTTGGTAAAAGTGCGGACAACACAGCACTTACCGTCTACTCTCACAAGTACATTGTCTCCTTGTTCCTTTCACGGATAATTATGGGCGTTCTGCACGGGGGCCCCTCACCTATGTTGGCAGCCACGCCACATGCGAAGCATAACGTGGTCCACTTTCCTTCAGAAGTTCACAATCCCATCAAGAGGCAAGGTACGTACATAATATGGTTAAATAACCTTATACAGTAACGGGACTGTGTTTTAAGCAAATGCTCTAAGATGTACTAATGGAGTTCTATGCCCAAATTCCAGTGCAGGAGGGGCTCCCACACATCCCAGAAGCAAGCACTTCTCGGACGCAGTGGGGCATCTTACAATTTAACTCCATTCTGACACTGTCTTCTCGGAGACAGCATCAGACGCCACAGGGTAATGGCTCAGTGCTGTATGACTACCCTCCCTGTTGACACCAATTAACCACGGCGCTTCTGACCCACCAGCCACAGACTGGACGTTCTACCAAATCCTCCTCAGGTCCCACTCATTAGCTAGAGTAATGCACAGAACTCAGAGAACTTTTACTCACTGGACTCAGGAACAGCCTGGTGGAAGAGATGGGTAGGGCAAGGTATGGGGGAAAGGTGTGGAGCTTCCCTCTCAGTCCAGCACACCACTCTCCCTCTCTCTCCCCATGTCCAGCAACACAGAAACTCTCTGAACTCTCTCCTTTTGGATTTTTATGAGGCTTCATTACACAGGCACGATGGACTAAATCACTGTCCCCTGGTGGATGAACTTAATCTCCAGCCCCTCTTACCTCCCAGGAGGTCTACAGGTAGAAATGAAACTTCCAACCCTCTATTCAAGATTGGTTCTCCTGGGTGGCTCATTTGGTTAAGCAACTGCCTTCGGCTCAGGTCACTGATCCTGGAGTCCTGGGATGGAGCCCCACATCGGGCTCCCAGCTCCACAGGGAGTCTGCTTCTCCCTCTGACCTTCTCCCCTCTTATGCTCTCTCTCTCTTTCTCTCTCTCAAATAAATAAATAAAATCTTTAAAAAAGAGAGAGAGAGGGATTGGTTCTCCTGGCTTGACAGTAAGGGCTGAATCGTATTCATATTTGTATCAACAGCATCTTATCTTGTATATGGCAGGACATGAGATCTAGAGGCAAGTGGGAAATGAGAAGACTAAGAAAGATCAGGGCCACTGGGGAGAGGAGCCAAGAGCCAATCAACCAAGCAAGAGAAGCGAGGTCAAGAATCAAACAAGTGTTAGCGGCACATTAGTTGGCAGAGGACCGACCAAAGTAGAGAGGAGGTATGAGCGGAGCTCTGTGGAGAAGCAGGGCCCTGGGCCTCAGGTCAGTCTGCGCCACGAAGCGCTAGCTAGCGCTTCCTAGCTAGCTAGGAACATGCCATCCTATGGCTCCGGCAAGCACCAGCGCTGGGAGGGCAGGAAGGCGGAGCACCACGTCCCATGGGAAGGCTCTGAGAAGCGCCCAGATGCTGTGGCCCCTGATGGCCACGTTGCTGAGAACACTCAGATCCTACAAGCCCGATGCAAGACACAGACTAAGGTGCATTTGTTGGAGACCAGAAGCATGAGCCCTGGGCAGCCAAGAGAGCACTTGGCTTTATTCCCCTTCCGGAGGAAATGTATAAGGACCTTGTGAGTTTCTCCAGCAGATTTTCCAGAACCTCAGTGAAAATTTGTTTCCTCTCTGTGCCCATCTCTTTGACAAATATACACACAATGGCCGTGACGAGAGTCTGTCTCTCGTGAACTCCCATCTCTCCATACCATCCCCTGTGAATGTTGATACAATATTTATTAAGGCTTAAATAGCACCGTTAAGTGCACGCGTTGATTTAGAATGATGGAGAGTGTCCACGGAAAGAAAAGGAATTCAGCCGCAGAGTAGGGACTCCCCAAAGGACAAGGAAATACATCATTAGCTAAAGACTCAAGCTAGCAAACGTCACCAGCAGGGAAAAGCAATTCTTGAATTAGGGCTTTCTTTACACCGATTGTTAGCACCAATTTTTTATAAATACATATTTTTTTTTGTATCTTTACTAAAGCAAATCAACATACAATGTATTTGCTTCAGGGGTACAGGTCTGTGATTCATAAGTCTTCTACAATTCCCAGCACTCACCACAGCACATACCCTCCCCAGTGTGTGTACTTTTAAGATATTCTAAGATAATACATGCATAGAGTTAAAAATTCAAACCACATGGTCTGGCATCAAATGAAAAGTACAGTCATCTGTCTCACCCTCCCTACCTCCACCCAAGTCCCACAGGTCGGAGGAAACCCCTGTTAACCCTTGGTATTTAATTCTTCCAGGTTTCTACCATAATTCTAAGTAATACGCCCAGATCTCAATTTCTGGACTTCCCGAGGGTAGAGAACATCAAGTCATTTCTGTTCTCTGGGAGAGAGGAAGAACTAACCCTACAGGTCCCCTCATCTCCCCCTCCTCTGAGTTTTGTCAGTTACGCCAGTGCATTTACTTCCTCTGTCAGTGGCCTTGATGCTCTTAAACACACACGCTTATACGTCATCCTCTATGTTCCACCTTCCCTACCCGGTATCTCTTGCCTCATCCCGAGGTCAAACGGGGAAAGCCACACCCTTCGCACGCCTTCCCGCACCCGGCTGCCAGCTGGAACTCATGGGAGCATTGCCTTTACCCTGTCAATTGTTCGCACATGCCTGCTTTTCTATACCATCAATTAAGGCTTCTGTTTTGATTATAAAAACTGGAATTAGTAACCATTTAATTATGACTGTGTGAATGTGATTGGGTGAATGTGATTCATAGTCATTAGTCACAGCAGAAATTGTGCGATTGGGGACACCTGGGGGGCTCGGTCAGTTGGGAATCCAACTCCTGATTTCAGGTAGGGTCAGGATCTCAGGGTTGTGAGATCAAGTCCCGTGTCAGGCTCCATCCTGGACATGGAGCCTGCTTGGGTTTCTCTCTCTCCCTCTCCCTCTGTCCTTCCTACCCCTTCCCCTCCCCTTACATACTCTCTCTCACTCTTTAAAAAAAAAAAAAAAAAAAGAAAAGGAAAGGAAAGAAATTGGGTGGTTAGATCCATTGAAAAATATGTCACTGATCCTCTCAAAGGAGAATGTCCCAAGGGCTAAGGTTAGATGGATTTTCTTCTATTCCATCAAGCACTCAAGATCGAGACACATTTTTTGCTACTTTGTGTTGAAGCAAAACTTTCTTCTCCAGGGGTGTCTGGGTGGCTCAGTCGGTTAAGCATCTGCCTTCGGCTCAGATCATGATCCCAGGGTCCTGGGATTGAGTCCTGCATCGGACTCCCAGATCAGTGGGAAGCCTGCCTCTTCCTCTCCCTCTACACCTCCCTCTCATGCTTGCTTGCTCTCAAAAAAAAATAAATAAAATCTTTTTAAAAAAAGTTTCTTCTCTAGTTTTTCATTAGTTTTCTTAGCATTTCTAATTGTTTTTTCTTGCCAAGAGGGGGAGAAAAAATACCTAACTCTTCTTCCTCATTGGGTTAAGAGCTCCCAGCTTCTTTTTTTTTTTTAAGATTTTATTTATTATTTATTCAACAGACAGAGATCACAAGTAGGCAGAGAGGCAGGCAGAGAGAGAGGAAGGGAAGCAGGCTCGCTGCAGAGCAGAGAATCTGATGTGTGGCTCGATCCCAGGATCCCAGGATCATGACCTGAGCTGAAGGCAGAGGCTTTAACCCACTGAGCCACCCAGGCGTCCCGAGCTCCCAGCTTCTTAATTGTCCTACCTATTAAAGGATCCCCATTCTAGTCTTGGAGCAATGTTTAGGGTTTACTTTCTTTATGTTTTAATTTGGGTCTTTAGGTATGCTGGAGAGGTCACCCTGGGATGCTTTCCATTTGAAATCTAGAAGAGTACCACTTTTCCTGGGCCCATAGCTGCTTCTCTCTCTCTCCTGTACTCGTGGGAGAAGACACCCTCAAATAAGTGTATTAATGAAAGATATCTTGGTACATAAAGATTCTGATCTGCTCTGAACCCAGCATGGTTGGAAAACTGTCTCTTTTAACTTCATACATACATAATTTAAGGATTTTCTAGCAGCCACATTAAGAAAGTTAAAACTTGGGACACCTGGATGGCTTAGCGAGTTCTCCCTCTGCCTTCGGTTCAGGTCATGATCCCAGGGTCCTGGGATCGAGCCCCGAATTGGGTTCCCTGCTCAACAGGGAGCCTGCTTCCCTTCCTCTCTCTCTGCCTGCCTCTCTGCCTACTTGTGATTTCTGTCAAATAAATAAATAAAATCTTAAAAAAAAAAAAAGTTAAAACTTATTTATTAGATATTTCACATTATTTTTCTCCTACTAAGCCTTTGAAATCTAGTGTATATTTTGTAGTTGTGGCATATTTCAATCTAGACTAGTTACATATCGATAGCCACACATGGCCTCTGGCCATTGGACAATGCAGGTCTAGAACTTTCTCTTTATCTTTGCGCTGTATCACTTCACCTAAAGATGTGGGTGTTTTTCCCACTTTCTTGCCTAGAAATTAGTATGACTTATAAATTTTAAAACTTGTGTTTTTCTGTTAGATGCTCATACCATAATTTACATCATCACTTCTCTCTTGTTCTTTCTTTCTGGACCTCTCATTACTTAAATGCTTGAGCTCTTGTACTGATATTTTCTGTCTTAATTTTCCTCTTTTTTTTTTTTTTAGGATTTTATTTATTTGACAGAGAGAAAGATCACAAGTAGGCAGAGAGGTGGGGGGAAACAGGCTCCCTGCTGAGCAGAGAGCCTGATGCAGGGCTCCATCCCAGGACCCTGAGATCATGACCTGAGCCGAAGGCAGAGGCTTAACCCACTGAGCCACCCAGGCACCCCATCCTCTCGTATTTTTCTTCTCTCTTTTTTTTAAGAGATTTCACTTATTTATTTATTTGAGGGGGAGTGCAGTGAAGAGGGGCAGAGAGAGATGGACAAGTAGACTTTGTGCTGTGTGTAGAGCCCAAGGCAGGGCTTGATCCCACGACCCTGAGCTCATGACCTGGACACTTAACCCGCTGAGCCACCCAGGCGCCCCTTCCTCTTGTATTTTCCATCTTTTCACCGTTTTACTCTGTTCTGAGAGAGTTCGTGAAATTCATCTTCAGCCATTGTATTTGATTTTTATGCTGGCAGTCGTATATTTTCTTTCCAATAATTCTTTTTGTTTCTGCAGGCTTCTTTTCGTCTCAGCCTGTTCTTTCTTTTTGGGTACGAGATCTTGGCTCTCTCTGAGGACTCTCATCAGATTGTTAAAACTTCTTTCATCAATTATACTTCAGTTGAAAACACTCTTTTCATTCCTGAGATATTTTTTACCTTTGGGTGTCATTTTTCACACCCGTCTTCTCCGTGTGCTGCTTGTTTCCTTCGCCTACTTGGATTGCCGTTGGTATTTACGCAAGAAACACTCAGCGGACTAACTCAGGAAGCCATGATGGGTTCCCTCCAGGAGGGTGTGCGTTTCCACACATGACCTGGCCCCTCACCTGCATCAGGGCAATGATGGTGGTTGATGGTGAACTTAGTTCCTGTGAACTGGCAGTTCCCTATACCCCTTCCCCTACTGGGGATTAAATGAATGGTTCAAGGCAGGTGTCTTATTCTAAGGGCCTGACTGCTAAGGGTCAACAGTGGTGATCAGCCTCCCTGCCAGCATCCAGGCTGGCATGCAGAGTGAGGCTCTGCCAGCTCTCCCAGAGAACTTTCCAGAAGGACTTTGATGATCCTCACAAAAGCAAAGTAGGCGTAGATAGCTCTGGTCACAGCCTTCACAAGCCAACAGCTTCCCATGTACAAAGTACTCATGCACCACCAGGAAGGCTGGCAAGACGAGACAGGGTCTACAGGAAAAGGTTGGGAATTATGAAAGGACCCTGGGTAATTAAGTCTCACACTCTTCTTTTAGAGATAAGGGCCCAGTGGCCCTAAAGGCAATGGGACTTGCCCATTTAGGGACAGAGCCAAAACTAGAGTGTCTCATACAATTGTCACATATCACCCGGCACCATGCCCTAACCCATGAAAGTCCTACTATTTTCAAACACTTCTTGGAGGCGTCCCTTTTTGATGATGCCAAGCTGGGTTTCGGGAAACTGACCTAAACCACCTCAAGCCCAAGAAGGCTTTGGACCCAGGGCACCTAGGTGGCTCAGTGGGCTAAGCCTCTGTCTTCAGCTCAGGTCATGATCTCAGGGTTCTGGGATCGAGCCCTGCATCGGGTTCTCTGCTCAGTGGGCAGCCTGTTCCCCCCTCTCTCTGCCTGCCCTCAGCCTCTCTGCCTACTTGTGATCCCCAAAGTCATGCAAGCATTGGCTGGGACTCAGAGCTTATGAGATATCCTTGGGGGGACCACTTCCACTTGTCCAGTGCCCAGGCCATTCTCCTTCCTGGGGACCTCCAGCATTCATTCGACGGAGTCCCTGAGTGGCAGGAGCATGCATCTCCATACTTTGGGCCAAAGCCCCAAACTGCCCAGCATATTCCAGGCCTGCACCATTTCCAAGGGGCCCTAGGGCCCTGCCAGAGAAGGGTAATGGCAGGAAGCCATAATATATTAAAACAGTAGATTAAAACAAACAAGAGCATTTTGGATCATATTACACATCACTTTCCCCACGTCTGACAACAGAAAAAAATCAAAGGCGGTAAAAGACAATCGTAGACCATAATGGTCTAATAACTTGGTGATAAAAGTGCTTGTGGGAGCAGCGTGGGAGCCGTCTGCTCCCGGTGCAGGAATCAAAGCTCTCCTCCAAATCCACAGTGGCGTGCTCGGAGGCATTACTGCTTAAGTGCTCGGTTAAGACTTCCTCCAAAATGCAGCACTCTCACTGGAGAATCATAATTAGGCCTCTGTTGTGGGCCATATTCACACATTGTGCGTCATCCTTAAAGATGACAGAAAAAAAAATTACCCAGGGCCATGTGGAGTGGATATTAGCTCTTCTACCATTGTCCTTTGCGGGGAAAAAAAAAAAAAAAAAAAATTAAGAATTCCCCTTCTAGACCCACAGCTTTCTGAATACTGAGCACGATGACTGTTTTTTGTATTGCAACTGAAGAGGAAAGGGGGAGGCACTGTGGGTATGGATGTGCTCACGTCCATAAGGAAGTAAGCGTGTCGGTCATTTTCTGTTCCTGGGGCGCTGTCAAACCCAAGGGAGACATATATTCCAGAAAACTCACAGAGGAAGTTCATCAGGAGTACTCCGGGCCAGAGCTGATTCAGCCCTGGAGCGTGTAATCTTCTGAAGACCCCTTTGGACTAAGAGTTTGCATGATGAGGGCTCCCAGCTCCCGGGGAGTCTGCTTCTCCCTCTGACCTTCTCCTCTCTCATGCTCTCTCTCACTCTCTCAAATAAATAAATAAAATCATTACAAAAAAAAAAAAAAAGAGTGTGCATGATGAACTAAAATGCCATGAAAAGGTCCAAGCGTTTTTCCATCACGCCTTCTTTTCTGCTCAAACTTCTCCCTGCAAACCCACTTCCTGTTCCTAAGTTTCTGCTCCTGAGGAACAACTTTTTTTTTTAAGAAATTGACAAACATATCTGCTCATTGCTCAGAGTGTCCACACCAGCCCAGCATGGGGGTACCTCTCCCCTGAAGACCCGTCTGTTCTCATCCCACCCCCTGGGGGAGAGGGGGGGTTGCACCTAAACCTGATCTCAGGCCATCTTTCTTTGCACTCGGAACCTGCCTACTGCTGTCATTTCTTCATGCCCTTCTCTTCCTTGGTTGTTTTCTTCCTACCTCCCATCACCAGGAGCACTTACAATTCCCACTGGCTCTTCTGGGACCCAATTTGGACCTTGGCTGTGTATTGCCTTAGTGCCCTTGGCTTTTTCATGGGCTGGTCTGCCTTCCTTGAACACGTGACAGTCTGTCCTATGGCACGTGTCTCTCACCAAACCCTCGCTCAGTGCTCACAGCAGACTCTCAGTCCATCGTTGTGCAGTTGACTGAGTTGCTGAACCCAGCCACCTGTCATCTGGAGACCTGGGGCACAAGGACAGCAAAATCTCTAGACCGTGCCTGAATTTAATTTCTGCAGTTCATTTCTTCTTGTGCTGTAACCTCCCACCCTTTTCCCCCCAAAACCATTTTCTCCCCATTTTTATAAGACCTGGGGGAAAAAACAGTCCACCTTCTCCTCTCCTGGCTTTGGCAAGACGTGAATATGAGCAAAGAGAGACACAATCATGGAACGGGAAAATACAAAAGGCCTTATAATCCTCATGGTGCTTCCAACCCTAGGGCGTCCATCGTTGCCTGGACATCATCATGTGTGTTTTCTGTACAAAAACGATGAGCACTTTGGCATCTACTTTTGCTTTCCTTTCCTCACTTTTGTGAGCCACCAAAGCATTTGTAGAATGTTTCAGAATCTGCGAAACCACTTCACACAGATCTATCTCATTCGATTTTCGTGACGACTCTAGGTGCCCGGTCACAGATTATTATTTCCATCTTAGAGCTTCTAAAATCTGCCCTTTAATAAGAGCCTCACAGTTAATAAAGGAGGTATCACAAGTCTGTGAAAAAGGGATACATTGTTCAAATGTGATTTTAGGAAAACTGGCTCTCCAGGGGCAGGAAACATCTAAACCCTCATTTCACATGACAAAATAAAATAAATGCCAGACACGTCGAAATTACAATACCCAAAAATTACTTTAAAAATTACTCTAAGAAAAGGTAGGTAAATATTGACTTATCCAATCTCTGCATTGAGATCGAGTAAAGCATTTTTCCAAGCACAAAACAACACAGGGAGTCCTAAGGGAAAAGACTAACGGATTCTATCACACAAAGATTTTAAACGTCCAGATATAAAGAATAAAATAAAAGCAAACAATAAACTGGAAAAGTGTGAGCCCTACGCATAACAGGCAAAAGACTAATATTCTTACTACATAAGATATCTGTATAAATCAGTAAGAAAACAAAATTTAAAAATGGGTAAAGGCTATGAAGAGACAATTTACAGAAGAGGAAATAGAAATGCCTGCCAAATTCACATACGAAAAGCTATTCAGCCATAAAAAAGTAATCTGAGAAATTAAAGACAGTCGCCAGATACAGCCTCTTGCTTATCAAATTAGCAAAAACGATAGGAAGATTGATGGCACCAGATGCTACAAAGGTGTAGTGAGAGAGGAATATAAATCGTATGACCTTTCTGGAAGTTGCTTTGGCAATGGGCTTCCAGAACCTTGAAAATAATCATACTCTCTGCCCTGGTAACTCCTCTTTAAGGACTCAGTCCTAAAAAGTGATCAGAAATGTGGGCTGCAGTGTCCGTACAAGGCATTCTTTAGAAAGTAATTTACAACAATAAAATACAGAAACAAAGTCCCCCAAGAAGAGAGTCGTTGAGATTCTGACATTTCAACAGAATGGACTATCGTAACACCATTAACATTTTGGAATCATGTCGGTGGCGAGGAAGACATTCCTCACATAGTCAGAAAAAAATAATTGAGATAATCCTCAGTGTTTTTCATGAAAAGATCTGGAAAAGGTAAATGGCATAATGGAACGCAACCTCTAGTCACGTGACTCCACCTCCGCTGTTCCCTCCGCCCATCGTGCTCCCTCATTTCACAGAGGAAAAAAGATCCTATGCAGCCACAAAGCCCGCCTTACTCTAAAATCACTTCCAAGTTGGTGAATGCACATGGTTGCAGTTACAGTTACTAGAAACTACCTCTAATTAGTCCTCACGAGTGCTTCTGTGTTCTGCCTCTTCTGTTTACCATTATTTAATATTTAAGTTCCCATGTATCAGTAGAGTCAACAAGAATATCACTTTATTTCTTTAAGCTTTTATTTATTTATTTATTTATTTATTTATTTATTTATTTGAGAGAGCATGGGGAGGAGAGAGAGAGAGAGCAAGCGAGCACAAGTGGGGTGAGAGGTAGAGGGAGAAGCAGACTCCCCAGTGAGCAGGGATCCCGACACAGGACTCAATCGTGGGACTCCAGGATCATTACCTGAGCTGAAGGCAGATGCCCAACAGACTGAGCCACCCAGGCACCCCCATGCATGTCCTTTTATTGATGTGGCAGTCATTGCTATGCGTTCACCAAACCCAATTGCCCTGACCCTCTGGGCGTGTCGTGAGACCACATTCCCCAGCCTCGTAGTTGGGTGAGAACAGATGACTGCCTTCTGGCCACTAGAGTGTGGGTAGTCATAATCCTGCCCCCAGAACTCAAGATCTAGCTCATGAAATCTCCCTTGTTGTCCTCTGTCATCCCTTCCTTCCCTCATGCACCTACCAAATAGAGAGAGGAAATGATGTAGCCCATAATTGTCAGGGGCCCCGGTCCCTGAGTGACTCTGTGGAGTGGACTCATCTGACCCACACAGGACTGTGATGTGGGCAAGAAAACGGCCTTTGCTGTGATAAGTCACCCAGCTTTGATGTGGTTTGTTAAAACAGTTCCCCTATCCTGACCCTGACCTTAGCTACTATCCTCAGCTGCTTGGCTGTTACTGGAACAGATCCGTCTGCTTAACCACTGCTCTGTCTTGGGCGTGTTCATGGGGGCTAAATAATGCCACGATTACATTCGAACAAATTTTGGTTTCTCATTTGCTCCTCTGGCTCAGACTCCTCGAGCATATTCTCCAGAGGGGATGGGGGGGCGGGGGCGCTACCAGTATGCTGCCAAGATTAACTATCTCACAGCTCCTGTTGTGCCAGGCGGCTCCTAGAAATCCTGGAACGAATGAATGCCACACTGGCAGTGCACTGTGTTTCTCCGCATCCGCGGTCACACTGGGTTTTATTATTTTTACTTATGTTTGTTAATTCCTCAGCACCCATTAGAAGGTGCGTGTCGAGAGATTTTACTAAGGTCCCTTACACTCGCAATACCTATGGGAGCTCCTCTCCACTCCGTATGAGGCAGAAAGTGTTTTGTCCTACCGACCTCACCCTACTCCTTACCCTTTGGCCTGCCCACAGACACAGGCCGCTGCGGCGACCTTCTGGGTCCCGCATTAGGAAAGTGATGACACTGCAAAAGGCAGTAAAAGGAATCCAGCTTTTGCTTCTACATTACAAAATAGGCTTTTGGAAACTCACAGCAGAGACTATAGTTTTAAGGGTGGGGGAGAAAGCTTTCTGTGTTTCAAAGTGTGGCTTTTGAGTGTAAGAAGCCTCAGGCCTGAAGGACTCCGGGCATACTGGTGAGACATAAATAATAGATTTGGAAGAATACGTGATCAGTCAGCACCAGACAGCTCTGCCCCAGGCTAGATAAAGTTTCTCGGGGCTGAGGCAGCGGGGAGGTAGAGAGGAAGAGAGGGCTTAAATGGCGGGTCCCAAAGGCAGAGGTGTGTGACAGGAGCCCTGAGGGGCAGATTGTAGCCAAGTCCCAGGGGCTCCACACGTGCCCAGGCAGTCGGGGACAGGGACGGGGGGGGGGGGGGGGGAGAGACGGGGGGGGGGGGCAGCGTGCATTCAGGAAGTGTCCATGCACGCCCACTGTTCTGAACACGGTGAGTACTGAGAGACTGAGCCCTTGCTCTTGTGGAGCTGACATCCTAATGAGGGAAAAAGACAATAAACAAAAACATATGGCTTATACACACACACATACATATATTGGGTTTATATCCATATGCATTTCCACATACATACGGTCAGTGGTGACAAGTGCTCAGAAGACGAAACAGGACAAAGAGGGATGGATGACGCTGTTATTTTAAATAAAGTGCCAGAGAAAGCCTCTCTGAAAGTGTGACATTTAAACAGGGGAGTGGGAAGGGAATCATGAGCGTATCTGGGCATAGAGCATTCTAGAAAGTGGGAACAGTGAATGCAAAGGCCCTGGGGCAGAAGTGTGTCTTGGCGTAGATCTGCAAGGAGGCCACTCTGGGGATGGATTTAGAGAGACAGAGAGAGGGCGGGAGAGAGAGATGAGTCAGAGAACTAGCAGAGAAGCAGAATACAATCAGCTGCTCTGGTCAGAAAGGACAGAGGGAGCCTTAATACTGGGGACTCTCTCCTCCTTTTCTAGAGCAGTGTCTACTTTTCTGGCGAGGAAGAGCCAAGGCAATGAGGGTGGGGTGTCACAAGAGGGAATGTCTGGGCTGTAATCACATCAGATGTGACCTATGGCCCCAAGGTGTGCACAGTATCCTCCGGGCTCCTCACTGCCAGGTCATTGCCCACTGTCCTCTCCGGAGCTGCTCCATGGTCTCTCCCCAGCACACGCAAGACAGCTGGCCTCTCCCGTACCTTGTGATGGGTGCTCGCAGGGTGCTAAGCCAAATCTGCAGGAGAGACTGGTCTTTGCACCCTGCTCCCCTCCTCTGCTCTGCACCCTCGTTAGCTGCCTCTGCCCACGCTGCCGTGTGCACCGGGTTCCGACACCCCCGACCCTTCCCTGGATTCCTGAGGAATTCAGACTAAAGCAATCGCATTATGTGAAGAAACACCATGTACATCAAAATGGAATAACCCTCCATGGAAATGAGTTGTAAGTCAGTCTCTGATTAAGTGAATGTGGAAGGGGAGGGTTTGGGGGTTTTTTTGTTTTTTTTTTTGTTTGTTTGTTTGTTTTTTTAGCAGTTTCTTACCTATTTTTCTACCAGAGAAGGTGAGGGCACACATGCGCACACGCACGCACGCACACCTGCATCCTCCCAGAAAAACAGGGCTAGGGAGTCTGGCACCAGCTATCGACAGATTGCCACTCCTGCTCTCAATGAACTGCCAGCCTGGGCCTCCTTTTCACCTCCAAGGCCATTTGGCATCACCCCATTCATCTGCGCAGACTGTCAAATTCTCTCTCGCGGACTTCTCCCGTGACCTTCATTTTATTCTCTGCTCATGCCTGAGTGTGGCAGCTGAACCGGATTGATTCAAGTTTTAGCCCTGTCTTGTTTTAATTCAAGAGCTAAGCGGAGCATTTGAATGAACTCGCAGCCTGGCCCGCTGTCAGGGTTCCAAAGTCTGGTTCACGGTGCTCCCTCGGCTGCACCCCTCTCCCCGCCCCATTATCCGTGCTCTGTCTCCAGGTTGGCTTCTGGGTGATGTTCACGGTTCACGGTTGGTTAAAAATGACATCATCGGAGTGACCGAGAGTAGATTAATGTTCATTTCCATCTATCCATCCATCACTGGAGTTCCTGGGTTCATTAAGTGTGCTCCAGTCACAATGTCCCTCCGTTTCCCATAATTCATCGAGGGGCCTAATGAACTAGAATGGAGCTTGTCAGTTTCCCCCGGTTCTGAGTAGAAGGGACAACGGTTCTTCCGTGCCAGGCGGCTTCTATCCTAGAGAGAGAACGTGAGGGGAGGCGGGCAGAAAGGTCTGGCACGGTGACATAAACACATGGTGTGCTCATTCATCACGGCCATTTACAGACACCGCGATGAGCTCCCACCCGGCCGGGGATGCTCGACTCACACCTTCTTCTTCTGTCCTTGGTCTTCAGTCTGATTGCTCCTTTTCAGATAGTCACCTGGTCCCTCCGTCCTGTTATCTTAGGGCTGGGTCAGGCATAAAATGTCACATCCAGGCCCCCATTGAATTCTCAAGACTCTGCTCATCCCCCTACCCATTTCTTCAACTCACCAAATATTTATTATTTGCCTTGTATGTGACAGGCCCTGTGCCAGGTGCTGAGGTATTCTAAAACCTGCAGGGGATCTTGGTTTTATTCAGGTTCGGGGAGACCAACAGACCAGGCAATGGCCAGCACCAAAAGAGAGCTCGCTGTGGCCCTCCCAGCAGCCCGACAGGTGCCAGGCTGCTGCGGTGGAATGCCACACAGCCACACAGCAACAAAAAAGAACAAGCTGCAAACACGAGCAGAAGCTGGGATGAATCTCTGGGAGCAAGGACGAGTGTGAGAAGACAGGTGGGAAAGAGATCGCCTGCTGCAGAGTTCAAGACCATCTAGGGGCGCCTGGGGGACTCTGTCATTTAAAGGTCTGCCTTCAGCTCAGGTCATGATCCCAAGGGTCCTGGGATCGAGTCCCACGTCGGGCTCCCTGCTCAGCAGGAGCCTGCTTCTCCCTCTACTGCTCCCCCCGTACTCGTGCTCTCTCTTGCTCTCTCTCTCTCAAATAAATAATATATAAAATCTTCAAAAGCAAAAGAAAAAAAGAACCTCTAAAATTTAGAGAAGTCAGAGTCATGGTTACCTCCGGGTGGGTGGGTATTGACTTCGGAGGGAACCCTCCAGCAAGCTAACTGGGTTATTTAAGGTGCTCTGCGTGGTTGTTACATGAAAGAATGCAAATGTAGAAGGGAAAAAAAAAGGAAAAGATAGTTCATTATCTACAGTTGCTAACAGGAGGAGGGGCACCGCGCCGCACCACGTGGGGCCACACAGAGAAGCACCAGGGTCAGTCAGAAGACAGAAGGAGCAAGTGGAAAGTCATGGGCAAAAGCCCTTCTTGTGGTTTTTGTGGGAAGGAGTGGGTGAGGTAGGGTAAACAGCTTAGCAAGCTCGAGGTTGGATAGTTTCAAGCATTTCAGCAGGCTCTCAGCTCTAGGGGTGGTTCCCACTCCTCCCATAGCTGGCCCTGGAGTGGGTGATTTGGGGCAGGAGGATTGGTTGGAGTATATGGATTTGGGATTGGCGGGTTTGCAGGTAAGTTGTTTGCTGTCCCTGGGAATTAGCTAAGGCTAGGAGGGGCAGTCCCTGCCTGGGTCTGCAAGGCCCCAAGATGTCAAAGCATCATAAAACAGAGAAAATTAAAGATGTAATTAATACACAGGCTCTCCAAAAATGACAGTCTCTGCCCTTGAAGAAGTCACAAACCTCAAAACAAAAACCATTGTGGTGAAGTTTGCTACCATAATGGCCCAAGAAGAGGTACCAGTCACATTTGGGGATGTCTGCCCGGCTCACAACCTGCCACTCCTAGGAAATACACCCCAAATCTAAAGGAGTAGTGATCATCAGGTTTGTAATTCGTGACTTCACCCTCCCCCGCACCCCCTGCCGTGGCTAACCGGATCCAACTAGCCAGCCAATCCCATGTCCTCTCTCATTAATCTGGAATCGACATCCAGAGACCACAGACCTCTTGTGGGTGGGAATCGTAACCATTCATCCCAAGAACCTGCAGAGAGTCTTACCTCACCATACAGACCGGTGATCCCCAGCCCTGCAGGCCCATCAGAGCCATCTGGGGGGCTTGGAAGAAATACGTACACCTGGGTCTCAACTCGAGCCCCTGACATCACAATCTCTGTGGCTGGGGGAGCTAGTGTCTGCACCCCTGCTCCCAGGCTGACTCCCTTCACAGCTGCAGCAAATCTGAACTCCCTGACACTCTCAGACCCCCAGAAGCACCACTGTGTGCAAGTGACACGGGACTGGGCTGTCACTTGCATGGCTAGCCCCCGTATCCAGGGACTCATGGGACATGGGCGCGGGGAAGCCAGGGGGATGCTCCATCACCGTTCTCCCACTAAGGCTTCTAATAAAATGAGCGTCCATCAGAGGAAGATGTGTGGTGCACCCAAGAAGTCGATATGTCAATTAACCAAGAGACATTTTTAGAGAGGGGGGATGGAGGAGAGGAGTCCCGGCCGAGCTGCAGGAGAGGTTGGATGCCGAGGGGTGGAGGTACACGCTCATGGAAACACACACGCACATGTGTAGTCTGTCTGGTGGAGAGGAGGAGACCGAGCGTGATACACACGGAACCAACAGCACCCCGCGCAGTTAGAAAAGAAAAGCCACTCTGATGTGGCTGGTCCAGGAGGACTGCCCGGAAGTGGGGGGATTTAACCTGGTCTTTTGAGGAAAAGTAGGTTTCAGACAAGTGTTAAAGGCGGGGGGCCCGTGGGCCTGGGTAACGAGCCGGGGGCTTGAGGGAGTTCTCCCCCCCTCCCCGCCGTGCTGTGGGAAGCCAGCCCCGCCAAAAGGCGTGTTCTCTGGCCTCTCTCCAGCCAGCTCCCAGAGCTCTGGTCAAAGGAACAGTTCCGATGTTCATCACTCTCTAGCAGACTCAGGGTTTGCCCCTTTTTCCCATCGAGCAAACCAGAAAAACTCAGGGATTTAAACTGCCATGAGTCCAGATCCAGGAAAGCACAAGGACCCAAGCGTGGCCTCTGATCTCTGGGAGAGCAGCCCGGTGGTCTCAGAAGAAAGGACACCCGGGGACTCCCCCCGGGGCAGACGCCACCTTTGAAAGGCACAGGTGCATCAAACACTTGAAACTCAGCATCCTCACCTGCAAAACACCTACTCTGAGAGGCAGGAACAGACAAGAGTTTTGTTCCTCTGGCTTAGCTCTTCCCAGAATCCCTCAGTGCCTGGGGGGCCTGGAGTAAGGAAAAAACCCGGCCACTCCCAAGAAAATATGCACAGGCCATCCTATGCACATGTTTGCAAATCCCTCTCCAGTTTGAGAACCAGCCAACCCAGTGAGAGCCATCTTCCCTCCCCACCTCTTCTCATTTCTATCAGCTGCCCCCGGCCCTCCCTCCTCCCTCTTGCCACCCCACCTGGACCCCTCACTCCTCAGCGGCAGTCCATTCTCAAGAATTTAACCTCAAACTCTCAAATCTGGATTTCTAAGGCCTTCAAACCCACAGCCTCCATCTGAGTTACAGAGCAGGGGTGTCCCCTTTCCTTGCCCTTGGGGGGAGCTCAGATTTCTACACACCCTTTAAAAAAAAAAAAAACAAAACCCTTCCCTCCATTTGGGCATGAGAATTAACATCTGGGGACAGATGTCTCTGGGCCACCTTTGTCCTGGGGCTCCGTCTCCCCCTATGTGCAGTCCAGAGTGGACGCTGACCTCTCTCCAAGGACGACCCCTCCCCCTGCTCCTGATCCTGTTTATGGGCTTTTTTCCATGATGGCAGCTTCTTTGCAGCTGGAGGCTTTCAGCCTCGCTCAGCTCTGCTCCTTTCTGCTGCGGAGGAACATTTCCCATGCCACTGGGGAGCAGAAATGCTCCTCCCATGCATTTTTGAAAGACCTCAGAAACCTCTGCATAAATCAGAAGAAGTTCATTTATGGTTTTAGAATATTCTGGATCATTTATTTGGTGTCAAGGTGCCTGAGCCTGAGCCTTCCCTTTTCAACCCGCGCCCTGCAGGGCTCTTCTGCATTTCCTTTGCATGATTGTTTTGGTTTGCCCTGAAATGCAAGCCAGCCACAGGGAGACCTTTATCATTATTCCGAATAGATTTTTCTCCTTTCTAATGACAAACTCTTTGGAGGTTTGACACGGAGCCAGTGCCTTTTCCCCTTTTAAAAACCAGCAGCTCCTCCAGAGCTCTTCCTCCCCAGCCACGCAGGCCGGGCTCTCAGATTTCAGCCTGTCCTTCCTGAGAGTTGGAACAGCACCCAGACATCCTCCCGGTGACTTCCTGCTGCCTTCATGTCACCCAGGGCAGGCAGCCTAGAGAAAGGCGCCCCAGATTGTGGGGACACCCTTGGAGAATGGCAGCTTACCCCGACAGCTTGCAGATTTGGCATGCTGACCTCCTGGGGGCTGTCCTACCAGAAATGCCCAGAGAAACGAAACACGCAGCTGACATTTTTAGCAGTTTGCACAATGGCTATCCCTACTCCACCCCACCCCCAGGCTTTTTTTACAACCTTCCCAGCTATGGATTGACGTTTGGATGGCCGGTGTTCCCTGCTTTTTGCTCTCTCAGTATTTCCGCTACCCCAGATCATGTGACGGAGACCTAAACTCCTGTCCTCAGAGGACAATCAGAATGACACCTTTAGCGTTTGTGCTTGATTTTATGGCCTCGTGATCTTGTGCCCTTTGGAGTTCAAAGGTCACATCAGGCAGCAGGCAGGAAGGTTTTTGATGTAACCTCTGAGCCCCAGAAAACAAAAGGCCAGAGGCCCACAGAGACAATCCATCTAAAAATGGCCATATAGAGAATGCAACTCAATCAGCCTGGACCATGCAAATCACCCAACATTTTTATGGAGCGCCCTGATAAATTCAAACTTATCAGAAGAAGGGACACAAGCCCCACAATCCCAGTACATAAATCAAAGCTTGAGAAAAGCAAAGAAATGAGTTTACAACCGGTTCAGAATGGAAGGATTTGCAAGATGTGATTTATAAATTGTCTTTCTCCCCCCTCCAACCACACACAGGCATGCGTGCATGTGGGGCGCACGCGCGTGCGTGCACACACACACACACACACACACACACATACACACTGGTCAGTACTATGCCACTGTTTGAAAATCAAGCATTTTCTTTTCTAAAGGCTTGCCCAGCGCTAAGTTGGACAAATCAGTGAGACCCATCAAAGGCCAAGTGCTTCCTCCTTTGCCGCCGGAACCATCCTCAGAAACAGGCAGTAAGTCAGTAGAGCGGGCAGCGGACAAGAGAGATGAGGACTTGTCCCATTCTGTAGAACAGATGTCACCTCCCATATGACACAGAGTGTCCTTCCACAGCCCTCAATCCCTGACACACGTGCCCCCAGGCAAAGGTCAGATTCATTTTTGAATTGGTTAGGCTGTGGAGCAGGTCGGCCCCCTGTGTTCCATGACTATTACAGTTTTACTTCTCCAAGAAAGAAACACCTACGAGTGTGTGTCTAGCCTGGCAGAGAAGATGCTGGCACTGGGACATAGGCCTTTAGAACTTTGCCAAATGAGTCAAGAGGAGCGAGAGTGGTGTTCAGAGAACAGACCACAGGCAAAGATGGGCCTTACCCTTTTAGACGAGGACTGGGTTTGTGGCTAAAGCGCGCGTCCTCTTCTACGGCGAGACTGAAGCGGTGTGCGGGAGCTCCCAGATTCCCAGCACCGATCCTCCGTGTGGAAGAAGTTCTCTCCGCCCTGTCTCACCCAGGCTCGTCCTCCTCTTTCCAGTTTTCGTCAGACTGTGATTTCGCTGGGAGGGAATACATCGTTGGCTCGATCTGAACAGTAGCACAGCTGCGTTTGATAAAAATGTGCCCCCAACACCGGAACCCAAAAGCAACGTCAGATGGGATTAGGAATTCCCAGAAAGAAGTGAGGAAGGACGAAGCCCGGTCCTACAGCTGGAAGGCCTTGAACAGGCCACCCCGCCTGCCCCCAAGCTTCACTTTCTTCATCTGTAAGTTGGAATCACGCTCCTTTCCTCTGCGTAGACGCTACCCCAAGGGTCCAGACAGCACCGTATTGGCTCACGATTTCTCTGGTTCTGGACACTCTAATCTGGGCACAGGAGAACAGACTAAACCACTATTTCTGTAACCCTGTTCTCCCACTCAGGACTTCCACAGATTATATCCTTCTCATAGAAAACTGCAACCACGGAAACCATTTTCCAAGTGATAACTGAGCAGCAAACATTATTGTTAAGTGGGCCACAACATCCTCTGGGCTCTTCTGGAAGCCCATCCCAAGGTGTGGACAGGAACTAGTTGAGAGCTGGTGCAAACTGAGGTTCCAGAGCCTCATAGTTCCGGTTGGGTCTGCCGGACAAGGGCTCCAGGCCGTTGTGGCTGGAAAGGCCAGGGGTCTCTTCATTAGATCACCGACTTTCTACCCATTCCATAGACACTCTGACACTTTATCCAGTTCCACGGGGGCCCGCAGGAGGTCACATGGCTGGCTGGGAAGCATCAGGCTGGGAGTTGGACTTCTCCATCACCAGGCCGTAATAATCCTATACTAGCGAGTGGTTACTGTGGCCCAGGGCGTGGGCTATCTATGAGCTACATCGGCTCATCTCTGTGACCGTGTTATTCTCCTCGTCTCAGAGATGAGGAACCAGAGTCCTGAGAAGTTTGATGGCTCAGATCTCACACCTGGTCTCTGGGGAGGCAGGATTGGGTTCCAGGCCCGTGCTTGTCGCCACCCACCTCAGCCCTGAGACCCCATTTCTATGCTCTGACCATACAGTGCTGTCTCATAAGGGGGATATGTGAACTCAGCTGATCCTAAGGAGAGTGGGGGGTGTGGAGGGGGCTGAATGGTGTCCTCTGGAAAGACACGTCTGTGTCCTAACCCCCCCAGAGTCTGCGATGTGACCTATGTTGGGAAAAGAGTCTTTGCAGATCATAATTAAGGATCTCAAGGTGAGACCATCCTGGATTATCTGGGGCAGGCCCTCAATCCAGCGACAAGTGATTCTTATGAAAGAAGACCCAGAGAAGGCCGAAGGCCACGTGAAGACAAGGCAAAGACTGAAGCGATGCAGGTACCAGCCAAGGAACATGCTGGAGCCACCGGAAGATGCAAAGGTTCTCCCCAGAGCCTCTGGAGGAAGCGCAGCCCTGCCAACACCTTCATTTTGGATTTCTGGCCTTCAGAACTAGGAGAGAATACATTTCCGGATTTTTTTTTTTAAGTCATTCAGTTGGTGGTACTTTGTTACAGCAGCCCCAGGGAACTGAGACAGCGTTTCTTGTCAGAAGTGTTGTGTCGTCAGCATTTTCTGTCAGAAGTATTGTGTCATCAACATTTCTTATCAGAAGGGTTGTGTCATCAGCATTTCCTGTCAGAAGGGCTGTGGCGTCAGAGCGCCTCCCGTGAAGCCAGAGCAGTTCCTTAGGTTTCTGAGGCCACAGCCGTGGGTTCTGTCAATGTGAAATCTCCGTCCTTCCAGGAAGCGCGAGAGCTAGAAGGGCCATGTGGTAAATGAACGCCAACCCCAGCCCAGGCCCCGACCTGCTGTCCTCAGGCCCCTGACCATTGCAAAGCTGCCAGGAGTGGCTCTGGGGACTATTATTCCATGTACTTCTTGCTTAAGGGCACCCAGTTCCTTTCTCTTAGGGAGACTTGGCAACTGAACCCAGACTCGTTCTAGCCTGAGTCAAAAATGTAGATTTACAAATTAGCCAGCATGGGCGTATGTCGGAGGAAGGTTCTTCACTCCGTGGAAGCTTTCCTTTAGATTCCAATCCCTCCCGAACAGCCTTGCAAGGTCACTCGATTTACAAAACTCACTTCCCGTGCAAATGTTTAGGATCACGCCTCTCAGGAAAAGCTTGGTCCATGGTGCGGACTGCCTGCTTGTTCACGCTCAATGTCCGGGTTCTGGGGTGAAGGGCAGAGGGGCGCACTGGGGGTGACACAGTTCTGGGACCGAGCTCAGCACAGACCCGGCGGGACGCAGCTCCTCATTCCCGCTGCTGGAGGGGGTCATCCTTCCCTGTGCCCCTGCTTCTCACCTGTAAACCGGAAGGGCCACCTGCCCCAAACAAGGACAGCTGAGGAGAGATGGCACGGCTTGCCCCTTGCACCCTGCGCTGTGGACATAGGCGCTCATTCGATTGTCGCCCCTCGGACTTTCTTCCAGGGATCCCCAACCTTTCTCGGGTAGGACGCAGGCCACACATCCTGCTTTTGCTGGTGCTGGTGACGTGACCAGCCTGGGGAGTGCGGCCGCCTGGAACCACACCTGGCCACGCCAAGGGCTGGGGGACCAGTAAGCAATCAGAACACCGAGAAACCTGCCCCAGCACAAGAGTCACGAGGCTCTGCCCTATAAAGCTTATTTTCTGCATGTATTTAATATTTAATGAACCCAATTTTTAAAAAAGTGATACAGTTCCAATCCTCAGAAGCAAATCTTAAGAAATACAAAAATATTTCAAGATGCCTCCTCCCAAGCAGATAAAAAGAGAGTGAAGTTTTTTTTTTTTTAAATAGAAGCTTATGCCATGGGTTTTGATACAATGAGATCACTGAAATAAAAAATTATCCAGGACTCTGCTCCTACCTGTGAATCACGTCGACAATGAACCACTTTGCCTTGGATGCTGGAAAAAATCCTTGTGGACGTACAGTTTGGGGAACAAATAAAAGCCCCACTTTCCTTCACTTTCGGGACGGAAACCCCCTTCCTCCCCCCACCAACCCTCTCAACCTTCAGGTGAGCGCACGCGCACGCGCACAGACGCAGCCACGTGTGCACGTGCGCGTCCTCGTGCACACGTGCACGTGCGCGTCCTCGTGCACACGTGCACGTGCGCGTCCTCGTGCACACGTGCACGTGCGCATGCCCCCTCCCCCCCACAAGGAACCAAGAAAGGAATGAAAGGAGATCGGTAATGAGAGAGCCCACTAATGGATTGGCTTAAGTATAGAACAACATCCCATCACTGTTCTAGAAAATAATCAATCAAGCACTTAATTTTAAACATAAAAGTAAGCTGCCAGGAGACTGTTAATAGATAACCAAATAAATTAACAGTGGTAGGTGGGATTTGAAACCAGGTCAGATTTCCCTCTCCCCCACGCTCCCAGCCCATGCATATAAAGGGTTTCCCCAGCTTGGCACCTGATCTCACACTGTTTCAAAGCGAAATCTCCTTTTAGCCAATATCCCCTCTCAGCGGGCTCGTCACTTCAGGGAATTGTCCTTTGTGCGTCTTCCATAAATTTTATAACACCGCTACTTTAAAATATTGATGGGCAACTTGGCCTTGGCCCAGACCCGCAGTGGGTTAGCGTGGACATGAAAACCTTCGGGAGCATAGAAGCAGGAAGGAACATATCCCCTGCTGACCTTTCTTAAAGGGACAATTGTGTGAGTGCGGTGGTTACCTGAGCTGGAGGCCGGCCCGGCTTTGATGGCGGTCCTGCCCTCTGGGAGTCCATCTCAGAGGCACGAGGGGACAGGAGGGTGTGTGGGACACACACAGGCATTGCTCAGGTACCCGCAGACCCGTAAAGGGTAAGTGAAATGCACACATAAGCCCCCAAGTAGTTCTAACCCGAGACTCCACTTTCTCTCAACGCTCAAACTCTTTGCAAAGTTATTGACGAATAAGCATTGACAGCTTCAGAGTCTGTCTCTTCTCCCTCTACTCGTGACCTTCTCAGGGCAAGTGACCAAAAGTAAATGCAACAAGGAACATCAAAGGCAGGACTGGAGAATTGATCTCGGATTCCTGGAGGCTCCGGGAGTGCTCTGAACTTCAGCGATGACATCCATTCCACCGTCACGCTCTCTTCTAATGTCCCCCGAACAACAACCCAGAAAATTCCACCTCCTAGAATAGTCACCACTGAGACCAATACGGCAATTGTCTGCTAATCAAATGAATAACAGCAACAGCTGTCATTTATGGGGCCTTTCTCTCTCTCTCACACACACACACACACACACTGAGCACCACACTGTAGTAAATACATTATGCATGTGATTTCATTGAATCCTTTTTTTTTTAATCTGCAAAAATATCCTTTGATTCAGAATATCCACTTCTAGGAATTCTTCTCCTAGAAGAAACTGAGGATACGTCCAAAGATTCTGTTTATAAGGGTGTTTATCCAATTTAAGCAAAAAATTAAAATAAGAAAAAGTTCCAACAGTGGACAGGTGGTAGAAGAATTACAAGGTATCCGTTCGATATAATACTGTGTAGCCATTTAACACTATGCTGTGAAAGAATATGTATTGACCGATAAAATATGTCTAGGAGGGAGTGTTCGGTAAGCAGAAGAACAGTAGGAACAATAGGACTATATTTACGAAATTACAGAATGTAATACATATAATGCATAAAGTATGTGATGAAATTCATCAAAGTGTCATAGATCATGGGTGGTTTTTTTCATTTTATTTCTCTTAATTTCTAATCTTTTATAATTTCTAATAAGAAAAGTATTTTTTATTATGACCTAGGTCCTATGTCCAAATATTCATAGCTCTGCATTAGCTTAAGAAGAGCCCGTAGCACAGACAAAGCCCTCTCTGGTCTATAATGTGGTTTTGCCACAGTCTCAGCGGACCCTCACAGCAACACTTTTGGTAGACAGAGATGTTTGGGAAGTGCAGAGAATCTCAAACACACACAAATGAAAGAGAATGGTAAGAAGAAGCCAGAGGTTCCCCTCGCCCCACGGGCAGGTGGGGCGCAAGTCCGTGCGGAGCAAGGCTGTCCTTGGCCATGACCCACGGCCCTTCCTCCCCAAGCCCTCCACGTCCACCGTGGGGAGTGTGGCCCCACCTGCTGCATCTGGGGCTCTCAAAGCAATCTGCCTCGTTCCTTCTTTGGCTTCTCCAAGCCCTCCCCTGCCAGGGTTCAGGTTCTCCAGGATTCCTCTCAGCCTAGAGTGGGATGGGTGGGCCAACATTCCAGAATACCTGGGAAGCAGAATCTTGACCGGGATGGGAGTCTGCAGTACCAGGGAGCTGCCTCTGACCCCTGGAGGAAAGTCAGTTATTGGCATCTCTTCCCAAGCCTGCCATCAGTGACATCACAAAAGTAGCTTGGCCGTGGTGGGACTATATACACCATGGAAAGCGGCAGATGCTAAAAATCGGCGCTGCTTTCTTCCCGCAGAGAGCCGAGTTACACAGTTACCAGCCTCCCACTGCAGTGTCACAACTAGAAGTCCATGTACTGCTGTGAAAGTCCCCCTACGCACACCCCGCTTTCAACAGGATTCCGCCTGCATAGACTAAGGCAGGACGTGAACGCTCTGAGGATAACACGTTATTCAGAAAACTCCCAATATTTACAAAACCTTGCCAGTCTGCCTCCTCGCCACCCTCCTTGCGACCACTTGAGTTTGTTTCCGTTTGCTGTGTCCTCTGCCACTTAGCACCCTTCTTTCATTTCTAAACTTGATGGTGGCAGTGAGTAGAGCGGTCCGCTCCCCAGTAGGTGCGGGGTCCGGCTGCGAACTCGGTCTTGGCCCTGAGGCTTCCCTGGGGGACCCTGGGGCCCAGCGGCCTGTCCCTGGGCCACCTCTGCTGGCGCTGCGTGAACCAACTCTGCACTTTCTGCACTTGCGGGCTACGCGGCTGGGAGGGAAACCTGATCAGGAGATAATTCAGTCCAGACGTTGCTAATGCAGACAGAAACAACAGGCAGAAGCGTTCACTGGGGCAGGTCCTTAGTCTGGGGGAACCCATTTAAATTTCCTCGAGAAGCGGCTGTCACCGAGCTGCCACGTACCCACAAAACACTACCCCACGCTGCACGGTGGCCATCCGATGTCTGAGATGCTCCTGAGAGACGCCCAGCTCCCCGCAAGGTAAGGCCAGGTTAACCTCCTCCACCGGAGAGCCCTACCACGGCTCCGCTACGGACTTGGCCTTGGGGGATATGGGAAGGATCAGGCATAAAACCCGCAAGATCACCCCGGCTCCCGGGGATCAAGGGATTGCGACCAAGGATCACCCAGGGCTGGAAAAAATTAAAAAAGGCCTCTCGGAAGCCCAGCAGGCTGACGCAGGCTGCCAAGAGAGGACCTGTCTCTATTCTGGTCAAGTTCTGAGGCGTACGAGGGGCTGGAATGCACTGCTCGACGCAGCTTTCTCTTCTCTGTCACAGACTTGACATAAGAAATTCAAGGAATACTGTTACGCTGAATAATAATAATAAAAACAACAAAAAAAGAAAGACACAAATGAAAAACGCCTGTCTGCAGAGCCCAGCGCTGGGAAAAGGCCCCTTGGCTTCAGGAAAAGTAGAAACTGTGGAAACCAGAGGCACTAGGGAGGGATGACTCTGCGGTGAGGGGTGGCCCTAGTGTGAGCATGCGGGGCGGCTGGGGACCCAGCGGCTGTCGCTCTCTCTGGCTGTCACGGACATCATGAGGTTGGGCCTTCCCGAGGAGCAGACGTGAACCAGGAGCAGACCCTGGCCGAACCCCCGCGGCTCTCGAGAGACTGATTCACGTTCCCTGAGCAAGTCCCAATGGCCGCGGTGGCCCTCACGTGTGACAGTTCTCTGGGGCCGCGGGAGAGGAGAGGCAGCCCAAAGCCGTCCTCTGCAGACCCCTGCCAGCCCCCCTGGCTGCAACTGATGGGGCGAGTCACACATCTCCACTTTCCAGGGATTCTGTTGGTACAACAGGCTCGTGGAATCTTGTTGGAGACCATTGGAATCTTACTAAAAAGATGAAAATTCCTCCTTACCGTGGGGCAGCCTCCGCTCAGAATACACGGTGACGGAGAGAGTTGCCTCCGTGCATCCGAGGAACAAGCATGCAGTCCGCATGGACCATTCCCATCACCCCAGAAGAGTGTCCTTTCGGGCTCTAGTGTTTGATAAACGCTCACCAACCAGCTCTCTGGAAAAAACCACCTATGCATCTGTGAGTGTGTATTTATCGTAAATTTTAGCAGCATAGGGGCGCCTGGGTGGCTCAGTGGGTTAAAGCCTCTGCCTTTGGCTCAAGTCATGATCCCAGGGTCCTGGGATCCAGCCCCGCATCTGGCTCTCTGCTCCGCAGGGAGCCTGCTTCCTCCTCTCTCTCTCTGCCTACCTGCGATCTCTGTCAAATAAATGGATAAAATCCAAAAAAAAAAAGAAAAATTTAGCAGCATAAAAGATATGACACACTTTACACAAACAATAATAAAACACACACTGCTCTTTACTGGAAACCCATATAGTCAATGGGTCCTCAAAGAAAGCCTTTTGTTGATTTTTACCAAGTTCCTGCATCTGTAGGCAGCCTCTGGTAGCAGTGGGTCAACAAGTAGAGGTCTGACATGAATGCTGATTTTTTTTTTTTTATGAGTAATACAAAAGTTAAACAATTTCTTTGGATGCTGAAACTTCATTTGGATCCTTCGGATAATAGTTTTCAAATAATGGAAGGGTATTTCAAGTTTTTGCACTATTCACAATGTAATGGCTACAGATGACAACTTTTCTTTTGCATTACTGATATTTTTTCTGTCACTTTCTTAAGTCTAGATAATCAACAAAATAGTCAAGTCCTAATTTATAGTATTTGCTGATTCCAACAGTGTACATAGCCCCCATCTCAGCCCACTGCAAGCTACCATGATGTCACTGCACTGACTTGGAAAGAGGCAAGGTAACTCGTCATAGATACTGTTTCCACAGATAGCACAATAAATGTAAATGAGCACTACAACAACCATAATAAAATGGAGTAAAAGGGGCACCTGGGTGGCTCAGTGGGTTAAGCCTCTGCCTTCCACTCAAGTCATGATCTCGGAGTCCAGGGATCAAGCCCCGCATCGGGCTCTCTGCTCAGTGGGGAGCCTGCTACATCCTCCTCCCACCTGCCTCTCTGCCTACTTGTGATCTCTGTCAAATAAATAAAATATATTTTTTTAAATGGAGTCAAAGAATTGAGATGTGATGAATTTTGAATATTTGCTACTTTTGGTTTTCATATAATTTAAGATAGAGAATTTTTAACAACTGCTGTTTAATAGACATTTTAACAATCGACCTGCACACCCTGGCTTATATGTCTGTGCGGTCAATTCTATATATATATATATTATTTATATATTTCTATATATTATTTATATATTATATGTATTTATATATAAATATATATCTATATTAAATATATATGTTATATATATCCCCCCCCCAAGGAAAAGACTTCATGAATTCTCAGTCTATTGCTTCTTAACCTGTCAGGCAAGTAAAGCTTTGACCCACAGGGGAGACAGCCGGCAGAAAGGTTGACCCGTGCCTTCCCATACCAGGAGGAGCAAGCGTGGAATGTCAGAGTGACAGCTCTCAAGCAACCAGAAACAGGACCCGATTCCTGCCCAAAGGATTCAAACAAAGGCTCAAAACAGGCTTTTTTCCAAAAATGTTTTTAATTCTAACATCCATCTTAATGGCTTACTATAGGCTAATTTGGCCAGTAGTCTGTTCTACTAAAAATGGAAGCTAATGATTTCAGCTAAAAACAACCAAGCCAGTACTATCAGAGTATATCGTAAGAAACCAATGATCACTGGCTGCATTGGTTTTCCACATCCTTCTTCCTGTAGAGAAGCTTAATAAGATTCCCACAGCAAGAGCAAAAGGCTGTCTTCCTCCCCAGGGACCTAGGTTACGAATGTGTTCTCTAGGGGCATCTACCCCCCAGAGCTCCTGGAAGACTCAGCTCCTGCACCAGGCACTCCTGCGGTCGTGTTAGGTCCATGGGGCAAACACGGACGACATCACCTTATTCCTCTCCAGCACCCACCGGTCCCCACAGCTCAGCTGGGTGTTGTCTAATTCAGCACACTTATCCTTTCCAAAGTAAGTGGATTTTGAAAAGAGGCACAACATTAAGGCAAAGATCAGACAGTAGTCACAACACACAACTGTCCAGCTGGAAGAAATCTAGCAAAAAACAAAAGTCAGAAGTTTTCAGGTGCCACCGTGTAAAGTAACCAGGAATTCTAGTTAGGGAAGCGCCTGAACACCATTACGGCATGACTAAATACTTTAACTGGCAACGATTCAAGCATAAGGCAGGTTTCCTAATTCAGATTCAATCCACTGGATGTATGGACTCTGAAACCTTATGACACTAGTTTCTATAAAGTGAAATATAATATAAATAATATATATAATATAAATGCAGCCAAAAAGCCACACCTGGACTGAGAAGCTACTGAAGTGACTCGTTATGAAGGAATCTCAATTATTAGGCAATGAGAACTAAACTCCTAATATTTACAAAGCCTTTCTGGGACATGACCGTGATGACATGTTTTGAATTTTATAATTTTTAGAAGTCATAAAAGGAATGGTTAGCTTTTGTCTTCCTCTGAGGATTCCCCATATTGCTATTGAGACTAAGAAACTGAATGATTTTAATTCAGGGCACTAGTTTTAGCAACAGCTCCAAACTTGCTTTTCTGCCTTGTGACATCTCAACAGATTGTCCATTTCCATCCAGTGTTGGGACGTATGTTCCTGTGCCGTCTTCAGGATTCCGACAGAAGGGGTTTCTCAGGCGAGGTTAAGAGCTTAGAGTCAAGGTACTAAAGGCCCCCAGCTTAATGCACCTGCGTCCACACGTGGGCACACACAGACATTGAGTTCTCGCTCTGGCCGCCAGCTTCAACTGCTCCTCCCAGCTCTAGCTACACCAGCTGGCCCCTTCCCCCATGACCTTCGACCCCCAGGAGGGAGGAATGAACACAGGGGAGTTCTAGGACCGTCGGCCCATGTGGTTCCTGATTCTGGGTGATTCCTGATTCTGTTCCTCACCTGCTGGTGAGACCGTCTTGGTTTGGTGACATACATTGAAGAAACACAGCGTCACCTGATTGAGCAAATGGCCTCTCTTCCATACCTTAGAGTTTCCTGGATTAAATGCCCAATTTATGAGAACAGCTTGGCCAAGGGGAAAAAACAAAATGCAACAACTTTATTCTAAGAACCTCATCCCACCAAATCAGTGTATTTTCCTCAAAGATAAATTAATCTATTTTCAAGATCAGCTGAACATGTAAAATGACCTACAATGACTTTAGGATTGTGGATCTGAGGTCACTTCTGATGGGCTTAATTTGGGCAACGTGGAGCGGAAAATCCCCCTTCTCTTCCTATCTACATGGCCATCCCTGTCTCAATAATTTCAGTCGTAGAGAAAAATTTAACAGAATCCTTGAGAAATGTAACGTTCTGTCCCTGGGGTTACTGAGCGAGGATGAGTCCTCTGAGGTACTCTCAGGAAGTCATGAGGGCTCCCTCTGCGGTCAGCACCAACGAGTCACTGAGAGACATTTATAGGGCTTTTAATAAGGAGTTTCATTTCTCCTCAAGCAGACTGAATCTTCATTGAGTGTAAACATTTCTTTAAATTTAAAAAAGGTTAAGTAGTTCCAGAAGGCAGATCCTTTAGGAGCGTTCCGTCCTTCTGTGCTGTCTGTCCAGGGAGCTGAGCCTTCCAAGGACCCCGGGAGGCTGCACCGCCTCCTGGCCACAGCGCCCGAAAGTCCCCTGTGCGGGTTGATGCATCAGGTGGAGCCAGGTCTGTTCCCAAGAAGGCGCTGCCCACAGCACACTAGCTAATGAATTACCAGGGCAAACATGGAGACTTCAAAGTCAACACAGAGCATCACTGAGAAGAGCAGTCGTGGGGGCGCCTGGGTGGCTCAGTGGGTTAAAGCCTCTGCCTCCAGCTCAGGTCATGATCCCAGGGTTCTAGAATCGAGCCCCACATGGGGCTCTCTGCTCAGCAGGGAGCCTGCTTCCCCCCCCCCCCACCCCGCCTGCCTCTCTGCCTACTTGTGATCTCTGTCAAATAAATAAATAAAATCTTAAAAAAAATTAAAAAAAAAAAAAGAACAGTCGTGGATTTTGTCCTACCACGTGCCCCCTCGAGTGCAACCCTTCTGCGTCTTTGGTGAAGAACAGTCCCAGGTAATCCTGCTCAGGACAACCCATGCCATGAACACAGATCCCAGTAACACCCTTGGCCTCACTACAAGGGCCCGTCTCGTCCCGCTCACAGTCAAGGATATTATTTCAGACAGCCCAGTCACTGTGGATTGACAGGTTTCCTTAGCAAATGAGGGTTTTCAGATATCCTAGCAAGACTCCTGAATTGCAGGTGCCTGGGTGGTTCAGTCTGGTCAAGCATCAGCCTTCGGCTCAGGTCATGATTCCCCAGGGTCCTGGAATCAAGCCCTACATTGTGCTCCCTGCTCCGGAGAAGCCTGCTTCTCCCCCTCCCACTCCCACTGCTTGTGCTCCCTCTTTCACTGTGTCTCTGTCAAATAAATAAATAAATAAAATCTTTAAAAAAAAAAAGAAGAAGAAGAAGACTCCTGAATTGGAGTTTTCTGTAACATCTGCATAATACAATCAAAGTGAAGCAGGCCCTTAGCAGATGTGCTGCAGGGAGAAGGGCTCTGAGCATATCCTGCCTTCCAGGGCCATCCCACTGACCCAGAGCATTCACTCCACCACGCGACAGTCACCTGGTCTACCTTGAAGTTAATCCCCCCAAACTGATGGAAACAGCCGACTATCCATGCCTTGCACCTTTCTCTGGAAACACAATCTAATAACAGGAAAACAAATTTGGAAAAAAATGCACCTGTTACTCAAACTTCAGAGCTGTTATCAGTGTGGGAAAATTATTAACTAAAATGGACGGCATGTTCCCTTTCTTGTATTCCAAAGTAAATTCCTCCTATTTAATAATTTTGATTATTAACTAACTTGCATTAGTTTTGATTTCACAGAGAGCACGGATCAAGTTGTTAAAACCCTAATGATGTGATAATATTTATTAATATAGTAAATCCCGAATATAGAAGATCTATCACTCCTCTAACACTTCAGTTTAAGAACTGGCTTTAAAAACATCAAAGACATGCTCTTTTGAAGAACAAAGTTTTACAGCTTGGAGGAAAGAGAAGGTAATCATTACAAATTCATTACGGATCCATCAGAGATTTTTTTAATCCATTTAAATCCAGGTATAGGAGATCAGATTTTGATCTTACATTATTTCCACATTTTTAGAACAACTTTTCACTCATAAATTCAAGGTTACAGTAGCATTAAAAATATCCACAGGAAAGGAATGGCATGAGATATAACAACATGATTAATGGCTGTTGCATTAGAGTGGTTATTTCTCTTTTCTCTACTTTTCAAAGTTCTAGTGGGAGGGTTATATAATTTTATAATAAAAATTGTAAGTTAAGAAAGAATTCAAGATTACAAAACATAGCTAACTTTGTAAAATAATGCTTCAAACAAGTAGGCAGAAAGAAGACATTCAACCAAAATGAAGATGTCCCACAGAAAGCTTCACTCGGTCCTGGGACAAGCTTTACAGCTGAAGCCCGTCGTGAGCATTTCCCGGCCTCACCAGCCCTGGGGACAAGAAGCAGGGGGAGCCCCCCTTTCCTGTTGGTGGCACCACAGAGCACAGATGACAAACGCTGGATTTCTATATGTCTATCAGCCTTGTGTACCTGGGGAATCTTAAAGCGCTTCCAGAATCTGTACTTGATTTGGTTTTAGGGTGAAGAAAGTGAGGTTCACACGTTAAGTCCCCAAATGACAAACGAATTGAGACATCACTGGCAGGAACAGCCATTATAGGCAACCACGCCACCTCAGAGGCACTCTGGGCCCCACAGGCTTAGGGAAAGGCCAGGAAACAGTTCCTTTTCAAATTATATTTCCTTTGCTCAACTACGTTCCCTTCAAAAACAAGGACCACCAACTATTTGCACGAGCCTGGAAACAGAGCTCATGCACGCTGACAGCCCACAGCTATCCTTGCAGGGGTTTGGGGCAATAAAACCAAAATCTTTATTTAAAATATGTGTGCATCTATTCAGATAAATTTTTAAAACTCATTTTTTAAATAGCCTAGTGGACATTCCAAACTGGTAACTCTACCCACAGAGGGGGACTATAAATGCTTACTGTACTGGCATTCAAAAATAGAAAACCCCAATAAGGATTTCAGAGTCTGTTCTTCAAGAAATCACACAATTTGTGCCCGAGGGCTGTACAGATACCAGTGTAACTTTCTTTCTTGACCTCTAAATACATCTCCTCCGCAACAGGGGCATCTGGGGGTTGGGCATTTGCCTAATCCCACGGGGTCCTCTGGCGGGGGGTCACAGCTGCTGGCTGGTGAAGAAGGATTTAGTCTCCCTGCAGACAGGATTTACACAGAGCGGACAACTCAGAGTCAACTGCTTGGAGCACAGCTCATTTGACTGGATGTGTGAGAGCACCAGATCGGCCAAGGCCTGGAAGACGGGCGACAAGAAGCAGAGATTCCTCAGAAGCAAAGCGTCTGCTGTGTCCCTGCGCACCTCCCCCTCCCATCTGCCCCAATAATCACTATGGCTGAGGGTTGCTTTTTTATGTGAATTATGACTGCTTTGAACTGGATTCTCTAACATCTTCATTTCTTAAGGACCCTCGGCTTAGAGTAAAGTTAAAATAGAAATTTTAGAAGACATCCTCTTACCCTACCTGCTAAACCCTGCCTCTGGAAGGCAGGTCTTAAATCCGTCATAGTTATAGACGGGAGAAGTAAGAAAATTGGGGCTATATAAAGGAAAAAGGAGCAAGAGTATAAGGAATTCGATTTTATTTTTGTAATTAATTGGAACTCAAAATGTTCTAATATGTGAGAAAACCAATATTCTGTAAGAGTTTCTCAGAGGATTTCTCTCCGATATGTTCTACTAAAATGGTTGTAACACTATAGATACCTTGGAGAACAATGGATTTCCATTAAGAGACTCTGCTCTTCTGATGTTTTCAACTCCACACTGAATCAAATGAGAAAAAGAAGGAAAAACACATACACGTTTTATTTTCCTTTTTTTTTTTTTTTTAAAAAAGAAACCACTACAAAAAAATAAATAAATAAATGGACTTAGATGCATACACAACTTAAAAGCCTGACTTCCAAAGTGTTCCCAGACGGCTCAGAAATGAAAACAGTCTCGGGCCCAGACACAGATGTAGATTTTCACCTCTGTTATCATAAAACTGCTCTCAATTCCTATTCCTTCCCCCACCCGACTACCTTCCCCATAGGTGCTCAGTTTCTAAACCGTTTTCTGAGGCTGTATTTGACAGAATTCTCAAGGAACTCAAATCTGCTTACTGTTCTTTTTTTATTCTACCTTTCTAATACACACTTTGACAGGCTCTACCTAAGCAGAATGTTGCTTTAATTAAAAAATCTTTATGCCTGTTTTGATTCTAAGTGCCAAAAGAGGTAGATTAATTTAAGGTATATTGAATCTAGATGGGTTCCAATGCACATTGGGGTTTTTAAATATATTCTTACATAGAAAAACCCAAAATAAAACCCGAGGACTGTTTTACTATCATCCTTGCTTCCCTCCAAAATACCCAGTTGATTATCCCCCAAATAATTAAGAAACATCTAATTATTGTTCACTCAGGTAGTCAAAATCTTCTCTTTCCCTTTCCGAAATGCTGCGATGGCTTTTCAGTTGTTTCATCTTTTAAATTAACTTTAACCAGCATGTGAAAAATGGTGATTCAGCAAACACATAGTTCTCAACCCAAAAAGAAACTGTATTCACAGTGCTTGGGTGACTCAGTTGGTTAAGCGACCAACTCTTGATTTTGGCTCAGGTCATGATCTCAGGGTCTTGAGACCAAGCCCCATATCAGGCTCCATGCTCAGCAGGGCGTTTGCTCAAAAGTCGCTCTCTCTCTCTCTCCTCCCTTTTCCCTCCTGCCCCCGCCGCCCCCCTGCACGCATGTGAGCATGCTTGCAAACTCCATCAAATAAAAAATATATCTTTTTAAAAAGATAAAAGGAAAAAAGGAGACTATATACTAAAACTCCATGTGGAAGTCAGTGACAACAAGACAACCAATGCTGGCAGTGTTCTTGAACACTCTGGTTGGGAGAGTCAAAGGACACAACTCTGTAGGGCAATCCAGTAAAACATCTATCAACATTTAAATTCCATTTCTAGGAATTCTTCCTAAGAGAATAAATAGAAAAAAAAGAAAATGATGTTTATTACAGAGCAGTTTAGGAAAGTAAAAAGTTGGAAATATCTTAAATATATATTGATCAAGGATTCATTTAAAATAATTATGTAGATCTAATTACATTTATTGATTTAGGTCCATATAATATATTTTTAAGGGGAAAAAAAGGTTACAAAACAGTATGAATAAAATACCATGCAAAAATGGTATTTTATTCATAAATATTCGGAGAAAAAGGGAACTTATTTTTATTTTAATATTAACATCTCTCAGGGTAAGATTTTTTTTTTTTAAAGGTGGGGGGTCGCCTGGGTGGCTAAGTTGGTTAAGCGGCTGCCTTCGGCTCAGGTCATGATTCCAGGATCCCGGGATGGAGCCCTGCATCAGGCTCCTTGCTCAGCAGGGAGCCTGCTTTTCCCTCTCCCTCTGCCTGCCACTCTGTTTACTCTGTTTACTGCCTGCTCTCTCTCTCTGTCAAATAAATAAATGAAATCTTTAAAAGAGAGAGGGAGAGAGAGAGACAGTGGATGGGGAGGGGGAGGGAGAGAATCCTAAGCAGGCTCCACACTCAGTGCAGAGCCCAATCTCAAACCCTGAGATCAGGACCTGAGCCAAAATCAAGAGTCAGACACCCAACAGATTGAGCCACCCAGGTGCCCTTCTCAGGGGTAAGATTCTGAATGCACTCTACTCTCTATGCAATACTTCTCTGAATTGTCTGAGCTCTTTATTATTTGTATTACCAAAAAGCAATCATTTCATCTTAAGAAAAACTCCAAACTATTTTTTAAAGAAACTCGTTTTAAACACAGTCTATTCTCCCAACAAAACAATGAAATAAACTGTAGCTAGATGGTTTTCTTTATTCTCTCTATGGTCTAATTTATTGGTCACTAATAATCCATTTGATTACTGAGGAATAACCTCGGTTTAGTGATATTAATGAATGTGAATTATCATTCAACACAAACAAAACTTACTTTCCAAACACACTGGAATGACCTATATTTGCATGTCTCTTTTTAGCAAGTTCACAGTTAGTCAAGGTCAGGGTGGGATATGGAAGGCACCATTATATGAAATCCGCAGACAACCCTGCAACCTCACTTTAGCCAATTACAACTTCACCATAAAATCTGTATCAGAACTATTGACAAGCAATTTACGCACCCTCTAACTTCTCAGCGTTTGATTGATGACCAGCACACATTGCATAATCACAAACCTGTGGGGCTGGGTGCTGGCTAAAGCTGTCCCCAACCCACTCTCACCCTGCCCTGCACCTGCCACCCAGTCCCGGAGAGGGTGAAGTATCCTTTGAGGCCGGGCCTCCATCAATCACGCATGGGAAGGACCAGGATCAGTTCTGGCAGAAGATGAGAGGGGGAAGCATTTCCTGGGTCCCAGAGTTACCACCATTCCCCACAGAAACAATGCTATAAACTGGACTCAGGTTTCAGGCCGGCCCTCGAAAGCTGTGAGGTAGGAGAACAGTAAGTTTTTCTCTGCTGTGGATGATAACTCACATCCATCTTAGATTACAAGACACTAAGGATGGTATTTGTTATTTCAACAATCAGATTGATCACAACACCGCCGCAAACAGCTAATTAAGTGAGTGTACGGAAGAGGTCAAGGGAATTAGAACACACACTGCTTCGCTGTTCATTCCACGGTCTTCTCCTAAATGACAAGGACTCTTCTATGCCTCAAAACCCACCAAGAACCCATGTAAAAGCCCCAAGTAAAAGGCGCCATCAGGCCAAGAAAAGGAATGATAACACAAGACAATTCTTTCCCTCCAAACTGGTGAGAAGAACAATTATTTTTTTCTAAAGAAAATGTAGTTTATCACTTCCAGGTAGTACAATGACTCACACTGGACAAAACGATGTTGCTGTCAGTAATGCCTGCGAACCAGGTTTCACACAGGAACAAAAGGGCTTCCCTACCGCTGGGCTGACACGGAATTACCCTGATGTGTGCAGACGAACTCAGGCTAAGTGTTACCCAGAATTAGGAGGCCACGGTACATGCAAAAGTTGTAGCAAACAATGTAATGAAATTTTTTTTTCCAGTGTAGTTAACACACTGTGTTCTAGTTTCAGATATACAATATAGTGATTCAACAGTTCTGCATGTTACTCAGTGCTCATCAAGACAGGCTGTGCTCTGAACCCCTCCTCCTACTTCCCTCATGCCCCACCCACCTCCCCTCTGCTAACCACTGAGCAATACTTTTAAATGATACAATTATATCGTTGCACAGTTTCCTTTCAAAACAAATCACAGTTCGTGAATGGGCTTAATAATCACACTCACCTGTTTAGCTAGAATTTGAGAGTACTCGATGTCCAGTTCATAGAGCGTTTCAATGTGATCGCTGGTAAATGCTATTGGAACCAAAAGAATGTTCTTCCTTCCCCTCTCACAAAGCCCTCTGATAGTCTCATCTGTTTGAGGGCCCAGCCAGGGCATCGGACCAACCTGTGAGAAAGGAGAATGGAAGGCACACAGGGACCCACTTCTCCCTGTGTCTGTGGCACACCACAGCCTACTGCCCTGGACACACACATACACACACCCCTCCTGGTAAGAGCGAGGGCCACACTTTACATCTATGTTAGTGGCTTTCAGTATTTCTGTATTAAGTTTGAATCCTTCTCGAAGTTGGCATAATATAAATAAGTCACAATTTCTGTCATTACAACAAAAAATAATACATTAAATCAATGAAATTCAACTAGTCACTTGATTTCTTGTCCATTTCTTGTCCTGCTTGCAGAGTTCCACTACTTATAGTGAGCCATCAAGTTAAAGAACATTCTGTGTATATGAAAGAGCCAAACTGAATCATTTTATAACTAAGTCCTAAAATAGACGTCCTTGGAATTGCTGACTGCCCTCAAGCATATGGAAACCACCTACCTTAGACTGCCACACCAGTCGGTAGGGGTTGGAGTAATCCAGCTTATCCATGACTCTCTGCACAGTGGCTCCCACCTCCTGAGGATAGGGGTCCCCTCTGTTGACCACCTGCAGCGGAGACACACGAGTGTTCAGTCGCCAACACAATGAAGGGTTCTAAGAGCCTCAGGTTGTGCTGTGAGGTGCTGTGATCCAGTGACCAGAGTCCCCCCTTTTGTCTTCTGCACTAATGATGATGCAATCTGAGCTCATTCACCAAACTCTCCTTGGATCTATGTCTTCAGAGCCCAAAGGAGAACAGTGTACTCACGCATCTCTAAGTACCTAGGAATATGCCAAATTCTACATCTGTGTTATTCATGGGAGGATGAGTCTCTCCATTCCCACATCTGAAGTAGGGAAGGCAGGATTGCAAGTGTTGTATGGATGGCGTATGGACCTACTGAATCCATGGGGCCAGTCAACACAGGAGCAAGTGCTGCTGAAGTAAGACAGAGGGGAGAAGCAGCACGGGGGTTCAGACTCCAGACTCCTCGAGAATACCACCTGCGCCTTCTAATCCCTTTAGTCTCCCCATGTGCCCCACAGCAACAGACAGCAAGTTGAGCGCTCTGTGCACTGTGAATGTCTGACTGGTCCTGACACAGCAGCGTGTTAATACTCTTTAAAATGTTCACCAGGAATTTTATTTTTACTGCTTTAACATTTAGCTGTGTACAGGCACCCTAACCCCTTGTATGGCTTGATTGCTTCCCATACCACTTATTACCTCCTAATATACCGAACTATTTTCTTCTGTACTATGTTTATTATCTGTCCCCCACCCCTGCTCTCTGGGGGGGGATGACTTCTACCTATTTTGTTCATTCCTATATCCTATGACAGTGGAAGGAACAGTGCTTAGAATACAGTGGATAGAATAGTGCTCAATAAATATTGTTGAAATGAAATACTGATAAACTATTTTATGATATTACTAAAAGTTAGTTTAAAAACCATTAGAAACCTAAATACAGAATGAAGGAGGGAAATAGAAAAGTCGCCATTAGAAGAGCACAGAAATAACTGCTCCAGGCAAGATCTACTGGAGCGTGCTAAAATTAGTGGGCAAAAGTCAAGGAACAAGGAGACATTTACGTAGTCTCAGAGCATGTCACCTAAGATATTTGAAATTACAAGGAGAAAAACAGAAATCTTACAACACAGAAATCCAGCAGACACTACCTTACACAAATGGCCGAGGATGACATCGCCAGTGGTAGGATGTCTGTCATCATGTACCCCCACACCATGCACTGAGGACAGAGCAACCTGGAATGTTCTTCCCAATACTATAGAGCCTCAGTCGAATCACGGGGAAAGAGCAGACAGATCCAAGTGCAGGAGCATGCTGTGAAATGACTGACGTTCCACTAAATCATTCTTCAAAAGTATAAAGGTCACGATCAGACAGGGAAAACATGAGGACTGTCACAGATTGGGGGATACTGAGATGTGCCAACGAAATGTGACATGGGATGCCGGACTGGATCCCAGAACAAAAAAGGACCATTGTGGAAGAAGTGGTGAAATCTGATCCACCTGGCCTTGGCTCATGGCACTGCACCGCTGTTACCTTCCTGGTTTGGGTCACCGACCTATGGTTATGGACATGTCAGCAGGAGGGGACGTACAGGGAGGGTATATATGCATGCTACACTATGCTCTGTACTGTTTTTGCAACTTTGCCTAAAGTCTAAAATTACTTCCAAATAATGAGTCTTTAAAAAGTCATGAAGGAGGAAAAAGTCATTAGAAGCAAGCCCGGGGGAAAAGAAAAGCCCCCCCGAACAGACTTCTCCCTTCACATTCCCTTGTCTTTCCCCACTCCTCAGTCCCACAGGGGCCCTGGGCGGCAAAGAAGGCTGGCAGCAGCACGCTCGGTCCCTGAGGAAGGAAAGGGAAGTGCGGCGGGAGGTGAGGGAAGGGCAGGCCGCACCTGGAATCGTTCACGTAGAAAAATGTGTTAACTCCGCTCCGGGTTCAAGAGCTCCCCCTTCGGACGTGGCCTCATCACACCTAGCTCGGTTACGAAAAGGAAGCGGCCAGAGCAGCGGGACGCACATTTGAAGAGGATTTGCATGACACCAGAAGAGAGACTATGAACTTGTGAAAATAAAATAGGCAGGCTTCCAGAAGAGAGAAATTTCTCTCCCGAGCCACCTATAGCTGAACCCGCCCCGGCTGGGTGGAGATGGCGGAGTGGAAAAGCGGTAAGGGCTCGACCCCAGGGACCAGCAGGTGGCAGTAAAGACTGATTAGAAGAGTGGCACCAGACACTCAGGTTAACTGCATTAACTCTGGAGTCAAGCCCTAAATGGCACCTCCGAAGACCTCATTCTCCACCTCTCTGGTTCAAAAGCACTGTTTTGGGGCCCGATGATAGCTCTGAGCTGATGAAACTGGCTGCTCATTCCATGCACATCTCTGTACCACCCAGCACACTAGCTCGATCATTCTCGTTTGCACATGCGCAACGAGGAGGGCGCGTGGAGGTGGTATTTTAGCGAATACCCAGCATAACGTGAAAAACTCAGGAGCAACCAGATCCTAATAAGATAACTCCGTATTCACTTGCCAAAATGTGGGCTCTAGTCCTAGCAGATTAAAAACTGTAATCACTTCCTGGAATTCAAATAGCCCCTACCCAGTCTTGACAAAAGAATGAGACCTAAGATAGTTCAGTGTGACTAGAGGCCCTCAGTGCTTGACACTGACCCTGACATCAGATGAGCTCCTTCAGTGGGGCAGGCAAAAGCAGCCTTCCTCTACCTGCCCCATGTACTGAAAATCCCTACTCATGAATACATCTTCCAGTTATCATTTCAAAGGGGGTTATTAGGACAATACCTATTCACAATATTATAATTTGAATTAATTATAATTGGGTTTCAAGAAAGGAGTCTAGTTAAAATGAGCACCTAGGTAAGTCTGAGATGTTAGAACTCATCCTTGTACTGGGCTCAGGATGTTTGAGAAGCTGGGTCCCGTTTGCACATTCAGAAATCCTCTACCAGTCATCCGACAAAACGCTCTTACTTACAGACATCGGCAGGGAGTGAGCTGAAAACAGAATGACCACCTCACTTCTCTTCTCAAGTGGAAAATGGTCCAGTTCTTTCACTATATGGTCTGCAAAGCACTGTGGGGACAGTAAGAAAGGAGGATGAGAAGGAGGTGGGAAGAACAAAATAGAAGGAAAAGAAAATATGTTTAGAATGAGAGCTATGACAAAAATCTCCTGGCAACCCTCAAAAACTGGAACTCTCTTTTTAAAAAATTGCAAACAGTACAGCCTCTTCTCGCTTTGGTTCATCATGAAAATGGCTCATAACAGTTTCAGGGGCCTAGGGAATTTGATGGGAAACTTCTGAAGCTCGCTAATGGCTCACTGAAAATGAGCGCTCTGGATCTGCTTCCCCTCGGGAGGAACAGGGCACACTTCCAGATGGAAAGAAGACACAGATGGGAAGGAGAAGTTGTTTTAAGACCTCTCATTTGCTCGGTTAGCAGGAAAACAGCTTACAGGCTCTTTCTAAATCATCCTCAGTTTGGCTTTCAGGCTTATGACATTAAAATACATTAGACACAAATAGGAGAGGAATAAGAAAATACTATTCTATTTTTACAACCTTCTCTTTCTGAGCCCAGTATTCTCCCTCAGCCAGTCTTCGTAACAACCTTCATAACAACAGATGAGAGGTTGTCCAACTCTCATTAAATTCACAGAGGGGGGAAGAGGCGGCCGGCCTGGGGTCCATTCAGTCACATCTGCGGGACCCGGGCTGCCAGGCAGGCCCCGCCTCTGCCTCCAAAGCTCTGTCCACCAGACCCGTTAATTCCCTCGTCTAGTTGGCACTTTCCGATCTACATCAATAGGTGCTGAAACGCCCGATGTGAAGAGGCTTTCTTTCATCTTCTACTTTAATCATTCTTCGTCACTTAACTCAGAAAGCAAATGCTACGAAGGACATTAATGGGTCAATTGACAGAATCGGAATATGAATGTAGATCAGATGAATTTAAGTATCGATGGTAAATTTACTGAGGTTGAATACTGGATCATGGTTATGGAGGAGAAGGTCCTTGCTACTTAGGTGTCAAGGGTGGTTTTACAGAGACAACTTACTCTCAAAAGGTTCAGAAGAAAACTGTATGCACACACTCGTACAGAGGGTACCAATGACGGAGCGGAATAAATGCTAGTAATCTGTGAATCTAGGCAAAGAGTCTAGTCCCTGCACTATTCTTAGTCTTGGGACTTTTCTGCATGTTTAAACTTACTTCCAGGGGCGCCTGGGTGGCTCAGTGGGTTAAAGCCTCTGCCTTCGGCTCAGGTCATGATCCCAGAGTCCTGGGATCGAGCCCCACATTGGGCTCTCTGCTCAGCAGGGAGCCCGCTTCCTCCTCTCTCTCTCTCTCTGCCTGCCTCTCTGCTTACTTGTGATCTCTGTCAAATAAATAAATAAAATCTTAAAAAAAAAAAAAAACTTACTTCCAAATAGAAAGGTTTTTGAAAAATCATAAAGGATGATTTACCAGAACCACGTACCTTTGCGCTTGTTGGTATTTTGATAAATCAGTGGTTGATACTATAAGAGGAGCAAATAATTCCCTAATCAGCACTGAGATATTACTAATCTCTCCAACCCCTCCAAATTTGGTGAAGAAATGCATGAAGGTACAAGTTGGTGCCCAGAGACTTTCCTTTTCAAAATTTATACTTTATCTACAGAGTAAATATGATTAGATTAGATATAGATTTAAAAAAAAAACAAAAAAAACAGTATTTTCTGGTGGTCTTGCTGTGCCTAGAAACAAAGGATGCTCAGGAAGGACTGTGTTTGGACGGACAGCAGCCCAGGGAAGGAGACCCACTGCGAAGCCTACATGGGAGTCTGAACCTGAAGCTATGTTTACTCCTTTTACCCCGGCAGCTCACCACACAGCGCTATTAGGGATGACAGTAGAGGAATGACAATTTCAAGTAATTACTACCTAAAACAAGTAGAAATGTAGAGTAAGGTGTTATTTTCAGTGTTCGTTTTTAACTGTATTTTTAGTTTCCGATTAGGGTTTGACTTGTTTTTTAAAAAAATCTCTGCTAGATATCAAATCTCCTGTCAGCTCCGTGACATGAAGCATAAAACCTATCTATAAACTTTTGCTTCTAAAAAATGTTAGCATTTTTCGTTTTCTCTTCTAACAAAAGAGTGAGCAGAAACACAATTTGTTCCGGCTTGCAACAGACGCTAAGCCATAGTCTACACCGAGGAGCCAGGGGCCAGGAGGAGGCTGCTTAGATCACCATCATCCATCTGCGGTGTCCTCCACGCGCAATCTCACTGCGGAATGGAGGAGGCAGGCGGCTCTTAGAGCTTTCAATCACACCATCTAGAAGGGCAGATAAATGCCCCGAAAATTCCCTTTCATTTTGTGAGCGGAGACTTCCTCAGTTAAGAAACCTTTCCGTCTTTCTGCTTCCCCCTTTTCAAAGGGCTGAATTTTAATGCAAACCTAATTGCTCGGTGGATCAGGGCAGGCAGATGCTGTGCAGACCCCTCCGCTCTCTGCTACCACATGTCAGTGCTGACCCGAAAGCCCTCGCTCCCAGTCGCAGGCTGCCCAGAGCAAACTGGGAGGGGCAGGCTGGGCTTTCCGCCCAGCGGTACAGCAAAGGGGTGGGGGGCCCTCAAAGCAGAACTACACCCATCCCTGAGGGAAGGCACCTCCTTATCACTTTTACTTAAAACTGTTTTCCACCTAAGTGTTAACCCTTGACATCACCTCTGTGCCTAAGGATCAGGGCCTGCTGCAGGGGAGAGCGGGCCCGTATTTACCGACGTCTGGCCCCACCTAGTGGTGTGAGCTTTTAAGGGCCTCCGGACTGTTTTGCCAGAGAAATGTCCACAGAGTGAAACACAAAGTGGATGAAACCTAAATCACTTCGTATGTCTCCTACCTAGACTAACTCAAAGGCAGAAATCTCCTCTGACAGAAGAAGACTATATTTGTACATTTTAGGGCAATTACCGATACTACTCTCAAGTACAAATGGCAAAAAAAATAAATAGTAACACCAATTCAAAGCTACTGGCTTTCAAATTGTAGTTTTAATTGATTCTCCAAAAACCAAGCATCTGTTCATGAAAATATTACAACTCTATGGGAGAAATCTGAAATTTCTTCTAATATGACTTTCTCAACTGAAATGTTAAATCTATTTTCTTTTTTTTTTTAAGATTTTATTTATTTATTTGACAGAGATCACAAGTAGGCAGAGAGAGAGAGCGGGAAGCAGGCTCCCTGCCAAGCAGAGAGCCCAATTCGGGGCTCGATCCCAGGAACCTGGGATCATGACCTGAGCCGAAGGCAGAGGCTTTAACCCACTGAGCCACCCAGGCGCCCCAGAAATGTTAAATCTATTCTCATGTCAGAACATTTAGATTTAGTACCTTGAATTTTAAAACCTTTTGTCATTTTAAAGGATTTAGAAAATATAGGATCTGTCAGTCATTCAATATATAAATGTAAATTAATGGAAACACTTTGTATAATCTTTCATGTCCTGGTTATTGGGAAACACGAAACTGAAAACATAATTCTGCTCTAGCTTGTAACTAACACTGTTAATCCGAAGAAAGGAGACTCTAACCTTTAATCTTCAAATTTATTTTCTCTTGTCATAACAAGTCGAGTCTCTAATACTTTTTTTTCCCCCCAGCACACAATTTAAGCAAGAGAACAATACGGCTTGTAAGGACATCACACAGTAGGCAGGGACAAGAACCTGACCCACCCCAGAAGCTGAGCAGAGCGGGCTGCGGCCAGTGCCACCTTACCTGAATGAGGAGCGGGTGCGTGGGCCACCTGTCAATGGTGCTCCACTTCATCCCAGGCTTCTTGCCCACCTGGTTATAGTATCTACAAATGGCATTTAAGCTGCTGCCTGAAACATACAGGGGACCACTTAATAGATGCGTGTTGATGATAGTGAAAATGAAAAACAGACTAGTAGAGGCAGGAAGTTCAACATAGGTAACTGCTTCTGTACTGAATTGGTCTAATTACAATCATTTCAACGCTCTAAAATGCAGATAGATTTAACTACCCTGCAAATGAAGATCACTAAAAAGCAATCAGTTGCGATGGCCTTTCAAAGACGAGTACGGCCGTTTCTAGTAAGAAACAGGATGGTAGAGGATTTATGAAATATAACCACCGCTATTTTGAGGAACGAAGTCTAACAACTGAAAGCATGTTAATCCCCTCCCCCCATTATGAAGGTAATCAGCCCCAGCAGAAAAAGTAAGGGGTGGGGAAGAAAGAAAAAAAGAAAATGGCCATGACCCAGCATGCTAATACAGCCATCGTTTTATTCTAGCAGAGTTCTTTCCTGTTATTTTCCTGTATAGCTGTTTCACAAAATTGTAATTTTAGCATGTATGCAATTTTGTATCCTGAGTGCTTGGCATATTTTTATTTAATATTATGAGATGCATATTTTCTACTTTACAGTATTGATAGCCATCTTTTTAAATGACTTGTTGATAAGAAGACTAGCTTATTTAGGTTTGTACGAACATTCTCTATTTTTATCTGCTTCTACAAGATTATCATCATTCCCCAGGGTTAAGTTAAATGGGTAGCAAATCCTTACCAGTAATCTAACAAAACTTGTATTTTTAACCAAGAGGTCAAAATCACAAAAATTCAAAGGCTGAAGGAAGGCATGTGGTGCCAACTCAATGGAACAAATTGGGCAAAGCCTAATCCTACGCAACCAATCCTAACACGGAGGCTCTTTCTCAATGTTAACATAGGGTAAATGTTCCACAACATTTCCCTGCTTCCCAACATCAATGCACCGGTTTCTGCAACGATGAAGGCTGTTAATGTGGTATGTCTCCAGATTAAAATAAGAGCCCGGATACAGCCCATAGTTAAATCAAACGTACACTTAGCCTAAAACTGAAATTCTCAAAAAGATAAATGAGTTTCGTTCCGGAATCCAATGAGTCAGATAAATCCAAATTGAGTCCACTGCATGTTCGAAAACAATGTCTCCAGAAATCCCAGAGTCCCCAGCCTAGTCACACTGCAAGCCACACCGTACAGGCGAATATCATCCTCGGGACTTCTGAAGCCACAGAAGGACTTCTGGAAGCCACATCAGTTCTTCTGGGTCACTCAGAAACATTTGATAAACTACCCGAAGTAGTAATGAAAGGGAAAATAGAACCAAAACAACTGCATGTGATTGAGATACAGGCTATCCTGGCTCTGCCCCAACAACGTGTGTCTAAATGATACAACAGGTAAACAACACTTTCCTGGCCTCCAAGGATGGATGCACTTCCCAAAGGCTTTCGGATCTCTGAGTGAAGATGTACCTGCCTTTTCATGTGAGATGGACCAGGGAAAGGGCGCAAAGACTCTGATAACTGAGACCCACTGGGAGACTCAGCTGTGAAATGAAACCCAGTCAATCCTCTGATACACAAATTACCATCTTCTTAACTTGTCTAATTTTGAGAGCAGACATCTACAGTTGAAGTATACATTTCTTTTAAAGATTTCACTCATTCATTTATGTATTTATTTGAGGGCATGTAAGAGAGAGAGTGCGCACAAGCAGGGGGAAGAGAAGAGGGACGGGGAGAAGCAGCTCCACACTAAGCGTGGAGCCTGACTCAGGGCTCGAGATCAGGACCTGAGCTGAAATCAAGAGCTGTATGCTCAACCAACTGACCGAGCCGCCCAGGCACACCTACGTTTGAGGTCTATTGTGTAAAGCAAGGCAAAGCTATGCTTAGAAATTTATAAAATCTGACTCCTTCTCCAATAACATATTAGCAGACATTTTGAGTTGCAGAGGTATATTTCCAAAAGAAGTTGCAACTCAAACTCTTGAGGGTATCTGAGAACTCAGGCATCTTCATCTCTGAGCGAACATTTAAGGCATACAATAGGCTTTGAACATCTCCTCGGACAGCCTTTTGCTTCCCTTCATAATTATAGAAACAGTACGCACTAACATCCAAAAACAATTTGGGAGTCCAAATGTGCTGAGCCCAATCCTTGAAACAGAATGCAAACAAATGTATTTGTGGGCAACAGTAGAAGCTTTACCTACTACCAATTCTACAGATAAGGACAAACATGACTATTCTCCTGCTCCATCTAAATATACAGGAAACAGCACACAGTAATATTTTCCAAAATCTAGAACACTGAGAGAAGTTTACAAAGGGAACCTCAAGCTGGGCTTTGGTTTAACCAGTAAACCAACCCATAAGTAAAACACAATGAAAAAACATACCAATATTTCTCATGCCACCTGGGTACCTCTGATTTCAAAATGGAAACAGCTATCACCTTTGCTACGTTACTGAGAATATTAGGGTTGCCATAAAAATAGGGTTTATTACGCAAATATAAAAAGTGGCTTAACGTTCATCTCTGATCCATTACACAACTGCATTAAAGCACTGAGGAGCGGTGACCGCCTTCCAAACCCACCGTTTGTGACTCTCAGGCGACTGGCCCATAACTCAAGGACAGACGAACCCTGAGATTTCAAATGGACTGAGCTGTACTCTTGTGTTTCAAGCGGGCAGGCTAGACTTGCCATTCAAATAGAAAATGATTTATCCTTTCCTGCTGCATTCCCTGGTGATGGCTGCCAGGGCCCGGCATCCCTCGCACCCACGGTCAAGGGGAAGGCTCACCTGTTGTGGAGCAACTGTACTGTGGATACTGTGTGAAGGCGATAGCCCTTTCGATCCCGTCTCTCTCCATCTCCTCAATTGCTTCTTCTGTTAGAGGATGGACATACCGGAATCCAATATAGTATTTGTGAGGGGCTATTAGGAGGCATGTGTGGAAAGGAGAAAGTATTAATCTTTATATAGATTCCTCAGAGTGCCAAACGTCATGCAAAGCCCAGAACAAAGAACAGTTAACCTCATTTCCTGGGAGGCTGATACTGGGGGTAAGTTTAGAATATTCCTCAGATCTTACCCAGTCTTTGCTAGTGCTGGAACTTTTAGGCACTATTTTCCGGGATCAACCTCCACGCCCCACCCCCACACCTTTGCTGAGCACAGTGTTTTTTAAAACTCAAACTTCTGGGAGCACCTGGGTGGCTCGGTGAGTTAAAGCCTCTACCTTCGGCTCAGGTCATGATCCCGGGGTCCTGGGATCGAGCCCTGCATCGGGCTCTCTGCTCAGCAGGGAGCCTGCTTCCTCCTCTCTCTCTGCATGTTTCTCTGCCTATCTCTGTCTGTGAAATAAATAAATAAAATCTTTAAAAAAAAAAAAAACAAACAAACTCATACTTCTGTTCTTTAGTCTCTGCTCCTGACTGAGCGAAGAGACACTCAAAGGCAGGAAGGAAAGAACTAGCACTTATTCTTGAAATATAACCTCCTCTGATGTGCCAGATACCATGGTGGACACTTTGCTTCTGTTTTTTCTTTCATTCAAGCCCCATTATTCAGATAAAGAAACTAAAATTCTCCAAGGTTAATGAACCTGCCCAAAGTCACACCAGCAGATGGTGGAGCTGAACGTGAATGTGGGTCTTGCCCCTCCCAAGCCTGTGCCCCTTCCTGTCCCCACCCCAGCCTGCTTCCACCCAGCCTGTTCCCTCCTGCTCCCTTAGGCTCCAGGTCACCTATGTGAGCTCTGGGATACTCAACAGCTGTTCACGGATAACAAACGATTGAAATGATTCTCATTTAATAGAGGAAAGAAACCCAAGAGCAAAGCTTAAATTCGAGACACCCATCCGGATTTGAAGTAACAGCCCAAGTCGGGGTATACCCTTGCCTCCCTTCCCTCGACATTCCTTACACACCCCTTCTCCTAGCCATCCTTTGTCCTTCTCCATCTTTTTGTCCTGGATCTTAAAAACACCCGCCAGCACACAATTTCTTAGGCATTTAGAAAATCATGAAACTGAAAGTTTCCTGCCATTTCATAGGACAAAGCTATCTCCCACTCAGGGATGACACTGGGAATACGCAACATAAATGTTAAGCCGTAACAGAATCAAGATGATGCTACTGTCCTAGCGTGAGCAGGGGCTACACTAAGTATGGGTCATGAAATAGCCACAAGAAACATTTCGGCTGCAGTGAAAGAAAAGGTACACGTTCGTGTATCTGTATAAACAGTTCCTCAGCAACGGGACACAGGCAATGGGCAATCAGGGATACATGTTCCCAAGGACAGGCATGGACGACAGAAAGGAGAGAGAAATGTGTATGTGCATGGGAAGAACGGGCTGCTCTGATAGTCTCTGGCTAGCGACCGCAAAAAGAGGAAGGAAGGGGTATAAGGGGAATCCTATTCAGCAGTCTGTCCCTTCTAGGCTACCAATTTTATGTTCTCTTTTGTAAAATGATGAACTGCAGCTAAAATACACCAGAACGCCTGATGCTGTAAGCAAAGTCCAAATGACTAACTGACTCGCTGAAGATTACAGTGTGATTCATCTGAAAACTGCCATCTACCACCTACCAAGCCCCCCTGTCTGAGGAGCTCTAGGGGACCTAAGTTGAGGTTGAAGTGGAATTTGCCTTCTAATCTATTCTGAGACAATCCTATGACTAGATTGCTAGGATAAGAGCCTCCAATACTACCAGCCGACCAGCTTCCGGCATTTTCCTTCCACCTGGGAAAAGTTGCAGACTAAATGCCTAGGGCCTAGGAGTTACTCCAATATTGTAGGCAAGAGAGGTAGAGTGAGTGCCCCTGCAGATAAAGGCAGGGTGGAGACCTCACTTGGAAGGGAGTGAGGGTAAAATATTCTGTAAGGAACAGATAAGACTTGCTAGACTATTCCATTAAAGATAGCCTGCACAGAGTACTACTGGAGAAGAGCAATGTGCTCCCTCTCTCTCCGACCCTACCTAGCCTGAGGAAACACATGTTTCCCCGAAGGCCACTCGCCGCGCTCTCCTAGTCTACCCTTGGAGCCACCAACCACCCAGAAGTCTTTGGTGACATGTGACCAGGAAAAGAAAAAAAAAACAAAACTGATTGAATTTTTGAGCCATGAAACTTCATTCCTTTCCAGCCCACAGATCAAATGTCTGATTTGTACATGACTCTGAGAGAAAGTTGTGAAATAGCGTAATGCTTTTTGAGTTGTATCATGTCAGGAGCCCTAGGCCAACAATGAATCATAATAAAGGCTCACACGTACTGAATTTTTAACATGTACCATGCACCAGGCTGATGCCTTTCATGATTGTCTTGTGTAATCTTCACAATGATTCTAGTAGTTGGGTTCTGTGATCACCCCCATTTTCGAGATGAGGCTTAGTGGGGTAAGTCATCTGGCTGAACTCCTACAAGCAGGCCCAGGGAAGCCAGCTCCATCTGAAGAAAGCCCATGCTCCTCCCCACCGTTGATCCTGTAAAGAACCACTCAATTATTCTGCAGCGCAGCACATACTTACAGCTGCCTGAGAAGCAGTCACAGTCTACAAAACCAAACTATCATTTTTCAAATGTGTTTGAGATTTAGACTTTCATGAAGTGATGACACTTCTCATCTATTTCCTTCTGTATTCCCTCAATTCCTGTAATGCGGTGTAATCACATGAAACCAATTCCAAGTTATATCCCCTTGTTAAACTGACCGTAGGACTTAACAGTCAATTCTACACAAAGCCAGAGCAAGCTGAGATCTCTTCACCAGCTACTAAGCAATAAGTACTTCCCTAAAAAAATAAGAGTTTGAAACATTTCTATCTGTTCGTAGTCATCGCACTGTTTTGCCTAAAGAGAACTTTCTCTCAATAGAAATAAACAAATAGACATAGTTTAAAAGCACACGTTATGGTTTTGTGTGAAAGTATGAGAAGGGAAGAGGAAGGAGAAAGAGAGGAAAGGAGGGAAGGACAGAGAAAACGGGAAGGAAAATCCACACGAAGCGGGTGAGGGGCCTGGGTCTTCAGCACTGGCTCAGAGCCATTCATTCTGCCAAGCCTTAGACAGCAGGACAAGGAACCTCTTTCTAGGTAATCTGGGCAGGCCCCTGGCAGAGCCACAAAGCCCCACCTGATAATCTTGGTCTTCAGCACAAACCTCCCCCAAAGCGGTTCCCAAACCTCGAGACTATTCCATTTCTCCTCCGTCTGCATTCTGTGTGATCACTGGTCCACCTGTTTTGTGTAGCATTTCTCCAGTTAATCTTAAAAGATTTTCTCTCTGCCCCTTAAGCAGACTAGGCTGCAACTGCAGGGTCTCCCTGGACTGGAAGCTTCTCCTAAGTAGAAACCATGTTTTTTGACTTTGAAAGGCAGTATCGAACAGTGCAGGGCACTCGGGCACCATGGATGAATGAACGGATGGCCAGTCTTGGGCCTCATCAAGCTTCGCTACCATCGCCCCAGAGCAGTCTGCCGAAACTGCCAGGTGGCCATCTATGGTGCAGGAGAGAGCAATAATTCAACCTGCCTGCTCCGAGGGTCCCAAGTATGGGCCACAGAGAACAGTGGTAGGTCAAAGGGTCATCAGCACCAAAGCCCTCCCAGGACCAGGCCCTGGACAAGGTTCCCAGATCCAGAGAAACTAGAAGCAGCCTGAGACAACTCCCTGCCTTGGTGACAATGACCAGGTCACTGAGCTCCATGAAGGTAAGGGTGTGACGTACTCACTACTTTATCCCTTACCACTATACCGTACCTGAGTGTGGTCAGAGTGTGGTCAGTGCTTACAAACACCTGGCGGCCGGCTGGATTTAAGAATGGATGGAAGTGGGAATTACCGCGTGAAAAGAGCAGGTAATTCCCAGTGAATGGAGCGAGAAAGGAGGAAAGATGACTTCTTGTCACATTAGTAACGATTGAGGGACTGGAGAGGCAAGCCACTGAGTGGACACCCTAAACTTATCCCCAAAATTACAAGGAAGAATAATAGACTTTACTTTTTCAGATAAGTCTCTGTAAGATGGAATGCTTAATAACCGATCATTTAAAAATCACAGTTCTGACTATGAAGATAGAATACTGCACTACTACATCAATAGAAAGAAATGGCATCTTGCCCCCTCTTTTTTCCACTGAAGACATCACAGCAACTGAAGGTCTGATTCACACTAAACCTTTTATGGTGATAAACTGTTTAGGACCAGGGGGCTTGTTCTCTATCAGGTAGGTGTGAGTAGGGCACAGCCAAGCTCTCCTCCCCTAATATTTTCAAGACACATTGTGGTGCAAGTGGCTGAACCGTGTAGGAAATGCCCTTGAGCCACCAGCGAAGGCAGGAAGCACACCCGATGCTCAGAAGCATGACTGAACAATTTTCCAAGTGAGCTGAGCTGAGCTAGAGCCTTTGTCCCTGTGTGTGACGGGAAATGGTGGCTTCTGAGAGCCGCTTGAGGGGACACTCAGTGCTGTTCTCTCAGAGCAAAGGGAAATGCTTTTGGTCCCACCTGGGGGGGGGGGGGCGGTCCTCGAGGCTCCTCACTGTATCATACTCCTGTCCTGATTCTGAAGCCCCAAAATGCACCTGTAATGCATGTATTTCATGCACCTTACGTGCACATCTCTTGGTTTAACATTTCTCATATTGGCCCACCTCTGCAACAGATGCTGTCTTAGTATTAGCAGGCAGAGTTTCTTGTCTCGGTATACATAAAAATGATGGTGTGTCCAGCAACGTGCAATGGGTCTTGAATGCAGCTAACTGCAGCACTTACAATTCTTTTCGTGCAGTGAAGGCTTCATTCTGCACATTCTTCTTCTGCATTAGAGGTTCTCAGAGGACAGTTACTAGCTGCATGCAGTCCTCCAGCGCCTCATGCTAGCCAGTATCGCTGAACACCGAGAGCAGCTGCTGAAAGTTGCTTACGGTCTCACGGTTGCCCTGACAGCTAGCGAATACTGCTCTGTTCATCTAATGAGCTTTCTGCACAGAAAGGAAAGGCACTAACAGCAGCCCTGTTCCATTTCCCAAAGATTTCTTTCCGGGGCAATGAGATCTGCATCTTTTCTTCATGGTATGTGGCCTCTTTCTTATGACCTAGCTCAACTTAACCCACGCCTCAAACCTCCTTTTGAAACTAATTGTTCCAAATATTTTGCTCTTTCCTCTGCAACATAAGGAAGTAACAGGCTACATGGCCCACGACAAAGGATAATGCCTGGAGGACAGAGTTAAGGGACCATGCATCACACAGGAACCCCCCCAGAACTGCACCCACCACCCAGTCGTGTTCGGGATGTCAGATCTGATTTGCAAAAACAAGCCTAGTGAGATGGTGATTAAGTACCTGTGTGTGGGGACAACTCATCCAGCAGCTTCACCATGCCTTCTCCCTGCGTGGAGGTCCACATCTTGATGGGAGACCCGCCTCCAATCCTGCGATACTGCTCCTGAATTTTGGGGGTTCGGCGTTTGGCGATGATTGGCGCCAACTTGCTAAATCATTTAACAGGTAGGTAAGTGGGTCTTATTCCACCTGAGCAACCTCAGAAACTACTCAACAGAAAAGATAAGCAAAATTATAAGAAGAGCCTAAGCATATCAAGCCTTTAGAAACAGAAGACTTGAGTGACAACAGCCAGCTCTTTTGGCCTTGAGTAGACCGCAAACTAAACGCTCTCAGAGAGGTGGCCACCTCTGCCCCACGTGACATTCTAGCAACACAGCCTGAAGAAGCAGGACACCGAACATTCAGGCACAGCCCCTAGATGCGTGCGAGCCTCTGTCTTAGCAATGTCTGATCCTACACCTAGTAGGAAGTGGGATATAGAAGACATTGGGAAGCATATATTCCTCTTACTTTAAGAAAATGCATATTAATCATAGATACATTTGCACCTATGAGCAAAGATGTACGCAAACCATACGAATGTTCATTTTAACACGTAAACAACGTAAATGTCCACCATGAGCCACACGTTAAATAAATTAAGGTATGACTCAACAATGCAATTCTATACAGTCGTGGAAAAAAAAACAAGAAACCAGATCTATGTAATCTGTTCTGGAACAATCTCCAAGATACATTAAGTTTAAAGAAAAAAATAACAGCAAATTGTTAAATAATGTACATAAGTACATTCACACTTGTGTCAGAACAGGGAGGATATACATGTACATGCATACCTATATATCTATATCTATAAATAAAGATATGTATATGCTTGCATATGCACAAACTAGTTCTAAATGTAACCAGAAAGATATCTGTACAATTACAGATTTCTCTATTTCTGCTTACACCTGTAACCTCCCAGTGGGTAACTGGAAGGCCGGAATCCCAAGGAAAGGGATACTTGCTTTTTACTGTGAACTTTTTTCTGCTATTTGCATTTTTTATCATATGCATATATACATTTTTCTTTATAAAAAACTATTTTAAAAGAGAAGGGAATAAATAAACGGGGCAGTGGGGCGGGGAGATGAAAGGGGAGAGCCACAGTCCACAGTCACAGTATGAATGAATACTAATCACTGCTTCCCTATTAATCAGCCATCGAGTGCCAAGCACAAATATCTCTGTAACAATCTTTAATGGGACCTCAGCTGTGTCAAGACAACTGCAATTTCCAGAGCTCTGAGAAAGAAAGGGCTCAAGGGGAATTCTACCCGCCCCCCACTTGCTTTCTCTCTCCACTGCAATTCTTGCAGTATCATATTCCTCTTATACCTAATGGAAAATAATAATGCTGCTCTAGCCACTATCAGATATGTATTAAAGCCACTTATTTTTTTTAAACTAAAGAACTGAGGTACACGTAAGGCAAGAGGTGCTGCATAAGTGAGGAAGAAGCACAGGTGCTTAGACATATCTTACTTTTGAATAGGAAGCGTCATGAGGTCTCGGTCCAAGAAGAGCCTCAGAAGGAAGTCGTGAACATCCCCCAGCGTTTCAGGGCCTCCCATGTTTAGCATCAATATTCCAGTTTTCGGCTTCCTGCAGAAAACAAAATGCAATGGTTGATTTGTATCCTCTAAGGTACAGTCTTGGTTCAGGAGCAAATTCACATCCAATCTGTTCAAAGCAAAGGTACAGAGCTACAGAGCTATGCACTGGCATCCCATGGCTACCTATCTGGGAACGCACGAGGCTTCCGGTTCCACACAGATCCAGCTCTGACTTTGACCTTGGTCTCCTAGCTCCCTCCATGATGCTGGACTCTCTGGGCTTAAAACGTTTCTCCACTAAATGGTCAGCCCTGAACAAAGATCCCATGCTTTAGGGACCAAGAGCCAGGTATAAATCTACAATTGTCCCGTGGTTGGAGCAACTGTTCATGCGAATGCCTCACGAATACACAAATGACTTGGTCTCTCTGAACATCGGTTTCCTCATCTATAAGATACAGAGTCCACCAACTATCTCAAATGCTGTCTGGAGAACTAAATAGATAGTGTACTTAGTTAATTTGCATGATCTGGAACACAGAAGTTCTATTATACACAGAGAAGCCATGGGTTTCCTAGAAGTTTAAACCTCCACAGTATAAAAGCAGCCTATATCTAATTCTTTATCTGCTCCCTCTCCTTAGTTATTAAATTATTACTGACAAGTTATTTCTTGCTACTCTGCTACCTTCTCCAGAGGCTGCCTTTACTCCTTCTTCGTGTCTCCTGCTACAATAAAGTACACACACTTCTCACGTTGCACTCACCTCTCCACCCTTGATCTACAGCCACTGCTTAGCTGATTCCTACAAGAAACTGCTGTATCTTATTCAAATAGTTCCCAGTCTAAAGAATCAAGCACTGAATAAGCCAGAAGAAGCAAAAAAAGAAAATCAAACAGTTTGGGGGAAGTTAAATAAACAAAAGGATTATGCAAACTCCAAACCTCTAAATTCCAGAGCCGCTCTGGAGCCTGCACAGACTAAACGGAGCCAGGCCAAGATGAGTTCCCCATCCCTAAACCCCTTCAGGGTGCAGGATGGAGCCAGAGTGGGACCAAGGGCCTCCTGCATGCTTCCAGTAGCCACCAGCAGCCCAAGCCTGGAGACTTGGAACTCTGAGGTCACAGCCAGAGATGAGAGGCCAGAGACTGCAGGCCTGTGTGGTCCCATGAGTGGTAGCCCTGTGACAGCAGTGAAAGAGCCTGTTGTGGGGACACTGAAGGACAAGGAGTGTTTCTTCCATTCATGTGCTTTTTTCTTTTTTTTTTTTGCATCTGTAAAAATTTATATATGATTTACATGCCATAAAATCTGACACTTTAAACTACAATCCAGTGGTTTCTAATATATGCACCAAGTTATGTGACCATTACAACTATCCAATTCCTAAACATTTTCATTACCCTGAAAGAATGTCTGCACCCCGCAACCTAGAGACATTCCCCATTCTTCCTCCTGCTCCTTCTTGGCAACCCCTGATCTGCCTTCTGGGTCTATGGATCTGCTTATTCATAGAAATAGAATCACATAGGGGCGCCTGGGTGGCTCAGTGGGTTAAGCCTCTGCTTTCAGCTCGGGTCATGATCTCAGGGTCCTGGGATCGAGCCCCGCATCAGGCTCTCCGCTCAGCGGGGAGCCTGCTTCCTTCTCTCTCTCTGCCTGCCTCTCTGCCCACTTGTGATCTCTGTCAAATAAATAAATAAAACCTTTTAAAAATATATTAAAAAAAAGAAATAGAATCACATAATATGTGGCCCTTTGTGTCTGGTTTCTTTCCCTTAGCATACAATTTTCAAGGTTCATCCATGTCACAGCATGATTATCAGTACTTCTTTCTTTTTTCTGGCTGAAGTCATCTCCATTCACTCTTGATAAAGCAGCTGAGAAACGACCAGACTGCAGTTTATGTCAAACACCATTGTTACAAATGCGGAGGGGTCCCACTTTCTAACCCTCCTCCGTCAAGACTACCTCAAACTACCGCAGTGGCTGAGCTGGCCCTGCCGAGATGGCTCATTTGGAGAACCAGTCCTAATGTGTTCTAAAAAGTCAACAAGATCATGAGCACATCTTTATTGCAATTTTAAAGAAACACTAATGTGGTGATGATGTGAGCCAGGACAGTGTGTCAAATGTATACAGGTGGAAACTGTTTGCTTAAGCAAACACAAATGAAGCAGAAATCTGAATTTCTCAACCTAAGTTTCCAAAATAAGAACCAATTCCTGGGGTAAGGGCAGTGTTGCATTCCAGGGACGTCAGGGATCTTCCCATTTAGGATGAACTAGGTCCACTTGTCACATCACTGTCTTGGGCCAATGAAGTAGGTCCATTTGTCACATCACTGTCTTGGGCCAACCCTTCTCTTCCTCGGCACTCCTGGCATTCTGGGCTGGACGGTCCCCGGCCGTGGAGGGCTGTGCTGCATGTCGCAGGGTTTCGGTAGCATCCTGGCCTCTACTTGCTGGGTGGCAACCGCACAAACCCTACCCGAGTTGTGACCACCGAAAATGTCTCCATACATCGCAAATACGCCTGGGGAGTGGGAGAGGAGAGCTCCCCCCTCCCTCTGCTGAGAACCACTGGGTTAGAGGAAGGGGGTTTCCTCTCTTTTTTACTAAACCAAGCAACTACTTTGGAAGGTGGTCATTGTCCTACAACTTTTCCACCTCCTCTGTCCAAAAGTCCTATCAATGAATTAACAAGCTGGTATTTAGTTTTCCTTTCTTGATACCTGAAAATTCCAAATTCATTACACTGTGAAACTGTAATACTCCTTTAATCTTTCTTTTTAGACCACCAGTGTTCTGGGATCCTGTGTCTCACCCTCAAAATCTGTGACTCACAATAAATTAAGCGCTTTTTCCCATGGACTGCTGCCAGTTAACAGATTACTGGTTAAGAAACCCCAAGCTAAGAGACTTACCTAAGCCACAGAGGGTATCAATGTGCAAACGAGATTTGGAACTGTTTTCCATCTATAACACCTGAGCTCAGAACAAGAGTGGCTTTGAATTGGATGTTACTCTGCTCTGCAAACCCATGTTTTGTAAACCATGATGAGCTTACACATGAAAGAGATGCACATGATTTGAAAATACCTAAATACACACGCACTTAATTCAAAACTGTGTTGTGCATGACGAATGGCGCATTAGCGGTCCTAGTCCGACACCCTCTATGCGAGAATGTGAAGTGCAAAGCTTTAGCCATGATCTGTCTCTCCTCCCCTCCAGACACAGCCCATCTGACACCAAGCTCTGAATGTCAGGTTCCGTTTGTTTGAATGTAAAAGTATAAAAGCATAACATATTTAAAACTTCTCCCTCCAAAAGGTTTCAACACTTTGCCTATGGCTCTATCCCCCCCCAAACCTCAGTTTCCTCAGTGTTCAGTCAACGTACCCAGAATCACACAATGAAAAATAACACACACAAAATAAGACTATCCATGTTCATAGCTGTATTGCTTTCACGGAACAGCCGGTCTAGAAGAAAAGTCAGGAAGTTAATAGCTCACGGCAACTTTCCTTCTTTCACCCTGCTAGGGTTGGAGTGTGCTATTTCTGTGAACTTATCTAAATGATTGCCTTTTAGAGTCTTATGCTGCCTCTGTACCAAGGAAGACTCAGGCACAGCTGTGGCTTCTGTTATGGAAGAAGACACCCAACAACAACGCCATGCCCACTGACGTCCACCAGCAAACAGCAGGCCCTTTCTTCCTTTAATAAATCGCAAATCATATTATTTCATTTCTAATTATGTTCACTGTGTTAACAGTGAAAAATAATGGGCAGAGTTTACTATATATACTCTTGACAGATTAGTTATTCTTTATCCTATACAGGACAGACATTTCATAGGGGTAATTATGTTAGGTTTGTAAATACACTTCCAGCATACATATAATTTGTGTTACATGACATATTCCAGAACTAAATTCCTACATGATTTGCAGACTGTACTGAGCTATGTGTCCTTTAACAAAAGCCCGTGGGATTTTCATTTGTCAAGCATACCTCAATAAAGCTGGGAAAAATTTTTTTAATAAAAAATTTTAAAAATTTGTAAAAACTTTCAAAAAAAATTTAAAACCTTGGAGGGGGGGTATGTTTGTGTGTGAGAGCTGTACTCTTCCTGCTATTGAAAGGAAGCCAAGACTCTAACATCCCACTCTTACATGCTGGCATGCCCCAGCAGCTTTCTCCTCAAGCAGCTTGCATCCACAAACACAAATTCTTAGTAGTACCACAAGTTAGAGTCCTACCTCTTCCCCGGTTGCACCTGTGGTTTTGGGCTTCTGGCACGTTGGGCTGTTTCTGCGGTAGCTGTTGCCGTGGCTCCCATGGACTGGCACCTCCATGGCTGGCAGGTCCTCGAGCCGCCATGCACCACTGTGACAAAGTTAAAGCAGCAGCATGAAATCTAGCGGGGAAGTAATTCCTTTGGAAGAGGTCCTCAGAGCAGCAGTCCTGGATTTAAAACTTAAAGAGATGCTGTAGCACAGGTTTTCCCAGCATTTCTCTGCACATAGGTCAAGGCACTTAAAATCCCTCTGACGAGGTGGGGTGGCGCCCCCTAGGGCAGCGTATCAGGACTTGCAGGGAGCTTTTTAAGAAACACACCTCCTCACTCAGCCTCGGCAGATTCTGAAACGATCGCTGCACATTTCTGGAAGTTAATGGCAGCAGCGTGCTGCTGATGTGAAAGTGAGAAGCTTGCAGGACAGGCTAAGAACCATTGATTTAACCATCAAGCCAGTTTTCCACTGTCAGTTGCAGACCTCATCAGCCTATAAACTTTCTCACTTAAAGCACCTGTGCTAGGGACCCCAGGGTGGCTCAGTCAGTTAAGTGTCTGTTTGGCTCAGGTTGTGGTCCACTGTCCTGGGATCAAGTCCTGTGTAGGGCTCCCCCTCCCCCTGCCTGCCGTTCCCCCTGCTTGTTTCTCTCTCTCCGTGTACGCACTCTCTCTCTCTCTGACAAATAAATAAATTTAAAATCTTAAAAAAAGAAAAAAAAAGCACCAGTGCTGAGAACCCTAGCATTGCCCTTGGGCCCTGACAAGGGTACTTTAGAGGGCCCATTCTGGCCCTCCTCCTGCTGCAGCCCCCCCGCAACAGGGTATGTGGTCTGCACAGCCAAGGATTCAGGGACCCCAGAGTCCATGGCCCACATTCCTGACCAGGCTCCCAGGACCCAGAACCCCAGGATTCCCTGTCCCCAGAGCCCCACACTCAGCGCCAGGGTCTGCACTGGCCTCCTTCCTAGATCTAGCCTCCTGAGTGCTGGTTGTACCATCCATGCAAGCAATTCTTGACCCGAGGGAAGCTATGTGCGGGGGCAAGATCAGAGCTCAAACACGCAGCCTGGAGTGTCCGCCCAGGCATATGCACAGGACCCTTCACCATGCAGGGCAGAGCCGGCAGTGGAAAGAGAAGCAGGGAAGCCTACAGGCCAGAGGTAGCTCTCTACAAGGCAGCAACATTTTCTGACATTTCTGACATTTCTTCCAGGGCACGATGAAGATCTAGCTGCCAGTAGTGGAGAACATATCTCACAGCTTGCTAGCTGGCTATCCCACATATGATATGTGGGTCTCCATCTGCACTCTTGTCCTGGCCCCACAACAGTTAGGTGTGGGCCTGGAGAAGCCACCAGAACTAAGGAGTCCATGGGCCCTATTTAGCTGTAGCAGGAAGAATCTTCATCCTTAAACGACCTACAGTGAAATTAAACTGAAGCTATACAGTAGGTCCTCAAGATGGCAATGTGGGACAGTGGTTACTGCCCCACCCTGTACACATGACCTCTCCCTTCTCTGCTCTCAAACCAGTTGGTCTGAAAACAGCTGAGATCAGTCTCCTTCTACCCTCCTCCTACTTATGAGTCAGAGGAGACCGGGTGAGGAACTCAGGCTATGTGTCAGCAGATCTGACTGCCCCCAGTTCTGCCACTTACTAGTAATGTACTGGGGCCAGGCTACACTCTTTCTGAGCCTTCGTTTCCCCAGTAAAATGTCGACACCTTGCTACCAGGATCCTTGTGATGATTACAGCCAAGGACACCCGTGACGCACTCCCCACAGCGCCTGCCATAGATGATCAGTGCTCGCATTAGCTCCATTTGTAAGAGCATAGGGAATACACCTGCTGATTTTTTTTCACCTATCCTGTCTATAAGATATAGGAGAATGGTATCTCCAGGCCCTTTAGATTTCCAACTATCCATATTGTGCACATTCCCAACAGAGCCAATTACGTGAGCTTGTGCTGAACAGTCCTTATTAACTCAAAGTGAAAGTGCAAGAGATTGACATAAAGAAGTTCAATTCTGCTCAAATGAAGTCTCAAACCAACTCACATCTCCTTATTTTAGACAAGTTTAATTCTGAACTGCATGAGATTTAACCAGGTTCTCAATCATGTCACAATGTCTGTGATTCCTTATATGAATGAGATTATACTGGGTTCCATGGGGTATCAGAATAGAATTGGGGCATTACATGATTTGACTGCTGGTAATAAGATTTCCCCTGTGAATCTTAAAAAGGGAGTGGCAGAAGGGAATGAGAGTGAGACTAGAATCGTTAACTAGTACATTAGTACTTCCTCGGACAGCTGGGAGCTTTTCAAGCTGCTGATCTGTTGAGCCATGCCCTACGCTTACAGAATCCTCCGTAGTTGAACAAATTCTCAGGGCACTGCTGCTAATAATGGGTCCTCTGTGCTCGGGACTTAGGGTTAATATACCCACCTCTCAAGAACTTCTCTATGACACTCCTCTCCCCTAATGATCTGAAGATTTCAGAGAAACAAAGAGTAGTCTCCGACCAATTAGTATACACGTAGCTAAAGTTGTTTAACTATTCAAACAAAGGATCAACTGAGACTCCTGAATATATACTCAGCTCACAGCTTAAGAGAAATCCAAAGGCAGAGACAGCATTGTGTGGCACAGAGTGTCCGTGTTCCAGAGCCAGAGAGATCTCGTGGAAACCCCTGATAGTACCAAACAGGCTGTGTGGCAGCACCTGGGCAACTCAAAGAACTATTCCAAGCCTCACTTTTCTCATCTGTAAAATGGTGATAAGGCTAACCCTGCAGGACTGTTGTGAAGATTAGGAAAAAAATTTTAAATCTACGTCCAGCCCTAACAACAGTACCAGACACACCACATGTGGTTAAATGAGAAGAATACTCAGTAACAGGGACTTGCCCACTTATGAACTAAGACCAGGTATTCTAACCCTACTTATGACATGAACTGCTCGTCCACCTGTGGAAGGCCTACAAAACCATGAAGGCTATAAAACTAAGAAAATGCAGAAGAGACTAGAAAGAAAGCAAAACTTCCTAACTCCTGGACAAACCCAAAAGGTGAAGCATTCAACAGTTTATCCGTAACTTAAGTTCATGGGTATCAACTGGTTCTCCAAAACCAAATTAATATTTTGGATGCTTAGGGTTGGGGAAGGGGAGGGTATAAAGGCACACAAGCACTTAAATATGTAACGGAGCCTTTTCCTACCACATAGGGGATGAGGTTTATTTCAAAAGGTACTTACAAAAATAGGTACCATTTTGAAAATTAGCAGAAATAATGTACTATATGGTGACTATTAATAAACACTTGGAGAGGGGAGGTTTTAAAAAAAGAATTATTTTCTGGTATGGCACCAAAATGTTCTAGTGTCCCTAATTTATTTATTTTTTTAAAGACTTTATTTATCTGAGAGAGAGAGAGATCACAAGTAGGCAGAGAGGCAGGCAGAGAGAGAGGGGGAAGCAGGCTCCCCGCTGAGCAGAGAGCCTGATGCGGGGCTCGATCCCAGGACCCTGAGATCATGACCTGAGCCAAAGGCAGAGGCTTTAACCCACTGAGCCACCCAAGCACCCTAAGTGTCCCTAATTTAACACTAATGCTCTTTTTTTATTATTCCAGAATTTTTTTTTCTAATCATGAAAGACATAGGTGCTTAATGTAGAAAATTTGGAAAGAAAAGGCAAAAAGAAAAAAACAATAATTCATTAACCTACCCACTTTCTAATTAAAAAAAAATATATAGTATACACAGTATGTGGCCCACCCCAGGGAGGTTCTTACTGATTCTGTAATATGCTAAAAACATAGTATAAGACTTTGCTTTTACACTTGTACCTTCAGAATTTGTTTTCAAAAATACTACTCAATTTTTTCCAACCCGATGTTAATTCCTTCATTTCAACAAGATGATTAAGGTATTATAACTACATCTTAAAATCAGAGTCCATAATTCAATTGACTTCAAATCCACTTTTGTTATGGTCTCTGAATCCTTCCACTTAGTTACTTATAATCTGAACAACAAATCATTTAAAGTTTCTCATGCTGTTCTATGACCTCAAATGTAGAACCTGTCAGATTTTCCACAGAAAGGGCGGAAGAAAGAAAACACTAATTCAATCCACCTTTCAGCTCCATTACTGGCACTGCGCGTCCTCTTCTTAAAAGTTAATGCCTTTTGCTCCCAGTACCCTTAGGGACCTGACCCTCAGTATAAACTGGGTCCTAACCATCTTTCTACAAAGGCACCTGTAATAAGTTGATGGAAATTCAAAGTGGATTCTCTCCATTCCTTCTCAGTGGGCACCAGACTGGGGAACTGGGGAACTGCTAAGAAAAAATAAGGCAGGTCCGTGCCCAGTCACCATTCAGCAGCAGTGGGCACGCTGCGACCACCATCACCAGGGAGGGAACTCCAGGACAGATGCCTGCGGTGATGACCACGATGCCTTAGTTATCATCCTCCCTGGCAGGTCCTTAACACACCCTCCCTCCCCTAACGTTCCCAACAACCCCCTGACGCCCATTTCTGATTTTACATGTAAGAACTAAGGCGCTGACAAACTCCCGCACTGCTCAAGGCCACCCAGCTGACCCGCGGTGCTCCCGGACCCCTCCCGGCAGCGCCCCGCTGTTGACCCACGTACTCTCGCCCTCCCAGACGGCCACCCCTTTCCGGTCCCACCTCCACAGCGCCCCTCGCCCCGTCGCGCGGAGCTTCCTGCGCCGCTCCCAGAAGCCCCCAGGCCCGGGGTCCCCGGCGCCGGCTGCCCCCGCCGTCTCAGGGACGCCCGCGGCGGAGGCGGCCGCGACAGCCTCACTTACGCCGGTCGCGGAGCAGGGCGCCCGCAGCTCGCACGGCCGCAGCCATGTTTGTGCCTCCTGAAAGCATTCCCGGGGCAGCCTCGCCCGGAACCCGGGTTCCTCCCGCGGTGGCGCGATCGGGTGCCGGGCCCCCAGGCGCCGAGCTGCGGCCACCGCCACCCCAGGCCTTATCTCGCGTCGTCGCCCCCCTGAGCCCTCACGGCGCGCCTGCTCATTCGCTGCAGGCCGCACCGGGCAGGGGCCTCAGGGGCGGGGCCAAGGAAGACACGCCCCTCGCGGGAGCCGGCCACACCGCGGGGCGGTCCCGGGGGTAAAACCGTCCCCGAGCAGCCTTAGTGGCGGTGCCCCACCACGCGGCCGTTCCCGGTGCCGGAGCCGGGCTCGGCCCCGGATCACCCTGAACGAATGCCCTGGTGGCCTCTGCCAATTCGGCCAAGTCAGGAACCACAGCCACAACTCAGCAAAGGACTTTCCAGACATTTCCGACACTCTTCCCGAGATGCCGAGGTTGCCTGTGCCTCAGTTCTCCAGTCGGCTTGCCTTGTTACCGCGCAGATGTGCCGACCCACTTTCGTTATGCGTGGTTTGCAGAGTAGGGAAAGGAATTGTTTTACGAGACACTCGTGAGTGACATATTACTCGATTTCTCTGTAGCGTCTCCATATCGCAGAGTTTGACAGGTGGGACCAGAAAGCAAACATTATACTGCTAACAGGAGGAAACAGGAACCTAGGAAAGGGAGGCTCAGTCCAGCAAACGCGTTTCTGGGAGGGATGCCGTGCTGGAGTTTGTGGGTATACTTGCACACCCTTGCAAGGTAGCTCTCGGGCCCCAATCCCGCACTCGCGACAGGCCCCTCCCTCATTTCTAGCCATTCCTGCATTCCCAGGCTTCCGCCTGCCCACCCTGCCCACTGTTCTGTGCATCTCAGAGTACAAGACCAACCTTGGAGCACAAAGGTCTCAGACGTTATTCATTCGTTGAACAAGTACTGACCACCTACTGCGTGCACTGGAAGACAGCAGTGAACAGACCAGACAAGTGACTTATGTGGGGGTTAAGGGAGAGACAAAATAATGAGAATACGTATTATTTGAAGTGATGATAAGCGTTAGAAAGAAGGAAGCAACGTGAGGGAGATGGGGGAAAGGGAATTTGACGTAGATGGGTCAAGGGACGCCTAGGTGGCTCAGTCAGTTGAGTGTCTGCCTTTAGCTCAGGTCATGATCCCAGAGTCCTGGATCAAGCCCTGTGTAGGGCTCACTACTCAGCAAGGAGCCTGTTTCTCCTTCTGTCTGCCACTGCCCCTGCTTGTGCTCTCTCTCTCTCTGACAAATAAATAAATAAAATCTTTTTTAAAAATGAAATAGATGGGTCCGAGAAGTTCTCACTGACATCTGGACAAAGGCCCGAAGGAAATAAGGGGGCAAGCTTCGTATAACATTCCAGGAAGATGGAATCCAGATTGAGTTAAAATCACCTATCTGAGGCTCCCGGGTGGCTCAGTGGGTTAAAGCCTCGGCCTTTGCCACAGGTTATGATCTCAGGGTCCTGGGATTGAGCCTCACATGGGGCTCTCTGCTCAGCAGGGGGCCCGCTTCCCCCACACCCCTGCCTGCCTCTCTGCCTACTTGTGATCTCTTTAAATAAATAAAATCTTTTAAATAAATAAATAAATAAATAAAATCTTTTTTAAAAATCACCTACCTGTAGCATAAAATTAATGTTCCTGATTGAGTTAGTTTATTATTAAAGTTGGCCCTCCCTCTGGTTATAAGCCAAATGTAAAATATCATATGAAATGGATTGTCCTTCATGTTACCTGTGTGATCTTCAGATCCAAGTAGGAGATGTTCCCTGAGAAATGAAGAATAAACTTGCTCCAAGTTCCAAACTGCTTTCCTATATATTTTGCTAACTCTACCCTCATAATTAAAATTACATTCATTTATTTTGCCCTTTAGACATGCTCTTTATAGTGTACTTCTCTACCTAAAGCTTAAACCCATTTCTTTTAAGGAAGCTGCACAAAAAAAGCTCTACATTTTGAACTTCTGTTCTAGACAAAGTGCAGACTTTGTCCAGAGAACAGGTCCAGAGAACTAGGAAAGACTGAGAGTTTTAGATGTTTGAAACGCATGGGCTCTTCTCAGCTACTCTGGAAGGCTCTGGATGAGTCACCTCTCCTTCCAAGGGCTGTGCCCTTTCTGCTAGGTAGAGATAACAGGGGTCTTCTGGCCCCTCCTAGGGAGATGCCGATGATTAGTGACAATGCACAAAGGTGCCAAATCTCATAATCAACAGCTGTGACAGGTATCTGACCACAGAGGAGAAAGGAACTAGCAACGCATGCTCTATTAAATATATCAACATAATAACATTTAAAAAAAAATGAATTGGCACCATTTCATGCATTTTATTTACATCTTTTATTTTCATTTGTACTAGCTTGAAAAGGACTCATTCAAAATCCCTCATGTATAAAACCTCCCTGATCCACATATTAAGACTCACAGGTCAAAATATTAAAATTAAAAATAAATAAATAAATAAAGACTCAAAGGTCATAGATGGAAACAGAACTTCATTATTTCTCCAGAACAGAGAGTATCATAAAAATTATTATTTCTAATCTATGGCTTATTTCTTAGAAACATCAAATATAATAGCTTTCCAACAAGTAAATTTTTATGTTTTTATGAAAGCAAATAAAATGCATTTTATACAGGTCCTTTTCAAAACTGATTAGAAAACACAGCCCTTAACCCAGAAATTGTGAATTCTAAATATGGATTGATTGATTTGAGAGAGAGAGAGACACAAGGAGGAGGAGGGAGCAGAGGGAGATGGAAAGAGAATCTCAAACAGACTCCATGCTGAGCATGGGGCATGACTCATGGCTGGATCTCATGTCCCTGATCGTGACCTGAGCCAAAAACCAAGAGGTAGATGCCTAACTGACTGCGTCACCCTGGTGACCCAGAAGTTGTGAATTCTAAATGTGGGTTTGCTAAGAAAACCAGAAAAGACCTTAAAAGGCTAAAGAAATTTATAAAAGTGCATGGCATTTGTGTGTGTGTGTGTGTGTGTGTGTGTGTGCATATGTACATAGAAATGCATTTTTTCCTGGCTTACATATTTGTAACAAAGGTATATACCACTTCCCTTAGCAAACAGAAGGCCAAAGACACAGTCTCTGCGCCAACTTGATAAGCCGCACCCCTATCACAGGGGAGAGGGTTTGTCTGAGCCCGGGTGACTTAATTAGTGAAGAAAGCACTCTCCTGTCACAGACAACACTCTGAGTTCAGCCTTTGGTCTTAAATGAAATGAACTTGTTGGTTTCAGCTCAATGCTTCAGGGAAGGGCAGGGGGATCACCTAATTCATTATTTGTCATGATTGGCACCTCTGTGGTACACACACCAAATTTAGATTACTCAATTCTGTCTCCTTAATCAGAAAAGCAACAGGGCAGGAAGGGGCGGTGTGTGGTACAAGAGAAACAGTGGCTGGGCGAGGCAGGCAAACGGTGAGCTATAACGATCACTCTGAGACATCAGATCAATGGTCCCCACATTGTTTTATAGCAAGGAGGTGACCCAGTTTGGGCCAATGTGGCATGCATTTTGAATTCCTCTCTTCACCACACAGAGCCTTAAGCCCACAAGTGATGATGGGTTTGTTAGTCCATCTGCACTCATTCCTGAGAGTCCATGATAAGCAGAGAGTACAGATGGACTAACAAACCCATCTGTACTCTCTCACCATGGCGCTGGGGAGGGGAAGGATTAAGAGTTAAGGTCAGGGGCAAGCTGGAAAGTTCTCAGGCCTTGGACCTTTGTCTGTAATGGACTGGTGATAGTCATGACAGTCGGTGTTCGGGGCTGTGCCCTGGGGAAAACAGTTGAGCAAACAGGTTCAGGCTACAGAGTGTGCGACAGTCGCGGCGGGGAGAACAGACAGGAGACAGTGCTGGCAGTGTTTTGTTTGCTTTCAAGCACAGACCTAGAAGGATGGGGGGGAAAGGGAAAGGGAATCATGGCAACGGGATTTTGGAAGCTGGAGGGCAGGTGGATACATGGTTAGTGATTTAGCAGACCCAAGAAAACCGACTCCTTCCCTGGCCATCATCCTAAGACAAGAACCTCGGAGGTTTACATGACAGAACCCCTAGGCGGTTCAGAGTTGGTAGTACCAGGCACCTCTGGAAGTGGGGATGACGAGAGATTCCAGAATGAGATGGACTGAAAGAGGGACAAAGAAGTCCGATGGCCCAGGTCCCCCTACAGCAGCAGCCGACTGACCCCACGCACCCAGCGGCTGGCTGGGGGTCATGTTGCTGGGGAGGCCACACCTGGCTCTGACCTGAAGATGCCAGGTGCAGCGCTGAGCAAGTGCACGTCTCCTCCCCACACACCCGAGCATCTGCATCCCTCCTGGGAATTCTCAGCAGGTAACTAAGCACCACCCGACAACCGAGGAGAGACTCTGACAGGAGAAAGAGAGACCCAGCCAAGTAGAAGAAAACCATATGGAAGAAACAGGGAAGACGCACGAAGAAAACCTGGATGAGAGAGACCATAAAGATGGAACGTTTTGAGGCCAGAATAAGAATTTTTAAAAAATTTTCTTCCCCCTTTACTTTGCTAAGAGATGAAAAACCCAATAGAAGAATTGGGGAAAAGTAACTCCCAGAAAATAGAAAGCAAAATAAATAAATAAATAAAAATAAAAGAACATTTCAAAGGCCTAATATTCGAAGGCGCTGGCTGGGTGGCACAGTCAGTTAAGCATCCGTCTCGTGGTTTCCACTCAGGTCATAATTTCAGGGTCAAGAGATCGAGCCCTGTGTTCGGCTCAGCATGGAGTCTACTTGGGATTCTCTCCCCCTCTGCTTCTGCCCCTCCCACTCGTGCTCGCTCACTCTCTCCAATAAATAAAATCGTTATAAATAAATAAATAAATGGCTTAATACCTGAATAGTAGCAGTTTTAGTGAGAAAGCAAAACAGAAAAAAAGACTTTCATGAATGAGGCAATTTTAGAAACTTTATCACAACTCAAGAGCTTGATTTCCTGGATGCGAGGGTCCTGTCAACCACCCCGTGGAATGGACGCAAATTCCCAAGAAATAGCGTCATGAAATTTCAGAAGAGTGGGGACAAGTTTCCGAAATAGGTCATATGTCAAGGACCAGGTATGAGAATGCTTAGGGATTCTCAGTAGCAATACGGGAACCCAGGAGTTTGAAAAACTGGGGGGAAAGTGCTTGCTAACCCACATTTTTCTATGGAGACTATGATTCAAGCGGGAAAATAGGTGAACAGATATTTAGATACTCAAGTGTCTCAGTGAATTTCCTTTCCCCGCACCCTCGCTCAGTGAGCTACTGGAGGATATGCACCTCCAAACCAAGGAAGTGAACCAAGGTGGGTAACATAGGACATAGGAAATGAGATGTCCGATATAGAAAGAGGGTGTCCAATAGAGAAAGGCAAGGGGATAGTGAAAGATAACCCCAGGATACCTGTGCCACGAACAGAGGGTGGTTCATTCAGACTAAAGCACACAGAGGCTCCGGAAGCTTCTGTGGAAAGATGTAACTATGGCTGCCTGGTGTTCCTCACTGATCAGCACATTAGTAATGAACCATGAGTCCGAAAGAAATTTCTCAGTGTGAGAAACCCAATCATTTAATTCACCAGCAATTGCCAAGGACTAGTATAGTATTTGGACATCATGGCATCCTTTTTTTTCCCTAGAAGGGCTGAATGAAACATACTGATTCTCAGTTTAAAGTAGTTCAAGATCTGGAGTTTAAAACTTTATTCTGCCACTTAACTACATGTGCAGCTTTGGGCACTTTTGGCGGGGCCGGGGAGCCGGGGAGGACTTAAGGGAGAATTTTAAGCAGGCTCCACACCAAGCCCAACGCAAGACTCGATCTCACAACCCTGAGATCATGACCTGAGCCGAAATCAAGAGCCGGACACTTAACCGACTGAGCCACCCAGGTGCCCCATTTGGGCAAGTTTTTAACCTTTTTCAGCCATTATCTCAGGGCTAACAGAAATTATCCAAAGTTATTATGAGGATTAAAGCCCAGGACTGGGCATGGCCTGACACAAGGCACTCCTGCATTAGTGGCAGCTCTCATAACTTGGAGCACTTCTCAATACACCTTGAAAGCTAAATGGAAACACACGGAACATTTTTGTACCCATCGGCTGATATCGAACAGGCTTCACTTGCCCAAAGTTTCCAGTTTCCCCACAGGGACTAATGAGAAATAATTAAATGAGGACCTACAGTGATAATGCAAAGCTTAAGGTTGAGTTTAGAAGTAGCGGGGAGGTACTTAGTGACGGTCAACCTAGTCCTGGAAAAGCCTTGCCTGGGGAGCTTCTAAAAACCATCATGGACCCATCCCTGAAATTTGGACTCCATTTGTCTGGGATAAGGCCCGGATACCAGTGTTTTTCGGGTCTACAAGTGACTCCAGTGTGTAGGAGGTTGCTTCTGATAGAGTTGAACTGCTATATAAAGAAGAAATTACTGGGAAATGCTAGAGACGTGTAGATGCAGAGTGGGGAGGGGAACTGAGCCACAAGGGAAAAGCAGGCTGGCTAGATGGGCTGCAGGACACGCAGAAAGAGGGAAAGTTAATACCGAAGCCCTTCAGTTTCCTGGAGTATCAGCCCCCACGTGTCTCCAAAACCTCCAGCAGGTCTGCTGTCAAAGCGAAGAGGGTTTTGATGTAAGAATCAACTTGAAGAGCCACATCAGGAAAGAGCTGTGAGAGGAGAATCCCATAGGAGCAGAACTCAGACCTGGGGTGTCTGTGGCTGGACACACGGCGGGTCCATGGGACACCAGATTGCAGCGACAATGACACAGTCAAGGGAAGAAAATCCTCGCGTATGGAGTTTGCTGCTCGCTATGCTCAGATTCTTGGCATCGTGTCACCACAACCTTGACAATCTTATCCCCACCTAATTCCACAGCTTTCCCTCAGGATTTAAAACTCTCGATTCATTTGCACAATTAAAATTTAGGTTAACTGGGTCTAACCTCTTCCTCAAATTCTGAACTGCCTAGATGAATCCAATTAGAGCTCATTCATTCTTGCAAATATTTTTTATTTTAAAGATACAGGCCAAATATACTATAAATGCCTCATTTCCATCTGTCATTTCACTTAATTGAAAAACAGGATATAATCTAATGTGTTGAAAAATAAAGAAGATTCTAAAACATGACTAGAACCTACACCTAATGTGAAAAAATTGTTCCTTTTCATTACCATGTGTTTTTAGTAGTACCTACTAAATTTAGTAATATCTAATTTCACATATATACATCATGAAAAATAAAAAGATTTTTAAAAATGCAAAACATATGAACCAATGTAAGACTGAGGCGTTCAGCTTTAGAAAAATTAAAGCCAGCAAATAGTTTTTAATGTGTGTCCATTTATTGATTGCTGGGAATACAGCCTACTGAGAATACATGACATGCATTTTGGGAGAGAAATTAACCAAATCTGAAATGAAGCCATTCAATAAGCCTGCTGGGAGTTAATAAGGTAGCAGATTAGATCTAAAGTCACAGTGTGGGAAGAGTCAAATGGCCACATACAGTTGTCATTAAGATTCCAGCTGCAAATTCTTTTGGAACTTACTTATTCTTAATTACTTAGAAACTACCAGGAAAGAGAGAAGATCACTCTGCCTCTTTAGCTTAAACTAATGCAAAGAACAACAACAACAACAAAAAGAATTTGCTGTTATTTCAAACTGTTTAACGTAAAATTCCCATTTTTTTTAAATCTCTCCACATCAATTTTGTATGCTTTAGAATTATAAGCAGCTATAGGATTAGAAAAGATTAATAACCAAAGCAAAACTGTCTTTGTTTGATTCCAGTATCTACCAATGAATTTCACTAATCCAGCAGATTTTTTACACCACACTGTCAATTTTCCCTCAAGATGTTTGCTGTAACTTGCCTGTACAATAAAATGATATAAATTAAAGAATTCCAGTTACACTTAACAGGGCGGAAAGATTAAGTTACTGGAATGTCTTAGATCATAATTAAAATCTGCTTTATGATATATGTGATACGGACGATGCAAAAACTACAACCTATAACTGGATAAAATGCTGAACTGGACTTCTGACCGTAGTGTTACACGCCACATAGTTCCCCCAAACTTTGTGATGGATGGATGGTGTTCCTCAAAATGCTAACACTGACATCACTTGATATTCACATGATTTGGATTGCTTTTCATGGGAGAAAAAAGAAATGGCCATACACCAATGGAATAAAAAAGGGAAGATTCTGGCTTTTTGTTTTTGTTTTTTTTAAAGAGGCAGTCTGTTCCTTTCATAAACTGTATTCTTTCCTTAATGCTTCTGGAAGAACCAGTTATGGCTTGCAACGCTGGACAAATCGTGGGTACAAGCATACATCTCGGATGTGATACCTATTCAGAATCCAGGTCAAGAATCGCTCCAAGCCCAAGCCATATCCTCCATGAGGACACGTGCCGTACTTTCTCTGTTTAAAAAAAAAAAAAAGAAGGACTGCGTTGAGCAAGGCCAGCAGCTGGGTTGTTTTTCAAATTAAGTCAACGTATTAGACAAAGACAAAACTAGTCACATGCCACATTACAACCATGAAACTGAATACAGCTCGTTCCCACATCAAAGTACCACACTGAATTCTCTCCTGTTAAGAATTCCAATTTATACAGAACTATTAAAATGAAAACCATTTAAAGAGTGTTAAAAACAGGGCGCCTCGGTGGCTCAGTGGGTTAAGCCTCTGCCTTCGGCTCAGGTCATGATCTCAGGGTCCTGGGATCGAGTCCCGCATCGGGCTCTCTGCTCAGCAGGGAGCCTGCTTCCCTCTCTCTCTCTGCCCACCTCTCTGCCTACTTGTGATCTCTGTCTGTCAAATAAAAAAAAAAAAAAAAAAAAAAGAGTGTTAAAAACAAAGCACAAAACTGTTTACCTGATCTGTGTACCAGTAATAGGGAGTGGGGTCAATTCCTTCCCTTTTATAACCTGCCAGTATTTCCTCACTATCCCAGATACGCATTGAGCCTCCCACAATCTCACCGACGTTGGGCATCAACACGTCAACCTTTAAAAACAAGTAAATAAAATGCAGTTACTACCAGGCTATAGTTTCAAAGAAAATCACAATTAAACTCATAGCTAAAGGAGCACTATGGTCATGTAATACTCAAATAATCAAAGCCTATAATTTAACAAGATATGTTAAGCCCAATCAGAGGACAAAAGCCACTTCTTTAAATACTGCCATGCTATATGTATAATGAAATATTTGCCATGAGCTCTATCTTATTCCAGTGGCAGTCCCCACCCCCTTAGAAAGCAAAATTACTAATACTATTTGAATCACAGACTGACAGATTCTGTAAGGCGGGAATCCTCAGGACATCGCTGCATATAGAAGGACTTGATCTCTACAGGAAATCGACACAGCAAGATGGGCTCATTAATGGTGTCCGTCATCAGTCTCTCAGGAGCTTCTGGGATATCCTGAGGTTAAACAAGACTTCATTAACATTTACAACTCAAAATGCAACAAGACAGAAGCAGCTCTCACCCATAGCAGCCCTTCATGTTATTAATGTAACGTAGCAGAGACTACACAGCCATCCACAACCCATACACACGGTGGAAGCAACACTTTCTTCCAAAAACAATAAAGATATTTTAACAACTCACACGCAGTTATTAAACCAACTGCAAGAAGACCTGCTTCCCATTACAATAGATCTCAAGCGCCATCTGCTTGAGGAATGAAAACCCACCCAACAAACCCCCAAAAATAAAAAATTAAAAAAAAAAACAACAAAAAAACCACTTGAAGCCATTATCACTGAGACTAGATACTGCGTAGTTATTTTTTTCAGTGGCCAGTTTTACCAGCTCTGAAGCAAATGTGGTCCACTTAGTCCCGTGAGGTATAAGACAATCAGTGAATGCTCCAAAACATCGTTGGTCTATGCACATCCTGTGTTATTAATAACACCAATCCTTAAACTTTCTTGTTATCTGGACTTCTTGCCTGTTACAGTACATCTATATGGCTTCAATGGTGGTAAGAAAGAGCCCTAAGACAAATAACCAGTGTGAAATTTCCAAGTGTAACTACACCTGGAACACTTAGCCAAGAAATGTCAAATAATGATGAACCAAGTTAATCTGCTCCTGTCTCAAAACACCCTTCAGTAACCCACATATAAACTCAAGGTAATACTGAAAACTCTCGTCCCAGGACAAACCGATTGAGAGAACTCGACAAGACTCATTGATTTGTTTGCTTTAAGAACCAAAATGGGGGGGCGCCTGGGTGGCTCAGTGGGTTAAGCCGCTGCCTTCGGCTCAGGTCATGATCTCAGGGTCCTGGGATCGAGCCCCGCATCGGGCTCTCTGCTCAGCGGGGAGCCTGCTTCCTCCTCTCTCTCTGCCTGCCTCTCTGCCTGCTTGTGATCTCTCTCTGTAAAATAAATAAATAAAATCTTTAAAAAAAAAAAAAAAAAAAAAAAAGAACCAAAATGGGGCTCCGCAATCTCCTGGCACAGCTGTCATGAGGCCCCAGGCTCCGGAGACCCATTGGAGATGAGTGGGATGGTTCTGGTCTCTCAGCTTTTATCTGCTCTATATACCACAGTAAGATTTAACTGGGGGTAAACAGTCTTACTGCAGGCTCCAAAAAGTTGGAAGATTCATCTTCCATTCATCTACTGGATGTAGGACATGGAACATTCATCTACTCTGGTGACCTCATGTGCATGGGATGACATCAGAATACGATAAATGCTGACAAGCATCAAGGGCTTCCTGAACCGTGGACCCTGCCAGGATTTTAGCTTTGAGTCCTCACAACTTTGCAAAGCAGCTGTGATCTCTGAGGAAAGAGGGTGGGGTCACTGGCCTTCTGTCACACAGCAGTAAGGACACAGGTAGGAGCTAAGCCACCTGGGGGGGGGGAATTTCCTCCAAAGATGGGGCTCTTTTCACTCCATCACACTACTTTGCTAAGTTTTAGGTAATAACACTTCTTAAATGTTTAATACAAAACTTTGTCACTCTATACCACCAACAAATCATGAAATGGTAAGAATAATTTATATAGGTCAAGAGTCCTGTTTGTTCTCTCTGTAAATTCCTTCTAAAAATTAAAGCTCTAAGCAGTAGCTGCTCCTCTTTTATCTATAAAGTAGACTTGTAAATACTATGTAAGAAATGGTTAAATGCACTGGGAAGAGGCCTTCACAGTCTACACCTCTAGTATGTCCTCTCAGTGTATCTGGGATGCCAGAGCACCTTCCCCAGTCAGGCCTTCTCTCTTGGGTTTTGCATTTTAACCAACAGCTGTTTTCTTCTTTGACTCTTCTCCACATGGAGGGGCTTCAATACACTCCTTTGCAGGAGGCTTCCTTTTTGAAAGAGGAGGATACTTTCTCCAAACAAATAAAACGAATATACGCGTATCAACATTTTGCATAAAATTTTAAAGCCTGAAATTTTGCATGAAATGTCTGAGGCATCGTGCCAGCCTAAAGAGCTACCCCTAGAGTAAAGTCAGGAGCATGGACTGACCACGGAACAAGAGGAAAAAGGCAAAAGATGAGCTGAGAAGCCTACCATGGCGCTAATATTTACTGACCGCCACAGAAGTGGACTAAGGCCGACTCTACATCTGTGGACTCAGTGAATCCTCAGACAGCCCCAAGGAGGGTCTGTTGTCGCCATTTTTTTGACAAGCAGCTGCCTCCTGCATTCCTGGTTCGTTCACCTCAGCAGCAATACACTTAGGCGACGCATACCTCTCCAAATTCATAGAAAGTTCCATCTTCTTTCTTTATGTTGTGTTCCTTGAGCCACACAATAGCATCTGAATAGTTCATCCGCTTAAAAGGCCGTTTGGGAGGCTTGAAGTTCTACAATAGCAAGAAAAAACAGAGTGTATATAAAGAAACCGGAACACTAAAATTTCCATGTTAGGGAAAACTATCCGTTGTTAGTGTAAAATGTTATTTCAGACAAGAAAACAATGAGGACATTCCTAAAAATGGAAAATACACGTGCCCTCCTCCTATGTAAAATATTATAAAATTATTGGCAATGACTAGTATCAAATTTTACTCTTAAAAATACAGGTACAGAAATGAGTGAAGGTGGTCAAAAGGTACAAACTTTGAGTTATAAAACAGTCAGTTCTGAGGATATAATGTGCAGCAAGGGGACTACAGCTAACAATTATAAATGTGAAAAATTTGCTAAGAGAGTAGATCTTAGAAGGCTGCAGCATAAAAAAGAACAAACTGTACCAAGGTCTGGTAAGAGATATTATCTAGACTTATGATAATCATTTCATAATACATACAACTATCAAATCATGATGCTGTACACCTGAAACTAACATAATGCTATCAATTTTACCTCAAAAAACAAAAAATAAGAATATAATATGTGTATACATATGCACTTAGAGCAAAGCCTGCCACGCCATTAAATCTATAAAAACCGAAGGTGAAGACATTATCTCCCCCCTTCCCCCACCAAATCATGACTTTGCATTTCCATAAACAGCGCACCTACCGGGTTGAGGTCACGCACTATGCTCGCTGCAGGTGATTTCAAGACTCTATCTACCACGTCACAAACCAAGTCCTCCAATCGGTTCAGGAGCTCATCAAAGGTCAGGAAAGGACACTCTGCTTCCACATGAGTATATCTAAAGAACAAGACACGAGCTGGCAACCGCTCTACTTTTCTGCGAAGTTTCTCTTAAGTAAGGATTTTAACATCGCAAAACTGCACAGAAATGTAAAATTCCAGCACCGCTAACCAACTCCCCACTCAGCACATTAGCTTTATTTCAGTTTGTTTGGTTTTTTTTTTTTTTAAAGATTTTATTTATTTGTCAGACAGAGACAGCAAGAGAGGGAATACAAGTAGAGGGAGTGGGAGAGGGAGAAGCAGGCCTCCCATTGAGCCCGATGCGGGGCTTGATCCCTGGACTCTGGGATCATGAGCTGAGCCAAAGGCAGACACCCAACGACCGAGCCACCCCAGTGGTCCACGGGTTAGTTTTAGAGTCCCTACCTAAAAAGAGTGATTTCTTGTTTATTCTTAACATATAAAGGATCAAAGAAAAGTGAAAGAAGAGAACATCGCTAGCTATGGCCCAGGAGGCAAAACTTCATACATGGCTTCCATTAATTTGTGGAATTGCCCTCCACACACTCTTAAAATATCCAATTTTTTCACACTGCCTACATAAAGACTGCTACACTAAACGTATATTCTTAAAAGTGATTTTTTAAACAAAAATAAAAAGACAATTCCGTACTCAGCCAGGTGCCTTCGTGTTCTAGACTGTTCTGCCCTGTATGACTGTGCAATACAAAACACATCTCCCAGAGCTGGAATGCAGGTCTCCAGGTACAACTGAGAGGACTGAGTCAAAAATGCCTCTTCCCCAAAATAGTCAAGCTTGAAGAGCGTGGCACCTCCTTCCACTTGGGTTTGCACTAACGTTGGAGGAGTAACCTGTTCAAATGAAAAGGGGGAGTAAGTTGAGGCCGACTGTGAGTGCCACTATTCAAGTTTTAAAACGGCCAAAGCTATTGTTTGTTTGCAAAAGATGATGAACACACACTTACTTCATAGTACCCCCTATCAAAGAAGTGATCTCGAAAGCACCGGGTGACCACGGAACGTGCTTTCAGGATCTTGGACATGTTTTCTCCCCGGATCATCATGTGTCGGTTGTTGAGCTGGACGTCCACGTCAGACTCCTCGTTAATCAAGTTATCAGCACCTCCAGCAGGGGCCAGCCCAATCAGTTCCCAGAAGTCACAGCTCAGCTCATGGCCACCAGGGGCCTCCATTTTAGAAAGGCGGGGGGGCAGGGAAAAAGGAGAGAGAAGGAAACAAAAAACTAACATTATTGGAGATTTTAATTTACATCAAAATTGTTGGAAAGATATTTTTAGACATCATCATTATCAGCCTACCCTTCTAGACAAAGACCTAATAATCTGATTTTATTTTGATATTTAATATTCCTTTCAGAGTAAATCTACACATGATTTTTAAACAACAGAAAAGCAAAAACTAGAAAATAAATGATAATCTTGCAACTTGGAGTAACTACTAACTGCTGTTATCATTTGATGTATCTTCCTAACCCTTCCCCGTTAAGTTAAAATATCATTTTATCGACACTGAAACACTCCTTAAAAGCAAAGGTTTTACTGAAAGCTGTTTCTCTTCGGAATGGATATATGATAGAAATTTAAATTCTCCCTAGTAATTCCATTAAAAGCAATTTATTTTAGAAGCCACACATCACAGAATATACAATTATCTTCGTGCCAAACCCTGGAGAGCAAGTAACATGTCATAACAACTCCGTTCTGCAAATCACATTACTTCAGTGAACTTGAATCAGATATTCATGCTTAATGTAGGTTCTTTTACATGAACTCTGGGAAACCCTCCGATATCGATATTTCTAGTCTATTAAGGAGTACTCTCGGGGCTCCCTCTGGTGGTTAATAGGTCACATTTGTTTGTTTTCTTTCCCAGCCAACAAATATAACCACAGTAATTATTTGAAAAGTAATTACCAACAAGTAACCATTACGTGCCTGTTGGCTGGAGAAGAAACAACTCTCTGAATATCAGAATTATATTTAACTTTCTCTAAAAGAAACTTTCAAATTCTATTCAGGAAGTTTCAGATTTAGATTACTGCTCTTTCCTGAAGTTTTTAGGTAGTTTTTTTTTTTTAAGATTTTATTTATTTATTTCACAGACAGAGATCACAAGTAGGCAGAGAGGCAGGCAGAGAGAGGAGGAAGCAGGCTCCCCACTGAGCAGAAAGCCCGATGTGGGGCTCAATCCCAGGACCCTGGGACCATGACCTGAGCCAAAGGCAGAGGCTTTAAACCCACTGAGCCACCAAGGCACCCCATGGGTAGATTATTTTTATTTCCAACTGGCTGAAAAGTTATTCATGCATCCACAGCAAAGTGACTGTACTATGGCCTATGAGGGTTATTTATGAATTTTATAAAGTTGGAAATCCCTGAGTGTGTGATATCATATGAGTTGTACGGTAGACATATTTCCCTGGAAGAGGAAAAGGCATCCTAAATTTATCAAGTACATCGCATCTGTGTATTTATTCACCAAATCCCTAAAGTACAAATAAGAACACTGGAGAACAAAGACACACTTACTCACCCACTGAGAAAATCAACCTACTCACCTGCTTGCCCTTTGGGGTCAGATTTAGCATTCCATACACTGCAACACTACTCTCCGTGGCCAAGACGACCCCATTGTAACACTGACACTACAAAAAAGATAAAGTCCGTATTTACTACTCACATTTACATTAAGATGTATGTTCTGATGTATAGAAAGCTAAGCAGATTACTCAAATAAAAGTTACCTGTCTAAAACTAGTAAAAGAAGATGGCCATCGATTTTTTTTAGTATTAACCAAGAATAGCTATTTTTATGGGAGGGTTCATCTACAGAGAAATATGTATGTAAACAGATATTTTACATATATACATATGCATAAATGACAGTAGCCCACATCCCTTAGAAACATCTGAACAGCTTATTTTATTTTCTTTAAAATTCAGACTGCTGGGATAATAAACCATCCACCTGGGCTATGATCAACACTTGCTAAAACCGCTAGGACAGAAGTGACAGGTAGCTTTACAATGGAGGGATCAGGCTAACAACACTTCAACCCACTATCATAAAATCATAAAAAAGGCAAGAGGACATTATGTGTCTTTGATGTGAGACAATGAGAAGCGCACAGCCTTGCCCATGAAGTAGTTGTGCCAAAAAAGATATCAAACTAAGTCAAACAAAATGAAAAATCCCCCAAGCCTGAATTTGATAAGCTTGTGAGAACTACAGAGGAGAGGAACACGTTAAATGACCCCTGAGGAGGCAACCAACCGGACTTGGAGTGGAGGAGAGCCACTGGACAACGAAACAGGTTGTTTTAAACAAATATGGTAGAAAAGACAATAGAAAGGATGAATGGTTACAGATTGAAAGAGTTTCAGAGCCACATCAGCTCAGTGCAGTACAGAGATCTCGTCTGGGTTCTCATTCAAACCAAACAACTGTAGAAAGACGTTATGAATCAACTGGGAGAATCTGACTGATATTTAGGAGTTGCCTGTTTGGGGAGGGTGTAATTAATATTAGCGTGGTTATAGCACAAATACTTTTTCTTGGAGATGCGTATGCAAGTGTATTTACATAAAATGATACGATGTCTAGGGGGGTCAGGGGGTGAGCAGTAAACCAGAATTGGCCATTTACTGGTCATTACTTGTTAGGGACTTAGTGTTTTTGTCCCTCCAAAATTCCTATGTTGAAATTCTAGGCCCCTGTGTGCCGGTATGAGGAAGTGGGCCCTTGGACAGGTGAATAGGGTGAGATGAGGGTTTGCTCCCCCTTCTGCTCTCCACCACGCTAGGATGCGCCAGGAAGCTGGCAGTGTGCGGCCTGGAAGAGGGCCCTCCCCGGAACATGACCATGCTGACACCCTGAGCTCGACGTCCAGCCTGCAGGACTGTGAGACAAATTCCTTCGTTTATATGCCACCCAGTCTATGACTAAAACCTTACTAAAGCCAGGTGATGAGCACATGAGGTTTCTTTATACAGGTGACTTCGAACAATTTGGGGATTAGGGGTGCTGACCCCCTGAGCAGTCTAAAATCCACATACAACTTGATTCTCCCACAACTTAACTAACGGCCTACTGTTGACCAAAAGCCTTACTGACAACATAAAGTCAACATACATATATTTTATGTGTCAGGTGTATCATACTGTATTCTTATAATAAGTTTGAGAAAAGAAAGTCATAAAGAAGAGAAAATTCACTCATAGTATTGTAAAAAAAAAAAAAAAAAATCCAGGCCCCAGCAGACCCATGTAGTTCAAACCCATGTTGCTCAATGTGTGCCAGAAATTTTCTCTAACAGTTTAAAAAATATATACAGATTCTAAAATTCCCAAAACTAACAATAAAGGAACTTACTGAAAAAAAACAAAAAAACAAACAAAACACCAGATTTTCAGTGAGAAATAAGAAAAAATATCTACCAGATCATCTGACAGGACACACTGAAGATAGCCTGTACCGTCCCGCAACACCAGAAACATTAAATTCTTTCCTAAAATGAGAAAGAAAAATGAGTCCTGACCGCTCTCAAGGCACTTAAAAGTACTTTCTCATAATTTAATCTTATAATAGGCAACTCCACGGTGAAATTGTTACGAGTTCAAACCTCCCGCGTGGCCCCCTTCCTCTCAAGTGGCCGCTGGAAACATCACTACTCAGTATCTGTGCGGCATTTCACCTTCTTCCCCGTATTTCCGCATCCTATGTGAGCCTCATGATCCACGTGATCATGGGAAAGCAAGACTGTCAGAAACTTGACACGAGGGATTGTGTCTCCCTCACCACTGAATCCCCTGCAAGGCCTAGCATAGGGCTGTGCACTCAACGGGAGGCAGATAAATACTGCTGCCCAGGGACGCCTGGGCGGCTCAGTCAGTTAAGCCTCTGCCTTCAGCTCAGGTCATGATCCCAGGGTCCTGGAATCGAGTCCCGCATCAGGCTCCTTGCTTGGCAGAGAGCCTACTTCTCCCTCTGCCTCTGCCTGCTGTTGCCGCTGCTTGTGTGCACATGCTCTCTCTGTTAAGTAAATAAATAAAATCTTAAAAAAAATATATATACACACATATATATATATATATACACACACATATATATGTTTATATATATGTGTGTGTATATATATATGTGTGTGTATATATATATGTGTATATATATATATATGTTGCTGCCCAGAATCCCTTTTCATTTATGCCCCATCTCTTTTTATGAAGGATGTGTAACTACTTATAATAAAATACATGTAATAAAATAATAGAGCAAGCAAAAAGTCAGGACTGAGAAAAGTAGAATGCAAATACACTAATTATAAAAGCCAACACTACTGCCGGGAATGAATTTCAGAGTTGGCTCTGCCCTTCCTGTAACACATCCCTTTCATTAAATAATTAAATTCAGCTAGACAAATATTTACTGGATACTCCTGATCTCTGTGATTGCTTCCAGTTAAATAGCACTTAAGTAATTTTTAAACTTGTAATAACAAATTTAGGATGTAATTCACTATCTTCTTTTATAAACTAGCACCCTAAACTAGAAATATCCCCCACCTAAGCAAATGTTTTTATGTTCCTCTTCGTCTAGACCAGGGATGTTTAAAATTAAAGAGAGACGAAAGAAAAGCTCCACCATTTACCTTGCCTACGCAGCCTGTGGACCCAGCCAAACACCTTTACTCTTTGGCCTTTGTATCCTCCGAGGGCATGAATCTTCACCTGCGAAATTGAAGTCAGTAACGTTCGACCGATCATGTTATTTATTACATATCAGCTTCTCCACTAATGCTAGATGGATGGCGGTAAAGTATTACAAATTCACAAATGATGCAAAATGACAGTCATTCTACAATAAACGTTCATCATATTGGAGTGGTTAAAAAAAAAAATCCACATCCTTCTCTTAGTGCAAAACTGACACTGAGAACCATCTGGAATTTCAGATACTGCTACATAAAATCAGTGAATAAATGAATTCGTAAGAGCAACGAGTCTGCGTGAACCCCTCCTGCCCTCACAGGTCCTCCCGACACACAAGGCAGAAGCTAGCCAAGGCTAGCTATTGGTTTGGAGGAGGAAGGACAGAGGAGTACAGGAAGGGGAGGGTGAAAGTGGCCAAGACAACTTCATCACTAAGGACACAGGAAAAAGACGACCACCCACGAGCAGTAAGAACTATTTGAAATCTAAGCATGGCCACTCGCAGCCCAACATCTGTTCTAAGAAAAAATGCAGAGGAATCCAAGTCACAGAATCACAGAACATTTTATCTATTTCAAAAAACCATGAAAATCATGGATTTTGACCTCCTCATTTTACAGTGAGGAAATGGGACACGTAGGGAGGGCGACACTTAGCTGGCTTTTAGGTGGGGCAGGAATCGTTCAACACGTAATTACTAAACTTTATGATAAAGTGAACCCCCAAAGGACCAGCTTCATGACTTTAAAATGTTATTTTCTCTCTATCCCTCCTAAAAGGAAAGGAAGGGCGAACAGTGTCAAGGAGCACACCAGCCGGCCCGGCCCTCGGACACAGAACCGACAGTCTGACAGGGTGTGACGGCGATATTTGGGACGATATGTGTCACACTCACACATTTTGGCTCGGGAAGATCTGGATCATTTTTAATGGTAATCTTCTTTGCTTCTTCCAGGTTCTTTTCTCTCCGCAAATTGTCTTCTGCCTAATTTTTAACAATAAAGCAGTCTGTTAACACAAGGTTTCCAGTATTCTAACTTAAAAAACATTCACAGCGGCAAAATCATTGCTCACCTCTTTCTTTTCCCGGGATTCACTCTTCATTTGTTCCCTATGCCACATTTTTTTAATGTTTTTCATCTGTGATTTAGAAATAACATCCCACCTCTGGAGAGAAAAAGAGATATTTATTTTTTCCAGAATCTCTATGTTATGATGAAAATTTATTTACAAAATATAATTCGGTAGAGTTTTTGGCTCATCCTACCTCATTTTCTTTTTGTGAATCTATGTAAATGGTTGGAAACGGTTCTTTTCCTACTGTCATCAGAGCCTTGAGCGGGAAGGGAGAAAAGGAAAATTTAATATTGTACCATATCTGACATCAAAATAATATCCTAATTATGAGGTAACTTCAACCATCTAGAACACCATCAAGAGCCAAGAAGAGGGATGTTTGGGTGGCTCAGTCGGTTAAGTGTCTGCCTTCAGCTCAGGTCATGATTCCTGGGTCCTTGCTCAGCAGGGAGCCTGCTTCTCTATCTTCCTGCCACTCCCCCTGCTTGTGCTGTTTCTCTCTCTCTCTCTCTCTGACAAATAAATAAACAAAACCTTAAAAAAAAAAAAAAAGAGCCAAGAAAAAAAAATAAACCCCAATGGCCAAAAGTGAACACTGAAAGAATGACTGGTCGGACATACTAAGAAAACTTTGCTTAAAGCAGAAGCCATCCAGTCCTTTCACAAACAGTTCTAGCACATGTGTCTACACAATACAGTTGATCCCTGAACACGGGTTTAAATTGCGTGGATCCACTTACATGCAGATTTTTTCCCACAGATACATTACAGTGCTGTAAATACATTTTATTCTCCTTATGATTTTTAGCATGTGCTGTTTTCTAGTTTACTTCTTTGTAAAAATACAGTACAGAATACACATAACATTTAGAATATGTGTTGACTGTTTCTGCTATTGGTTTATGTTACTGGTATGTTACGGGCTTCTGGTCAACTGTAGGCTATCGGTATTCCAGTTTTAAGGAAGTTGAAAGCTGTATGCAGACTTTTGACTCTGCAGGGGTCAGTGCTCCTAGCCCCGCGTTGTTCAACAGTTGAGTGTATACAGTTTCCCGGTACAAGTAGACTAGAAGCAGCAGATTTCCAGTGGCTGCGGGACCGGCAGGAAGTATACTAACACCAGAGGAGAGACAACTGACAGTAAAAGTCAACTGAAGATCACACCTAAATGGCTCTTCTTCATTAAGAAATCAGGGAAGTTGTTTCTGAAACTCTTTCAGAAACAAAAGTAACGGTTAAGAACATAAAAGGCTAAGCTTCACTTAATTTGAAAAATTCCTATATGTAGAATACCTCTTTTCATAAATACGAGGACATGTCAGGGGTTGCTGTGCCATCTGTATTTTATGGTTTGTATTACTTGATTAAGTCAGCCAAGAAATGTAATAAATTAATCTCTCTGGTTCTATGATCTGAAGCTTGTGGAAACAAAAGGTCTAGTTCCAGACCTGGAAAATACTTTTCATCTTCTTTTAACACTAACCCCAACTCAATGATCACCGCAGAGGAGGGAACATGGATCTCTTAAAAACATCTAAGAGAAAAAAAAAAAAAAAAAAAAAACATCTAAGAGAGGGGTGCCTGGGTGGCTCAGTGGGTTAAGCCTCTGCCTTCCGCTCAGGTCACAATCCCAGGGTCCTAGGATAGAGCCCCACATCGGGCTCTCTGCTCAGCAGGGAGCCTGCTTCCCCTCTACCTCTCTGCCTACTTGTGATCTCTGTCTGTCAAATAAATAAATAAAATCTTAAAAAAAAAACAAACATATAAGAGAGTTCTTCTTTTAATAACTACACTTGAGAGGTACCTGGGTGGCTCAGTTGGTTAAACGACTGACCACCTTGGGCTCAGGTCATGATCCTGGAATCCCAGCACTGAGTCCCCACATGCTTCTCCCTATGACCCCCCCCCACTCTCTCTCACTCATTCTCTCTCAAATAAATAAATAAAATTTTTAAAAAAAAATTACACTTGGTAGAGATGTTTGTAAATCACTAAGAATTTGCTACCTGAAACTCTCTATTGATCCCTCCTTTTTTTAATCACCGAAATTAAGAGTTAGAAGCCAAACTGTAATTCCCCAAATGAGAACAGCACACTTTGCTAATAGTGACATTTTGCAAACATTCTCCTAAATGTTTGGGGAGCCATAGGAATCACCTCAACAACTGGAAATGAGAGAAAGATTTCCTTCCAAAAATTGAAAAGCAAGACTAAGCTTCCCCAAGTCTCACTAAGTTCATGCCCAGATTTCTTCTTTTTTTAAAAAGATTTTATTTACTTATTTGATGAAGATTGAGAGAGAGAGCGAGAGCAAGCACAAGCAGGGAAGTGGCAGGCAGAGGGAGAGGGAGAAGCAGGCTCCCCACTGGGTTGAGAGCCTGAAACACAGGGGAGGGGACGGGACTGGATTCCAGGACCCTAGGATCATGACCTGAGCTGAAGGCACACACTTAACCAAGCCAGGTGCTCCTACCCAGATTTCTTCTAAATGGACTCCTAAGAGGCCTCTTGGTGAATTTACCACTAGAATCCAGATGTGATCCTGAGCCTTGAGACTCAAAGACTTAACTGATATCCGTACACTAAGAACGGACTCATCTCTCGGAGCAGACACTCAGTAACTCATGAGTCTGGAATGCTAATTTACTAATATACTATTACTTCTCAGGATCTAAAATCCTCAAGTGAATTTAGCATATTCTCTCAGCAGGATTCGGAAAAAAAGAAGACACATGTTAAAAATGTTCAAATATAAGTTTAAATATATTCACCCAATACTCTTACAGCTACACAGGTGTATACATTCCTCATTTTCTCTTTTCTGAAAATTCTCTCCAAAATCTAGTGCCTGAGATAGTTATTGACAAGTCAGATATTAACAGACACTAGTAATTAATAAATGTAGTCATTTTCTGAATGAGAAGAAATACTACCTTTAAGCCCGTTTTAAAAGGTTTCTCCTTGGTTCCATCACCTGTAGCATCATTTCCCTCTCGATCGGAGACATAGAGCTCTGCTGTTTTACAAAAGGAGAATGAGTTATTCATTTGGGCCAGTAATTATTAGTCATTTCATACTGTAACGACTTCATGCATTCTTTATCTTTGTGAAGAGAACAAGCATCTGATTAGTAAAAATTACCACGGCCCAAAAGAAATTATATCACGATTCTTTCCCACGCCTCTAACTCAGTGACCTCTATCCCATAAAAACATACTAGCTACAAATCTGGCTTTTCAAAATGAACTTTGATGATTTTAATTTGTGATACTGCTTCTAGCTCCTTGATGAAGGCTTTGAAGTTGGCCAGACCAGACTGGAATGTTGGAGGTTGTACCTTAAAAGCCAGGATGACTCCGGGGAATTTCACTTAACCCATCTGAGCTTATTTGTCTAGGAAATGAGGGGGAAAAAAACAATACCCATCTTGAAGGGCTGTACTGAGGCCGCAATGAAGTAACACGTACCAATCAGCTATCCCAGTGAGAGTGCACCGATGTCAAATAAATACCGCTTCCTTCTGATCTTTAAAGGAAATAAAGCTCTGAGCTTATCGAATTGCACAAGACCTTACAACTAATTAAGTGTGAACACCAACATCAATCCTGGTCCCTTTTTTCCTTTTTCTATTGCACCACACGGTCTCCCCGGAAATCTCAATATAAATGAGGCTGTGTGAAAGCGAATTAGAATTCAAGAGTCCCTTCCGGACGATCACTTCGAAGAGCTTACATATTTGGGGGTACTCTGACGTCTTATAGTGCCTCGCGGTGGCTAAGTCTCAGCTGAATCACCAGACTGTTTGCAGGGGGGCAGGGCGAGAGGTGGCCGCCATCCCAGTCGCCGGACAGGGTAGGGGTGCCCGAGGAGGCCTCGAGGGGGGACCAGCCCCGCCCAGCGAGTCGCGGTCCAGCAGGGGTCCAGGCTCCTCCCTCCCCCACCCAAGCCCCCCCCACCCCCGGCTCCAATCTTTCTGGTACAAATATCAGTGGACCGCCCACTCGAAGCCAGGCCATCTGCCGCAGCTCGGTTCCTGGCCCATGTAGTGTTCCCGCTCCACTTACACAGCCTGGAATCCCCGGGCTTCACTCACCTAGTACCATCCCGGCGGTCGGCCCGGTCACCTCCAAGGACATCGTCTCCAACACTCTGCCGCCTTGTCACCCCAACGTGCACCGGCGGCTTCCTCGACTAGGACGTTGCATCAGAACGTCATGCATAGGTCGCCCCAGTGAGTCACCCGAGCGTCGCGGCGCCATTGGTTACAAGAGGATAGGATAAGTGGGCGGGTGTCGCTGCTGCAGCCATCTTTGAGCCGGGCAGAGGCAACTTCCGGGTCCGCCGGTCCGCCCCGGCACGCTCGGGCTTTCCCGGTCCCGGCTACCCCGGACTCCGTGGCCGCCTAGACCCACTAGGGGCAGCAGTCTTCTCTGTCTTCGGTCCTCAGCTTCCTACTTTTTCTACTGAATTGTCCAGTTTCTCCCCCAGCTGTAGGTGCGGTGGGGCCCTTTTGGAAACTAGACCAATTTCGTTCCTTAGCCCCAAATGTTGGAATGCTTGTGGAATTAATGTCATCATCAAGTGTATTGAGCACCGGCCACGAGGAGGGGTGGGAGCGGGTGTCAGGGGCGTGAGAGTAGTCCTATCTCACGTGCATTGCCTGTTGTGAAATATCAAGGCCGCTTAATTTTGCAACCTACGTGGATGACCATGTAGTACTTCTGTATTTATGATTCGGATTATTGATACTTTTATTTAAAGTTATAAGGATCGCTATTAGGGAGGCTGTAATAATGTTGTGGGAAAAACTAGGGCTTCAAACCCGCTTGGAATTCTGGTTCAGCCTTTTACTAACTGTGCTTTGGGAAGAAGTTCCCAACCTAAGCTAATTTCCCTGTTTGTGAAGGATGATGTAAATTCACTGCCCAGCCATAATAGATGCTAAATAAAGGGTAGCTAAAATTATCATACTTCGTTGAGTGAAATACCAGAGTTTGTCTTTGAGTGGAAGGAAAACTTACTTGCATTACGAGAGAAACTAAAAATAACTCCAAACATAAGTTCAGACTCTGGAGAATATGAACCAAATACTTTTCTTCAAGAGTATGTCATCCAGTTTCATGGACTTCCCCCTTTCCCTCTTCGCTAACTTTTTTTGTTTGCCCACACATATAATCATTATCTGTTGCTGCAAAGCAAACCCCAAAGCAAATTAGAGCTTTGGAGCTTAAGACAATGAACATTCATTACTTCACAGTTTCTGAAAGTGAGGAAACCCCAGGGTGGCTTCATTGGGGATTGGGTCTCCAGGTCTCCTGAATCAAGCTGGCCGGGGTCGCAGTCTTCTGAAGCTTGGCTAGGTGAAGATCCGCTACCGGGCTCACTCATGGAGCTGCTGGCAGAAGACCTAGGTTCTTTGCGGGATGGGCTCCCCATAGCGCTTCTAATGACAGGACAGCTGACATTTCCAAAAGCAAGTGATGAGAGAGAGAGAAAGCTGTATTAGTTACCTATTGCTGTATAATAAATTACCCCCAAACTTCAACAACATTTGGCTTCTCACGTTGTCTGTGGACCAGGAATTTGGGTCTCTCAAAAGGCGACAATCCAGGTGCAGGCATCATATTTTAAGACTCTGAAGTCTCACCTGGGATGCATCCTCTATCACGCTCACTCAGCTGAGTGCTGGGCTCAATTCTTTGCCACGGGGGCCTCGCCATCAGGCAGCGGGCTTCATCAGAGCAGGCAAACAAGACGGAAGCCACAGTCATTTGTAACCTATCCTTAGAAGTGACATCCCTAACCTTCATCATATGCTGCTTTATTGGAATCCTGTCACCTGGTCCAGCCTACACTCCAAGAAAGGGTTTTACACTAGTGCATGCCTATTAGGAGGTAAGGTCAATGTGGCCATCTTAGAAAGCTGCCTTCCCAAACTGCGGTGCCTCTTGTCACCTGATTAGTGAGGTGACATTTCATCATTTCTACTTACTGTTTTGGTCACATGGACCAACCCTCGTACAACACGGGAGATGACTACACAGGGGTGAAGACCAGGAGGTGAGGCTCAGCGGAAACCTTCCCAGGGGCTGCCTGCCACCAGCAGGATGAAGTTCTCTTCACCCTGCCCCGGGCCCCCAGAGGCTGACTGACGGGGACTGCATCAACGTGCTGTCTTCTGGTCAGATACAGCTAGAGGGGAGCCCAGGCAGGAGAGCAAGAGGGAGGACAGTAAGCTCGGGGTATTTATTCGCCCAGCTGCCTTGCCGCAAGTTGGCTGCATCTGGCTCCAGTCAGGTGGCACTAAGAAACCGTCACCTGGACTGCCCTTCATGCACTGTTTGGCTCACAGTCTCAAGGAAGCAGAACTTTCCTTGCAGTGTCACTTAAAGGGGTCACTTCCAAGAACAAAGTGAATGAATGAAATGAAATGAAAATGAATGGCATTGCTCTTCTGTCTCCTCATCCGACTCTGGCCAGCTGGGGCCGCCCCCTTCTCGTGGTCCTCGACTGTCGGTCTCGGCGCCCACTCAGGGTTGTCCCAGTCTGGGCTAACTCCTACTTCTCTCCAATCTCCAGATGCGAGTCGCAGTCTTAACACTGTGATGGCCCGCATGGGCCACCGTAGCAGACAGCCTGTTTGAACTCAGGGCGCGCGACGCCGGCGCCGCCATGTCGTCTCCGGGCATTTCCGCCTCTCGCTCACCTGGTCCTGCCTCGTGGCTCCACCCATTACCTCCAGGTGTGGGAGGACGCTCCGGGGCCGGCCCTCGCCGCTGGAGCGCTGCCCTCAGGGGACTATCTCGGAGCAAACCCCCAAGTGTCTATAGCGTACTCTTGTGCACTTAGCGATAAGTTCCTCCAAAGAGTCTCCAGAGAGAGAATAGGCAAACATCACTGTAAGCACCTTTGAGGCTCCTTTACCTGTCCTCAAGCCGGGAACGGCGGCAGGGTGGGGGAGGGGAGGCCCAGAGTTTTGGTAATTAGCGAGTGGTCGAGCAATCCAAAAATCTCAGTCCTGTTTAAAACTGGCTCGAAACTGCAAAGAAAGAGTGGGAGTGGGAGTGATTACGATGAAACTTCAGTTTAAGCAATTGTAAACGTAACTTTCCTTTTGTTGTAAAGTTTAAGCGCTTAGGTTTGCTCGTTCATTTCAGTGATTTCCAGGCTTCATGTTTGTGAACTGCTCGTTTATAAGCACCGAATCTATACTCTCTCCCTTAAAAAAGAAAAAAAAAAAAAAAAAAAAAAAAGGAAAAGTCATTCTAAAGTTCTGCTAGATGCTTTCCTGTAAGGAGGTGAATGATGAAAACTCTGCAGCTGGGGCTCTAAAACCATAGGATACATGCAGAGGATACCAGACTCTTCCGTTCTGCTTCAGTGACCCTGACCCGGTTCCTTCACATCCCTGAGCCACAGATTTTTCCACCTTAAAATGATAATCTGGAAAGGTTGTTACTAGATCAAGTATACAGAATGCCTAGTATATGGTTGGCATCCAGTAAGCCTTCTGTGTTAGGTTAGAAATGGTATTAATAATCACTGTTAATCTCTTGTTTCATGATTCTGCACGATTCAAATCTTCAAGCCTTGGACCAAACTGCTGAGGCTTTCCCGCGGACCTGCCCCATTTGCACATTCACTCCCTCCCTCTTCATTTCCTGAAAGTCTCAGGAATTCAGGATTCAGCATGTCTCCAAATCTGCAGACCCTTCTCACTGCCCCACTTCTCAGCAAATGACTTGTTTCTTGCTCCGGGCTGTTAAATAGGCGCTGTCTGCCTGTCCTCCCTCAAACTTCCCTATTCAACACCTACGCTGTCCTTCTAGGACAATGGACTAGTGTCCTCTCTCCTGACAACTCCTGGGCAGGTCTCCCAGGTCTCCACAGCTCCCCAAGCTAATCTCCATTCCAGCCCAAGAGAATACTTAAAAAAATAAACCCAACCATTTTATTTTCCGTTGGCAACCTTCCACAATTTCCTTTTGCTCTCAGGATCCCCGCCATGTGCCCATGCAGACTCACCAGGCTGAGTATGGTCCAGCCTACCGTTTCTTCCTAAAAGTACAGTTAGCATCAGCTTGGGCTAGTTTCTTCACTGATTGTCTTGGGTATGATGGGAACTTGGGATAGCCTTTAAGAAAGGTGAAGAGAGAGGTGCGTGGGTGGCTCAGTGGCTTAAGCCTCTGCCCTCAGCTCAGGTCATGATCTCTGGGTCCTGGGATGGAGCCCTTGGGCTCTCTGCTCAGCAGGAGCCTGCTTCCCATCTCTCTCTCTGCCTGCCTCTCTGTCTACTTGTGATCTCTCTGTCAAATAAAAAAATAAAATCTCTAAAAAAAACTTTAAAAAAAATGGATGTTGAATTTTATCAAATGCTCTTTTTCATCTACTGGGATGATTGTATGATTTTCATCATTTATTTTGTTAATGTGCTATATCACATTGATTTGTGGGTGCTGTATCACCTTTGCGTCCCTGGAATAAATCCCGCCTGACCATTGTGTATAGCGCTTTTAATGTGTTCTTGAATTTTGTTTGCCTATATTTTATTGAGGATTTTTGCATCTATGTTCATCAAGTATATTGACTTGTAATTTTCTCTTGTAGTATAGTCCTTTGGCTTGCTATCAGGGTAATGCTGGCCTCAAAAAATGAATGTGGAAGTATTCTTTCTCTTTTGATTTTTGAAAGAGTTTTAGAAGGATTGGCATTATTTGGTAGAATTCACCAGTGAAGCTCTCTGGTCCTGGACTTTTGTTGGTTGGGAGGTTTTTTGATTACTGCTCCAGTCTCCTTACTAGTAAATTGGTCTGTGTAGCTTTTCTGTTTCTTCAATCTTGTAGGCTTTAGGTTTCTAGGAATTTATCCATTTCTTCTGAGTTGTTCAATTTGTTGGAGTATAAGTTTCATAGTATTCTGTTATGATCATTTGTATTTTTGTGGCACCACTTTTTTCTTGGTGTGTCTAAGGATTTGTAAATTTTATATATCTTTTCAAAAACAGCTTTTTTTAAAGATTTTATTTATTTGAGCGATAGAGAGTGCATGTATTCATGGGGTGAAGGACAGAGAAAGAAGCAGACTCCCTGTTGAGCAGGGAGCCTAATGCAGGGCTGGATCCCAGGACACGGGGATCATGACCTGAGCCAAAGGCAGAGGTTAACTGTCTGAGCCACCCTGGCACCCCAAAACTAGCTTAGTTTCATTGATCTTTTTCCCTTTGCTTTTTTAGTCTTTATTTCATTTATCTTTGCTTTGACCTTTGTTTTTGTTTTTGTTTTTTCCTTCTACTGAGTTTGGGTTCTGTTCCTCTTTTTCTGGTTCTTTGGTGTGTAAAGTTAGGTGTTTTTGTTTTTTTTTGTTTTGGTTTTTGAGATTTTTCTTGTTTCTTGCGGTAATGGTTTATTGCTCTGCACTTCCTATAGGTTTTGGTATTTGTATTTTCATTCGTCTCAAGGCACTTTTTATTTCACTTTTGATATTTTTTTTGACTCATTGGTTGTTCAGTAGCATATTGTGTAATGTGCGTATGTTTGTGAATTTTCCAGTCTTTTTTTTTTAAGATTTTATTTATTTATTTGATAGACAGAGATCACAAGTAGGCAGAGAAGCAGGCAGAGAGGGAGGAGGAAGCAGGCTCCCCACAGAGCAGAGAGCCCAATGCAGGGCTCCATCCCAGGACCCTGGGATCTCAACCCAAGTGGAAGGCAGAGGCTTTAACCCACTGAGCCACCCAGGTGCCCCCAGTCTTCTTCTTGTAATAGGTTTCTTGTTTCATCCATTGTGGTCAGAAAAGATGCTTGGTATGATTTAAACCTTCTTAAATTTATTAAGACTTGTTTTGTGGCCTAATATGTAATCTCCTGAATAATGTTATTTGTGCACTTGAAAAGAATGTATATTCTGTTGTTTTTGGATGGAATGTTCTATATATATTTGTTATATCTATTTGGTCTAATGGAATTTTTAGAGCAAGTGTTTCCTTATTGATTTTCTGTCTGGATGATCTATCCATTGATGAGACTGAGGTATTAAAATACTGTAATATTATTGTGTTGCTGGTTATTTCTCTCATTATGTCTGTTAATATTTGCTTTATATTTTGTTGCTACTATTTTTGGGTGCATATATATTTACAAATGCTATGTGCTCTTGGTGGGTGATCCTTTTATCATTATGTAATGACCTTCTTTGTCTCTAATTATAGCCCTGGTTTTAAAGTCTCTATTATCTGATGTAATTATAGCCACCCCGCTTTCTTACTGTTTCCCTTTGCAGGGACTGTTTTTCTGTCCCTTCACTTTTAGTCTGCATGTGTCCTTATATCTGAAGTGAATCTTTTTAGCATATAGATGGGTCTTGTCTTTTACCCATTCAGCCACTCTTTGTCTTTTGATTAAAGAATTTAGTTCTTTTACATTTGAAGTAGTGTGTATCAACTATAGATGTTTGCTTTGTGGTTACTGTGAAGCTTACACTTAACTTAGTAACAGTGTATTTTAAGTTGATAATAACTTAAGTTTGAATACCTTTTATTTTATTTTTTTTTAAAGATTTTATTTATTTGACAGAGAGAGAGAGATCACTAGTAGGCAGAGAGAGGGGGAAGCAGGCTCACTGCTGAGCAGAGAGCCCTATGTGGGGCTCGATCCCAGGACACTGAGATCATGACCTGAGCTGAAGGCAGAGGCTTAACCCACTGAGCCACCCAGGCGCCCCTAAGTTTGAATACCTTTTAAAGCTCTACATTTTTAACTGCACCCCCCCACACCAGTTTTATTTTTTATCAGTTTGTCTTTTTATTTTGTGTATTGCTCATTAAATTATTATAGTTACAGCTACTTTTACTATCTCTGTGTTTCAACTCTATACAAGCTTTTTTTTTAAGATTTTATTTGAGGGGCGCCTGGGTGGCTCAGTGGGTTAAGCCTCTGCTTTCCGCTCAGATCATGATCTCGGGGTCCTGGGATCGAGCCCCACATCGGGCTCTTTGCTCAGCAGGGAGCCTGTTTCTGCCCCTCTCTCTGCCTGCCTCTCTGCCTACTTGTGATCTCTCTGTCAAATAAATAAAATCTTAAAAAAAAAAAAAAGAGAGAGAAAAGATTTTATTAGACAGAGAGAGACAGAGATAGTGGCAAAGATAGCACGTGCGTGTGTGGGATCGGGGTTGGGGGGAGACACGTGTGAATGGGGAGGAGAAGGAGAAGCAGGCTCCTTGTAGCAGGGAGTCCTCGATCCCAGGACCCTCAGATCATGACCTGAGCCGAAGGCAGAGGCTTAATCGACTGAGACACCCAGTCGCCCCCCTATACAAGCTTTTTAAAATATCAATCCACCACCTTTATATTAGATTCTGAATTTCACTGTATATTTACCTTCACTAGTGAGATTTATACTTTTGCGTTTTCCTGTTATTAATTAGCACCCTTTCATTTCAGCTTATAGAAGTACCTTTAAGCTTTTTTTTTTTTTTTTTAATATTTTATTTACTTATAGGGTGCCTGGGTGGCTCAGTGGGTTAAGCCTCTGCCTTCGGCTCAGGTCATGATCTCAGGGTCCTGGGATGGAGCCCCGCATCGGGCTCTCTGCTCGGCAGGGGGCCTGCTTCCCCCTCTCTCTGTGCCTGCCTCTCTGCCTACTTGTGATCTGTCTGTTAAATAAATAAACAAAATCTTTAAAAAATATATTTTATTTACTTATTTGGCAGAGAGAGAGATCACAAGTAGGCAGAGAGGCGAGGAAAGCAGGCTCCCCGCCGAGCGGGGAGCTCGATGCGGCGCTCGAGGCTGGGCTTGATCCCAGGACCCCGAGACCAACCCTGAGCTGAAGGCAGAGGCTTAACCCATTGAGCCACCCAGGATGCGGCGCTCGAGGCTGGGCTTGATCCCAGGACCCCGAGACCAACCCTGAGCTGAAGGCAGAGGCTTAACCCATTGAGCCACCCAGGTGCCGCCACTTTAAGCTTTCTTCTAAGACCGGTGTAGTGGTCTTAGTGGCTTTTGCTTGTCTGAAAATCTCTTTATCATTTCTGAAATTCTGAATTGAAACACTGCGGGGCACTGTAATTCTTAGTTGAAAGTTTGGAAGGTTTTTTTTTCTTTCATTACTTTGAGTATATCCTGACACTCCCTTCTGGTTTGCAAAGCTTCTCCTGAAAATCTGTTGATTGTATAATGGGGGGAATCTCTTTTACATAACAAATTGTTTTTCTCTTGATGCTTTTAAAATTCTTTCCTTGTCTTTAACTTTTGAGATTTTAATTATAACGTGCCTTGGTTTGAGTCTCTTCAGGTTCTTATTTGGAACTCTCAGGGCTTCCTGGATCTGGATGTCTGTTTCCTTCCCCAAGTTAGAGAAATTTCAGCTAGCTGTTCTTTCTTCACGTGAGCTTTCTGCCGCTTTCTCTTCTCTCCTTCCTCTGGAACCTTGTAATGCACATGTTGGACTGTTTGATGTTGTTTCTTAAGCCCTATAAGTTATCTACCTTTTTACACTAGGGTTGGGTTTTTTTGTTTGCTTGTTTTTGCTGCTCTGATTGGGTGAGTTCTACTGCCCTGTATTTGAGTTTACTTGTCCGTCCTTCTTCTTCATCTAGTTTACTGTTGAACCTCTCTGGTTATTTTTCAGCTCATTGATTATATCTGCTAGCTGCCTCATAGAGGAGGCTCTACGGCAGCACCTAGATTCAGGCTGATTGTAAGACCCCCTAGGGCAGCAGCTTACAAATACATACAGTCCTACAGGACAGCAAGCATCGAGTCCCACTGGCTACCTACGCTGGGCACCTTGGAAGTGTCCCTAGAGTGTCAGTCACAAAAATTGGGGTGCCAGACAACTATGTGAGTTCCTTTTTGGAGGATACCAGCAGTCTGAAGGAAGGCCGGTGGAGTGCACAGGCTGGCATCCCCTGACTTCCGTCCCAGTACAGCACCTTAGAAGCTCCCTAGGTGTTCGTCAAACCAAAAGCCTGCCCCTTGGGCCAGAGCTCCAGGGCCAGCAAATAGTCCTTTATCACAAAGAGTGGGGGGCGGGGGTTGGTGTTAGCCCGTGTGTGGTGTGTGTGTGGTGTCCTGGAGTTTGTAGCAGGCCACAGTTGGCCTCCCCACCTGTTACAGTCCAGTGGGCCACAGGAATGCAGATCCTGCGGGCCACCAGAGCTAGGTGGTGAAGGGCCGTCCACTGGGTGGTGACTGTCCACAGCAGTCAAGGCCTCGGACATAGAAACTGGTACCAGACCCGTGTACAAACTGCCGCCTGGGCGATGCTGGCACACTGGAGCGCGGCAGAAGGAGAACACAAAGCTGGTCCTCTGAGGTCCCTGGAAAGGCTCTCAGACGGCCCTCAGATGTGTGCTGGGTTAGAAGTCTACCCTCTGACGTAGCTGTGGAGATGAGCTCGTGGGCCTCTTTCACAGGAAAACTCAGCTCCTCGGACTTGCCTATGGCTGTGCTCTGGGAATGGTAGCAGTTAAAAACTCTTTTCTCTGTTGGTTACAGTCCCGTGTGACCCATGCTAGGCAATCTAGAGGTGTCACCTCATAGCACCCGCAAAAATTGGGGCACCAGGTGAGGGTATAAACTCCTTTCTGGGAGATACGGACTCTAGATGCGTGCCAAACCAGAGGCCTGCCCCTTGGGCTGACACTGCTGGACAAGCACATCACAGAGAGCCTGGGCATTTATTTCAGTGGGCTGGCTGTGCAGGACCCTGGCAGCCAGCCGAGATCTTGTACCTGATTGATACAGTCGTGTGGGTCCCCGGAATGCAGGCCCTGCTGGCCCCCAGAGCCAGGCGATCAAGGGGTGTCCACTGGATGGGTGCTTGCAAAAACCGGGTTGCCAGGTGTAAAAATGGTATGAGAGGCAGTGAAAAGCTCTCCTCTGGGAGATACTGGTGCTCTGGAGGGCAGCGGCGGGGGCGGCATGAAGGTGGTGCTGAGATTAACAAGTGTCCGCTGGCCTCCATCCTTGGAGAGTACCCAGCAGTCCCCCAGATGTGTTAAGTGAGACACCTGCCTCTCAAGCTGATGCTTTTAAGAGCAGAAAGCCTCTTTGATGTCAAGTCTGGCTGCTCCTAGGCTGGGCTGTAGTGTGTGGGAGAAGCCAGGGGCCTGAGGCCGGTCCGAGCCATTTCTCAGTTTGCTCCCTAGCCTTTCAGGCCTCATGCATGCAATCCTTGTTGGTTTCCAAAGCTCTAAGTTTTAGGGCCTTATTTCTCAGGCGTGGGTCTTAAAAGTTGGGCTTCCCGATATGGGGCTCAATGCTGGAGGTGGGGTTTTCAGCAAGACTACTTTTCTGCCTTGCCTTCCTCGGTGTGGGGGATTTGCCCCAAGTTACGAGTCCCTCAGCTTTTGTTTGTTTTCGGAGGAAATCGTTCCGGGTGTAGCTGTGGATCTGCTGTGTCCATGGAAGGGAGTGGGTTCAGGATCTGCCTTATGTCTCCATCTTGAACTGGCCTTATTCCTTTTTATGGCTAAATTATATTCCGTTCTCTCTATAGCCCACATTTTGTATATCCACTCAGCTGGGATGGACATTGAGGTTGTTCTGCCTTTGTTGGATGTTGTGAGTAGTGCTGTTGTGAGCATTCATGTGCAAATATTTGAGTACCTGTTTTCAAGGTTTCGCAGTGTGTATATATGTATACACTTTGGAGAATTGCTGTTAATATGGTAATTCTGTTTAACTTCTAGAGGAACCGCAGACTGTTTCAGCACTGGTAGCCGCGTTTTACATTCCCACGAGCAGTGGATGAGGGTTCCGGTTTCTCCACAGTCCTTGCTAACACTTATTCCCTGCCCCATCCCCAGCCTTTTAAGTAAGCTCTACACCCGACATGGGGCTTGAACTCACAACCGCAAGAACGAGAGTCCCGCGCTCTACTGACTGAGCCAGCCGGGCGCCCTTCCTTTTCTACTGATCGTCATCCTAGTGGATGTGACGTGGTATCTCATTGTGGTTTTGATTTGCATTTCCCTGATGACTAATGTTGTTGAGGATGTTTTCATACACTTTTTGGCCACTTACAGGTCTTCTTCAAAGAAATGTCAATTTAAGTCAAGAAAATCGTTTTTACAGTGTTTTCTGACAGGCCTTTTTGTAATTATAAATGCACCAGATGTTTTATTGTAGCCATAACTTTTTTTTTTAAAGATTTTATTTATTTGACAGAGAGAGACACAGTGAGAGAGGGAACACAAGCAGGAGGTATGGGAGAGGGAGAAGCAGACTTCCCACTGAGCAGGGGGCCCGATGCGGGACCTGATCCCAGGACGCTGGGATCATGACCTGAGCTGAAGGCAGACCAGGCGCCCCTGTAGCCATTAACAGTCTAGCAGATTCTGATGGGACTCTTAGAAGCTGTCTTATAATTTTCCCAAGTTTCACTTACATCACACAAAGGCAACAGCTGCTAAAATACAGAGTCCGTTGGGGCACATTTGGTTTTGCTATCACATTGGAGTCCCTTAAGAACTACTTTATCCCCATTGGATATCATTACTGAACAGTTTCTGGTATTGATCGTCAGTAAGAACCTTTAGGTGGTGCTCTTTGATTAAAAACATATATTCCTCAGGTGCCTGGGTGGCTCAGTTGGTTAAAGCCTCTGCCTTCCACTCAGGTCATGATCCCAGGGTCCTGGGATTGAGTCCTGCATCGGGCTCTCTGCTCAGCGGGGAGCCTGCTTCCCCTCCTCTCTTTGCCTGCCTGCTTGCTTGTGATCTCTGTCAAATAAATTAAAAACAAACAAAACATATATTCCTCAACCCCTTTAAATACAGTAGGACATCCTAGGGGAAAAAGTGCCCCCCCTTTTAAGGGACTATATCCTATGTCTGCTCAGAACTTTTTCTTATACAATTTTTCTTGCAGAGTCTGATCTGTCCCGTGTCCTTTCACCCCATTTAAAAAGGATTGCTCTGGTATAGACGTTAAGTTCTGCTCCAGAAGCCAACTGTCAATTGTGAAATAGCAAAGGTGGGGGGGGGGTCCTAATTTTCCACCTTAGAAAGCACCCAGGCTGAGGCTCTCTCATCACCTGCTGTCAGTTTTGCCTCCCAGACAAGTCCCCCACGGATGTCCTTCTACAGAGAACCTCCATCTCTGTGGCATAGTCCTTGGGCGCCTGGGTGGCTCCATCGGTCAGGCGTCTGACTCTTTGATTTCGGCTCAGGTCCTACAGGGTCCTGGGATACAGCCCTGCATCGGGCGGTGCTGAATCTGCTTCAGATCCCCCCACCCCCAACTTACACCCATGCTCTGTCTGGAAAAAGTATGGCATAGTCCCATTTCTTTGGTGGGGTCACAGTTTTCCATCCTGTCCAGGAGCGGCCTGTCCGTCCTATAGCCAGCCAGTCATGCTCCGCCCTCTCCCAGCCTCAAGCCTCCATTCCCCTTCTCCTCATCTGCTCTCTTGCCCCTCAACGCCTTAATTTCCCTTTGATCATTTACTCAGCCCCTACTTTTGGTCAAAGGTTACCTTTGCTTTTATTCTACCTTCAGAATTGAGGTCATTTTTAAAAACTGCGCCTTACCTAAGTATCCAAAGATGCACCCTGTCTGGACACAGTTGCCCTTGCCGATTATTAATCCGCATCCGCCGGCCTTTTACAGTCTGAGGGCCTCTTCTCTCCCGTCTCTGCTAAGACTTAGCACCCTGCCCCAACTTGTATTTCTCACCGCAAGAGGACCCCCGTGTTTCTTTAGCTCCTGTCACATCCCCTACTTAAAAGATACATTCCAAAGATTTTACTAAAGCATTTATTTTTTAAACAAAAATATACATTAAATCTCAGATTTACAGAATATAGAAATAATTTATCCAAAGCAATTTGCATTTTAAAATTGTTAATATTGCACCCGACAGTGTAAGTCTTTGACACATTTGCATTGTCAACTTTTCCCACAATTCACAAAACAGGAGAGAAAACTGAGAATTATACAAGCAAACTTTGCTTTACCAAACAAAAGAAAAAACAATTTTTTTTAATTTACAAGATAAAGTTGTAAACTTCCAGAAATTTACTTCCATAGGATAAAGACCCATACATTCTTTCATCATACCTAGAATATGAACTATATACATGTTGTGATTTTCTTACAGGAATTCAAAGGGGACAGATATTGGGAACATTCACAGCCTAATGGTAAAGAACAGAATTATTGAAAACACTTCTGTATCTTCACTAGGATATGGAAATTAATGTGTGAAAAACACAGAATGAGAAAAGCCTCTAGAAGAATAACTTTTGACTCTTTGAGGACAGTTTCCATAATTGATTAAAATTAATTTCAATTTTTGAAGGATACACTGTTAGTCTTAGAAATGTGGCTGCCAACAGCCTTTTCTTTGAAGACAAGACAAGTGAAAATGTGAGACCCCTGTTCAAGTCCCTTATAAAATACATATATAGGCAGGTATAGAGTTTGCTTTTCAAAAGAAAGCTTTACCCCAAAAAATCACAATTTATCACTGATGTCCTTAGTTTTTAAGAACTTTTTAAAAAAGCCCATAAATATTTAAACACATCTTTTAAAAATGAAAGTAGGGAAGGAAGTGGCTAAAATAATATGCAAAGTAAGAGTAAACATACATGATGCACACTTTTAACCTGGTAGTAAACTTAGCAGATGGAAGGCTTGTACTTATGAAATGTGAAGTGGTTTCCTTGAGCTATTAAACAAATATGAGGAGAAGAGGAAACCACGCAGTTCATTACCAACTCTGAAAAAGTCATCGGACCACTTTGCTTCCAGGTGATGAACATTCATGAATTTTTTGTCCTTGCCATTATAAATACAAGATCTTTGTTAAAAAGGTAGCCTATGGGGAAGAAAGCAGCCTCTGGAAATTCGTGTTGAAGGTCCCAGGTGGGATGATCTAAATGTGATTTTACAACGGGTACCATTTGAATTGAAATAGAAGACATTTCCTAATTCGAGACTGGATTAACACGTTCCCTTTGAATCATAAAGAACACAGGTGAGTAACAGGACTTGGGAAGGTATCCTTCGCTATTGCAACAGTCCAGCAGCCCTAGGAGCTTGTGATGAAGGTGGCGTCTTTAACATCCTCATGACAAATTCAGGGTTTTCTTGTCTTAAAAAAGTCCTGAGAATCTTTCCGTAAAAAAATAGACATTTGTACCCGGGGGGCAGGCGCGTCAGCTCTCCACGGTCCGCCGGTATTCGGCGGTGCCCTCGGCGATGATGGCATCCAGGGGGGAGCGCTTCTTGCGGATGCTGCGCCCAGAGGAGATGAGGTCCGCGTAGCCGCGCTGGTGCGAGAAGGCGTAGGCGGAGCGGCGGGAGGACACGCCCCGGCGGAACACGTGCTGCCGCCGCTTCCACTGCTCCTCGGCTTTCAAGCGCTTGCGGTGCTTCTGAATCTGCGGACAGCAGAGACACGGAAGGTGTGGGATGGCGTGGGACGCCGCGTGACAGCGGAGGGGGACAAGGCAGGCGCTAACGTGGATGGGGGCCAAGCTGTCTCCTGGAAGGCGGCGGCCCCGGCCTCCTCTGATACAGAGAGGTTACGGGGCACTGCCAAGGTCTCCCAGCCAGAAAGAGGGAGCCGAAAATGCCACTCGCCTACGCTACTGGATGGCGCTCCCAGGAGCTGGACCGGGGACTTGCCTCGCTCAGCACCGTCCAGGAACAGGCTCGAGACCTGGTCTGGCCCCAGAGGCCTGGCAGGAGTGGGCGGGGGCCCTCCCATGCCCCATTCCGGGGCTCCTGAGGGAAAGCTTCTGGCGTCCCCTGGCCAGTGAGGTGTCAGGAGATGCCCAGAACTGCAGCAGCCAACCCCCAGCTCCAAGCTGAAGCTATAGCGAGGATAGCAGAGGGGAGCGATGGAAAGAACCCCAGTCTTTTCTAACAGACATTAAGGTGCTCAGTCCCCTTAGATGACTTAAGGTGCTCAGTCCCCCAAGCCTGCTAGTCAGTGTGCGAGCTGGAGGGATGCATTATTTGGACAACTTGTAGCTCAGAGGATCCTGCCAGAAAAGGGGGCATTTTTCTTGAAATGAAGAAAACCCCAACCTCTTCGCAGGGAAAAATGTTAGTATCATAATTGTTAAATTGAGCAGATAGACCTATGGGGTTCCTTATACTATTCTCCCTTTGATAATGTTTAAAATAAAAAGCATGCAAACAAAAATCCCAGTCCCAAAGGACTTATTTGCAAGATGGAGTTAAAGAGAAGTAGTATGTAGTATTAAAAAATGTTCACACCAAACTTGCCACGGATTTAGAATTTTGCAGCAAAGCTGCTTTGGGGACAGGCCTTGCTTTCTGTGAGGGGCACTCAGAATGAGGAGAATACTAATTTTTCTGTACCTTATCACTTTCTGATGGCCAGATGGTCATTGACAAGAACCGTATGGCGACGACGGGCAGCAGGCACACGGCAACGGTCAAGATGATGGTCAGCCAAATGTATGGTTGCCTCAAGGCGTTTGAGGCTGTGCCTGTAAAAACATGGACGGTGAGTCCCAGGGTCCTTCGTCCTCAGGGCAGAGTGACCATTCCTTAAGCCTTAAATGATTGTCTGTGGTAAACTTTCACAGATTGGCCTCCCCAGAACATCCTGTCACTGCTGAAGGAATGAACATTTTAAAAACGGCACGAAGCAGAGTGCCTGGGTGGCTCAGTCGCTAAGCATCTGCCTTCAGCTCAGGTCATGGTCCTAGAGTCCTGGGATCGAGTCCCGCATCAGGCTCCCTGTTGGGCAGGAAGCCTGCTTCTCCCTCTCCCACTCCCCCTGCTTATATTCCTTCTCTCGCTGTCTCTGTGTGTCTGTGTCAAATAAATAAAATCTTTAAAAAAATAAAAATAGGACTAAGCAAAGCAAAATGAGGAAGGCAAGTGTACATCACTGAACCACTAAATAAGGAAAAAAGAAAGTGTTTTTTGACATTGCATTAGGTAAAAATGCAAAGTTAGGCCATCTATACGAATACATTTTTCCAGGAATTTACTTTCCAATTTTTAGTTTGAAACTCCAAGTAACAGTAGTAACTCGCCCTGCCATTAGTATGACAGCCCTTATGGCAGGTGTTTTATGCAGGTCATGCCATTTAATTACCTCTGAGGGATGAAGAGTAAACTTCTTGCAACACAAGGAAATTGAGTTGTGGAGAAGTAAAGATTTCCCGGGGTAACAACTAGCCCTGGCAACTCCTAAATTAAACCCTATATCCATCTGACTAGAGCCTCGCTTTTTCCACTGCAGTTCGGCAGCTAATTTATGTCAGAGAAAGTAATAATTCATACAACTAGATAATCATATATAACGACCCAATTTTATAATTAATATCCCTTAGAGCCAAATCTATAGCAGTGTTCCCTGTACTTACACCGTAAGTTTATAAAAGTAGTGGCCTTAATTTTTGAAATGTGTTTTTCACTGCTAAATAAAAAACACTCCCTCCCTTTGGGAATATTCTAAGTACACGGCGTACTAATAAGCTTTTTAAAACACAGAGTCGGGTGTTGTATGAAAGGAGAGAAGGTTAGCACTCTTCTTGACAAGGATGGAAGAGGCCCTCGGGCCTGACAACACGCATACGGTTAAGGCATTGCCACCTACTTCGTGGCATCTAACCAACATTTGGGACGCCTGGGTGGCTCAGTTGGTTGAGCCGCTGCCTTTGGCTCAGGTCATGATCCCAGGGTCCTGGGATCAAGTCCCGCATCGGGCTCCTTGCTCAATGGGGAGCCTGCTTCTCTCTCTGCCTCTGCCTGCCTGCCTGCTTGTGTTCCTCCTCTCTCTGACAAATAAATAAATAAAATCTTAAAAAAAAAAAAAAAGAGTCGGTGAAGAAAAACAATCATCAAAAAAATGACCTCAATCCCAAGAAAAGGGTTATTACCACAGCAAATGTCTTTTTACAGCTGGCCATTAAAAAAACCTCCAAAAACAAACTAATTTTTTTTTTTAAGAATTTATTTATTTGACAGAGAGAAATCACAAGTAGGCAGAGAGGCAGGCAGAGAGAGAGGAGGAAGTAGGCTCCCTGCCCAGCAGAGAGCCCGATGTGGGGCTCGATCCCAGGACCCTGAGATCATGACCTGAACCGAAGGCAGAAGCTTAACCCACTGAGCTACCCAGGTGCCCAACAAATTAATCTTTTACAGGGAAACTAGTTTATGGGGGACTTTTTTCCTCATTGTGAATCCAAGCTACTCTATTTAATAAATTAAGAAATTTGTAAATTCTAATTCATGATATTTAAAAATTTATAATTGGTATGAAATAGTTCAAATTCATTTTAGCATTTATCATTTGTCCTATTTTATACAGCTGTAAACCATTTCCAAACTATTTTTGTAAGTTTAGTTATTGCTTTGCATACATTTTTTTTTAAAGGTTTTATTTATTTATTTGACAGAGATCACAAGTAGGCAGAGAGGCAGGCAGAGGGGGGTGGGGGAAGCAAGCTCTGTGCTGAGCAGAGAGCCCGATGCGGGGCTCCACCCCAGGACCTTGGGATCATGACCTGAGCCGAAGGCAGAGGCTTAACCCACTGAGCCACCCAGGCGCCCCTCTGCATACAGTCTTCTAATGATGTGGTAGGTTTTCCACTTTTGAATTCTAAAATTTCATCATATGGGACTCATACCTTGATTAGCTACTATAATATTAGGTCTTTGAACTATTTCCATTTTTAAAAACAATTAGAATTGCAGTGGTATAATCTTTGATTTTTCCAAAAATTGGTATGTTTTATCTTTAGGTGTTTTCCCCAAGTGGAAATCCTGGGTCCAAATGTATGAGAAGTTTATGGTTCATTATATATTTCCAGATAGTGCTTTGGAAACATCATATTATCACGCTACCAGCATTATGTGATACTCGATTTCCCAGGAACATACCAATATTAGATTTGGGGGGGGGGGATCTCCTGTCTAACTGAACAGATGCACAATTGTATCAAATTTTTAAATTTTGCTTTCTTCCTGTCACATTATCCCCACACTTCCAGCCCGCCACCATCATTTAGCTACCAGTCAGGACGTTAATTTTCACTAGCAATAACTTACACGTCATGTTATTACTTAGAAGTTACCTTGGAGTCTAAACCAGTAACACTTTTCTATACCTTTATTTTTGGAATTTAGAAAATACCAACCTGTAAATTGAAATGCAGAGGGAAAGAGGACATGTATTCCAGCACTATGAAAGTCAAACATGATGCCAAAATAAAGAGCGATGCTTCCAAAAATGGAGAAAGCATTCACAAAAGTCCAGTAAGAAGTATCCAAGCCAATCTGTAGAGAAACCAGAGAAAAACAGAGCATTCACTTTTGGGGAGTTACCAAGGAATAAAGAATCTAAGGATTCTGAGAATAGAATGCAACAACTCAGGCATGATTTGGCTTGAATACCAAACAATCAAAAACTATCCTTGGCTCAGGCAAGAAGCAGGAAATGTGCTCAGTGTAAGGGGTGCAGAGAGCATTTGCATTTTGTAAGGCGGCCGAGGCTCAGCGGGAGGGACAGTGGGAGCCAGGTGCATGCACACACTGGTCCGTGAACAGAAACGCGGGGAACTGACAGATACTGGGAACAGTCGACTGACGCCATGTACCTGGAAATTCACTGTTATTATAAGAGCAGAAGCAATGGTCACAGCAAAAGACTGGTAGTCTGAAGGCGCCTCTCCATCCTGTCCCACAGTTTGCAGATACGCTCCCAGAGGTATGAAGAAGAGAACCATCGATGTTAAAATTCCATGCACCAAGCTTACAAAGAACTTCTTGTAGTTGAATAGTAAGTCTCTTTGTCCTACGACGTACAACCCAGGGAAGCGGAGGCTCAGTTTGTCACTCACATCCTTAAAGGGAAAAAACACACGAAAAATAGTTGTGTACCATCCAGGACCCAAGAGCTCCGAGATCCATTCCAATTTCTCTCCCACAAAGAGTTTCAGCTTAGTTTTAGGAAGGCAAAACCTCAACAAGGTTAAGTCCTGAATGGTTACAGTGTGCAGAGACCAACCCCTTTACTTCAGTCCACCGTTATTTGCTATTTAATTAAGAAAGGGACTAGGTAGAGATCTATTAGTTTGCTACTCATAGAAGGAAAGCCAACAGTCATGTCAAAAAAAAAACTGTAGGGAAACTATTTTTACCTCCTGGGAGCATATATTTTAATTTTTTTTTTAGAAAGTCTTTTCACATCCAAGTTGACGGGTTAATTCCAGATTATTCTTTTTATTCATTAATAACAAAGAACTGCTCCTGGATGAAATGTGCACTAATTTGGGAAATTGAACACAGACGTTTGGAGAAAGAGTAAAACAATTTTAAAGTCACTCCTCTAGAGACAGACTATACTGTCAGGTGTCTTGACAAGAAACTCCTAGTGTCCAAAGGGGAGATAATAAAACTCTCCTGTCCATGAGTTCAGCCCAGGCACAGAAATCCCCTTTTGTCACTGATGTACAGAAGTACAGCAGCTATTCTGGTCGCCAAACAACAGGACAAGAATAGGGTTTTCTCGGGAAGCCATGAAAACCAAAAGAATGCACTGAAATAGTCGCTTTTAACTTCTCAAACAGGGGCCCAGACGGCCCTGAAGTGTCCATGTCCGCACAAGGCTCCTACCTGGTCAAGCAGCCCCATGAGGAGCACGGGCAGGCTGGAGTAGAGCACGTTGTAGAGCGTGATGAACCAGTCCTCATACGCGGTCTGTGGGGAGAAGACCGTGGCCGTGTCACCAACCAGCACCCGCTGCCCACCCAGTCCACGCGTATTCCCCTCTCCCAGAGCGGGCAGGGCCCCGGCTGTGTGAGGCCTCTGCCAGAGGCACATCCCGTGGAATGGGCAAAATCAAAGAGCTGAAACAAACCTGCCTTCCAACATAGATGGGGGATACACACCAAAACATGTTTTGCAAAAGGAGTCCCTTCCCTTTGACTAATGCTGGCAAATACGTTGGTGCCTATCCTTTTTACATCCCTTGATTAATGAATTAGAATACATAACACAAAAACCGGTTCAAAAAGCACGTAAGGTATCGTTCAAATGTTCTTTTGCTTTGCGAGTCTCACGTTTCCATGTAAACATCACATGCAGAAAGTGAATATGAAAAACGGGCTGCTGGAAGCGTAAGCAAGACCATGCGCAAATGGGCCCTCAGGGTGGCGGAGAGAGCTGGGCTCACTCATCGCCACCAGCTCCACACAGGCCTGCGGGGAGCAGGTCGAAGGCCCTCACTGTGCTCAAGGCTGCCCCGGGCCCTCGGGTTTGGAGGCTCTTCTGATACCACCTGTCTGTGGCATCAGAAGTCTGGACAACCACAAGCACTGATTTTAGGTTCATTGTTACTAATGATATTTTTCTGCTGTATCACCATTTCAGCATGTTCTGTATGTCCCCCAGTGCCATTTCAGCACTAACAAAACCAAAAATCAACAGGTGAAGAGAACAGATTGATGATCATCCAAAATTTATATAATCCCTGTAGCCTGTCACAATATCATTTTATATGTTCAGTTTTGAGTAATTTGTTCTCACTATTAATGGCAAGGTGACCAGGGAAAAAAAATCTAGGGTAAAGGCAAAGACACGTAACAAAAGCCAGTAGGTCAGGAACTAATCCCAACTTTCTGAAGGGAAAAGTATTTTTTAAGGCACCAGAAACCTTTTAGGAAAGTCATCTATAATCTCAACCCATGCCTCAACTGTTGAGAGAAAGAGAGCATACAAACCCCAAGTATGGAGGGGAAATGTTTTGGAAGTAGAGTTTTATTTATGGAAGACTTCTACTCATCAGATAATACTAATGATCGCTGTTACCTGCGCAGAGTACCCATTGAAGAAGGAGTACCAGAAATGAACCAGAGTGAATGCGAAGTTCTTATAGAAGAAGTAGCGCAGGAACTTGCACATCCGTATGTAGGACCACCGGCCGTGCACCAGGAGCAGCCTCTGCAAGTATCGGAACTGGGCGAAGGAGTAGTCGCTTGACATGACCGCCTGCATGCCTTCTTGCCCGCTTATGCCAACGCCGATGTGGGCAGCTGTGGGGCAGGGGGAGCACATACGTGAATCGTAAGCTAATTTTAAGGTGAAACACTGAGGTGATGAAAGTGTTTCCACAGCAAAACACAGAAACACATTCTTGGAACAATACACGTGAAGACTCCTGCTCACTGCCCCACCCAAGCTTCTGAACTCGATGTCCAATACGGGTTGCTCAAAAGAGCACACGCTGGGGCCTCTAAAAGGTATTTGTGGAAGGATCTCAGGTGGGTGGCAAATTCCATTAGGATTATTAGCCCAGCTCGTTAGCCATCCTTCCCGCCCACGGGGTCAACCCGAGGAGTCCGTGCAGACTGTGCGTCCCTGGTCCCTGCGTCCCTGGCCACGGCTGAGCTGGCTGAGGGCAGATAGGTCCTCAGCAGCGGATGCTACACACTGGCCCTCCCAACCTCCCTGCCACCCTTGTTCTATGGGAAAGGTGGGAAACACACAAAAACCTCACACCGCTCAGACTCCCTGGCACTAATTCTGTTTGTGAATTGGGTTCCATTGTTACGACCCACTTGAAGTGGAAGTCGACGCGAGCTGTAGCTCAGCACCCCTTTCTTTTTTTTGGCATTTCTGCAGCACAGTTCATATCCTCTCTCCAGCTGCCTGGATGTTGATAGACAAAGGCTGCTCAACTGAAAAGCCCTTCACAGGAGCCTCAAAGCTAGAAGCTCCTCCAGTAAGTGACTAAGATGTTAGAGACTCGTGCTAGCACCTGCTTTCTTCCATCCATCCAGAGCTTTCATGAGCACCTGGTCCCCTGTATTAATTACTTCCTGCTTAAAGTACCCAGCGGGGTCTGGTTCTTGTACTAACCTTGACTGAAAACCCAAGCTGGTGTGATCAGTGTCGCTTTCACATTTTGGAATTAAGATTTGGGCGTGTTTGTGTTTGGAATTTTAACCTGTACATTCTTGAGTTGTGGGACAGAGAAAATATATATATAATCCCCCCCTCCCGCCCCGAGGGGCAGAGAAGTGAAGTCGTCTAGAAAGAGGGAGAAACCAGAAGCTGGGTTCCTGGTGCAGCTCCAGGTCCTGGTTCTAGCATCTTTCTGAGGCCTGGCTTCTTGGGAGGCACAAAATATCCTTTTTTTTTTAAATTTGGGACAGAGAGAGCAAGAGTGCAGAGGAGAGGCAGAGGAAGAAGCAGACTCCCCACTGAGTGGGGGAGCCCGACATGGGCTTGATCCCATAACCCTGGTATCACAATCTGAGCTGAAGGCAGACACTTAACCAACTGAGCCCCCGCCCAGGTGCCCCCATCATCTTTTAAAATAAATATCTTTTTGTCTTGAGCTTACTTTAGTTGTTCTCTACTATTTGCAATCAAAAGTATTTTAACAAAGATAATATTAAACTTTCAGCATTTAATCGTGGCCCACCATGACCTTAAGAGGCACAGTTTTTTTCTGGGGAAGGTTCCAGAATGGATAAAAATGAAAGTCAAATTTTTATCCGTCCTTCCAAAAGTCACTTAGTCACAGTTTCAACTTTGAGAATTACGAACTTTATCTAGGTCTTAAAAGACATGGAAGTAAAGATGTACTGACATCAATTAGAGAACATGTGTTGGAGAACACAATGTATTTTTGCTTAGACCTGAGGGCGACTGCCAGCTCAGGAGGGTTTCCAACTGAAAGATGCTCCCCAAATCCTGCTGTGGTGGCAGAATACAAGGTCTGGCAAATTCAAAGGAACACAGTGACTTGGCCAAACCTAAGTTTTCAGCAGCACTTTGCAATTCTAAAAAAGAGAATAAACTGCATGTCTCAATGTTTATGATTTCTTTCAAAACACATCAATAATTCTTATGACTAGTCATGGTTGCCAAACTGCCCTTTCCTCCCAAACCGTGGCCTTCTTTCCTGAACAAGCAACAAAGGGAAATATGCAGATGCTCCTGGAGCCAGGGAGGAGGAACGCCCGCCACAGGCCCTGATGTCCAGCCCAGCCTTTTTGCTGAGCACACCAGGGACAGTATGTGAAACGAACACGGCCACAGCTCACAGGGGATTCAAGGCAACTGAACAGATGTACTTTGTAAGGCCACACTTTTTTCCCCCTATGATCTAAATATAGACACCTGAAGCTTCAAAAATGTAATTTCAGATGCCTTACTGGTAGGCTCCTTCATAGCTGTTTAACAAACCCGTCATGTCCTCACGCTTTTCTGCCTCTGTCTCCCCTCTCATGCTGCTTGTTCCTTCTTAGGGTGTTAGACCTTCTTAGGGCACCAGCCAGCAGACCTCTTCCAGCCCAAGAGAGGGAGAGAGGGCGGGCAGCCCTGGAGAGTCCTGGAGTCCATATGGCAGGTTTCAATTCCCTCCACCTCCACTGGGCTACACTACTAAACGTAGAACATGCTAACAAATGGCCAGATTTTTGGACATTTAAATTTCACTGTACTTCCTTCTACGCAAATATCATTTCTGCATACTATTTTTTATGCAGACGAAAGTGATGCCAGTTTTTCTAAAGTACAAAAAGGCACTATCAGTACCTGGACTTCTGAGAAGACCTGCATTTCTTTGATTTTCATCCCAAATGGAAAATGAACTAGAACCGGCTGTAGGGGCAAGAAACTGATAGCATTTGGAGCAAGAATGCCAGTCCTATGGGAGGGTGAACACATGCAAGACACACTGGAGAGGAATGACAACTAGCGGTGGCCACAGACATACACATGATAAAGAAGACATACGTCATACAGCTGACTCCTGCTGAGGAAGATAAAGTTGGAATATTCTTAGTATAGATCGAGAAGGAGGAGGAGGAGACTCTAAGAAAAGAAAAAGACATGAATTACAAAATAGGCTGAATTAAGCCTAGTATACATTATACAGTTAAAGTAGCCAGCATAACAGGACATGGGTGGTCATGTAACAAACAGTTCATCTTAATCATACCACAAAACTGGAGGGGACATCAAAGAGAATATTGTTTTTTAGATGAGAAAGCTGAGCCTGAGCATGAGCCCAAGGTGACATAGCATGTTGGCATCATAGTGAGGACAAGCATTCAGGTCTTGCTAGCTGGGGCCTTTCCATTATGAGAAGCTCCCTGACAGGAACACAGGGAGAGAAGAAAAACGCAAAAACCAACCCAGGATTCAGACATGTTGATGAGGGTTTGGTTCTGCACACTTTACTACGAGCACAATGTATTTCTGCGTGACAGGACTCGGTTCTTCCATTTTGAAGACCTAGGGTGCTCCAACCAGTGAAATGACCCTTGACACTCTTCTAGGAAGATCAGGAGGCTCGTGAGACCACGTTGGAGCTTTGCTTCGGTGCCACGTATGTTACCCTGGTCACCCAGTTTGCCAAGACCAAGAAGAAAGCCCTAGAAAAAGATGCTCAGAGGAAAAAAAAAATGCTCTCAAAACCCAAGAGAATTCACTCCAAGCTCAGCAGAGATTTTTGCAAAACTACTAAATAGCAGGATTTTTTTTAATAAGCCTTAAGGAAATATGGAGAAGTAGCAAGAGAAGGAAAACAAATCCACATGTATGTAAAAGAGGGCAACAAATAAGGCTAAGTTCCCCCATCTGGAACTCATCTTCCACTTGGCATTTCCCAAGTGGCACTGTCCTCCCTGCTCTCGCCTACTGGGTAGCCTGAGCTTCCTGAGGGCAGGGTCATAGGTGTCGTCGTCATGCGAAAGGCCTTTGTCAGGCATCTGCTTTATGAAAGCCTGAGCAGTGACAGTCGGAAAGACTACGCCCCCCCGCCCCAAACATCCCTGCCATTGCTTCTCTCTGGCAGCTCCGGTGGCACCGGCTGTGGGCAAGACTCACTTTTGATCATGTTTACATCGTTGGCCCCATCTCCGATCGCCAGCGTGATGGCCTTCTTGTACCTCTTCACCAGGTCCACCACCATCGCCTTCTGCTTGGGGGTGACCCGGCAGCAAATGACGGCGCTGCACTCGCACGCCAGGTCGACGAAGTTCTTCTGCCGCTGCTCTTTCCTAGCTTCCAGACACCGCTTACTTTGCGTGCGCATGCGTCGTTCTTCCTCGGTCCTTGGGAACTTCAGCTTCAGAATCTTACTTCTCTTGGTCTTTTTCTCCAGAAGAATCTCATTCTGGGTGGAATCAGAGGATTACAACCATTTGCGTTTTTATGTCAAGAGTGTCATTCCCAAGACCTTAATCATGTGATGGTTCTTGGGTTACATCATGGCGGATACTGTTCTGACTAGAAAACCCATTTACTATAAAATTTAGAAAATACAAAAATGTACAAAGAAGAAAATTAAAATGACCCATTGATTGATGAGGCAGGGATAACCACGATTACCAGTGTGATATAATTCCCTTTGTAGATCATATAATATTAATTCTCAAACTTGGGAAATTGCCCATTCATTTGCAGGCTAAGAGATTTTTAGGTTGGCAGTTAATATGGGAAAACATCTCAAATCAGTCCACAATGAACTGCTTTAGTTTAAGCCAGAGGTACAGATACAGTAATGATACGCACCAGCCAAGAACCAGTGATTATCAAGGCACGGTTTTCACCAGATGGAAAAAAAGGTTCATGCACTGGGGGTACAAATTTTGCATAGACGCCACCTCTATTCCTCTGGTTTTCCATCCTTGTGTGAAGAAGAGCACTGGGGGGAAAGAAATTTAAGTGTTTTAAGAGTACAAGACTATAAACCGGCCCTTGACTGTGAGATATTTTAGACAAATAATCTTTTTAAAACTGTGATTTAAAAAACACATAAAATTTATCATAACTATTTCTACTACGTATACAGTTCAGTAGAATTAAGTATATTCACTTTGCTTTGTAACCAATCTCCAGAACCTTTTCATCTTTCAAAACTGAAAACTCTATACCAATTAACTAACTCCCCATTTCCCCCTTTCCCTGGTCCCTGGTCACTACTACTTTATTTTCTGTTTCTGTCACTCTAGATAACTCCTGTAAGTGGAATCATACAGTATTTGGTTTTTGTTTTTGTTTTTGCAATTGGCTTATTTCACTGTCCTCAAGGTTCATTCCTATTGTAGCACATGTTAGAATTTCCTTCCTTTTTAAGACTATCCCACTGCATGGCTATATTACGTTTTGTTTATCCATTCATCCCTCCATCGATGGGAATTTGGGTTGCTTCTACTTTTGGCTATTGTCACTAGTGCTGCTATGGACTTGAGTATGAAAATCTCTCTTTGAGTTCTGGCTTTCAATTCTTTGTGATATATATCCACAAGCAGGATTGCTGGATCATATGGTAATTCTATTTGTGATTTTTCTGAGGAATCATGATACTGTTTTCCATAGTAGCTGCATCATTTTATTTCCTACCAATAGTGCACAAGGGTTCTAATTTTCACATGCTTGCCCACATTTGTTATTTTTTGCTTGTTGTTGTTGCTTTTAGGGTTTTTTATTATTGTTGTTTTAGAGATTTTGTTTATTTAAAAGAGAGAGAGATAGTGAGAGAGGGCACAGGAAGGGAGAAGAGAAGAGAATCAGGCTCCCTGATGAGCAGGGAGCCCGCCGTGGGGCTGGATCCCAGGGCCCTGGGATCATGACCTGAGTCGAAGGCAGACGCTTAACCGACTGAGCCACCCAGGCGCCCTGCCCTATTGTTGTCTTGATAGGAGCCATCCTAAAAGGGTATACAGTGACAGGTTATGCTGGCTTTAATTTGCATTTCCCTAATGTTTAGTGATGTTGAGCATCATTTCATATGTTTGGTGGCCACTGGTACATCCTCTTTGGAGGAAAGTCTATTCAAGTCCTTTGCCCATTTTTAAATCTGATGACATAATCTCATTAAGTCTTAATTCCTCCCGCTGTGGGGCACCATGTGCTTGGTGCTTTGTTATCTGCCAAAGACAGCTCACGGAAGACACAGCTGAAAATATGTTCACAAGCAACGGAAGAAGGCAGGCAATCTTGATCTGAATTTTAATACCTGGCATGAACCCCCGGTGTATCATAAGCAGTGGCTACTAGTTGGCAAGAAGCAGCTTACTCCCACAAAAAGTTATGTTTGCTTTTGAGAAATTCTCAGTGCTTTATATCAACAAGTAATTGAGAAGACCGCATATACTACATTCATGTGAAAGAAAAATGAGTTATGGAATTTGGGAGTGGAAGGGTCCACAAAGATCTCACCCAGACTCTTCCTTTACAAATAAGGAAATCAAATCCAAGAGACATGAGGTGATTGACCTGCACCAAACTGATAGGAAAATGGCAATGAAAACTCAGGTCTCCTTACTCTCAGCCCAGAGCTTTTCTCATGACACACACACAGCCACTGTTCTCCACCTTAGCACTACTATGTCTCGGGGCCACGGACTTCTCTTCTGTGTGTGGCTGTCCGTTGTGTCATCCGATGTTCAGCAGCATCCCTGGCCCCTACCCCAACCCCCACATTATGACAACTAAAGATGTCTCCGGACATTGCCAAATGTTCCCTGGAAGGCAAAATCACCCCCGGTTGAGAACGAGTGCCCTAGAGGATTAGGTATCTGTTACTTTTTTTTCCTGCATTAATTGTTCATTTTCAAGTTGAAATTAAGGAGTCATCAAGACAAATCACTAAAAGGCTGGAAGAGAAAAAACAGAAAGTTCCCCATCCAAACCATTATATAGGAATCACCCTTTCAGGAAGCATCTACAGAGAAAGATGGAGTCAGCCCTTTAGAAAGTAAACCTAACTAACAGCAGGCTCACAAAATTTGCTACTTGCATAGATTTTTACCTTCTAATTTAGCTCAGGGCCCAATTTTCAACACTTGAGAATGAGAGACCCGAACTCTATTAAGGCCCCCATCTATAAGAACTAAGCCCATCTGGCCATTAGCCAAATCACTTGAAACCAAGAAACTACTTACGTAAACGTATTAGTATTTATTTGTCTATCCCTATTTTTTAAAAGCTAAAAAGCACAAAGAGGCATGGTTTATGCAAACAGAACTGATCTATTTAGATGTTAGAGCTACCCGATTTTGTCTAATTTAGCTGAGTGCCCAGTATACTGGAACAGCTCGCAAAAGCTCTAGCACCATCATTAGAAGAAAGAAGACTAACCACGACCATCAACTCCCTCATCATCTTATCACTTCTCCGCCTTTGGGCTAAGCTCAAGCATAAGTCCCTCATCATCCTACCAGACTAGGCATGTGTATCTGCCCACAGCTTCTGGCCTTGGGACAGCCTGGGGGAGGTGTTGTAAGGAAATGATTTGAGAAAGAAATATAGCTGTCAGGACAGCACCACCCAAGAACTTCTGAAACACATTCTCAGCTTTTTAACAGGACACGGCTCTTCCTGATGCCTTTCCAGGTCCGCGGTGCCCCTGGGTTCTCGAGGGTTCAGGAGAAGCTATGCTTTGAAATATCCCACCCCATCCAGACAAGTCTGGAGGTACATCTCATCCAAGCAAAACTGTGGCGTTCTTTCCTTCTGTATTTCTTTCAAAATGTAATTCTTAGAAAAGGCAGCACATGGAGAGAATTCAGATTAATTGGCTAGTTAACATCTTGATCTCTCTCTCTTTTTTTTTTTTTTTTTTTGGTTAGCAGGTAAGCACAGAGGACTCCCCAAGGAATAGAGAGAAATGGCCCCTGAAAGAGTAAATAAAGGCCCCAAGCTCCCCTAACTCTAAAGTCTCCGCAAATAAAGACCAAATCATGATATCTTGGAACTACCTGGGTTCTCCTGCTTCATTTAAATGTGAGGAAAACTGTCTGAGGGGACAGTCAGCTCCCATTTCTCCCCATCTGCCTCTAGTTTTGCCTTTACTTACTTTATATCTTCCCCATAGCAGATAGTGGTGTCTTCAGTCAGAAGTTCACATGCAAATCCTATATTTTCAGCAGTTTCTACAACAGAAAAATATTAAGTGAGGGTATGTGTTGTAGTGAGTGCTGTGTATTGTGTAAGACTGATGAATCACAGACCTATATCCCTGAAACAGGTATATAATATATAACATTATATGTTAATAAAAAATAAAAATACAAAAAAAATCTAAAAATAAATAAATTTTAAAAAATTAAGTGTTGTTCCAACTGATGAATGATGGACTTTAGCTAGTAATGAGACTTTTTTTCAAGTCATGAAATAGGCAGATTCAAGCCAGTATGCTCTTTTTTTCTGTAGCAATGTATAGAAATCACACAAAGGGGAGAAAAAGCCCATTTTCTGTGATAAAATAAGTGAAGTCAAAGTCTTGTTTGAGATGTTTTCAGTTATAAAAAGAACTGTATCATCAAACACATGAACTGGTTATTTAATAAATCAGTGTTCACTGAAATACTAAGCAGTCAGTTCCTGTGGTTTAATCATTCTGTTATAGAAGAAAAGAAAAGATAACTATTTCCACAAACCTTTACACAGGGCTCCTACTGGAGATCCCCCCCTTTTTTCCATTACCACCCATTGTTACTTGTTTAAGGTCAGGACTTCCCTTAGCTTATCAGAGTGTGTAATCCATTAACAACGTTAAGGTAAGAGAAATTATCCATTTTCCACAGGAGGCTTGTGGAGTGAGGTAGCAATGCCAAACAACTCCTTGTTGAGCTCTGGATTTAAAAGATAAGATCATCCCTTGGGTATAAAATTTTAATTAATCATTTTAAAGCAATAAAATGGGTCAGAAAACAAGTGGTTGATCAGCATTCTGTTTTGTTCCCTTCTGCGCCCAACATAATGGCAGAGTGCTGGGGAGGACAGAAGGGACAAAAGGGATGGTCCTTTCATCAGAGGAGCTCACCTCTGGCTGGGGACATAAGACTGATCCCAGTCAGCATGGTCTGTCTAACCAGGAGCTCAATGATAAGACATAAACTCTGCTACTGAGGGGGTTTGCAGAAGGATGCTGTCCGAGGGAACTGGGGTATTGGAGAAGGTTTTCTTAAAGAAATGGACAGTGTTTGTGCAGGATGGAAAGTCTGAGAAAGTCATCTTGGGCAAGGGAAATAGGAGCTATGAATATTTAATGAATTAACAGATACGCTTCTCCGCAAACGGAATTACCCTTTTTGTCTCCAGTGAGTACCCAGATCTTAATGTCGGCCTTTGCGAGTTTTGAAATGGTTTCTGGGACTCCATCCTGGAGCTTGTCTTCAATTGCTGTCGCTCCCAGTAGCTGGAATGTACATTTAAAACAAACAAAAAAAAGAATTAGCGAATAAGGTCAAAATATTCTGTAATTGCAATCTGCCAACCTGTAACCAGAAGAAGGGCTAATTATACCCCCTAGTCGGTGTCCCGCTGGGGCGGACGGCCAGCAGTGACTGGGAAGGCTGCTGTGTTTCGCACTCACCAAAACCCAAAACATTCAAAAATTTTTTTCTTAGTTTACCAAGATAAAAACCTAAGTATAAAATTAAGGACATTAAAAAACCACTTTCATTGTCTACATACTTCCTCAACGGACACAAGCCACTTCCTTTCACTAAAGGTCGATACTAGCTCTTTGTTGAACATATCCTTCTAACCTAAACTCTCCAGGCAGTAAGTGTTCAATTTTGAGAAATTTCACTTAAAAAAACGGTATGTTTTTCTTGTTTCAAGGTTTTGCAAAATAAAAATCATTTCAGTGATTCTCAAAATGTAATGAATATGTGCTGGCTGGTTATGTAAAAATCATAATGCATTTTAATGAGTGATACAAAAATAACAGAATCTAATTAGAATCTCCATGTTTTCTGTCTTTTGGTTTCTCATAATGGCAATTTCTGTTGACTGCTGAACAAAAGAAACTCAAATGACCTAGTTCCATTGTACCAATTTGAAATGCTGAAGTTAGAATTCTCTTTCAAGTATGAGATTAAAAATATAACAAAACTTAATAAAACTTCCAATTCTCTTTAGAATATCGAGTTGGGAAGGTTAAGACTCACAATTAAGTCTTTTTCAATCTCTTCATACACTTTATCCAGAGCTTCATCTCGGTTGGTGGAAACTAAACTGGCGGCGATAAACTTTTTGTTCCATTCTTCATACTCTTTTTCTTCAATTTCCTTGTAGCAAAGGCACAGAGTTCTAAGAGTCTCGCTTGCAAAGATCTATTCAAAAGATAATCCATCCAACAAACAATAGTTAATTTTATGTAATTCAAGATCGAGTTTTTTGAAGTTATACAGTAAGAATTTAAAAAGAGGTCATGAAAGATAATGAATTCTGAATAAATACATTCTGTGGACGAGATTAAACAAATACTTTGTTTTTCTAAGTATTCCCAGGATCCTATCTGTAGTTCCCAAATTAGTTAAAGAGAAAAGTATAGATTGCTTCTACATCAGGTCACTAGAGTGAAAAAAACTTTTTCTTGTAACGACTCAGAAAATAACAGACGAGGGAGCTGCCTTGGGGGGTGTACTGATGTCGTAAACACAGACCTGACAATTTTATAACTTGTTCCCATAAACTGTTACGAGCCGAATCAGCTGTGAACTCTCAACCAAGCATTGTTTCCTCAAGCCAATTCTGAAATACCTGAACCCCTGTTAAAGGTGAGATAAAATATTTAAATGAAAAAGAGTGTCTGGAAAATTTAATCATGGTGAACACATTTAAGCTATTTTAAATAGCTCAAGTGTGTGCCAGTAAAAATGCTTTATTACTTCACAGCTGCATCTTGGCTAGCCAAGATGGCAGAACTAGTTCCACCAACTGACTGTTCACTTTCGAAGATTCTTTGGAAGGTTGTGCATCTGTTTGATTAAATTGCCATTTTTCATATCCTCATGACAAATTATCCATTGTAACTGCTTTGACAGCCTATCTTAACTTAAAATGCGATCCCAAGAAGTAACATATAGAGGCTTCTTCCTGAAGGACCTTTGCCTGGTCCCAAAACTCAACCAGACCCTTAAAGTAAAGGGAAGAAACTACCCTTTACTAAGCACTTACTAAATGCTGGGAACTGTGCAAAATGCTTTCCCTTGCAACAACCTTCCTTGGTAGGAATTATCTTCTTCCTCTTCCTCTTTCACATGGGCAATTAATGCTTCAGTGAAACACAACTGTTTCTCCAAGAACACAAAACAAAAAGGCAGGACTGGGATATCAGGACCGATGGATGTCCTCCATACTTCATTGCCATTATTGATAGAACCAAAACAGTAAGAGGATTGGTAGGCAATTCCAAGGGCGACATTTACAGAAGCATTCTGAATTAATTGCAATTATCACTGGACTAAGTTCACACTCCCCTCAGATAACAAATTTGAAGTAATGAAGACCAAACTGATTTACTGACAAACACCTCAAACTCAATTATCCACCTCATTGCTTTGTCATGCCCCATCATACACGAATGCTCTTTCCTTCATCGTACACTAAGAGGCTGGTGGAATTCCTGGAGCCCACACAGATACTAAGACCACAGCTCGCTATGGTTATGTAGCTTGCTCAAGGTCACTGGAAGAGAGACCAGTCATTACCCTAGGCCAGCCCTGCAGATGCTGCCAACCTGGATGCTGGAAAAGACAGCATGGCCATGTCCCAGGAAGTCAGCAGCAGGGGCAGACCCAGAACCAGCCTGCCATATTCCTACATTCATGCCCTTTCCACACAGCTACATCGAGACAAGGGAGGGGCCAAGAGTTAACACAGAACTTTCACTTGATCTTACAAGAGAGTATCAGAAAAAGGGTTTGCAATCAGTGGCATAAAGGGTAAGGGTGGGACTTACATCCAGGGCATCCTGTGTCTCCTGCTTTGTTGGATTCATCTGATGTAACCGTTCGTAAATCACCGTGTCAGCCCCTTTACAGTAAAGCCTGATATTGCCTTCTGGGGTTCTTACTAACAGCAAGAGAAGGAAAAGCAAATAATGAAGGTGGGTCTGATTTTGTAATAGAAAACCACATTTATAAAGCTAATCTGAAGGTTAGTCTGCTAATAATTCACCATTAATTTAAAATCATGAATGTGCCTAGAAAAACTTCATTCACTCTGAACAAACTCGGCAAACCACCACCTACATACAACGTAAGAGTGACATAAATATGAAAAGATTCCTTTTTTCAGCTCAGTTTTTCATATTCTTACTTAGTTTTGCAGCAAATATTGACCGATTCCCAACCGTGTGCCAGATTCCCAACTGTGTTCTAGTTTCTTCCATGATGCCTTCTTTGTCTATACCGCAGGAATCTTTCTTTTACACATAAACTTAAAGCCTTCAATATTGGGAAGTACTCATCCTCTCTACTTGGTGGCCTGTTGTCCTGTGCCTGGACTGGAGGTACACTCCTGCTTCCTAAGCACAGCCTTGCTTTTCTCTGAACCCCTCTCTTGCCGCCTCTCCCTTCCCTGATCCCAAATGCAGAGCAGAAGTGCTCGGAGGGCCTCACAAAATAACGTGTGTGGCTTGACCACCCACCGTGTTCCCACCCTCGAGTCAGCACCTGGTGGCTCATATCGTGGAAGAAGGCCAACATTTGCAAGATTCAGAAGATATACTGCAGGTGTCCCTTTGAGTGACGGACACCAACCAGAATGCCGGGGAAAAAAACGGGTTTCACTAAGTCTGTGGCAATTTCCCAGGAGCCAAGTGGTTCATTCACTGCCTGTGTTATTCTGGGGACGTTAAATAAAATGTGCAGAAGGCAGCATCTAGGACGCCTGGGTGGCTCAGTTAGTTAAGCAACTGCCTTCATCTCAGGTCATGATCCTGGAGTCCCGGGATCGAGTCCCTCATTCGGGCTTCCTGCCCCATGGGGAGTCTGCTTCTCCCTCTGACCTTCTCCCCTCTTACACTCTCACTCACTCTCTAATAAATAAAATCTTAAAAAAAAAAAAAAAAGGCAGCATCTAAATGATTGATAGAGGGGCACCTGGGTGGCTCAGTCATTAAGCGTCTGCTTTCAGCTCAGGTCATGATCCCAACGTCCTGGGATCAAGCCCTGCATCAAGCTCCCTGCTCAGTGGGGAGCCTGCTTCTTCCTCTCCCTCTCCCCCTGCTTGTGTTCCCTCTCTCGCTGTCTCGCTCTCTGTCAAATTAAGTAAATAAAATCTAAAAATAATAATAATAATAATAAATGAGTGATACACAGACACACTCTTGAAGGAGACCTACCAATGATAGACATTCGCTTCCGGTCACTGTTGAAGTCCAAAATGGCAAGAACATCGTAAGTCCTCTCAGTTCCCAACTCACTGATGGTGATGGTGTTCTGGGTCCTTGCGAGGAAGGCAAAGCCAAAGTTCCGGGCCGCGTTCACTAGAGCACCTTCGTCGGGAGAGGCCGCCTGGTAGTTGAGCTGACCTAACGGAGAAAACCAGGGAAGCTGTAAAGCCAGATGCAGAGCTCACCACCCCGAGCTCACGGCTGGCGTTCACGTCGGGGGTAAGGATGTAGTGCAAAGCCCAAAACCTCCCCAAGAAAACAAATCTCTAATTCTTTTTTTTTGGGGGGGGGGGTTGATTTACTTTTTATTCTTTTTTTTAATTAACATATAATGTATTATTAGCCCCAGGGGTACAGGTCTGTGAATTGCCAGGTTAACACACTTCACAGCACTCACCATAGCACATACCCTCCCCAATGTCCATAACCCCACCACCCTCTCCCCAGCCCTCTCCCCCGAGCAACCCTCAGTTTGTTTTGTGAGATTAAGAGTCTCTTATGGTTTGTCTCCCTCCGGATCCCATCTTGTTTCATTTATTCTTTTCCCACCCCCACAAACGCCCCACATTGCATCTCCACTTCCTTGTATCAGGGAGATCATATGATAGTTGTCTTTCTCCGATTTACTTCAAATCGCTAATTCTTAAGAAGTATGCCAACATTAACACTTGTCAAACTTTAAGGGTTTTATTTCTAATTATAAACAGTAACATAAACTAGAAGTAAAACAAAACAAGACAAAAACAAAACAACTGGCGAGGAATAGGGGAAAGGATTCCTATAATCCCACCATCTGGAGGAAAAACAACACTACTGACACTGTTACAATTCTTTCCAGTCCTTCTGAAAATGCCTATTTTGGTAACAGTTTCTATCATATTGAACATACATTTACACCCTGGTTACTTAAACCTTATATTTGGAGCATGTTAACATAGCTTTAAAGATTCTTTCTAAACATTATTTTAATGAATGTGAACATGTCACTATTTTCCCATTACAGTCACTTAGCTTATTTCCAAATTTTTCTGTTCTCAAAAATAACATCGTAATAACTATTTGGTCTGTGTGCAGAGGTTTTGCTGACTATTTTCTAAGGATAGCTTCCCAGGAGTGAAATTACACTGCTGAAGAATTCTGATAATTTTTAAGTCAGCTGGCAAATATTACTCATTTATTTTCTACAAGGATTGTACCCTTTATCGTCCCTCTGGAAGAGCATGCTTCTGTCACCACAGCCATAGTCCCATACTAAAAAAAAAAGAAAAAAGAACCCTCAAAATTCATCTGTTCCATCGCCTGATGTTTAAAGTTAATTAACGGAAAGTTGCCTTCTGCTCATAAGCACACTTCGACAAGTGGGATAAATCTCACCACGTTGCGCCAAAAAAGGCAGACATGCAAGTCTACACGCTGTGACTGTACTTATACCGACCACAAAACCAACAAAGCTAAACCGAGCTGTGCCAAGTCAGGACTGGTTAGTTCCCTCGGAGGGACACTGACTGGAAGACACAAAGGGACTTCTATGGGACTCGTAATGTTCTGTTTTTAAAAAATCTGGGTGTTCATGACACGGGAGGATTAGTTGGTGAAAAAAACTCAGCCATATGCTTGTCTCCATATACATGTTGTACTTCAGCAAAAAGTTGAAAAATGTTTTCCATTTTTCTTTTTTTCTTTTTTAAGATTTTTACTTATTTGAAAGTGAGAGAGAGAGATCATGAGCGGCGGGGAAGGGTGGAGGGAGCAGCAGGCTCCCCACTGAGCAGGGAGCCTGACACGGGGCTCGATCCCAGGAGCCTCGGATGGTGACCTAAGCCAAAGACAGACACTTCACCAACTGAGCCACCCAGGCGCCCTGCCATTTTTCTACTTCAGTTATTCTGCCTCAAAGCAGAAAGAAAAGTACTTCTACGGTGAGGTGAATTTTCACAGAAAAAGGCATTTCGTTTCCCTCCATGGTTTGAGCAGGATGCAGACCATGGAGGCATGGGGAGCTTTTTACACCATCGGTCCACCAGGAAGGGGGGATGCTCTGGGGGGAATAAGCTATGGCGAGAGTGGCACCTCCATACCTGGCCCCCCCACACCCACCGCCCCCACACTCATCCCCACACAGACCCGCTTCCCCCTCACACCCGCCCCTCTACACCTGCTCACATGGCTCATTCTAATTAAGTCCATATCAATCAATTCCCAATTAGTAACTTAAGATGACACTTTAGATTTTCTGTTCACCCAGAAAGTCATATACCAGAAGTTACGAACATACAAGCTGAATCCATCCATTCCAGATGGATCCAGATGGATCCATACACTCCCGAGGGCAAATATTTGACCAGAGCTAAACAAGCAGCAGTGGGGACACAACCCCTCCCCTGGGCCAGTGTGGCTGACACCCTGTCGTATGGTGCTGATGGCAAGCTTATTTCCAGCAGAAAAAAAGCAATGAAGTGATAAAAGGTGGTAAAGTTCCCATGACTAAGACAATCCTATCTGGAACAAGCACTGATACTGTTATCATTACCCAAAACCACCCCCTTTCCATTTGGTTCTCATAATGGGGTCACAGAATTGCACACGAGTAGAGACAGGAAGGAACTCAAAGAGCTGGTCCAAACTCCAGCTTGATGTTTTGCAGGAAGAAACTGGGACAAAAAATATCCTTCAGGAACCATTTCCAAAGAGAACTCCTTATTTACTGTACAGTTGGAGGCAACCAGAGAGACACTCTTTTCTTTCAGAAACTAATTTGTGGACCATGAAACCCGCGCAGATAAAAAGATTCTCCAACCACAAATCACATCTTGGCAAGCCTGCCACCAGAGCTTTCTCTGGCAGGTTCTAGCCCCCCATTTCCCTGTCACCAGCCCTGAAACAAGGGACCTCTTTAACAACCCCCTCAACAACCTCACCCCTTGCAAAGCCTTGCTGAACGTCTCCCCCATTCAGGACTTCCTGGTCCTTCCCACAGACCCCACCCACACCCAGGCCCACAGCGCATCCAGACTTCACAAAGAAAAGGCCTCCAAGCCTTCCACACTCTGCTTGCACACAGCTCCGCGGGAGGCAGGAATCAAAGGTAGCCCTGGGGTTCCTGCCCACTCCCCCAATACCACCCACCCATGTACACACACCTCCTCCAGGTTATTCAAGTGCTAATCTAGGTCCTGCTGGGAACGGATTTTGCAGGTGTCATTAAGGTCCAAATCAGTTGACCTCAAGATAGGGAGATTATCTGAGTGTTCCCAACCTAATCAGGTCAGACCTTAAAAGGGACAGGGCTTTTCCTGGGGAGAAAGATTGGAACCATGGAAGGGGTTCCATGGAAGGGGGATTCTTGTTTCCTGGCTTTGAAGACAATAGGGGCCACGTGGCCAGGAAGAAGGGAGGCCTGTAGGAGTAGGGAAGGAAGACCTCCGTCCTTTATGGAAAACAGAGTCCTGCACTCTTCCCTGTGAGCTTGGAGGAGGACTTGGGAGCTCCAGATAAGCACATGGCCTGACCTTGATGTTAGGGAGATCTCCAGCAGGGAGCCCTGGCATACCATGCCCAGACTTTTGACCTACAGGACTAGCAGCTCATGAATGTGTGTTTCCAGCTACTGAGTTGTGGTCACTCATTACAGAGCAACAGAATACCAAAGCCACATCTCCAAGCTCTGTCCCCAGGTGCCTCCACAGGGACCCCACTCTCGAGTCACAGAGACTGCCACTGAGCTAGTCTGATGGCTATGGCAACATGTGTGAAAGGACTGCCTCCCTCTCCTGTTGATGTGATGTGTGATGCATAGTGAAAGACTGACCAGTCTCCATTATTTCTACAGAAGAGAAAATGCAAGAGCAGAAGCAAAGGCGCCCAGCAGGCGTCTGGGACTGCAAGGGGACGCAACCAGAAGGGGTCTTGCTTGACCTGCTGCATGGGTCAGGCAGGTCCATGGGCCTTCTGGGGCTGGATTATCGATCACAGCTGGAGGAGCAGTTCCCAAGGTCCTTCCAAGGGACCCTTTCAAGGTACTTCATATATCAAACCCCAACCAATTTCTCTTTTAGCCTCCTGCGCCTAGATCCAGCTGTATTTTTATTCGCGGTGGCGGACAGCAACTGCCCATCATGGACTGTGTGAAAGAAGTTTCCTCGAGACGTACAACTCTCGGCTTCAGTGGACAGTGGGACCAAGAGCTTCACAACATTCGGCTGGAAGGACACACCAGATCGTGAACTCCACTGAACTCCAACCTTCCACCTGCCAACACGGAGGACACTGGTGCTCGGACCCAAGACCTGGTTCTGTACCATGTGCTGTGGCAGGAACCCAGATGGGGCCGGCCCATCTCTAGCAGAACAGGGCTCTTCCCGTAATATTGCGGGGAGGAGAAAAGAACATATAGGCCATAAGATTGAAGGATGTTTGCCTAAGTCAGCTGGTTAGTTCTCAAAATACCGCCACATGCTATTGGGGGGGGGGGGCAGAATAATGTTACTAATGAGTCAAGACCTAAGAGAACCATGTTGCTTAGAAACATCACAGTGGATCCTTACTGTATGAATAAAATGTGCTCGGCTAGAAACAGACCTTGGTCAGCGTGTTGGTTACCCACGACCTGGTGTGTCCCTGTCTTCCCCCACTTTGCCCGCTAACAGGCTTCCGTGTATCTGTCCCCATTTGAATTCTGTGGTTATCTCACTTTACTGCACTGTGAGAGCCAGCCTTGGAATGGGTTTCTTTGAAATCTACTGAAAGCAGTGCACGGAGCTTGTACACATTCAGCTTTTCTGCATATTCCTTCCCCCCAGAGAGTTCATACTTGCCACATGTGAGGTCGCAAGGTCAGAAAACAGAAAGGCCCTGTCCTCTGACCTGAGGGGAGGCTGGAGAGGCAGACCATGCTTCATTGCAGGAGTGCCAAAAGGGTTGCTTTTGCACTTTCGATAATGCGCAGGTATATTTATATAACTTACTGTAATGTCTGTGTGTGAAAAAATGGCTAGCTTTCACTGACACAGGACCACGTTGCGGCAACAAAGCTGGCACAGCTGTATTTAAGAAATCTGCAAAGCGGGGTACCTGGTTGCCTCAGTCATTCAGTGTCTGCCTTCGGCTCAGGTTGTGATCCCAGGATCCTGGGATCGAGCCCCACATTCGCTTCCTGTCAGCAGGGAGTCTGCTTCTCCCTCTGCCCCTGCCCTACTCGTGTGTACTCACTCACTCTCTCTCTCTCAAATAAATAAAAATCTTAAAAAAAAAAAAAAAAAGAAACAAACAAACAAAAGAAAGAAAAAAGAATTCTGCAAAGGAACCTACAAGTCAGCTTTGCTGGCTCCCATGCAAATACACATTAATTATGCTCCTTCCCATGAAAAAGGCACCTTAAGTGAGCCTAGGCTCTGGTGGGTATTACTTCAAACCCCAAACACATCTGAATCCAGAAAATAAATTCTCTCTGAAATTATTCTGTAGCAAGATTGTTCAAGTTCAAAGTCCCCTTATGATCCAGATAAGGCTTGACTTTTCACTCTCAATAAATGTCAAGTAATAGCAGGGAGGGAAGATTGGGATTCTTCCAGTAATAATGCAAGAGTCCATCATTTCTGTTAACGATAAGATTTCACTTGCAAAGCGATAAACACATCTGGAGCCATAACTGTGAAGCAGATGTGCATTTTCAGAGCCTGAGAGCTGGTTTCCTATCTTGCCACCTCCTACACCAACGGGGTGAGGGCTCGCTGATGTTCACTGAGTAAAAGAAACACGTCCGGTACCTTATATGCACGTGAGTGCCGAGTGTGAGTTACCTGTGGACGAGAACCCTGTTCCCTGCATCCGAGATGCCAGAGACACACTCACCGTCCAGACGCTCCACCATGACCGTGTGGCAGACCGCAAGCAGGAAGAAAAACTGGCGGACTTCCGACTCTTTCCCCGACTGGATTTGCTCAATGAGATAGTGGTCATGAAACACAAGCTTTCCATCAGCAAACGTATTCCAGCTAAAGTCGACTTGCTGAGAGAAGTGGAGGGAAGAAACGCACATGAGAGTCTGAAAATGTGCACGTGGGTTTCACAAATCAGAGCCGCCCGTCTTCGGAGCCAAGTCGTTCTGGAAAAGTGATCTTGGGATTTTTAACACACTCTTTAGTGTCAAGAGGCTCACACCTGTCTTAAAACAAAAAGGCACCCTGTGGTGGGTTTGAATGGTCCCCCAGAAAGATACATGGAAATCCTGACCCCTCTGGTAGCTGTGAGGACGACCTTATTTGGAAATAAGGTCTTTGCAGATGGAATCAAGTTACGATGAGGTCCTACTGGATGACAAAGGACACTAATCCAGTGACTGGCGTCTTTGTAAGAGGAGGGAAATTGGGACGCAGACACACAGATGCCCAGGGAGACCGTCATGGGACGACGGAAGCACACATTTTAGGGTTGGGGTCTGTACGCCAAGGAATGGCAAGGACTGCAGTCCACCACCAGAAGCTAGGAGGAGGCAAGGGAGGATTCTTCTCTAGGACCTCAGAGGGAGCATGGCCCTGCTGGGAGCTTGATTTCAGACTTTGGGCCTCCAGAGCTGTGAGAGAATGAACTTCTGTTGTTTTCAGCCCCCCATTCTGTGGTACATTGTTTCAGCCATCATGGGCAACAAATGCACACCCCTGAACCCTTCCCAAGGTGAAAGGACTCACCTCAATCTTGCTGTGACTGTTTTGCAAAGCATCCCGATGGTCTCCTGAGGAGCAAACAGGACACAAGAAATGGGAGTCTCCTCCCGTGTGTGGAGGTCCTGCCCCACCTTGCTTTGGTTCTATGGGTCTCAGCCTGTTTCTGGATAGCCTTCAAGATTAGAACGACTTTCACATTTTTCAAGAGTAGTGAAAACAAGAGAACCTAACAAGAAAATCTGATGCCAACGATATACGGCCTGCAAAGGCTCAAATGCTTTCTACTTGGCTCTTTACACAAGAAGTTTGCTGACTGCCCCCCTGGCCCCCATCTAGAGGTTCAAATACTGGTGCCTCTGTCCTTCCACACAGCATCCTCCTTGGGGGCCAGACTCCTGTCCCTTGAAGTGCTTTACTTGGCCCCCCTCCATCACCATGTACATGAGAACTACCATTTCCTGGACCCCCCAGTGTCCCACCACCTTCCTCCGGACCCCACATCTGAGACGCTCCTTACGTGAAAACACATTCACAGTATAGTTTTCTACAAGAGAAAAGCACATAGTGCTCTAATTGCTCTTGTAAAAAAAATCGTATGAAGTGGGTGCCTAGTTAACTCAGTCAGTTAAGCATCTCTCTTTTTTTTTTCTTTCTAGATTTATTTATTTATCTGAGAGAGAGCGAGAGAGAGCACACAAGTTGGGGATGGGGGCAGAGGGAGAGAGAGATTCCTCAAGCAAACTCCCTCTTGAGCATGGAGCCCCACATGGGGCTCGATCCCAGGACCCTGAGATCATGATCTGAGCTGAAACCAAGAATCGGCCACTTAATCAACTGAGCCACCCAGGCGCCTGACATCCAACTCTTGATTTCGTTGGGGTTGTGATCTTGGGATGGCGGGATCGAGCCCCACGTCGAGCTCTGTGTTCCACACGGAGTCTACTTAATCCTCTCCCTCTGCTCTTTCCCCCGCTCGTGCTCACTCTCTCTCAAATAAATAAAATCTCTTAAAAAAATAAAATGATTAAAAACTGTATTAAATCTTTATTTAAAAGTCAGAACATTCTAATTGAATACAGTATTAGCCTTAATATTTTTATAAATATGCGCATGTTTCAGGATATTAGAATGCACATCAGCGTTTTCAAAATAATTGTGGGGACATACATACAAAATTCACCATGTTAACTATTTTTTTATTTATTTGACAGAGGGAACACAAGCAGGGGGAGTGGGCGAGGGAGAAGCAGGCTCCCCACCGAGCAGGGAGCCCAATGCAGGGTTCGATCCCAGGATCCTGGGATCATGGCCTGAGCTGAAGGCAGACATTTAATCGACTGAGCCACCCAGGCGTATCCCACCTTAACCATTTTTAAGTGTATAGTTCAGTGACATTAAATACAGTCCCATTGCCATGCAGCATCACCCCCCACCCACTTCAGAGCTCACTCATCTGGTAAAGCTGAAACTCCGTACTCATTAAACAGTAACTGCCCATCCTCCCCTCCCCCCACCCCCTGGCAACAACCCATTCCGCTTCCCATCTATGTAAATGTATGTCCTTTTGTGACTGGCTTCTTTCACAGAGCATGGTGTCCTCCAGGTTCACCCATGGTGCAGCGTCTGGCAGAATGTTTTCCTCTTCAAGACTGACTAATATTCCAGGTGTATGTGCACCCCACATTTTATCCACTCATCTCCTGAGGGACACTTGGGTTGCTTCCACACTTTAGCTATTGCGAATAATGCTGGCAAGAACATGCTTGTGCAAATCTCTCTCCCCATCCCTGTTTTTGGTTCTTTTAGGTTCACACCAAGAAGTGGAATTGTTGGATCACACGGTAACTTTATGTTTAATTTTTTGAGGCACGTGTGCCTACTTCTGACTGTTGACCTCTCCCATGCATGTGTTCCTGAGGCCACCAGCGAAGCCACCTCAGAACTCAGCCCAGAATGGCCACTAGGGCTGGGATCAGGGAGGACACCGGCAATTCTGGGAAGGCGGGCCCTGGTCACACGGACCCCGGGGGACCGAGCGATGGCTTCCACTCACCATAAATTTGCCCATTGATGCAGCACTTCTTAAAGGTCATGATGTTTTGCGTGAGTGTCCCTGTCTTGTCTGAGAAAATGTAATGGATCTGGCCGAGCTGCTCATTCAGCGTGGTGGTTCTGGCCTTTGCAGGCGTGTCCTTCTCTGGATAGTACATCTGCAGGTCCCAGTTTATGAAGTAACTCTGTCCAAGCCGGATCACTTCCACACTGGGAAGACAAGACGGAAGGTTACTCTGGATGGTGCTCTCAGATCCGAGAGGCAGGGAGCGGACTTCATCTACACTCGCGTGCACGGGACGGGCTGCCCATGAGCCCTGCAGGGTCCACGCGCCCAGCCTCCGGGTTCTCCTGACCAGACACATCTTTCTCCAGCCTTGATTTCTCACGCAATCCTGAGTATGTCTGACCCCAGTGCCCTGTGGGACTGCGACATGGTGACAATGTAGCAATCCCTCTCTCATTCCCATGGCACCTGGGGATGACTGGAATGGCTATGCTCACCTCTGCCCCCAGCTGGAGGGGAGGGTCCACGAGGTTACAGACCCTGTGTACTCACAAGTAGGCCCTAGGGCTCTTGGCAATTAACTCCTACACTATGATTCCACACTGTGAAAAAGCAGGTTTTTTTTTTCCTAAATTTTTATGGAGATAAAGAATGTCCTAAATAGATACTCTAGAAGAATCATCTCAATTTTAAAACTCTAAGGGATTAAATATATTGCAGTTCTAAGCAAGCTGTTTACATATTCAGCCAAGGTTGAATGGGCAAAAGATGTCTTAAAATAAATTAAAGAGATGGAAAAAGAACTCCTCTCACCCTATAAGTATTTCCTGAGTGCCCTCTATGTACAGACACCATTCTAGCTACAGGAGGCCACATTAGGAAACAGAACAGACAAAATCCCTGTCTTTAAGGAGGTTACCTTCTACTGGGGACAAATACAGAAACCTGTAAATACAGCATGTGGTGAAAATTCCCCACAGAACATCAAAGCAGGGTAAAGGGAAGATGGAGAGCAACAGGGAACGGAAGTGACTTCTAAAATGGAGTGGGTCCAAAAAGGCCAGCGTGCTAAGGGGATGTCCGAACAGAGGCCTGAAGGAAATGAAAGAGCAACCATGTAGGTTTCCAGGCAAGGACCAGAGCAGGTGCAAAGGGTCTGTGGCAGGTACTGGCACCACCCTGAGGAGTAACAATGGGGCTGGAGTTGAGGGAGCCTAAGGAGGGGGCGAGGTATAGGAGATGACGAGGGGGAGGAGGAGAGCAACAGACCATACCAGGCCTTGTGGGTCATAGCGTGGCCTCAGTAATGAGTTTATCCTGAAGGCAATGGAAAGCTACCATAGGGTAGAAAACAAAGCAGAATGACCTGATCTGACTTATCAGATCTAGAAGGACCTTTATTTCCAAGAGAAATAAGGAAATCACATTAATCACGACATGATTTTTTAAAAACTGAAACTGACACACAGTTTATTTTATAACACACAGTTTTAAACAAAATAATCTGTTTAACAGCTCCCTCAACAAAGGTAAAACTCATCTCAGTTTTTTGTTGTTGTTTTTTAAGTGACTGCAAACACATGGCTCCCCAGGCCTCTACTCCATGGTGAGAGAACAGCAGTAACTACATATAATAAAATTACAAATCAAACAAATGCACATGTAATAAAATTAAAATAAAACAAGTGCTTCTAATTACAGAAGTATATGTGATCCTGTATGTCTCTGGGCTGTTACTTAATTGGAACTCAGAGGAGACTCTGGCTCCTGGGTATATTCCAAGACACAACTCCCCATCCAGGGGGTCTAAAATCCAACTGCTGAATGACAGCAGGCCTTGAGATTAAAGAAGGAAAAAAGTGAACAAGGAAGGAATCTCATCAAGCAAGGTGGTCACCACTGTCAGAGACAGGACCTTGACTCCTCTATTGTGGTTGAGATTGAGATGAGAAACAGAACATTCTGAGAGGCAGACTGAGGGCGGGGAGAGGGGCATTCTCCATGGAAAGTAGTGGCCAGGAAGCATTTTACAAGCAAGGGATGTGCCAGGTGGTAATAAGAAGACCCAGCTAAGAGATTAGGAAGGCTCCTGAAAAGGAAAACAACTAAGTTTCCCCACGATGCTAGAAATCTCCACCTGCTCCCAAGGCCCTTTCTGAAGCTTGGGCTCTGAAGTCCACGGAGAAGGAATCTTACCAAGGAGTGACTTCTGGACTCTGGTGGTCTCATCTGCAAAGTGGTCAAGACACAAGGTGCTGTGCCTGGCACGGACCAGACACTCCAGTGTTGATTTCCTTTCCCCCTATCACCCCCAATTCTGAAATGAATGTTATCTTCTTACTTGTTCCTTACGGCCTCAAAGACCAACAATTACTGATAGAACTAAAGGTGCGAAGTTGGGAAAATGTGCTCACACTTCCCTTAAAGCAGGAGGCCCACGAGAGGACAGCCTTACCTGACATAGAGAGAGATGGGCACCATGGTGTTTAGAATGATGATGTAGCCCCAGAAATTTAGGAATCCACGGTAGGACGGTGTATAGTCTTCTCCATCATAGAGGTACCAAGAATAGTTGCCAATTTGAGCTTCCCAGTAAGCATGGCCAATGGCAAGACCGGCAGAAACCAGGATGAGAACAACAAAGATCTAGAAGACACAAAACACTGAAGTATATTTGGAAGACAGACTGCAATCCCAGAATGTCACAGATGCTAATTAACCTTGCTGAATACCTCGCATGTCAATAATTTAGTAGTCAGTAAAAACAACACACTTAAAGGGAAAACGACACCAGCGGGATGCTTTGAAAGCCCATTTGAGTTCTGTGATTGACTAATTTGTCCTACGTCACACATATAGGCACAGTTTTGTCCCCAAAGCTATGGTTCAAAAGAGAAAGTGGTATCTTATGTTCAAATCCTTAATCGTCCTTTAATGCCTATAGGGCATTCAATCCATGACCTTCAGTTTGAATAATATCGTACTGCTTGGGGAAGGTAACTTATGTGAAATAATTTCAAACAATGCTGACTTGGGATGCTTAGAGAAAATATCTGAAGGAATAAGTTTTTTAAGCTAAGAGAATTTCATCCAGATTTGGGTAATTATTCCTAAAGATTTAATTATCACTTCAAGTTTAAGGTCACTTGAAAAGTGGTACCGTAAGTATATCCTGTTGGGGAAATTATGAGGATACACTTAGGGGATGAATGCAAAAGTCCACTGTCCTCATGGTATCTGGTATTTATGGGTAGGAATACAATTTCCGAGGACTGATTTAAATTTCTGGACACAGATTCCAAAAGTGCTCTATCTCAAAACCATGTGGCTCAGCAGGAGAGGAGAACTCATTGTGAGTCCTTTGGCCATAACCAGGACAATGATGCTGAAGATGCACTTGAAAAGTTCAAAGTTTTCATGAAATGTCGGATCAGAGAAAAAAAGAATTCTTTCTCAAATCAGTATATTACTTTTATATGACTTTGAACATATATATGTAAAGTACTGTAAGTTTTAGAATTCCCCAAAACCTTATGAATTCAAATTAACCTAAATACTTGCGAGAAAGTGAATTTTCACTGGGAAATCAGAGGATTGCCTAATATTTGGAGCCAAGCCTGAGATGCTATCCTTAAATGACCTTGCAAGGTTTGCCTTTGGCTGACATCTGGGAACTTAGATGGAAGGGTTTCCTTTTCCCTTATTTCCTGATAAGAACGGCTCTTTGTGCCTAACTGTAAAACAATATGGTTTATGCCGACCACCTGCGTTCTTCCAGGGAATCTGGAATTTTGATACCCACCTGGCCAATGGTGCCTGTGTGAGCAGATCCCAATAAAACCCCAGGCATAGACCTTCCCTGGTACGGACATTTCACATGGCCTGTCAGAAACTGTTGCTCAGGGAATTAAATGTGTCTTGCCATGTGAGCCTACTGGGAGAGACTCTTGGAAGCTGCCACCTGGCTTCCTCTAGACTCTGCCTCATGGGCCTTTTGCCTTTGCTGATCTTGTGTAGTAAGTTACAGTAAGTCATAGCTATGAGGCGAACTAGCTGCTCTAGTCTATGAGTCCTCCTAGTGAACCACCAAAGCCGGGGGTGTTCTTGGGGACCCCTCAACACACCTTATACTTAGCCTTGCCCTTTATGTAGACTTATACAGTGTATGTCAGGGGGAAAAGTTTGTGTTTACAAGAACTACCCCTTGGGGAAACTAAGAGCAATAAAATCAGCCCTACATTGACTCTAGGAGCCCAGTCCCGTGAACTTATCTTGGGCTCCCTGGTCACTCTAGTTATAAGACGCTCCATCAGAGGCTGCTACAACTGGAATTTCAATTCCCAAAAGGATTCTCCTATTGGAGGTATGGCATTTCTGAGAAAAAAGTAAGCGAGTCCTCTCTCTCCCATCTAGCCTTGGAACACCGCATGCGTTCTTCTCCTTGGCTCGCAGAGGTAAGATTTCTCTGCATAAGAAAAGCCTAAAACAGGGGCACCTGGGTGGCTCAGTGGGTTAAAGCCTCTGCCTTCGGCTCAGGTCATGATCCCAGGGTCCTGGGACCGAGCCCTGAATCAGGCTCTCTGCTCAGTGGGGAGCCTGCTTCCCCCTCTCTCTCTGCCTGCTTCTCTGCCTACTTGTGATCTTTCTCTGTCAAATAAAATAAAATAAAATAAAATAAAATAAAATAAAATAGGCTAAAACAGCATTACAGCAAAAGACAGTAGTCTAGCCTCTTATATACTGAAATAGAAAATAAGTACCGTATAAACCATGTAGTTCATCAGGTAATCGATTTTAGTTCTTTTAAACCTGGTTTTCCCACTATTCTTCATTATTTTCGTGTCAGCACCTAAAAGCAGAAAATTCAGTATGATTAATACTTGGGAAAATCAATTCACGGCCACGTCAATAAAATTACTCTTTCTTTGGGGCACCTGAGTGGCTCAGTGGGTTAAAGCCTCTGCCTTCGGCTCAGGTCATGATCCCAGGGTCCTGGGATTGAGCCCCACGTCAGGCTCTCTGCTCGGCAGAGAGCCTGCTTCCCTTCATCTCTCTCTGCCTGCCTCTCTGCCTACTTGTGATCTCTGTCTGTCAAATAAATAAATAAAATCTTTAAAAAAAAAAATTACTCTTTCTTCAGTTTTGACGGACAATGAACAGAAAAAACAATCCCCTCTTTAAGACTTAAAAGCAAGTATCAGATCAATATCCCAAGAAACTCCGATATTACCTGCAAAAATGACCAAACCATGGCAGAAATCCGTGTTCCTAATTACACAGCCACGTAACAAAATTTTGTCTGCATCCAGAGGAAAACTTGTGTTTCTCCAAAACAGTGTTCCTGTAAATTTATCTAGTCGATTATTGGGTTCTTCGCATTCAATAAAACCTTTAGAAAAATATGATTCACATAAGTACTCACATACAAAAGAGCTTGTGGTTTTAATTTTAATTAACTGGGACTGAGTTGAGCAACTAAAATTTAAAACAAAGACAGACATGTTTGCACAAACCATCAAATGTTGTCAGTGAATTTTCTCTTTGGAGGTATTGGTGTGTGATTTCAAGTGCCATTTTGAACTTTAGATTGGTTTCTCTAAAAGGAGAGGAAAAGAAAATTAAATGAGTAAAATTTGGAGCCTGGAAAGGAAATATATGAAAAATGCTACAAAATAACATTAGGTATGCCTGGAAGCAAAAGCCAGGTCATTAGCTTTTCCGATTTTCAAACTCTGTTTGCCTTGGAACTTTGGATTTAGTGAGGTTATTTCCAGAACAACATAAAAACTTCCTTGGCAATGACTTGGGCCATGTTGGTCCCCTTCGCTGTTTGTTTTTATGGGCCAATATGGTTGGGACGGAGGCACCCACGTGCTTCCTGTCCTCCTCCTTACTAACTTCGCTTTCGCCACCCGCCTAGACTATCAAACTGCTATTTATTATTATTTTTTAAAGTTTTTATTTATTTATTTGACAGAGATCACAAGTAGGCAGAGAAGCAGGCAGAGAGAGGGGGAGGAAACAGGCTCCCTGCTGAGCAGAGAGCCCAACATGGGGCTCCATCCCAGGACCTTGGGATCATGACCCGAGCTGAAGGCAGAAGCCTTAAACCACTGAGCCACCCATGCGCCCCATCAAACTGCTATTTAAAAACTTAGTTCCTGGGGGCACCCAGGGGGTTTAGTCACCTGAGCATCAGACTCTTGATTTCAGCCCAGGTTGTGATCTCAGGGTCACGGGATCGAGCCCTGCATTGGGCTCTGTGCTCACCACAAAGTCTACTCGAGATTCTCTCTCTCCTCTGACCCTTCCCCCTCCCCCTGCTCAGGCTCTCTCCCTAAAAGAAACAAATAAAATCTTTAAAAAACAACAACAACAAAACTTAGCTTCTAATATTTAATCACGCTAAGATGATTCTACAAGACGTATTTGTTACAGAAAGTGCTTGGACTCTGTCAACCTATTATTTCCAGAGAGAATAACTGGATCCCTTATCTTTGAAAGAGAATTCTATGTAGGAGCAGAGGTGGGAGACTTATCCTCCAGCACGTGGCATTTCCCACCCACAGAGCAAGGAAGGTGCACGCTCTGGAAAAAGGAGTCAGGCTGGGCATCTGGGCGCTGGACGTCCTTTTGTGGGCTCCCCGAACACAGACTCTGGGGTTCCCATATATTCAGACGCTGACCTACGGCCCTCAACCTTCCCATTTTGTCTGTTCTGACAGGGCCTGTTGGGATTTGCTACCTTTGAAAAGTTTTAGAGGCTCTCACTCATGGGGATAATGGCTAGTTTTATAGGGAAGACTGATCAGCTGACCAACTTACAGAGCAAAGACAGACCTGGTGCCTCTGAGAGGACTTCAGCTCTCCACAGAGAACTTAGGGGTATCTAGGGTGTGAGGTAAGGTGCTCACCTCAGAGGGGGAAGTGCCAACACTAGCTTGGAGAACCAGCACAGGGGAGCAGCGTCCCAACCCGGCCACTCGCTGTGTGACCTTGGGCGGGCTACCTCATATCCTTGTGCCCCCCTTTCCTCACGGGTAACGTCGAGGTGGGGCCAATACTTGTCTCACAGGGTTGCTGAGGAGACTAAATGAGCTAATACATAACACTAAGGCAACACAGTAAGCACTCAAGCAATGCATTCCAAACTGGTCAAAAGCAGTGGCAGTGTAGTAACCAGAACCAACAAAGGGAAAATCCAGGAGTGCCTACTGACAGATACTCTTTAAGAATCTGGTTTTTTCTAAAACAGATTATACCGACAGTCATTCATATGCATCTCGACATCACGACACTGCTCAGTTGTGTACAAAGGGCTCAGGCATCCATGCTTCTACGTTCCCTCAAAGTTGGGGGAGGGCATGCTTGAAATCCCTACTTTACAGATGGAATTGGGAAAAAGAGAGGCTGGTCTGCTGGGGACACTGTTGGGTACCCAGCAAGCGCTGGGGGCAGGGCCAGACCTCAGGCTCCTTTTCATGATGCAATTTTCAGTGGAATGAATGTACCCTCAACCGTCGGCCTCCGAACAGGCCCAGTGAAGACCCACTTACCCGTCCAGTTCGGCTGTTTCAACATAGCAGAGGCTGTTGGGCTCCGAGCTGGACAGGAGCAGGACGTCAGCCTGCTCAGAACAAAACACACTGATCACACACAGATCCCCAAGGCAAAACTGAGCACCAGAGCCGCTGGGAGGTCAACACACGAGGCATGCAGGGTTTATTCACTTACGGGAATAAAATCATTTTTTTTCAGGCGAATGACATCTCCAACTTGAATCTCTTTCCACTTGGCAACTTTGAATCTAAATGTTAAAAATATTGATAGTTTATTGGCTTTTTCAAAGTTACTGGCAAAAGATTTGGAATTATTCTTTCTAGAAGCCAACATTCTGGGGAAAGCGGGACTATCACAGAGAAAGGGTTTTCCTCAAAGTACAGCCATTGAATGATGAAACCACACTGAGTGGTTGTGGGAATCACAGTCTCCTCTAAAGGAAGTGGTGGTGATGGGGACTTTTGTGACCTGTTCTTTCCTAGGTTACATAGTGAAGGCTAGAGGGGGCTACTTAAATGTGCAAGCAAGGAGGGATACCGGGCACCGCCTTTGTTTTTGCTCACGTCCTGTGTGCTCCTACCTCTCCTGCTCTCTTTCCTTTGGGCTGTCCACCACCTGCTGAGGACGCAGGTCTCAGGTGATCCCGGGGCTATTTTCAGTCTTAAATTTCATAGGAAATGCCCTTTAAATATCTCACAAGTCAACATCTTTTTTAAACATCTTTTTAAAATATCTTTTAAAACAAGTAGTCTGTTTTAAAGATGTTCATCTATAGAAAAGGTATCCCTGATAGATACTGCGAATCTATCATAACTAATAATCTTAATATCTTTGGAGGCAGAAATCCAATTACTATGTGTGTCCTCCCATTAATTCATGGATAAAAGAGAGCTGGAGTTGAAAATGGGTATTTTTTTTTTCAACTTAAAATACATCTTAAATATATGCCTATACACCAGTTTCACCAATTTTATTAGAATTTAATACACAATTCTTAATCTTAGCATCAAAAAAAAAAGCTTGGCTCATCTGTCAATAAATGAAGTGGTAGTTAGTTTATATGTCAGTATCTGGGAAACTATAAATTAGAATTGGCATATGAGTGTCAAATTACAAATGAACAAGTTAAGAACCTTCTTCCCACAGCTTTTTGGGGGTATGAGAGACAATTCGGTTGAACCCTTCCACTGTGACATCTGGTTTCCCCTTGGGAGGTCCCCTGCCCTCCCAACAAGGTCCAAGTCTCCACACAGGCTTAACCCTAGTCCAGGGGGAGCTGGGGCCACAGCCCCATCCGATATGCACCCAACCCCAAATTCAAGGCCACTCGGAACTACTCTTTATCAATGGAGTTAACCAGGCTGTGGCCTATCGCCGGGGTCGTGGGGGCTGGCTGTGAATCTTACCGATCTCCCTGACAGTGACTCTAAGTGATTTGAAAGGAAACCTTCAGAACAGAATCCACTTATCGGGGCAGGAAAAAAAGCCATCCAAACAGACTGACAGCGTCTGTATGCAAATTAGACACAGCAGAACTGTGCATCTAAGTCACCTTCTTTTTCTCAGGGTCAACATCTAAAAGAGTCTTTGAACTGGGCCTTCACACTATTTTTTTCTTTTTCACTGAAGTGTGATTGATCTCGAATATCCTAGTTTCCGGGGTACAGCACAGTAATTTGGCATCTTCTCAGTCACTATTTTTAGCCCCTGACTTGTGGTTCTGCCTCCAGGCCCTGCAGAGAAAACAGCTCATTCCTGGTCTGTGACTTGGCACCTCGGTCACAGGGGACGGTAGTTATTTAACATTTATGGAGCACTTCCGGTGTGTCGGAGGCTCTGAGGGACCAAAACAAACAAACAAACAAAAACCCCACAGAAACCCTAACCGAATACCATCAGGACAGTCTCTTTGAGAAACCTAGAGTTCGGGACAGCTGAGACGCCAACACCGATAACCCTAATGAAAGTCAGGCCACGAGACGAAAGAGCAAAGCAAAATGCTCTCGAAGTGCAGAGAAGGGAGAAATCCCTTGAGATGGAGAATCAGGAACGATGTCCAGGTATTTGGGCGGGATCTTGAACACATCGGTTTGGGAACTCCAAGCTGAAGGAGTGAACAGTGTCAACAGTGCCGGGGCGCCTGGGTGGCTGGGTCAGTTCAATGTCTGCCTTCGGCTCAGGTCATGATCCCCGGGGTCCTGGGATCAAGTCCTCAGCGGCAAACCTGCTTCTCCCTCTTCCCTCCCCTGCTCAATCTTTCTCCCTCTCAAATAATAAATAAAAATTAAAAAAAATAAATAAACACAACAGTGCTGAGACCGTAGGGCCCGTAACCCAACTTGGCTACAGCCTCTGGGTCGCGAGGAGGAGACCAAGTCTTAGTAAATTAACATTTCCCTTCAAGGGAAATGGCCACTGTGCTGACAGCCTTCGGAAGGGTTGAAGGTCGGAAAGGTTGTCTCGAAGTCTGTTTCTGAGCACAGTGACCCACTCTATCCCTGTAACTAAGTGGCAAACAAAGGAAGGCACGGTACCTGCCATCCTTAATGACTTCACACGTCCTATTATTGACTTCGTTATCCATTTTATGGCGAGCCTTTAGAAGACAGAAGGCAAAAGGTTATTTTAATCATCTCAAAATAGAAGGTACGGATGCCGCCTCGGCGAGGAGAAAGCCGCACGAGCGATCCTTACCACGTCGTCCACCAGGTCCTTGATGGCCGTGATGCCCAACACCACGAGCAAGGGGAACAGGGTGGTGTACCACGCCAGGGTCGAGATTTCAGGTATCGCCTACCAGAAACACAAGGAAGACGTGTGCCCACGGAGGCATGGCCTCTACAGGTGACTGCTAACTCCAACCTCCCCCAACACCGAGTCTACGCCCTGCAGAGCCTGGAGGAAAGGAAAGGCATCCGAGCCTCCGGCCAGCCTTCTTCCTGCTGCCCTCTCCAGCTTCTGACCTCCAGAACAGATCCCGGAGGACATGCAGAGAACAGGCTCTCCACGGCTGCTTGCCCAGCCAGTGGTCTCTGAGGGTCTCAGGATGGAGGTCAGGATGCATTAGGGAGTGGCTGAAAGCTCATTATTGCTCTGGGCATCTTTGCTACTGGTCCAGCGAGAAAGGGGCTGCTGCCCTCCCAGGAGGCCTTGTCCCCTTGAAGACAGGAACAAAAGATTGGGAGGCAAAAATAGTAAAGATCTCTTGTAATCGTCCTATGGATCCTCAGACCACATAATGTAGTGGCTAAAAGGACAAGCTCGGCAGAGAAATTCCTGGATCCAAATCCTGTCCTGCTCTCTCACTTAGGGCTTTGGGATTTGGAGCAAGTTCCTGTACCTGCCCAGGCCTCAGTTTCTCTGCAAAATGGAGGTTATGATAGCCCTTGCATCACAAGAGAAGAATTAAGTGAAGTAACCAGGCAAGCAACTGGCTATAACTTATTCTAATTTAAATTGCTTTTTCCTTGGAGAAGATGATTAGGGGTGGGCTGGAAGACAGAAAGATCACTTGCCGCATTATTCTCACTGTGTGTAATTCCCCTTTTCCTTGTTTGAGGGAAGGCAGGCAGGGAAGGACAGCTCACCTATCACAAAGCAGAGCCTTCAAATTTTAGTGTTTGTCTCCACACAGGCCTATTTCAAAGGTCCTTCCTGATAACAGGACCATTCTGTACTCTCATGCCTGGAGGTTTCATATTCTACCGCATCTGTCGGGTCTCTGTTTCTCCCTCGGGTTTCCTCGCCACTGCCCGCACCCTGCATCCCGACCTGGGCACACACACACTCCCATCTCATGAAGCCTTCCGGAGGGAATCCCGGCAGATGAGACCGTTTTCTAAATCCAGTTCTGGTTGTAAAAAAGCTAGTAAAACCAAGTGGCTATGCTGCCCTTTGTAACCTGCACATCAGGGGCTAAAGGTCAACATTCTGGCAACGAGAGGGTGTAAAGTTCCTCCGATTCTAACAACAGTTACTACACAGGGAAAATTAATACTCTCCAGGTAAGTGAATCCTTTGCCACAATGGGGACAAAGACTGAGGAAAAGGACAGGCCTTTTGTCCATGTAAAAGCAGCTTGCAAAAATAATTACTGAGATTTATGACTCAAATATTAACACAAATTAATATTCTTGAGGAAATCAAGCATCTGAAGAAAAAACAAAGGGCAAGCAAGCACACAGAAAACCAGAATTTTAAGGTACAAATAATTTTACAAAGTGAAGGTTTTAACTGTAGTCACTTTGGGGAAACCAGTTTTAACACATCAGGATGAAATGGAATTTTTTAAAAATATACAATTAAAATATCTCCATTCGCTTCCTTTCCCTGTTCATGGGACACTGTCGCCCTGGTTCTGGTTCCTTTACATTAGTGTAACTACTTTCAAGATTATACATGTCCACAGTTTCAGTGTTACTGAGTCATCCCAATTCAAAACAGATTTAAGATGCCAAAGGTCATTACCTGTAAGATAAGAAGAATCAGGAAATAGAAATTGGCTGCTCTCTTAAACTGCTCAAACAAATTCATCGGTAGAAAGGAAAACGCATTATACTTGTATGTTTTAATTGCATTATTCTGTTGGGGAAAAAAAAAAAAGAAAGTCACTCTACGTGAGGTCACACATTTGTCCCAGTGTAAACACACCTGCAAAAATCCCTAAAGCCTGATGGCCTATGGTGACACAGAGACATTGCCCAGAAAGACACTGAGATTTCCTTTATGCCTTTTATTCTAAACAGGGTCTCCTTGACTCCTTGGAGGCTCAGGTCAGAGACAGTAACAAGAAGTAGACATTTGCCCTCAAAGGATCTCCACGGCAAATCTGGCTAGAGGACAAGTAGGTGCTGCTGGCAGATTCCTCGACATCTCAGAGCCTCTTAGAAAATGGAGCAAAGCGAGATGTCCGCGTGGACCACAAAGCTGGAGAAGGGACACTCTTTTACTTAAGGAGGGATGAAGGCTACTATGTGCTGAACTGTGTGCCCCAAAAGATATGCTCGATCCTAATAGTAGGACCCATGACTGTCATCTTATTTGGGAATGGGGTCTTTGCAGATGGGATCATGTTACAGCGACGTCACACTGGATTAAGGTGGGTCCTGATCTGACAACTGCCATCTTTAGAAGACGAGGACAGCTGGACACAGACATGGGGACACACAGGGACAAGGCCATGTGAAGATGAAGCCAGAGATTAAAGGGATGTGTCTACAAGCCAGGGGGTGCCAAGGATTGTCAGCCACCTCCAGAAGCTAGGGGAGAAACTTGGAACAGACCTTCCCTCATGCCTTCTAGAAGGAACCAACCCTGCTGACACTGTGATTTTGGACTTCTGGCTCCCCAAACTGTAAGAGAACGAATTTCTGTTGTCTTAAACTAGCCCGTTTGTATCCCTGTTACAGCTGTCCTAGAGAGCTAAAAGACATGTTACAACATGTAAGCACACACTTGACAGGTGTTATCATATTTTAAAGGTAATCAGGATTATTTGAGGTGAAAATATCTTCAAAGTCTCTAAGTCTATCACAGGCAGAGAAGTGGGAGAGAAGTTATCAAGATTCCTTTCAAATTCCTATTACTTTCAAACACAAGGCTTCTGTGACATTATTATAAATTCTTACATAAAACATTAAGAGAGCTCTGTGCACATAGGGAAGATTCCAGTCTACATAATTTTGTTTTGGTCCATGTCAAGCCACTCCTATTCACGTTTATAAAACTGGGTGTGATGAATAATCATGATACTCTATAGAACGGACAATGATTACCAACGGCCCGGGGCCAGGGATAATCTGGAAGGCAGGTGTCTCGTGGAGCTGGAAAGCATAAGGGCCACTGGAGGACGCTGGCTTTTAGTAAAGAGTTTTTAGAAAGTTAAAATCAACTTACCGAGTACTTGCTCTCCTTAATACAAAAGAACCTTGTGTTCATGAAGTGAGGTTGTTCATGGAAGCTTCGATCATTTGCTTTGACTTGCCACGTACAATCTTTTAAAAAGAAAGAGAAAAAAGCCCATCGGGCAGAGAATTAGCATATGGGTATGGGCTGAATTTTGTCCTTCCCAGGTTCAGATATTGAAGTCTGAACTCCCACTCCGTGCCTCGGAATGTAACCTGATAACATAACTTTTTTTTTTTTTTTAAAGATTTTATTTATTTGAGAGCGAGACAGTGAGAGAGAGCATGAGGGAGGAGAAGGTCAGAGGGAGAAGCAGACTCCCCATGGAGCTGGGAGCCCGATGTGGGACTCGATCCCGGGACCCCGATGTGGGACTCGATCCCGGGACCCCGGGATCATGACCTGAGCTGAAGGCAGTCGTCCAACCAACTGAGCCACCCAGGCGTCCCCTGATAACATAACCTTTATATTATACGATGACCTGACTTCCAATTCGGGTTACGGCAGATGTAAGCAAGTTAAAATGAGGTCATTAGAGTCGCCCCCAACCCAAGCGGACTGATGGCCTTCTAAAACAAAGTAAATCTGCACACAGAATGCACAGTGGGTCGAGGTGGTGAAGTCACAGGGAAAACACTGCCACCTCCAAGCCAACAGGCGAGGCCTGGAACAGACCCTTCCTTCCCTTCCAGCCTCCGGAGGAACCAACACCTGCCCACACCTTGACCGCAGACCTGCAGGCTCCAGATCGGAGATAATTAAGTTTCTGCTGTTGAAGCCACCCAGATGGTGACACTTTGTTACGGCAGCCCCAGAAAACTAGTGGACATGTTGTCATTTGACCGACTGTCCACAGAACACTGGGGTTCTAAGAATAATCCTCATTAAACACGAGCCAAACACAATCCCAGAGCCTCGGGAGGTCACAGCTAAATGAAACCAAATTATTATTTTCACACTCACGTATTTGGTTTGTAAAGTTTCTAACCCATTAAATAGGGAGTGAATGGATAAGTCAAAGAAAAGGCCATCATTGACTAATTCAACACTCTTGGGACCTGATCACAGATCAATGTCCTCTGCTCTACCTCACGCGCTTAATGTCACACCCGCAGTGCTGAGTGGACTTGTTCCACTCAGTCAGCATAGACCCAAATTCCCAGGAACCTGAGAGTGTCCACCGCATCTCTAATGCTGGGGGGAACATTTCTCACCCAACAGGTGTCTCATTAAGCCCTTCTCCCTAACCACCCCCCTCCCCCACCGCCCAGCACTAGCTCTTCCTAACCTGATTCTCCTTGGAGATAGTTTTCTCCATGGTTACTGGAAGACGCTGTCTATGGGTTTAGAAGAACAATTCCTATCTCCTGGGAGATCACATCTTCCTCATTCCCACCCTAACCACCAACCACATTCCTAACACCTGTGCTTATCATCCCCTTATTTTTCTGTATAGGTTTATCAAGTACGCACCCCCCAAAATAAGTTGTTCAGGCCAGTTTTAGCTGTATCACGTGGATTCTTCTGTGAATTGCTTTTCCACCTTCAACGCTATGTGAGTTTCATCAACACTAGTGTGGGTAACTGCGCTTTACTGTCACTGGCTTATAGTACCATGTGTATACCACGGGTTATCAGTTCTTCTGTTGGTGAATATTTGGGGTGCTTCTAGCATCTTGCTATTACAAATTCTTTTGCTATAAACATTCTCAGATCGTCTTCTGGAATTCATAAGAATTTTTTCCAGGTATCTGTTTAGAAGCAGAAAGTCTGCGTGATGACTCTCCTCTTTTGGTTGCCCACAATTCTTGCTGCAGCCTCCTCCTACTTCTCTTGACTGCCCCTGAAGGGACAGGAGTCCAGTCTACATTCAGGGACATGGGGCGTTGGGGGGTGGGAAGAGGAAAGGGAGGAGGTGGTGGTGGGATGACGTCAGCTACAGCATTGGAGAACCAGTCAGGAAGGCCTGAGGCAAGATGGCGCCCTAATACTGTGTCTAAAGAGCCGGAGGGTGAGGTGGGGGTCGTCTGACTTCAAGATTGGTATCTCAGCTTGCACCATGGTGACATCACACAGTCAATCCACTGTGAGGTTACCACTAGGCTGTGGGACATAGAGATTCCAACAAAAGATGTGTTCCACTTTGAGATGGCCTGTATATTTATCTAGCCCACACAAAGGAAAGCTGGAATGGTCTCCAGGAAGTCTTCTCTGAGCCTGGGCCCCCACAGGAGCTTGCCCCTGTCTCCTTTTTAATGAGACAACAAGGTTACAGCTTCCTTGCTCCTGAAACCCAGCCACAGTGGTCTCCATGTTCCTCCCTCCACAGCCTGAGACACAACACCCACCTCTCCACCTCACGGTGAGACCACTATTTTGTGGTAGGGCTGGCTTTAAAGTTTCTCAACAAAGAGCCAACCCAGTGGCTCTCTTACTCCCAAAACCTGAATCAGCAGGAGATGGGCTCCTCCCTGATATGCAAAATATCCTGGGGTCCTCTGTGGTATGGCTGTAGCTGCTGCCTCCTGGGCTGGTCCAGACTCGTTTCTTTTTGTCATTTCTAGTGGGTCCACAGCCAGCTAAGGACTCGCTGGAGGTAGATTTCTGAGTTGACCTGTCACCCCCTATGTTATAGCAGTTGTCAGCCATCCTGTGGTGATAGGAACTCCTCCTACTGGGTATCTGGTCCTCCCTTCTTTCCTCTCGAGCTTCGGTGCTGGCCTTGGAGACTCCCTGGCTTTCAACCTGTCCCCTTACATGGCCTTCACTCTGCAAAACTGAAACAAGGGTCCCACTACTGCAGGCTTAGCTGCTCTGGCGACAGGCATGCCAGTGGTCTCCGGGCCTGCAACCAGCTCACCGGGCAGACTGGGGCCCCCCATGATGTGTTGAAAGTACCCATGGAAGATATGCTTGCAGACCTTCCTGATGACTAGGAAAGGTAAAGCTCACAAGATGAGATTTAGTTTACTTCTGGCTCAAGTCCTCTCTGTCGCCACCGATGCCCTATTGATGGAGCCCAGAACCTAATGGAAATTTCAGCGAAAGGGACCTTCTCACTGAGCGATGATGCACCCAGCAGTCAGGCTACATCCACAGAAGGAAAATATTTCCACCCGCCTGGTCTGTTTTATCCACCTGCTGCTTGACTTCTTCTGGCCCATGACGTGTGGCCCCGGAGAGAACATTTGCTCAGTGCTTACTACATATAAGACATCATGCTAAGGAGTCCAGTTTCTCTGACCATTTGGCTGTATGCACTGGGCCTTCTTTTGCAATCTATGCTCCACACCACCCCGAGAAGTCTGCCCACGAGCCGAGATGGGAGGGTTGCTTCTGAGCACAGGGTTGACTTTTCCACCAGGAAGGGCGGAAGTCAAGTACCCGACCTCGCTTGGTTTCCTCACAGGAAGGGATAAGCATAGGGCTACTATGAAAACTCAAGACAAGGATGTCATCCATCAGGAAGGAAAGATGAGGAAGCGCCTCTTGCCATCAGGTCTTCCGCGGACTTGGGTTTGAATGTGCATACCAGACAAACTTCCTTTGTAGGCCATACATGAGTGATCAACCCAGCTGGAATGAACCCCTCCGCCCCCTCCCTGGCACACCGGTGAGAGAGGGAAATTAACAACTAAAGGGACTCAACTATTTATGGAGATGGGAATATATTAAAGAACATTTACAGGTAAGAATTCTAAAATTATTATTTTTTAAAGATTTTATTATTTGACAGAGCAAGCATGAGCAAGCACAAGCAGGGGTAGGGGCTGAGGGAGAGGGAGAAGCAGGCTCCCCACTGAGCATGGAGCCGGATGCACAGCTTGATCCCGGGACCCTGGGATTATGACCTGAGCCACCGAGGTGCCCCTAAAATTATCAATCCTATACAATTATCAAAATAAAGATATACTTCTGAAGATACTGTATTTCCGTTTTTAAAGGATTCCTTTTCTGTTTTACTTTTTTAAAAACCACAATACCATTACTGCCAATTCCTCTTGCCTCACCTTGGCTGCCCTTCATCGGGTCATCATCATGATCGTGCCATTACAAATGGAACTGCACCCAGCTCTTTCTAGCAGAAGTGCAGTTTTACCAAATGGGAAAATTAAAACGGAACCACCAGACAACTCATAAGCACTGTTACACGACCAGAATATGGCGTACACGCGATCAGAACAGTTCTCCCCCCGCTGGAACAGAAGATCTAAATAAAAAGAGCTAAAAAAGAGATTTTAAAGGGTGATCTTGAATCCATTCTAGGTTTTGGTAACTTGAAAGTGTATGTGCTTTTAACAGTTTCTGTTAGCATGCAGATGGTTTGCGACACAGCTCCACCTACCAGTGTCCCAGAACCTCGCTGAGCTGCTGTTCTAAAACCCACGAAGGCTAAGAAGGAAAACAGACTGGATTCCTCAAGAAGCAAGAAAAGGCCACAGGGAAGGGATAAAAATCAATCTCAGAAAAACTCGAGAGGAAAGAATAAGCTGCCCAGTTAGTGAATGAGCTAGATTCATTGCCTCCCCAGTACCCCGTGGTTCTTTTTTGTTTTAATTTTTTATTTAAATTCAATTTAGCTGGGATGCCTGGGTGGCTCAGTCGGTTAAGTGTGTGTGTGCCTTTGGCTCAGGTCATGATCCCAGGGTCCTGGGATCCAGCCCCCCACTCAGCGGGGAGTCTGCTTCTCTCTCTGCCCCCTCCCCTGTTCCTCCACTCGTGTGCTCTCTCTCTCTCTCTCTCTCTAATAAGTGAATAAAATCTTAAAAATAAATAAATTCAATTTAGTTACCATACATACAGTGCATTAGTTTCAGGGTAGGATTTACTGATTCATCAGTTGTGTGTAACACCCAGTGCTCATTACATCAAGTGCCCTCCTTAAGCCCATCACCCCACCTACCTCCCCTCCAGCAACCCTCACTTTGCTTGAAATTTCCCCCATAATTAAGCCCCTAGCCAGTGGTTCCTCCGTTTGTCCTGCACTATGCCTCATCCCCAGCCCATTCTGATGTTAGTTGCTTCCGACAGAAAGGGTGTCTGACCTCAAGCAATGGCAGTGAAGGGTCTACCAGAAATGCCCTTGGTCTCTTCATTTTAGGCTGTGATAACACCTTGGGGAGACTGGAGAAAATAACCAGTAGGTCTTGATCTGCAACATGCTGACCTTAACCACAGGAATTTTCTAGTTAATTTTAGAAACATGACTGCAGTCAAATAATCAAGAACCACCCTATTTCCAGCAAGGTTCCTTGACTGGCATAATTCAGGCAAATCAGAGGGCAAACAAACTAATGCCTTCTCCTGATTCTCCTCTGAGTGTTATGCTAATCGCTTGAGGAAAATTTCAAGCAGGGATCCTAAGAAAAGTGAAGACAGTGTTCTGGGGTTTAAATGCATTTGCAAAACACATTATATCTTTCTGCATCCCTCTTTTGGACCTTCAATGGACCCACTGGCATATTAAGGGCTCAGAGAAGAAATGTATTTAATTGTATTTAATTTGGTCTTTTCAAAATTAATGTGACCACTGGCACATTTTTTTTTTTTTTTAAATCAACACCTACTAATACGGTATGAGAAGCTCTGTGCTAAAGCACATGCCTTTAGGAAGGGCAGCAAAGTAACACCTGGAAATACTCGTCTCTTTGATCAAACATTTACTAAATTACTCACTTGGAACAGAGAACTTTACTAGACATTTGGACCACAAGGCTAATTTACAGAAAAAGAAGAGAGCTTATCCCATTTTCTAGAATGGAAATACTAAGAAAAGAGAAGAAATAATAAATTGACCAGCAAAAAATGCACGTATGGCCCTTTGGTAAAAAGCTCTGAAGATAGCAACTAACAACATTTATAAACCCATCAATTCATGTGTTCAGAAATGCACGTGACATCGGCCAGCAATGGCTCAGAATCATCCCCAAATTTGGTAAATGCATATTCAACACATCTAAACATTGCCACACGATGTTCAGAGTGCTCCCACTGGCACCCAAACCTTTGACAGCTGCCATACAGAAAGTAAGTTCCCCTGGACCCTTATCCTTACTGCTGGTTCTGATTTCTTGCTTACAGACAAGCCAACAACCAAACAGCTACACGGGTTGGTACGAACCACAATGGAGAAGCAGAATAAAAAGATCTCAAGTTTAACATCAAAAGGAAAAACCAACAAACCACAGAAGAGAGAAATGGGTAAAGGGCATGAACAGACATTTCATACAAAGGGAAATTCCAATGGTTCTTAAATATGTGAAAAGATACTCAAGTTCATAAAAAGAGAGTGCAGTTCTTCGTGGAGTTACCAATTTTTAGCCTACAATGGCAAAATACTGGCAAAGAGCAAAGAATCCGATGACACGCTGGGTTGAAAAGAGAGTAGAGGGTCAGGCCCCCTTAAGTGGTCTCTGTGAACAGCAACTGAACCACATCTATCAGATTTTAACACACCCATAGGCCCTGGCAGATGGAGCAATTTCACTTCTAGGAATTTACCCCCCACGTATGTATTCATGCACAAGAGAAATGATACGTCTTGGCACTATTCAACATAGCCCTGTTTATCAGGACGATCAGAAACAATGCCACCATGAGCAACTGGTTAAACATCTACACGACAAAAGTCTATGCAGTCTGCAAAAAAGAGTAAGGCAGCTGAGGTGCTTTTGTGGTTCCGTTGGTTAAGGGTCTGATTTCAGCTCAGGTCGTGATGTTGGTTGGGGTCCCGCGAGCGAGCTGAGTCTGCTTGTCCCTCTCCCTCTGCCCTTCCCCCTGCTCATGCTCTCTGTCTCTCTCAATAAATTAAATCTTTTTTTTTTTAACATTTTATTTATTGATTTGACAGACAGAGATCACAAGTAGGCAGAGAGGCAGGCAGAGAGGCAGGCAGAGATGGGGGGTGTGGGGAAGCAGGTTCCCTGCCGAGCAGAAAGCTCGACGCGGAGCTCGATCCCAGGACCCTGGGATCATGACCTGAGCTGAAGGCAGTGGCTTAACCCACTGAGCCACCCAGGCGCCCCTCAATAAATTAAATCCAAAAAAAAAAAAAAAAGGAAGAAGAAGGAAGAAGAAGAAGAAGGAAGAAGAAGGAAGAAGAAGAAGGCAGCTTTCTATGTACTCACAGAAAGATCTCCAAATCACATTAAGGGGCAGAAGTGTCAAGTCAAGAAATGGGCAGAAGACATGAACAGACACTTCTCCAGTGAAGACATAAAAATGGCTAACAGACACATGAAACAGTGCTCATCATCATTAGCCATCAGGGAAATTCAAAGCAAAACTAAACTGAGATACCACCTTATACCAGTCAGAATGGCAAAGATTAGCAAGGCAGGAAACAACAAATGTTAGAGAGGATGTAGAGAAAGGGGAACCCTCTTACACTTTTGGTGGGAATGCAAGTTGGTGCAGCCACATTGGAAAAGACTGTGGAGATTCCTCAAAAAATTAAAAATAGAGCTACCATATGACCCGGCAATTGCACTACTGGGTATTTACCCCAAAGATACAGATGTAGTGAAAAGAAGGGCCATATATGTACCCCAGTGTTCATAGAAGCAATGGCCACAACAGCCAAACTGTGGAAAGAGCCGAGATGCCTTTCAACATACAAATGGATAAAGAAGATGTGGTCCATACACACAATGGAGTATTACTCAGCCAACAGAAAGGATGCATACCCAACTTTCATATCTACATGGACGGGACTAGAGGAGATTATGCTGAGTGAAATAAGTCAAACAGAGAGAGAGTCAATTATCATATGGTTTCACTTACCTGTGGAACATAAGGAATAACATGGAGGATATTAGGAGAAGGAAAGGGAATCGGACGGGGAGATGAACCACAAAAGACTGTGGACTCTGAGAAACAAACTGAGGGTTTTATAGGGAAGGGAGGTGAAGGGATGGGTGAGCCTGGTGGTGGGTACTAAGGAGGGCACATACTGCATGGAGCACTGGGTGTTACATGCAAACAATGAATCTTGGAACACTACATCAAAAATTAATGATGTATTGTATGGTGACTAACATAACATAATTAAAAAAAAAAAAAAAAGCTGGGGTGTCTACCGTACTGTGCTTCCAGGCATGGGACACACAAAATTAATGCACAATAGGGATGCATGCTTATACACATACTGACAAAGTGTGTTTATATATCTGTAAGTACACGGGGACACAGGTTTGTAAGTATTCTTTGCATATACAAGTGTACGTGTATCTCCGGAAGGTCATTTGAGAAACTGATGACATCAGTTTCTTTCTGGGAAAGGAAACCTCATGGGTGAAGAACAGAGGAGACAAGTTAGGACACTTCATCTTCACTGTTCCCTCCTATAATTAGGATCCATGGGCATGCACTACCTTTTAAAACAATATGCTTACAATTCAATTCCTTCCGTCTATAGGTTTACATATGAAGCCAGTATGTAAGTTGCTTGATTTTCTTATGGTCATTATACCATTGTATCTACTACTTTATTTTGTTTTTTTAAAGATTTTATTTATTTATTTGACAGGTAGAGATCAGAAGTAGGCAGAGAGGCAGGCAGAGAGAGAGAGAGGGAAGCAGGCTCCCCACTGAGCAGAGAACCCGACGCGGGACTCGATCCCCGGACCCTGAGATCATGACCTGAGCTGAAGGCAGCGGCTTAACCCACTGGGCCACCCAGGCGCCCCTGTATCTATTATTTTAAAAAGTACTTTTCTAAAGGCACGGATGGGTGGGAATAGATCAAGAGCGAAGAGTACAGCACTGGGTGGCTCAGTGCGTTACAGCCTCTGCCTTCAGCTCAGGTCATGATCTCAGGGTCCTGGGATCGAGCCCCGCATCAGGCTCTCTGCTCAGTGGGGAGCCTGCTTCCTCCTCTCTCTCTCTGCCTGCCTCTCTGCCTGCCTGTGATCTGTCAAATAAATGAATAAAATCTTTAAAAAAAAAAAAAGTGAACAATACAGGAAAAGATGGAAGTCTATGCGGTCATGGGTTCTGATGTCCAGCCAAGCCGAAGGGATTCAGGACAGGAGTAGCTGGTCAGATCGTGGTTTTCCCTGGTCACACTCAGAGCAATGAGCAGGATGTATTTGAAGAGATCAGATCTAGAGGCAGAAGACCAGTGCAGTCACTGAAGGGACAGTGGATGGGAGCCTGAGCCAGAACTATGGGAATGCAAATGGAGAGAAGCCAGATATAAGAACTGTAGATCAATGGTCTGAATGTGGGCAAGGAAGAATGAGAAATCAAAATGAAGTCAAAAGGAGAAAAAGATGACGCCAGGGTGCCCGCTGGGGTGACTGGATGGGAAGACAAGCCACGGACGAGCTAGAGGACACAGAGGTGCAAGTCTAGCTGGGGGACTGGTAAACTGAAGACACCTAGAGGACATGTGGGGGGGACATGACCATCCAGGAGCCACAGAAACAGATCTGGACTCCAGGCTGAGGTTTAGGGCAGAGACAGAGACTGAAAGGTACTAGACATGCAGATGTGGGTGGAAACCAGGAGCATGAATGGGTTATGTCAGAAGCGAGCGAGGAGGAAACAAAGCTACGAGCAGGCAAGATATTTAAGTAGTGGGAGGAGAGGAGGAATCCAGGAAAGAGACTGTGAGGCTCAGGGAGAAATCAGGAGAACTCATGTCACAAAGGTGAGAATGCATGAGCCTTAGTAGCAAACAGAGACGTGCCCAGTAAGCAGACACGAGAGATGCCCTGTGATCTGGTGATCAGAATCCCGTCAGTGACCTTATGGAATAAGAGAAGTGTCCTCTGGATAAGAAAATAAAGGGGGGCTGGGCCCACTAGGTGGTGGTTTTAGGACAGAGACCCAGGTGAGGCGAGCTGAGACACCTTGCTCTGAGGAACAGGTACACTGGGGGAATGTGTCAGACGACTGTCCTGAAGTGAGGCTGAGCCTGGTGAGGTTCATTTTTTTTTTAAGATTTTATTTATTTGACAGACAGAGATCACAGGTAGGCAGAGAGGCAGGCAGAGATAGAGAGGAAGAAGCAGGCTCCCCGCGGAGCAGAGAGCCCGATCTGGGGCCCGATCCCAGGACCTTGGGATCATGACCTGAGCTGAAGGCAGAGGCTTTAACCCACTGAGCCACCCAGGCGCCCCTCATTTTATTTTTTTAAGAAAAATGAATTTATTTGAGAGAGAGAGCATGAGCAGGGGGGAGGGGCAGAGAGAGAAGCAGACTCCCTGCTGAGCAGACAGACTCGGGGCTCGATCCCAGGATCCCGGGATCATTACTTGAGCCAAAGGCAGATGCTTCACCGACGGAGCCACCTGGGCGCCCTGGGATTTATTCTAAAATATGGATCCTCCTGTGGCCTCACTCTAGACCCACCCTCTCAGCACCTCCAGAAACTCAACCCAGGCTCTGAGGGAGTTTAAAAGTTCCACACAAGATTCTGTTGCGCCAGCAGGATGGAGAACCGTGGAGACACTGACAGCAAGTGTCTTCCTCAGGTGACTTCTATCATCAAAAAACCCACGTTAGAGATGCAGGTTTCAAACCGGCCCTCAGAAAAACCAGCACTGCACAGGTCTCCATGAGCAAGAGCTTCTTGCTCGAGGTTCAGTCATGAATGACATTACTCAAAAGCAGCTTCTGCAGAAGGAGAGAGCACAGTCTCATCATCCCCTCCCCCACCACATACCCCTCAGCCAGGAACCACCCCCCCAACACCCTTCATTTCATGAGCGGACAGCGACTGTGGTACTCACAGAGCTAAAGCAGTAGAAGGCCTACAGCTCCTTGGAGGCAAAAAATAAGTAGCCAGAGTGGAACTTCCGCATGGGGGATGGGTCGACAAGTCAAAATGCATCCACTCGAGTGTAAAATACAGCTCGTCGGCATGTTTCGTGGATTTCCTGTGATTTACGGATCTCGGTGAGCCAGTCTGTGTTCTGGTCCCGGATCAGAATGAATTCACAAATGCTGTAGAGATCCTTCTGGGAGGGTACCGCTTTCCACAGGCAAACAGCTGCCCTCGTTCGGTTGCTGCCACACCACACCCCACCTGAAATCACGCCCGGCGAGGGCAACCTCCTCGATGGAACATTCCATCTTAAATACTGCCAGCCGCCGATCACTTCACCCCAGAAGAGAATTCTGAACAAAATTCTGAGTTGGAGAAGGGTTTCAAAGAAGTGATAGTTTGGGGGCACCTGGCCGGCTCAGTCGGTAGAGCGAGTGACTCCTGGATCCTGGGGTCAGGAGTTCAAGCCCCATGTTGGGCCTAGAGTTCATTTTTAAAAAAGACACAGTTTTCTACCTTCAGGTACAGAGGGCTGCCCATCCCGGGCAAGAAGAAAGGTCCCTGGGGACCGCCTGTTGAGAAGAGCGCCACGTTAACGAGCCAGCTGCTTACGGCTCACGTTTCAGAAGCGCCTAGAAGCTGTTCTGTGAGTGGCTTAGCATCCCCCACATGATGCTGTTCATGGTATTACTGGGCTCTAAACAAAAAAAAAAACAACTAAAGACAAATGACATCGCAGCCTCTGTGTGCCTCGGCTCCAATTTCAAAGTTGTGGGAGCAGAATTAGTTCTGATGGGCAGTCATCATGTTCTTGGCTAACCTCAAGCACAGACGGTATGCAGGCCGGGCAGGTGGGCGCCCCAGGAGCCCAGAGGCTGGGAGATGGCTGTGGCGTGTGGGGGTGTGCGTGTGTGTTTGTGGGCAGGGTGAGGGCCGAGTACTCACAGACAGCCCCCCGACCCAAAGCCATGACCAGTCACCCTCTCCCTCAGAACTTGCCACTTCTGTGATGCAGCAAGACCCAGGAGTCGGTCCACCACGTCCCCAGGATGGCTGTCCGGGAGCCGAAACTCAGGGCTGTCTATGAGCTTGCGGTTAAGAATGTGAAGTGCTATCATTTCCCAGCAACAAGGCGGCTTCGTTCTACATCATTTCTTACCACTTCGTGATCTCTTTTTAACTTCCAGGTGGCCAGCAACACAAGTGGACGTCCCACCGAGGTCCCTGACTTGTGAGGTTCAAAACAACAAACCCCTCTCTTTCCCCCTGCATCCGTCATCCACGGACGCAGAAATCAGTCTCCGAAGGGGGCTGCGAGAGGATCTCCCAAGTTCAACGTGACCTTCTTACTTCTCATCAACGAAGGGCATCTAATTTCCCTTCTCTTGAATCAGATCTAGCTTCGGTGACTCTCTCGTGACCGAGAGATGCTCACCACAGGTGATGCTGCCTGAATTCTGCAACCAGCTTCCGCTGTGATCTTGACCTTTCAGGACGCGGGTTCCTCAGACAGCCCCACTCAGAGGACGCTCCACCGCAGCCCCAGTGCCACGCTGGCAGAAGCCCAAGCCACGGAGAGATGCTTCCATCTACAGACCCGTTCAGCCTTTGAGTTACTCAGCTCCGGGGCCAGACCTGAGTGAAGAAGCTTCCAGATGATTCCAGGCTCCTGGTGGTTCAAATCACCTTGGTTGTTCAGGTCTTCACCTAGCTGAGGGCCCAGACACCTGAGAGCAGAAACAAACCACTCCTGCCACGTCTCGTCTGAACCCCCGACTCACGGAATCTGTGAACACCACGATGATGACTTTGTGCCGATAGGTCTGGAGCGGTTTTTCATGCAGCAACGGACAACCAGACCACCCACTGGGGCGCCTAAGCCGGAAGTGATTGCTCAGGCCTCCTTTTCTCTTGACCCTCGGATCCAGTGGGATTTATGAAAGTCAAATCCCTGACATGGGTCATGATCTGTCACGTTCTCTCCATCCCGGCCATCTTGGTTTGGGTCCTTACCAGTTTTTACTCGGATTACTGTCTGCTCTCTGCTCCCTGCTGGTGCCAACACGGAATTTCTAACATAAATCCATGCCCCCTACATAGTTGCTTCTTCTGGGCTTTGCATGGGATAAACATGGCCCCAGTTCTCATGAAGCCAATAGTCTGGTGGGACAGAGTCACACCGTCTTCAAGGACATAATCCTAAATGCCCTCAGGGGTATGAAGGAAAGTGTAAGGGGCTCGTACAACGAGGGGTGGGGGTAAGGGGTCCGCTCCAGGCTAGGGCTGGCCCTCACGGAAGACTTCTCTATGGAAGTGACAACTCCACTGAGAGCTGAAGGGTGAGAAGGAGCCAGGCACACGGAAGGGGCTGCACTGGGGAAGCGTGGGAAGTCACGGGCTGGCGAGGCTGCACGAATCAGGAGCGAGCGGAGGGCAGGGTGATGCAGCACAGCGAGAACGGCTGCGCACCGCAGGTGCCACAGGCAGGCAGCCGGGAGAGGACAAGAGGCCCAAACCACAGGGGCCCAAGCAGCCAAGGGAAGGAGCTGGAGTCGGATCCCAGGTGCAGGCAAGTCACTCCCCGCCCCCAGCCCCACCCCCACCCCCATGAAGCCTGGACTGGGAGGACAAGCGTGGCCATGCAGCAGCCACGCTGGGAGAAGGCTACTGCACATCTAGCCATGTTATTTGCACCTAGAATGCGGCCATGGCTCCCTGGGGCCTTCAGGACAAGGTCCGGACTCCAGCCCCAGCTCGCCATCTAGGCTCCAAACAGGCTCGAGGCTCCCTGCACCCTCAGCTCCTCGGAGCCCCCCATCACGCTGCCACAGCTTGAACACCCTGCACCTGACACCATGGTACTGATTTCCCTCTCACACTTAACTAAGGGCTCGGCTCAGGTGTCCTTGACCAGGGAAGGCTGCCGAAGAGCGCCCCCGATTCCCTAGTCGCACCCGTGCTGAGGCTCCCGGACGCGCCCGAGCACAAATGCCCGCTGAGCCCGGTGCCCCGGCGGGACACCCCTGCCTCCCCCTCCCTCCTCCTAGCGAGCTCCTCCCATCTCCACCGGACAGCTCATGCATGCCTCTCCACACGGAAGCAGGGCAGCCTCCCCTGTCCCAGCCCGCGGGGCGGAAGCACAGGTCAACCCATTACAAGAGCAGGTCACCGCGTGAGTGGGGCTCCTTCTGCAAGCTTTTGCTGTCCCTGCGGTTTCACGTGTGCCTGCATGAACTTGTCCACGGATGGAGCTTTCTGCTTTCTCTGCTGGAGACACTTACTCCTTGACCCCCTGCGGATATGCTGGACACCTGAGACCGGGGGAAGGCTTCACCTGAGAAACTACAGGGGGGCTAGGAAAGACCACAGGTCTGCAAACAAAAAGGCTAGAGAAGGCTGTGTTCATGGGAAAGGCTTATAGGATGGCAGAGGCAGGGATGACCCTAAATCACCCCAAATTTCCTTAGTATGCGCGCAAACTCATTCCTGGGAAAATGGCCCATTCTTCACCCCATCCACCTGCACAACCATTCACTGTACTTGGCTTTAGTGACAGAAGGAGCTGTTTAAAAGAACGAGTCCACAGCTGCAGCCTGGGGCTGTCCAAGAGAACCTGAATACCCCAAAAGGGGGTAGAGGGGTCAAGAAGAAGTTCTGATGATGGAAAGAAGGGAGGAGACGATGGAAAAAGGTAGCTACTTTCAGTCTGCCATGAAAGACATTAAGGGAGGAATTGGCCAGAGGGGGTGGTGGGGATAACAGCTACCATTTACTGAGCACTTACTGTATGCCTGAAACAGTCCTAAATCCTTTACACTGATTTTCTGATTTAATCTGCACAACTACCCAATGAAGTAGGTACAGATACTGCGCCCATTGCACAGATGGGCCCACTGCGGCATGGAGGAGAGAAGTCCTTTCCTCAAGGTCACACAGCTAGCAAGTCATGAAGCAGGGCTGAAGCCCAGAGTCTGCACCCAGTGCCATTCTTCCTCCCCACCATGCATCTTGCCTCTCAGAGTGACAGAGAGGTGTGGTACGTGCGCAGGTTAAAGGGAGTCGGCTTGCCAAAGGAGGGTCTGAAGAGAGAATGGAGTGTGAAGGGGGAGGTGAACATTCTCCAGAAGGAAGGAGAAACAGGCAGAGTGCTGGGACAAGAGGACGTTGCCACCTGCCAAGGAGGTCAGCGTGCCCAAAGGAGAGGTTGCTACAAAGGTCCGGCACTCCAGAGAGAACAGGCCGGAATGCGAGGGCTGACAAAAGCTCACTGGCCTTGCACTGGGGTTCCTGGGGACTTTAACGAAAGCGTTATGCTCGGGGTGGTGGGGCACCCCATGGAGGGGAAGAACCCAGGGCAACAGGAGGATGTGGTGCTGGAGAAATGGGTTTCCAGAAGCTTGGCCATGACAACAGGAGATGGGACACCAGCCCAAGGCAGAAGGCAGGATTCAGGTAGGAAAGCGTTGCAGACAGGGAAGCTGTGAGGACACACGTAAGCCAGCAGAGCGGGCAGATGGGAGAGGTCACCAATAGGGCAGTGTGGCCGAGGAGGCCCAGGCTCTGAAGAAAGAGCCAGTATGCATTAATCCAGGAACCTCTCCCGATCCCTTATGCATTCCCAAGGACTTCATCTGGCAGCTGGTTCCTCATTGGCCCAGAATTACCCAAGGAGTTGACCTAGGGGACACCGAGATGGTGGGATGGGGGGAAAAAAAAAAAAGCAACCCACAGCATTCTAGAGTCAAGAAATTTTAGGAACATGTGGCTATATAAAATTAAACTGCTTTATTGAATGCTTTAAGTTCTTGGATCCTTTCATGCTAACGGACCACCTTAAACTCCAAGAAGAGGTGTCAGAATTCTGAGTTTCCAGTCTCAGAGGTTACAGATCTGTGTCCTGGCGCATCTGGCAAATGTCATGTTTCCCAGAGGCACCCTAGGAAATGCTATTCTTGTGTACTCCTCAGGAAGTGAGGGCCCGTCCCACAGCATGGGAAACACGCCCATTTGTTTTCGCCCATCCTTGCTCAAAGTAAACTAAGGGTAAAATTACTCCCGTAAAACCTGTGGGTTGATCTCCTCCTCTGTGGCGCACTCTAGCAGCAAGCTTACCCTTGTGCTAGAGTCGCAGCCCACAGCCAAGGTCCTTCAACTGAAAAGCAACAAAATGGGTCTCGCAGAACACCTGCTGAACTCAGCTGGCCTAGGGCATCTTGTTTTTTTTAAAGATTTTATTTATTTATTTGACAGACAGAGATCACAGGTAGGCAGAGAGGCAGGCAGAGAGAGGAAATGAAGCAGGCTCCCCACTGAGCAGAGAGCCCGACGCGGGGCTCGATCCCAGGACCCTGGGATCATGACCTGAACCAAAGGCAGAGGCTTTAACCCACTGAGCCACCCAGGTGCCCCTGGCCTAGGGCATCTTTACGAAACCGACTTTCTGGGGCGCCCGGGTGGCTCAGTGGGTTGGGCTTCTGTCTTCGGCTCAGATCATGATCCCAGGGTCCTGGCTACGAGCCCCACATGGGGCTCCCTGCTTGGTCAGAAGCCTGTTTCTCCCTCTCCCAGCCCCCCTGCTTGTGTTCCCTCTCTCACTCTGTCTCTCTGTGTCAAATAAATAAATAAAACTTTTTAAAAATAAAAATAAAAAATAAAATAAAGAACTGATTTCTTTGAAAAAAATGTCCTTCATATAAAATGTCCAGACAGAGGAAGGCTGAATTGAAACAAGTCAGAATGACCCAACCTTAATTGGGAAAATGACCAAGTGAGAGTATGGGAAAAAAAACAATCAGAAGGGAGAAGAAGGGGTACAGAGGAAAAAGGGAGGGACAGAGGGAGTGAGGGAGGAGAAGAGGAAGCCGATCTGTTGTGGGGTGTGCAGGGCAGAGATGGGAATGTAGGGAGAGAGGTTCTAGCACTTACTGAACGTCCTCTGTGTGTCTGGGAAGGGCAGGTAGAGGTATTAGAATAATATTTCTGAAAGTCACAAGCAAGGTCATTGGACAGGAATTTTAAGAAATGAGAACCACCAGGGGCGCCTGGCTGGCTCGGTTGGAAAGCACACGGGTTGATCTTGGGGTTGTGCGTTTGAGCCTCACACTGGGTGCACATGTAGAGATTACTTAAAAATAAAATCTTTTTTTTTTTTTTTTAAAGGGGGGGTTGGTGCCTGGGTGGCTCATTTGGTTAAGTGTCTGCCTTTGGCTCAGGTCACGATCCGGGGTCCTTAGATCGAGCCCCGCATTGGGCTCTCTGCTCAGTGGGGAGTCTGCTTCTCTTTCTCCCTCTAACCCTGTTCATGCTTGCTCTCTCAAATAAGTAAGTAATCGAAAGAAAGAAAGAGAGAGAAAGAGAAAGGAAAGAAGGAAGGGAGGGAAGGAGGGAGGAAGGACAGGCCACCAGAGTCCCCTAAAAATATAAGCCACCATGGGAAAAGACTATGAAGAGCCAAGAACACGTCTGGGCTCCCTTGAGGCCTGTATTCCAACAGTAGCAATCTGTAAGGAAGGTGACGTGCAAAAGGCATGATCAGGAGAGGGCCCTGAGCACCAAGATGTGAAAGCGGAGTTGGAAAAAACCAGAGGTGAGAGTTTCCGTCCACTACGTGCTTCCCTGACATTTCTGCAGGCACCCAACCCCATCTTTGTTGCGTCCTGGACCTCACGTCAGACAGCACGGCACCAGGCAGCAACAGCAAAGTCCACCTTGAACCTCACTGAGCCGGTTCCCTGCCAACTCATCAGACAGCCACATATGATAGCGACTCCGAGATTGTGCTAGGAAACTGAGAGGTTCGGTGGGAGAAGGAATGAGGAAGAAACACGGTATTCAGGACTGGGGCAGTCAGCTAGAACTCCTTTGCTAACTTGTCGGGCTACATTGGCTTGAACCCCCTTCAAACGACATCCAGCCTGGACCTGTTACGACAGAGGCCACATTCCTGTCCAGATCAGTAGTGTTTCCATTTTAATTCAGCTCGATTATCCTGATTTTAGTACCTTCTGCTTCAAGGCAGAAAGCACTTAAGCTTAACACTCAACAGCTTGAACTCACAGCCAGAAATCCACAGTAAATTCTGATCATTCTAAATGTCTGATATGGAAAACCAAAGACGGCAAACAGTCTACATGGGTCGCCGGCCCGCCAGGTTTTGGAGCCCATCGTGGGCAGAGGCCCGTTTGGATGCGTGCTCTCCCCCATGAAGAGCCTACCCACATCGGGGAGAGAGGCAGTGTCTGGCCAGGGCAAGAGGAATCGTCCCACGAGTGGCATTTCATGCCAGTTGCTCTTTCTACAGGTGAAAATGGTTTGGAAAAAAAACCCCATGGACCAGGGAGCGGAACCCAGCAGGAAAGACGAGGGCAGCAGGGAGTAATCCGAGGGAAGCAGACTTCAGGGGCACTTGGGAGGACAGATGGGCTAGTGACAGAGATTTGGGGGAAACCAGAGAGAATCAGAGGTTATTCTCACCAAGGCTGTGGTGACAACATCCTGAGAGTCAGGAACCATAACTTAGCGGAAATTTCTATAAATGAGAAACCAAAGCTGTTTAGCTGGAATTCTAGGGACTGTGGAAGAAATATTTTCCACCTGAAGTCTGGAGCAAATCTGGGGCCCAAGGAGGAAAGGATCGGCCACAGGAAAAGATCACATTTGCTTACCAGGGTGGGAGAAGCAGCGGAAAATGAAACAGAAAAGCTGCAGGGGAAAAGCCGCATCATGAAAGCTAGTTACGCTTTTTTGGCCTCAATGACGGACTGTCTACGGCTATTTTTAAGAGCTCCCGGGAGAGCCGAGTAGGTGTGACAGAGAGCACATGGCACACAGAGCCTGAAACAGTTACTGTCTAGTCCTGGTCCCTGGTCCAGACGCGGCCTCAGAGCTGCCCCCATTCTGGGCAGGGGCGCCGGCTGCTGCCTGTACGACAGGCCCCTTACAGCAAGCAGAGCCCAAGCCATCTCACGGTCACAACCAACTGAGCAAAAGGTCTGGTAATGCGAAGCTTCCTGGGTGCAGGAACAAGCACATTCTTCCATATGCAACTCCCTTCTGAAAGTAGACGCTAGCCCATGCTTGCCACTTTCCAGGCAGACCTGGTCAGGTCGGTGGAACGGCCCTGTGCACCGAGGACGACGTGTGCCCGTCCGAGCCCAGCGACCCTTCTCCCAGCCGCATCACCCTCGGAGAAGGAAGAGACCTCCTGGACCATCTAACACGGCCGCTGCCCCGTGGGGGCGGACACGGACAGGTCCCAGGGTCCCCGTCCCAGCGAGGTCACCTTTTCGGAGGGTCTCCCGGGTCTCCTCAGCTTCTCTGTTGACTCGGTTCTGTTCTGGCTCGACCGCAGGCCCCTGGTCGTCAAGCTCATCTTCGGTTTCATCATCGCTATAGGGAACCACTTCATCATTAGGCTGAGAATCCTCCTCAAAGGTCGTTTCCGAGTCCCTTTCTGAATTCATGCTGCCAGCAAACTGGAACTACCTGGTTGCAGAGAAACCAGAGCGACTTACAACTGGTGCCCAGGGTTTGGCTGACTCCTGCCTGCATCCTGTTATAGTGCCCTTTTAACAGAACATTCTGGCAACTCACAGGCAAGTGTGTCTGAATAGCGCCCCCCACAGTTCAAAGTAACCTTTCGTTAGCAATTCCATGCCTCAGTGAGATTTAACAACAAAAACATAGTTGCAAACTCTTAAAGCAGATACAAACTTTAAGGTAGTATTTCAAATTGGGCGGCGGGTGGGGGGGGGTTCTCTACCAGGCAAAATAAACTGAACCCATAATCAACCTTACAATGAAATGAAACAGACCATAAAATATGAGAGTAGAGCAGGCATCACGAGAGTCAGTCCTGTTTGCTGAAACTGCTTGACATAACCAACACGTAGACACGTTTATCTGCTTTGTGGCCCTCAATGCCATTACATCTCTCACTGTGGGTCGCTGGCAACGTTTGGGAAACCCTGCCCTCGGACACCTGGTTTCTGCTAAGGCTCACACTCTTAAGACTTTGCTCTGTGATACATTTTGAATACAAGCTCACACTTTACTAAAGGGCTTCCTGGAGCACTCCCTCACCCTCTCCCTCCCAAACGACTCCCACCCACACCCTGTGTGTCGCCTGTGTGTGTGTGAGCACACCCCTGTGTAAAGTGACCGCAGAAGGGACAAGCACAACCTCAGTTATATTAGAAAAATACTGACACAGAGACCATAGGAGACCTGAAGACAGACATACAGCCTGGCTTTATTTACATTAGCATCGCATGGCCATGTACTTGACATTGTTCATAATAGCAGCTCACATTCACTTAGTGGTAACTGCACGTCAGGCCCGGGTGAAATGCTTTGGGGGCACTGGGTCCTCGAAACTTCCCACGGCACCCCGTTGAAGGTATTGCTGTCATTCCCACTCTAGAGGAAAACACCGAAATTCCTTGAATAACTTGCATGGTAATTATTAAAAATTTGCAGCAAAGGGGCATCTGTCTGGGTGAATTGGTAGAGCATGCAAGTCTTGATCTTGGGGTCATGAGTTCAAGCCTCACGCTGGGCATCTAGCTTACTTAAAAAAATTTTTTACGGCAAAAACAACTGCCCTCTTAGGAGAGACCTTCTATCTTGTACTTTCACATTATAGTTTCTTACATGTTTTCATCAAGTCTCAGTTGCCTTGAGTGGAACCACTTGGCTGACTGCATGCTTTGTATCAAATCTAGCATCGTGGACGTCTAAATTTGCTGGGTTTTGTCCAGCATTATTTAAAACCGTAAAACCCAGAAGCAACTTGGGTATCCATGGGTTGGTCACTGTGTAGATAAACTGTGATATCCTCCTACTATGGGATAGTACACAATGTAGACCACGATCAGAAGACTTTTTTTAAAAAGATTTATTTATTAGAGAGCGAGAGAGACTGCATGGGGGCAGAAAGACTGCATGGCAGCGAGAGAGAGAGGGAGAGAGAGTCTCAAACATACTCTGGGCTGATCGCAAAGCCCAACACAAGGCTCGATCCCACAACCCTGAGATGGTGACCTGAGCAGAAACCAACTTAACCAGGCACGCCGATGAGAAGAGTTTTTAAATGACATTGCAAAAGTCCAAACATGTTTAGTTAAAAGGGCGAGTTAACAATCCGTATGTATAAAATAATCCCGGTTATCCAGACATTTATTCATTTTCCAAAATGCCAACAACTGCCATGCATCATTTAAGAGAGATGATGTGTGCACAGTGCTCGGTTCAGCATTTGGCCTCCCATAAATACTCAATACAGTCCTCACAGTACAGTAAGTGTGCAAATGTGAGGTCACTGTTACCGCCGATTGCTCCAAAATTAGGGAATAAAATGTTATTTATAATAACAAATGGAATGGTATGAGAATTTATCCCTTTTAGGCTTTTCCATCTCTCAAAATCTCTTCCAAAATGTACCCACCCCTCACCAGGAGATAAATTATTAGACTACAATAGGACTACATTTAAGCATAGGCATATTCTATTTTAAAACCTTTTAATTGCAGACTAAAACATTTTCCCACTTTCCCAGTTTTCTGTGGGCTAGTAAATAACTATTTCTTGGGGTTTTACACATTTCATTAGCCTTATTTGTGTTTTTGTAATATGCTGCCAGCCATGCTTTAGCTGATACTTAAATTTAATGCACTCTCTTTAAAATTCCCAAAGCCGGGGTGCCTGGGTGGCTCAGTGGGTTAAAGCCTCTGCCTTCGGCTCAGGTCATGGTCCCAGGGTCCTGGGATTGAGCCCCGCATCAGGCTCTCTGCTCAGCAGGGAGACTGCCTCCTCCTTTCTGCATGCCTCTCTGCCTACTTGTAATCTCTGCCTGTCAAATAAATAAATAAAATCTTAATAAATAAATAAAATAAAATAAAATTCCCAAACCCTTAAATGCAAAACTTGCATCAGCAATGTTTCAGAACTAAAATAATGAAAGTGGTTACCATTTTCTGAGCACCTGCTGTGTGTCAAGCAGGATGGCCTTGTGAGATAGATAATAATATCCCATCCTACAGATAAGGGCACGCGGCTCAGCGACTAAGTGGCAGGAGTTAGGAGCTTATCTCTTCGCCATAGGGACACATACAGTATTAACAAGTCTGAAAGCACCATACAGAAACACTTTTTCATTATCGTGCATGACTTCAAACGAGCCACTTTAACCATTTTCAGGAGTCCGGGTCAGTGTATCCTAGAAACGTTCCATAAGAGATCATTTCCTCATCATGATTACTGGCAAGCGTCTCCATGCTTATTTCCCACATTAAGAATGGATCCAGTCCTTTGAGGTGGAGGGAGCAGCCAAAAAGGAGGAATGGCTTTGACAACCACAAGGATATGATCCGAGTAAGCAAGACGTTGCATAAGCAGCCAGCTCCGCGCAGAACATCCACCCCAGGTCAGACTGTGTGGGCTGCTTGGAAAGCAGAGCTCTGAGCTGAGCGGAAGTTCTCTGCAGTGTGTGTGTGTGCGTGTGTGATGCAGGCATTCTGGAATCGCTTTGCTCCATCATCTTAGCACTACCAAAGAAAAATTAGGAAGAAATCACTTCTTTGAAGCCCCAACTGACATGAGGAGCTTTCTGATCGAAGCCATGACACCTGTAGGGCAGGCACTATCTAGAATATGGATTTGGAAATGTTGGAACATCTCTGTGGCACACTGCGGCCACGTGTGCCCTTACTCAACCTTCACTAAGCACCTGCTCACGCCGACCACCACACCATCGCTGGAAACAGACCCTCTGGAGAGTTCCAGGTAACTCAGGGGTACAGGTGAGTAAACCGGGCATGAGAGCCACGATCCACAGCAAGGTCGGTCATTTCTGCTGAAACATACACCTCCAACCCATTCCCTCATCTCCAGCCCCATGGCCGCCACCCTACTTCAGACCACCATCATCTCTCTCTTGCAGTGTTCCCACACTGGACTTCCATGATCACCTTCCACATGCCCCCCCCAGTCATGCCACTCTCCCATTTAGACCCTTCCTAGGCATTCTGGACAGAGTTATGCCCCCTTAAAAAATCACAGGTTGAAGCCCTAACCCCCAGTGTGACTGGGTGTGGAGATAGGGCCTTTAAGGAGGTCATTAAGGCTAAACTATTTTGTAAGGGCAGAATACTATTCTGACAGGTCTGGTGTCCTTACAAGACGAGAAAGAGACATCAGAGAGCTCTCCTTCCATGCATGCACACAGGAGAGGCCATAGCAAGATGGTGGCCATCTACAAGCCAAGAGAGAGGCCTCACCAGAAACCAACAGGACTGGAACCTCGATCTTGGACTTCCAGCTTTCAGAAATGTGAAAAAATAAATGTCTGTGGTTTAAGCCACCCAGCCTGTGGTATTTTGCTAGGGCAGTCCAAGCAGACTGTGGTTTCCCACTATACTTTGAACTAAATCCACATTTTCCCCCAAGTCTGAGAGTTCTGCACAGCTCTGTAACTTCTTTCTTGCTCAATAATCCTCGGCCCCATGGCCCCACTTTTAGCTTAAGCCAGTGAAGTCTTTCCTGCCTCAGGCCCTTTGGACATGCTCCTCCTTCTGCCTAAAATGCTCCTCTCCCAATTCTCGGCATGGCTACTATTTCTCATTCTTTAGATCTCAACTTCAATATCCACTTCCATGGATGGCGTTGAACAGGTCTCTATCCTCTTCTTTCTGCTACCACTAACCTCCCCAACACTTAACTCTCTCTTTTGAGAGGAACTTACCACAATTTTTAAATTGTACACTTTTACTTATCTGTCATCTGTCTCTCCCACCAGACCACAAGCTGTACAAGAACAGAGTTTCATGTGTGAATACTCAGTGCCAACCACCTAGATGTCACACAAAGATCTGGGGAAAGAAAAAATGAACTTTCAATAAAGCCCTCAAAGCTATCTTTGCCATCTCTCCACAGTTCCTACCTACCACACTGTAGAAGACTTCGAGCTGTCAGTGGATGAAGGAGGAAAGCTTGACAGCAATGAGAAGAGGTTGTACACTGGCAATTCAAGAGTCTCACTATTCAAGGCCACCCAAAACTTAGTGCCTAAGATTCTGCTACAGACAGACGAATTAAACCAGCCTGTGGTAAGGTACTGAGGGGGAGCCCTGATCTTTCTTGCTTCTTACTATCACTCCAGCACCTGGCAAGAGCCTACTTCTGCCTCTGTCCTGACAGGGCTTGTAGTCCAGATGGGAGTTAGCAAACGACAGCCTCCAGGCCAGGGTCAGCTGACCACCTGTTTTTATAAATAGGGTTTTATTAGAACACATCCTTGTTCATCCCTTGACGTCCGGTCTAGGCTGCTCTTACACCACAGCAGAGCTGGATGGTTACAATGGATGCCATATGGCCTCAGAGTCTAAAATGTTTCCTATTCGGCTCTTTACAGAAAAAGTCTGTTGACCCCCAGACTAAAACAAAAGATAAGAGGCAGCAGCTATATGTGGTCAATACCAAAGGCCTACAGCTAGAGAAAATGAGTACTGACCTGGGTAAACCAGGCATGCTCTGGGAATATGGAATGAACAACAGGTGGGCTGGTGGGAAAATAGCCCCAGCATAGTTGCCCTATTGGTTGGGAATAGTAGCATCTCAGTTGCCGGAAGCTGCGTAACCGGAGAGCACACACACTGGCCCCCGCCTGTGGGACAATGCACCGTCATCTCCCTCAGCACTTGAGGCACAGTGACCACACCCCCACTGGAGTGTGGCGCTTCCCCATTAATCCAGGAGCCTATAATCATGGCGTCCAAAGTCAATGTGCCTAGATGTTAGCGCAAGTAGGCAAAAGATGTATCAGAATTCTTTCTGAGTCATCAAGGACTTAACAAGGCCATTTCTGGTCACATGATCTTTGGAAATACTCTTACCCAGCTCCGCTTCAGCTGAGCAGCACGGTTTCTTAGAAAGAATATGGGCCTGGATTGAAATCCCAGCTCTTCTACTCACCAATGTATAACTTGGGTGGGTTACTTAACATTTTAAAAGCTTAGTTGTCCCATCTGTTAAAAAAAGAGAAAGGGGCAGGGGGATAGTGACCCTTCAAATACAGTAAGGATTTGCTTAGCTACCTCATGGTGTTAAAAACCCTTATGAAAACCCACAGGGAGTAGATACAAGGTACAGGCTAGTTTCCACTGGGTTCTTTTCAGAGTCCTTAAGAGAGAGGAATTTGCAAAACAAAGACTCAAAGACTACACCCACCACAATGGAGAGGGCCTCAGCAACACCCCCCCATTCCCCCACCCCCCCTACCCGCGCTCCGGCCCAAGGAAGGGGCCTTGAGACCCACACAGCTCAGAGCCTGCAGCCCTATGGGAGACGTTACTCCCTTACCGGAGTTTAAAGTTCAGTACAGTGTGTGGGCTGTTTCCTACCTTACCATCTCCATGAGAGCAAGACCCCAGGATGGGCTCCGCCTTCCGGCAACCATCCTCCTCTCTCCCTGTTCTGTCCCTGACCAGACTTTTCTGCAGTCCTGCCTAAAAAACAGTGCCAGGTGGAGGGAGCGGGGAGGAGTAGGAACCAATTGGAATCATTTATTTATATCAGAGCTTGATTTGGGTCTTTTCCAGCTCTTAATAAAGGGGTGCTTCGTTTTCCATCCTGCCTTCCATCGTGTTCAGTCCTCTTGGTCATAAACCCCCCTAAGACAAGAGGCGTGAAGGACAGAGTTTCCAAACATGTACCCTAACACCCATCATTTGTCACCTAATATACTTAGCTACCAACTACATGCAAGTGAATGAATGAATGATATCCTTCTTCCTTTGTAGCGGAGGCACTGAAGAAGAGAGGAAAAAGGGAACCCAGGCCAAAAGAATTGTCTTTCCACTTTGCGATAAAAAAGCCCGAAGTCCGCAATAACAAAAGCACAGGCTTTTACTGCCATCACAAGGTTTCTAGATTTCAGTGAAGGCAAAGGAGAGCCAAAAAGCTGAGTTTTGTCATGGCCAGGGTAGGATCTGTGTGCAAACACAAAGAGAACCTCAGAGGCTGGGGAAGGCTGAGAGGCCCCGGTCAATGACAGCTTTGTTGCCGCATTTGATTCATGTCCAGCTTAGAAAGGAAGAGTCATGAAATTCATTTTTGTTCATTCTACACCATCTGTTTTTATGGTTTGTCAAGCCTTCCTCAAGAAAGGGTATTTTTAACATGTGTTTTTCCTCCTTTCCTCTCCTATTACTGTTATTATTATAATTAAAGATAATGCAAAGTAGCATAACATGACATAATAAATCTGTGCACTGCACTTCCATGTGTCCTATACTATGTGTTTTCGTATTATATGTTCTATACTAAATAGAATAAATTACAACTTTGTCAGGCAGAATCCATGAGCCTCCAATGATGCCACCACCTGCTGTTCCTGCTCCTGTGTAACCCCCTCCCCGTAACAGTGGGCTGGACATAAGACCTTGCTTGTAACCAACTTGCTATGACACAACTAATGGGATGGTTCATCCATGATTAGGTTACAGGAGATGACGACTCCCTGCCAGCCAGCCAGCTCTCTCCCCTTCCTGGCTTTCATGAAGCAGCTCCCCTATGGAGGGGCTCACATGGCAAGAAACTCAATACCTGTCCAGCCAATAGCCAACAAGGAACTGGGGTCTTCAGACCAACAACCCTCAAGGAAACGAATTTTCCGTATGTACGTCATGGTGACTACAGCTACCAATACATGTTGTATGTTTGAAAGTTACTCAGAGAGTAACTTTCTTAAGATCAGAGAGTAGATCTTAAAAGTTATCACAAGAAAAAAAATTGTAAGTATGTAATGGTGATGAATGTTCACTAAGCTTAACACTGGTGATCATTTTACTATATATACATATATCAAATCATTATGCTGTACACCTTAAACTACATGTTATATGTCACCCATAACTTAAACTACACGTTATATGTACACCTATAACTACAATGTTATATGTCAGTTATAGCTCAACAAAACTGCAAAAAAAAAATTTTAAGGTGGGGGGAAGTAAATAAATTTTGCCAACAACCACAGGAACTTGGAAGTGGCTTATCCTTCTTCAGTCCACCCTTCAGATGAGACCACCCCCCACCCCCAGCCTGGGCTGATGCCTTCACTACAGCCTCGTGAGACCCCAGAACAGAGGACACTGTCAAGTCGTACTGGATTCTCCATGCAGAAAAACTGGGAACTAACAAGCGTGTGCTGCTGTAAGGTGCTAAATTTTGGAGTCATTTGCAATGACAGAGAACTCATACATGTATCATGAATCACGAATAATCAGGATTCTGGGGTAAGGCTATTTCTAAATTATTCTGAAGAAGAGCCCAACCTAAGAGGCAGCAGAAATCTTCTCTGTAATCCCAGTTAGTCCAGACACTGGCCACACCCCTCTTGGAATCTGTCCAACACTCTGCAGAGTAAAAGCCAACAAGCTTGATGACAGTTGTAATTAGACAAACTCATGAAGCAATAGTAATAAAACCTATCTAAGATCTAGATTAAATTTAAACTTTATATAGATATTGAAACATGACTCTACTGTCCCCGGGACAAAGAAGGTTATATTTTTTATTTCCTCCTAAACCGAAACCTAGAAAGCCTAGAAGCCTGGGATAACTCCCGTAAAACTAAGGGACCACAGATGTCACCATTGTGGGGACAATCAGCCAAGACCTTTCCTAAGGACAGAAAAGTCTTCTCTGGGGCCACAGCTTCATCCTCCACTTCTCTCAAAGTCCACCGTGGAGCCCTGTGCCACAAAGGAAGCAGACGACCGTGTGGTACCACACGACTCTGCAGGCTACCGTTGAAAAGGTGCAGGGAAACCTCAGAACTTGGACCTCTAAAAGAAGGGCAGTTTTCTCATTTTCCTGGTGAAACATAGAGGATTTCTTAGTGATATTGTCCCAACTCTGTCATGAGCTCACTAACATCCTCCAGCAAGGATGAGGACTTATTAATATGAGGCATCGCCTTATGGATCACTAAGTATCTTTCACATTTCTCGGCTCTAACAATCATCGTGGACTCATTCTGAGATGTGTGGCCGTGCACTATGGTTGCCATTTTACCAAAGAGAAGACAGAGATGGTGAAGGCCCAGGTTATTCAGCTCAGTAACGTCAGATTAGATTGAGGCCCTCTGATGGCACAACCAAGTCTGTGCTACATAGATTGTGCGGTACAGTTAACACATGTGGATTTGGACTGGAATTCAAGTTCTGTCCCAGAAGCACCTGAGCCTACCCCCCTCCTTTGAGCTCCCACTGCTTTCTCCTGCCACATATCAACTGAGAGCATCATCAGTCACAAGAAAAACCTAAGCAAAAGAAAATGGGGCAACTGACAAAAATAAAGCAAACTTCGTGGTCTACAGACTGACGTATACCAGCAAGTAGAGAAATTTTAAATGTTCCCCAGCTTGTATCACATAGGATAGCATTTAAATCAGTAATGATTTCCTTGGTGTTTTGAGCTGGGGATCGGAGAATCACAGAGGAGAGCAAGCACTCAGGGTGGGTGGGGAGAGATTTTCAGGAATGAGGAACAGCTGGGTGAAGACTGGGCATCGGGCAAGCATGAGGCACCCACCCACCTGAAAGATTCAGGGTGCAGGAGAGGAGCTGGGGAAGGGCTGCTTGGAGTCCTCTGCCCCGACCCTTGAGGGCTTGGCCAGGCTCTCTTCCAGGAGTGGAAGGAACCACTGAAGGTGTTTGCAAGGAGAGGAACACGATCCGCACGGTCCTCCAGCAAGATTAATCCGATAGAGGAGGGAGTGTGGGTGGCCTGGAAGGTGAGAGCCAGACAAGGAGACTGCCCAGAGGTCACGCTGGCCACCGAGCCATCGGCTGTTCTGGCTTTGTCATCTGTAAAACCAGGCAGTTTGGGTCCTATTACCTCCGCAGTCACAGTCAGAAACAACTCTTATGTGAATGCAGCTGAAGCAAGGAGGAATACAGGCCTGGATCAGGGTGGTGGCAACCAGAAAAATGTGTTCAAAATTAAGACCGGGTGGGGCTGCCCTTCTTTTGTCTGGAAAACTAAAGGAAAAAGTAAACAAAAGACTAGCACTGGTTCCCATAGGATAATAATGCCGGAATTCCCCAAATGTTTACTTTAGAGATTCAGCCTCAATCCACAATGTATTTTTATAATAAATACTGAAAGTTAGGGAAAAAAAGCATTGTTTGTACAGTCACGCTTCATTCTCACTTGGTAGGGACAATGGCCTTATTTTTACTTCATTACTATTGCCTCTATGATTAGGTTTTTAAATTTTATTCGTGCTTAAATAATATAAAACCATAGGGACTGTACAACTGATAGCTGCCTGAAGGCAAAACCTCCAAGGTGAAATAAGAAATAAATCTGTCAAGTTAAATTAATCTGAATGCTTGAAGAGTCACCAACCTATGGGTACGTGGCCGCATTTAATGTAAAGACAACACCACGGGGTGCCCGGGTGGCTCAGTCGGCTGAGCATCCAACTCTTGATCTCAGTTCAGGTCTCAATCTCAGCATCTTGAGTTCAAGCTCCACATTGGGCCCCATGCTGGGCATGGAGCCTACTTTAAAAAAAAAAAAAAAAGGAAAATTGGGGTCCCTGGGTGGCTCAGTGGGTTAAGCCTCTACCTTCAGCTCAGGTCATGATCTCCGGGTCCTGGGATCGAGCCCCACATCGGGCTCTCTGCTCAGCAGGGAGCCTGTTCCTCTCCACCCCTCACTCTGCCTGCCTCTTTGCCTACTTGTGATCTCTCTCTCTCTGTCAAATAAATAAATAAAATCTGAAAAAGAAAAAGAAAGTTAAGACTACACTACAGAAAGACGTAAGAACCAGCATAATTTTCCAGAACTAAACATGAACCTTAAATATGCAGAAAGACAGCTTACATTCCCCCCAGAGTCAATAAGACCACTGTTTGAATGGAAAGGGAAGTAGAAGGGTCAGATGTGTAAGTAACTGGAATAATAAACATACAGGGAAAATATGAATAAGACGAATAATCAAAGAAAGGTACAAAGAGGAAAATCAAGACACTATTTCATGCCTTATTAGGTTAACAATATTCAATTACTGCATCTCGTGCTGGCTGGGATATAGCTGAATGAATGCTTGCTCTCTCTCTCTCTCTCTCTCTCTCACACACACACACACACACACACACACACACACAGGCACACACGCAGCGCTGCTGCCACCATTGAAACTGGTCCATTCCTTATGTATAAAAACAATATAGCAACACTTTAAGTGCCAAGAACACTACAGGTATTTTTAACATTTGACCCAATGATCTCATTTCTAGAAACTCTTCCAATATAAACCAACAAGTAAAATAACGATTCACACAAAACTTTTGGTGGTCGTGATTAGCTATAAAAAGTGCAGGAACAGAAACCACCTGGGAGTCCAACAGGATAATGGTTTTATAAATCATGATTTTAGGGCGGCCGTTAGAAACGACAGCCACAGAAACACGAGAAATGTTTTCCATACAACTTTAAAAGGGGGGGAAGGTCAGAAATCAGAACTGGGTCCTGTTACTGCAGTTTTGCAAGTCATACACGTGTTTTAGAAAAGAATTTTTGCTCTCAAACAAGAGACTGTGTGTTTCTCTTTCCAAAAGGATCAGCAATTGGTAACACCTACCTACCCCTTACAGCCAAAGACTACCAAGCTGGCAGTTATGTGTTGGGCTCATTTCATGAAATCTTCACAATATGCCCCAAAACAAAGTATCACTCTCATTTTGAAGGTTAGGGGACCCCTCCAGGGTCATACAGTAAGGTTTCAACCAGATCTGTCTGCCCCCAGATTTCTTAAGATTTGTCACAGGGGGAGAAAAATTGCATCAGGGTAGACTCTACCCACCCACACTTTCGATCATTCTTTGTCTTTGCAGATGACTACAAATCCAAAGACAGCAGCCTGAGAGCCGGCTCGTGTCATCCACAGGCAGCTGCTGGGCTCAGAGAAGGGATGGCTTGCATGTCAGGGCAGGACAGATGAAACCTGCCACATGCACTCCTTCCTATCATAGTACCTTACAGCGCATTCGTAAATGTAAGATCTAAGAGTCTCCTAGCGATCATGAGATGCCATGAAATCTAGTCTGTTTCTGTCCCCTTCCTCTAAGAGCCCTTTACTGACCTATACTATGTGTAGATGGAGACTCCAAACCAGTGACCTTCATGCATAAGGTCAACAGATCTCAGGAGCCCTGGGCACAGGTCCAGTGACAGAGTGATTTACAAAGTTCGTTCCTCACCCCTTGTAATCTGCATCCTAAAGGTCTGTGAACCTATTCATGTTTTCCACTGAAAACCCGAACCCTCTGAAGACACCCTTTTCATATGTAAATATGTTTTAAATTTTCCAAGTGTTCCTATAGAAATATGTGCCAAGGCTTAAATGGACACGATGTATGACTGACACATCAAGTATGATGGAGGCAACTACCGGATTATTTTCCTAGACACTGGCATAGTTTCATGAGTATCTGTGACTGGCCAACAGAACCTTACTTCTTACTCCATTTAAAAGTTACCATCTTCACAAATTCCAGGTCCCAGAAGTCTAAGGGGCAAGGCCACATCTTCTATTAAATCACCGTCTCCTCTGCTGTATTTAAAGTCAGCTTAGAGGACTCAACTGAGATTACAAACTCTTCCCAGACAGCTGAATTCACGTCAGAAGTTCAGGACCAAGACTATCCTGTAAACACATGGTTAAGATTTCATATGTCCTTCGGAAACACGTTTGGGCGTATACCACCTCCAGAGTTTCCTACAGGGAGGGGACAATCCTAATTGCCTGTTCTGGCTTTCAGATTTTGAACTGGTCAGTCAACAGGACCGTCTATGTTTCTCCATATCGAATTGTTCTAAGAACTTAACTACAACACTTATAAAAGTGAGCTTCTGAAGCTCCCAGGGTTTTCATGGGATGCTGTTGGTGAGTGTTTCCAAGAGAACAGACCACACATCCTATGGATTAGGCCCAGAGCTAAGTGCTTGATATACGTTCTAACATCATTTGCTGAGGGTCAAATGATCATCCCCATTTTACAGGTGAGGAAACAGACACTGAGAGATCAAGTTCTTTCCCCAAGCACATGTAGGTGGTAACCGGGATAAAATTCGTTGTCAATAGTCTGGGCTCAGTCACAACACTCAGTGCCTTAATTGTACCTATTATCTCCGTGGCACAAACTGGAGAAGAGACAGTTCCTCTGATCTGCAGAAACAACTAAGAGATACAGTTAAATCTCTGTTGGAGCTGGAATGGGTGGGTACCCAGCCATCTTGACGTCATCCTCTGATTGCGACCCTCAGGGTGGAAATGGAGAAGGGGGAGGGGCATAAAATGGAGGCACCCCTAGGAGGGTGTGTTCACCCATGCAGGAGAATTTCTCCACTACTATCTAGAATCCAGGTCTCTGACTTTGTAGGGAATACCTTTTGCCCTCTGTTCCCATGAAGAGAAGCAGTCTTTAGGGCTGGTTTCCTCCTGGCCCATCTTCTGCTCGTTCCCCACATGCACGGTTAGGCGGTTTTCCAGAGATGCCCCGTGGCTCTCCTCCTCAGCACAGCTCCTAGGGCAGCAGGACCCAGCAGTTCAGCTGCCATCTCTTTTAAATCTGACTATGGAATATGGCAGAATTTTTATTTAAAGAACTATGGTTTTCAAAAAATAAGAAAAGAAAAAGAAACATATGATGACTGGTGCTTAGCCCATTCTCCCAAAGAGCTAAGAATGAGAGACCGTGTGTGGGATATTGTGATCTATAATAAAAAGTATGTATTTGATCTTCTTCCTGTTCTTGGCACAGAGCTCCCCAAGCCCCTGGAATTTCCCAAGTGGTGAAAGTGATGAAGTTCTTTTGTTATGTTAGCGAGGTGACTTCTGGAAAGCACCTAAATAAGCTAAGGATGAGAGGAAGGGGAAAGGGGCTGGAGATTGAGTTCAGTCACCAATGGCCAGTGATTTCATCAGTCATGCCAATGGAATGAAGTCTCCATAAAAACCCAAAAGGAGAAGGATTGGAGTTTCGGGGTTGGGGAACACATGAAGATTCCAACAAGTGATTTGCCTGGAGGAGGAGGCACACGTTGCCCTGTGCCTCTCTTCCATCTGGCTGTTTGAGTTGGATCCTTCTGTAATAAGCCAGTGATCTATCTCGTAGGGAAACTGAGTTCTCTGACCTGCTCTAGCGAATGAATTAAACCACAAAAGGGGGTCGTCAGAACCTCCAATTTCCAGCCTGCCTGTCGTAAGCACCAGGTGATAAGCGAGAGTGGCAGGTGGCATGTGAAGTCGCGGGGTAGGGCAGTCCTGTGGGACGGAGCCCTGAGCCTGTGGGATCTGATGCTATCTCCGGGGAGATAGTGTCAGCTCAGTGCTGAGGTGTACGACACCCAGCTGATGTCAGATCCTTGCTTGGTGGTGTGGAAAAACCACACACAACAGGGACTGGGTGCAGAATCCTTAATGCAATTCGTCCAAATTCCCACAGCCAGTGGGGGCCAGGCTGTCACTGCAGGGACCCACCAGGAGGGGAGGAGGCGTTCACTGGCTCAGCTTACAGGTATTAAGAAAGCACATTCCCCGTAGAAGATTCAAAAACCGGTAGCAAAACCAACCAAAAAGTCGTAATTGTTATTACTCTGTTATTACCATGAATGGGTCGTGTCCGTGATAAAATATGCCTCCTCTCAAAGATCTTTTGCTGTAGTAACCACTCAGTTTTGTTTTACTGCTGTTTTGATAACATACAAGCATCAAAAAAAAAAAAAAGCACTTTAGAAAATGACTTATCCTATGATAAACACTGGATTCTACAGAAGCTAATTCTGAGTACTGCTGGTTACACAGTAGCCCCCACCCCCTTGCAAAGAATGTTTAAGTCAAATACTGCTCACTGTGTCTACAAATTCAGAACTCACCACCCCCACCATGACTGTGTACCCAAAAAGGGAAAGTTGTGACTAGTTTCTGTTAACACATTACACAATTAAGACATAAATGACCATATTTCCTTTTCTCTCTTCTAATTACCCAAAGGTAAAACATGCTATTTTTTTTGCTACTTAACTAGATTATAAAAATTATTTGCAGGAAATACCCGGAAGAAACAGGTATTTAATGCGAATAAGGACAGCCTGCTCAGATAGGGAAGACTAATGCCGGCCCTGTACAAACACATATTCTGATTTGCATTTTAAGAGAAAACAGTAAAAAAAAAAAAAAAAAAGAGAGAGAGAGAGAGAAAACATAAGCCCAAAGAAGTTTCTAACATTGATTAAAACATCGAAACCTTTTGAGGTTTTTTGTTGTTGTTGTTTTACCTTTTGAGGTTTTAAAGTACCAATGAAATAGGCTTTCTACTCCATCTCCTAAAAAACATGACCCCAGGAAAAAATGCCAATTCATTCCAGAACTTTTTTCTTCCAGTGATATTTTCCCTTCTTCCTCAACGTTTGCTTCCCTTTAAAAACTCAGTACCTTTTAGGAGCTTTAGCCCGGTGGTGGGGGCTTGGATGTGAGTTAGTGACACTTACCCCATTCCCAACCCCTACTCCCAAAGCCATGTAATAAAGGGAGAACTTTTGTTTAAACTCTGAAGTGAAATAAAATGAAAAAACCACCAGCCCAAATGCATTTGAATATTTTTGCTCTTCTATATGCCCCACACCCCCCCTTTCTCTAGAGACCCAGACTTCAACCCACATCTCTTGAAAGGACTTTCTTGAATGTGACTGGACTCATGACACAGAAAATTTACGTCTTCAACCCTACTGTTATCGCCATACTATTTATAACTTTTATCATACTATTACTAATGTTTATATAATTTTGTAATATTTAACATGTGATTTAGGTGAAGGCATTACTGTAGAACTCTTGAGTTGAATCAGGAAGATCATTTCTTTCTTTAGGAAACAGAGCTCACTGTAATTGTTCTTTGTAGGTCTAGGGAGGAAGCAGGCTTGGCTGTGTTCAGAGGACTCTCCAGTCTACCTCCCACTCCACCTCTATTCCCAAGAATTCTCTGTTCCCTCAGCTGCCCATCATAACCCAATGTTAGGGATACAGCCCCAAACGGAGCAAATCTGACTGCCCTAAACGTTGATATTTCAGCAAAAACAATCCTCCTGACTTCCCAAAGCTCTTTAAGAAAGAAAACAAATTAAAAGAAGAATAAAGAAACCATCATTGGGAATAGAATGAGGGGTTTAAGTAATCCATAAATCATCATAACCAAGTCAGGAATAAATATATATGTACAGTGCATAACCCAAGAAAAAACTACTTACAAACCTTAAAATACCACGTAGATTTGAACTGCAAATATCTGGAACTAATTAAAATCTTTTCAAAGCATGTTTTAAAAGCACTCTGAAAAAATTGTGCTCTGGGCTGACCTAAGGCCATCCCTCCATATTTCATAGTTGTGATACAGGCTTTATCACTGTACAATCAGTGAAAAGCCAAACCACACTCAAGACCCCAGGCTGGGTTTTTTGGCCATAAAAGAGGCCATCTATGAGCCCTCCTCAGCCAGACCCACCTAGCAGCTCTGTCCCTGGGCTCATTATTGGTTAACACCCCAACCCGAACTCAGAGGCTACACCCTCCCTTTTCCTCCTTCACCTTAGAGCTCTGGCTATGAAGAATTTGTCATCTTGCTTTCCAAAGTCCAAACCCCAGGCACAGAAAACGTTTTTGCAGCTAATTCTGTGCATGTATCACAAGAGACTTACACATTATGGATGGATGCTGGTCCCTGTTTCAACCGTTAGGCTGTTAGGACAAGAGGACTCCTTTGAATGACATTTACATTTTGCTACTGAGAGCAAATACAGAAGACAATTAACGTCCAGTGCATTCTGCATTCTGAATTAACAGCTCTCGAGGACGGCTGGGCTAGGTCCGATGAGAAACCTGTGAGATTATTCAGGATGTCATCAGAAGCTATCACAGATGGAGTGCTTCATGGGCTACTCTGGAAATTATTAGTTTCACATGCCATCAGAGATTAGCCTGATCTACCTGTTGCCCACCCCTCATGGCAGGTTCCTCCCAGCTCTGCCTCCTGTCCACTCCCAGGGACACACTGACATAGTCGCCAAGGCAACAAGGCACTTTGTTCCTTTCCCACATCCTCACACCCTGATGCAATGGTTTGTTTGTTTTGTTTTTTTTTTTTTTCATTTGTACTGGAAATTACTGTCTGCCCAGCCCGTTCTTTGTATTCCAACTCGCACTGTGCTTGGTTTTGTTTCTAAGAGTAAATTTCAAAGGCTCAGGACTCTGACGACCCAATCACTTACCACTTACGACCTGGGGGACCTTGGGGACCTTGGGGAAAGTATCCCCAATAAGCCTCCTCATTCACAACATGAAGATAATGCCTATGTTACAGGGTCCTCAAACTTCAATCTCCAGTTAAAACCCTCGGCAGGGTGTATGGGACCTGGGACCTGGGCAGCTCCAGAGTCAACAATTTCCGACAATCTTTATCATGGTATGAACAAGTGAAACACTTAAATTTCAAAACCAAGGTTAATAAAAAGATGCACTGGTTGAGTTTGCTTTGAGATAATACAGGGAAGGAAGTAGAGGAACAGATTCAAAACCCTTCATTGGCCATGGCCATGAACGAAGTGGGGGGCTCATTATATGACTGTTTCTATTCTGTATGTTTCAAACCTGCCTCAATTAAAAAAATGAAACAACGGGGCGCCTGGGTGGCTCAGTGGGTTAAGCCGCTGCCTTCGGCTCGGGTCGTGATCTCGGGGTCCTGGGATCGAGTCCCGCATCGGGCTCTCTGCTCAACAGGGAGCCCGCTTCCCTTCCTCTCTCTCTGCCTGCCTCTCTGCCTACTTGTGATCTCTGTCTGTCAAATAAATAAATAAAATCTTTAAAAAAAAAAAAAAAAAAAAAAAGAAACAACGGACTAGCGTTAGAATAAACTAACGTACGGACATTAGGTCACCGTCGTATGTGGCATGTTATGTCCTCATTCCTAACACAGGCTCTGTGGAACCCCACGCTTTGAGCAGCTACGCGCCCATGTTGAGAACCCAGGTATCAAATAACTCAAACGTTAAATAATAAGTCTTTTCATAGTTAAAAAGAGTATTTTTAAATGACATGGCATATTTCCCGTTTCACAAAATAAACAGCGAATTTCACCAAATAGTTCCTAAAGTGAAAACGTAACGGGAAACTGAAACATTTTGGTAAGTTAGGGCTGCCCTGTCTCTGCGGTACCAGGGGCGGTGTATGGACTCTTGAGATTGAGGAGAACATTCAGCACTGAACCTTGTTTTTGTGCATTATCACCGCCTTTCTTTTAAGGACCATTTTTAGCTCAAAAAACTGTTCTCATCCTTTATTATGTCATTTTCTCCTCCAGCACATGAGTAAAACAGTGCTACTATCCCCATTTTGAGGATGAGCAAACTGAGGCCCAGAGAGCTTACGTGGAGGGCGCAAGGTCATGCAGCTGGTTACCATAAGCACTGCAACGGGAGCCACGTCCAAACACTCCAGTTGCCAAGGTCAGTCCACACTGCCAGGTCACGGCATCCCCCACAGCATGCCCACGGTCCATTCTGGCGCAACTGGGATGAGTCTGGGCTCGGGGTCACCCTCCCTGCCTGTGGGGAGGCCTCCGGAAAGTTCGTTAAGTAACACTGCCGTTCTTCAGCTTGCTAATTTGCAAAATGGGCAAAACAGCAGTGCCTGCCTCTGGGGGTTGCCGTGAGGATGAAATGAGCTGATACAGATAAAACTCCTGGGACAGAGCCAGACCCCAAGGAAAGGCACAATAAATATTAGCCATTGCTAATCCTATGTGGGAGAATTAAACACTAAGAGACCGAACTGTGTGACCAAACTGAACCCTTCGGGAGCAGCCGAGAAACTACTACGGTGCACGCCCGGGCTCCAATGTACCTTCCTCTGAATCATTGATAGCTAGGGGAATACCCAGCTCGTTACCTGCTGCATCACCCTAGGAGTGAGAGAGACATTAAATATTTTACTCTCCCAGCTGCTCACAACAAAGCAGCCTGCGGTATATCCCATTACCTCCTTCTCCAGCTCTCCTGAGTGAAGAGGAAAGCGGTCATAAAACTCAGAGTCTGGAATTTAAAGTAGCATATAAATGGGACATCTCACAGTCCCTATTTTTGCATAATGGATAAAAGTGGTTTGGGGGTTTTTTTCATCAAGAGAAAGTGTTATTTCCAGAAACAGAAACCGTTTTTACATCTGACACCTGCCACGATATACGGTATCTGTCTTGCCAATAAGAGACACACTATACCTGCCTGCCAGAAATAGTCTGGGTTGTTTATCAACAATGTGTAATTGTACATCGGAAAGCCTTGAGCTGAACGTGTTCTTCTACCCAGATATTACATGCCTGTCAGAACTGCTTTCTTAAACACTTCCTCGGAAAGCCTCCTATTTAAGTATAACTCAAGTAATTATATAACCATGTCAACATTTGGGAAGGGAAAGGTTAAAAGACACTGAATCCTCTCCTTTGTTTCCTACCAAGATAAAAATCCTTGATAAAATTTCCAATGGTTCTGGAAATTTCACATCGACTGTTTAATCAAGTTAATCCTTGATTATTTACATGTTTAATGATTGATTCCTTCACTCTCTGTGGATCCCAGGCTGGGCTCCCTCCTGGTCAGCTGCTCAGTCTCACCTGTTTACATAGGCAAGCTCCCAGAGGGAGTTTTTAACTTTTAACTATTTAAAGAATAGGCATAAGGGGCCAATACCCTAATCTTTCCCAGGCCTTAAATACAGGAATCCTTCTTATTCTGTTACGTACTCTACACAGTCATAGTGGTGCTCAGCCCAGAACACGGGGGCAGCCTTTCTGGGATTGGCGTCGGATTTCCAAATACCCAGACCAGCTCACCACCCGACCCGCATGGAGTTAGAGCAGAAACCACACTGCACAGCCAGCTGAATACAACCCACAGCCATGAGCTCTTCCACTCACTCACTGAGGGTTTCATGTTTGTTGAAATTTTAATTAGTTGCATTGAAAAATCTGTTGATTTTGCATAAAATCCAACACTTAGGCAAAATGACCATGGTGGGGGGTAGCGGCTCTTCTTCTGAGTGATGTGTGCTGTGCCCCACTTGCTCCAGTCCCAACCCCATAACCACGCCGCAGCCAGCCCGACCCTCCCCGGCCCTTGCAGGAATTGAATTTGGGAGAGTCAAATACCGCAATGATACCCATTTTACAGATAAGGAAACTGAGACTTGGAGGATAGTGATTTCCTCAATGTCATACAACTAGCAAGTGGCAAGCTGGAGCTGCAGTCAAGGTCGGCTTCACTCCAGAACCAGCGGTGTTTGTTAGGACCAAGCTCTGTGGCTCACCTGTCCCCTTTCAGTGAGGGAATTAGCCTGTCTAAGGGCGGACAGACACACCTGGGTAATTTTCAAATTCTGTATCTGCAAAAGAGAAAGCACCCGCTAAAGGTAATCCATTAGAGGCTGCACTGAATTCCAAAACATAGAGAGAGCCACAGATTTGCCATGAACTTCTTAGAAAAGTAAAAGAAAAGAAAAACCATCTGCCCAACTACAGGGCGGTTCCACATTACCAATATTTGCTGTTGCTGACCTACATTCAACTGTTGACATTTTACACCATTCGCTTTACTCTTAGCTCCCTCTCGTGTGTGTGTGTGTGTGTGTGTCCCTCTGAACCATCTGGGAATCAGCTTCACCACTTCCCTGTACCCCTAAACACCTCAAGGGGAAATTGTTCCATTCCCTACATAATCATAATCGAGCAACCAACTTCACAAAAGTCAGTATTAACATGCTACCTAGTATTCTTCTTTTATTACTGACTCAATACTGGCCTTTAGAGTATTATTTTTCCTCCAGGATGAGATCCAACCCAGAGTCAATTACCTTAAATGGCCAAGTCCTTTAATCTGGAATGTTCTATTTTTTGTCCATGATGTCATTTACTGACACTGAAGCCTTAAAAAAAAAAAAAAAAAAAAAAAAGGATACGGTCCCCATCCCACCCCTTTTATTTTTTTCTTAACCAGAGAGCTTCTCATTTGGTCTTTGAGGTATCCCCACCACTGCACCCAGTTACGCACCCTGGCTGGAACCCAGCATATATGATGCCGTGTCCTTCTCAGGACCTGGCAAATGGAGGCACCTGATGTCCTCCACTTCTCATTGGGGGTTTAACTTCCATCACTTGGGGAAGGTGTTGTCTGATTTCACCACTGTATTTTTTTTTTTTAACTTGTAATCTGTGGGGCGACACTTTAAGACAATGGCAACATCCCGCTCCTTATCAAAATTTCCTCCTAGTTGTAGCATCCACTGGGGATTCTTGCCCAATCCTTGTCTTGGCCCTTGTGGCTACAGCAGCATGACTCCCCATTCAAGCCTGTCCTTCACATTCATCCCCCGGCCTGAGCATTCCACTGTTAGCAGAGGCTCCCTTCTTCCCAGTTACTTGTCTGTTTATCCATTGGTTATCAGTATGGAAGCCCAAATTCTATTTTTCCTTCTAACTCTTCTAAGGCTTCTAATTCCTTACTGTCCACAATCAGTGTTCAAATTGCCCAGTGTGTGGCCAGTGGGAGTCCCTTCAAACTGGCACATATATCCTGTGGGAGACCCTCATCATTCTTGGAGCATTTCCATACTTTGCAGCAGTAACAAGGCATTCCAAGCTCGCTGCACCTGTCCCAGGACAGCCTGTTCCTCTCAGTGGGGGAATGACATTAGAGACCAAAGTCTGGGCGCTAGAGGTGCTCATGGCTACTGGGGTGTCTCTGCTTCCTGGCCCTTTGGTGGACAGAAGAAACATACACACATACATACAGATATACTCACACACAAAAATACACACATGTTACATGAGAATGCTTCTGCATGTACTTCAAGAAACCAAGCCCATGCCAAAACCTCAGATTCCAACTGATCCCCACAACTTCTCCCATCTATTACCTGTATGTTCCTTCTCCTTCAGTGAGAAACCTCTCTCCCCAAACAATACATTTACTCCTCTGTTCAATGCTAACATCTAAAAATTGTCTCAGTTCGCTTCTCGGCCTTTTGGCTAAGATCAAGCCTAAAAATTGTCTCAGAATTGCTTTGCCAACATCAGTACATATAACCCCTAAAATAGTCGAGGATGTGTTTGGTCGTTTTCCCATACACTGTCTGAGACGGAGTATTTATAGGAAAACACTGTGTTCACAGTGCCTTGAATTCTTTCTCTGTTTTCCCCCTCTTCACCACGGTTCATTTGAAAAGGAACCGGATTCATTCATTTCATTTGGGTTTCTAGCTCAGGGTTTTTTCCCTCCTTCATATTTTATTGACTTGAATTTATTTTTTGAATATGGAGAACATTACCATGCTCCCAAAAGTCAAAACACTGCAAAAAACGCAAACTTAGCCAAGTGGCTCTCCCTCGCATATCCTCTTCTTTTTCCCACCCACTCCTTGCTGGCAATTCACTTCACTGATTTCCGTTTATTCTTCTTGTGTTTCTTTTCATAAAAATAAGCAGCTGTATGTATTTCATATTTATCTTTCTTATACTGAAGTAGAATATGCGTGACCCTTTTCACTTGCTTCTTTTACTTACTATTTCCTGGAAATCACTAGAAGTCACTTTTTAGGCACCGTTTACAAGTAGAGAAACACTTATGCGTGTGAACAAGTCATTTCCTGGGAATGTTTTTTGAATAAATCCACAGATCCCACCATGCTTTGCTCCCTTCCCCTCCCTCTCTCTTCTTGAAGATAGAAGTCCTCACCCACCCCTCCATGTCCTCATGTCTGGCTTGCCTCTAGGGACTCAACCTTGGCAGGGCTGTTACATTGTGACAGTGATTTTATTAACATCCAGGAAAGATACTCATGACTTCCAGGGACTTCCCCCAGGCAACATTTCAATCTAAAGAGGTAGCCCCAATGTAGCAACTAAGACTATAAGGACATAAAGAAGAAAGTTCCCTTTGTGAACCTTTCATCCCAGGCAGGTGTCTGGCAACTCATGTCTAAAGGAACCAGGGGGAAAAAAAAAGGCTGTTAGGATGACTCGAAACAAATCCATCACCACTGCTGGGAATCCCACTGCCAGTCCTGCCATCGGCAAGCCAACTGTCCCTCAAGGCTACTTTTCTCCCCCTGGTATTGCTGCCACCCTCTCATCCTTCCCACCATGAAGGACAGCTGCTAGGAGTTCCTCAGAATTTTTCGTCAGCACACCAAGCTCTCTGCACACCAACAGGAAGGGGTCTGTGCTGTGGCACCCGGCTTTTCCAAGCTGGCCAATCTCTCCAATGCACAAAGGGGAAAAGATGATGACTAAAAGTGATCCCCTTCCACGGGTTTTTATTTTTTAAAATTTTACTTATTTATCTGAATGAGGGAGAGTGAGAGAGATAGAGAGAGGGAGTGAGCATGGGCAAGGGGAGGCGCAGAGGGAGAAGCAGACTCCCTGCTGAGCAGGGAGCCCCGACTCAGGGCTCAATCCCAGGACCCTGGGATCATGGCCTGAGCTGAAGGCAGACACTTAACCAGCTGAGCCATCCAGGCATCCGTAGTGAGTTTAATGAGCACCTAGAATTATAAATGTCAGAAAGCCACAGAAGAATTCAGTAATACAATTAATAGTCTCAGGGGACTGACAGTTCAAACACAGTCACTGTGGGATAAGGCCTGGGCGGACAGAACACCTGAGGAGCGTGTCCCTCTGTACCTGTCCTAGGTTTTGCTGAGGGAACAGTCCCGTCACCGAGACCCCACCATCTGGGAACAGGGCAGTTCTGGGCAGAGCCAGGTCCAGAAATGCCTGATGAGGGGGTGCCTGGGTGGCTCAGTGGGTTAAAGCCTCTGCCTTCAGCTGAAGTCATGATCCCAAGTCCTGGGATTGAGGCCCACATTGGGCTCTCTGCTCGGTGTGGAGCCTGCTTTCTCCTCTCTCTCTGCCTGCCTCTTTGCTCTGTCAGATAAATAAATTAAAAAAGAAAGAAAGAAAGAAAGAAAGAAAGAAAGAAAGAAAGAAAGAAAGAAAGAAAGAAAGAAAGAACTAATGACTCCCTCCCATAGCCAGCCCCTCTCTACCTTCTTTGTCACCTTCCCCAAACCGAAAACTGGTCTCCCTGGAGGGAAAGAGAAGCCAGTGACTTCCGCAAGATACGGTTCATGAGTAATGCACATCCTGGTTTATTCCTGGACCTCCTGCAACAGCTTTTCCTTTCACGAAACTCTGACAAGAAAATACGCTGATCCTCCCCTTTGTTCACCACTGTATTGGAAAAACAAACTTTTAAAGCCCAGTTGTTTCTTAAGAGATACATATCTAACAGAAATAGATATTCACACCCCGAAATCTGTATGTAATGGATTCTAATTTAATTGCTCCTCTACAATTAAAAAATTGCCTCGGTCCTAGAGAAAACTTATTTAAGATTTTATTTATTTATTTATTTATTTGACAGAGACACAGCGAGAGAGGGAACAAAAGCAAGGGGAGAGGGAGAGGGAGAGGGAGAAGCAGGCTTCCAGCAGAACAGGGAGCCCGATACGAGGCTCGATCCCAGGACCCTGAGATCATGACCTGAGCCTAAGACAGACATTTAACGACTGAGCCACCCAGGTGCCCCTATAGATAGCATTTAAAAAGATCAGTATGCCTAACTGGAATAGCATGTTCTAGAATCAGTAATCACTGGGAATTTTTATTACTGAAAGTGGAATAAGTCATAAAAAATATCTTCACCTCTCCAGATGGGCAGCTTGCTTGAAAAGATTTTCTTAAAACAAGAGGAAATAAGACGACTAGTCCAGCCAAGGGGGGAGCTGAATCATTGCACGCACACACACACACCCTTTTTTTTTTTTTTTTAAAGAGACCAGAGCAACGGTGCCACCCATGCTTCAAGCAATTGTTAGGTTGCCATAAATGCCTTTCTGAAGGTCCTTGAGGCAGTACAGGCAGTGGAGAAAGACTTACACTCTAGTGTAGGACAGCAGACACTAGCACTATGGCCTTAGGCAGACTGTGTCCCCACTCAGCTCACATTTTCCTGTGTAAGCAAAGGTTCTTAACCAGATCGCTCCTTCTGAAACAGGACTACACATAAGAATCCCACAGAATGCTTTTAAAAAACAACAGATTGCTGACCCAGACCTAAAACTGGACTGGGGAACAGAGGTGGACTGTCCTAAGGCTTTTCTAGAAGATGTCGGAGATCCCTTCTGGCACTAAATTTCCTAAGTTCATCAGATTTAAAACATGTTTTTCCTAAGGAGACTTTGTTAAAAAATAGTTTGAGCTTTACAGAAAAACTGAGCCATGTACAGAGAATTCCCATCTACCCCCTCACCCTTTGTCTTGTTGCTCCTGTGACTCACACCTTGTTTTAGAAGGATACATTTGTTACAGCTGATGAACCCATACTGATACATTATCATTAACTGTTAACTAAAGTCCATAGTTTGCTTGAGGGTTCAGTCCCTGTGTTGTACATGCTATGGGGCTTGACACATGTACAATGACATGTATGTTTCCTAGTTTAAATGTCCCCTTGAGTAGGACTTGCTCTCAAGAGCAGGGCACACAGGGACGCCTGGGTGGCTCAGTTGGTTAAGCGGCTGCCTTCGGCTCGGGTCATGATTCCAGCGTCCTGGGATCGAGTCCTGCATTGGGCTTCCTGCTCAGCAGGGAGCCTGCTTCTCCCTCTGCCTCTGCCTGCCACTCTGTCTGCCTGTGCTCACTCTCTTTGACAAACAAATAAATAAAATCTTAAAAAAAAAAAAAAAAGAGCAGGGCACACAATAACAGGCAGCAGGAGAGAGGGAAGTCAGCTGATGTGCACTGATCCTGAGGTTAGGACAAATCAAGGATATTTACACGGAACACTGGTATAATGACCATAAACACACCACAAACACAGAAATCTACTTTTTTTGCTTTTTCACTCTTCCCTCTTAGTACTTAGGATATCTTTTCCAACAGGATGTATCTGTGTTACTTAAACAACCAAATCCATGGGTATTTCCTGGTATGTAATGTGCTTCCCAAATACAATCAATCACAATGACTTTAGAGCCTTGAACTATTTTTCTTAAGAACTCTAAGAGATGACAACTAGGCGTTGACAGAAATTACTTCCCTTGATCCAAAGATAACTGGTACCTGAAATTCTATGAAATTCGGGGGCAAAAACAGTGAGAATCTTACAGGAAATGAAGCTCCTTGAACATACACTTTTGCAGTCATTCAGTCATTTCCTTAGGGATAAATGCCCAGGATAGAATGGTTGTCAAAAAGCCATTCTCTAAAGATGGGGTTCTGTTTCCACAAACTGCATCAGGAACTGGTAACATTCCACCATTTAAATTTCCAAATGTCCCTTCCCCCACCCCCAAATTCCAACAAACCACTTCATGGGCCAACTGAAATAAATTCTATTGATTTTCTTTTAATACAAAGATTTGCTGTACAATAGGTCCTCAGTGTGTACGTTTTAATTCATCAAAGAAATACATTTAAGAAAATCCAGAGCTCTTTCTCTGACATCCTCAAGTTCGCTTTTCTCTTCTAAGTGCTCGGTCGTCAAAAGACAGAAACTAGGGCGCCTGGGTGGCTCAGTGGGTTGAGCCGCTGCCTTCGGCTCAGGTCATGGTCTCAGGGTCCTGGGATCGAGTCCCACGTCGGGCTCTCTGCTCAACGGGGAGCCTGCTTCCCTTCCTCTCTCTCTGCCTGCCTCTCTGCCTACTTGTGATCTCTGTCTATCAAAAAAAAAAAAATTTATAAAAAAAAAAAAAAAAAAAAAGACAGAAACTAACAAGTGTAGGTAAGGAGGTGGAGAAGCTGAACCCCTCGTTCATTGCTGGCGGGAACAGCAGGTGGTGCATCCACTGTGGGAATGGTACAGTTGGTGTCTCCTCTTTGAAAAAGCAAACACAGGAGCACCTGGGGGTGGCTCAGTCGGTTAAGCCACGGACTTTGGATTTCAGTTCAGGTCATGATCTCAGGGTTGTGGGGTCCAGCCCTATGCTCGGTGCGAGTCTCCTCGTTCCTCTCCCTCTGCTCCTCCCCCTCTGCTTGCATGCTTGCTCTCTCTCAAACAAATAAAATTTTAAAAAAATTTTTAATAAATTAATAAATTAAAAAATCAAACACAGAATTACCTTATACTCTAGCAACTCTATTTCCAGGTATACGCCCAAAAGAACGGAACACCATGTCCACAGCAGCATTAATCCTAACAGCTAGAAGGCAGAAACCACACAAATGTCCATCAACAGATGAGTGGATGGACCAAGCGGGGTACACGGATGATCCCTGAGGATCTTATGCCAAGTAAAACAGGCCAGCCACCAAGGGACAAATACATTATGATTCCACTTCTACAAAGTATCTAGAGTCGATCAAATTCATAAAGGCAGAAAGTGGAATAGTGTTACCAGGGATAGGGCAGAGCGGGCAATGAGGAGTTAGTGTTTAACGCGTGTAGAGTTTCAGTTTGGGAAGATGAAGTTCTTGAGAGGGACAGTGGTGATGGCTGCACAACAATAAACATTTACTTATGCCATTGAAATGTACACTTAAAAATGGTTCAAATGGGAAAAATGGTTCAAATGGTAAATTTTGTTTTTTTTTTTAATTTTACCTTAATTAAAAAAAAAAAAAAAGGACTCAGTTGTTCTTTCTTTCCTCTGGAGAACAAAGAGATTTAAATGGATTTCAGCTAAACATTTCTGAAGTGGACAAGTTGCCCAAAGAATAACGGATGATTTCTGGAGGTACTTCTTGAGGATCAACTACTCCAGTCTAGGCAGTGTGCTAGGGAGACAGTGACAAATAGAGAGTCACAGATCCCTATCTTCGCCGGACTTACAGTTTAGCCCAGAATTTCTGATTCAGGAGGTCTTAAACTTGGGCCTGAGAGTCTGCATTTCTAGCAAGTTCCCAGGCGATGCTAAGACTCCTGGTCCAGGGACCCCACTTGGAGAAGCTCTAGCATAAGGGCAGAGATGCACAGGTAAATAAGCAATTTCAATCAAGTGTGGAAGAGGCTATAACAGGGATCCACCCAGGATGTCTACTGGCAGGGGCTCCCATCAGTCCTAGGAGAGACCAAGAAAGCCTTTCCTAGAGGAGGTGCTGTAAGACTGGACATCTAAACCGAGACCCACGGGACATGCTGGAGAGAGGCAGGGGAGTGGGAGAGAAAGGGCACTGCAGGCAGAGGGCACAGGATTTGCAAAGGTCAAGAGAGGAGAAGGTGCACCCCGTGTTCTTGGAACACAAGACTTTCCCTGTGATGGGAAGTTGGGGGGTGATGCGGAAGGTGATGCTTGAGGGTGTGAGAGGTGAGCAGAGACTATGGGCATTGATTGAAGACCTCAGAGTTTATCCTCAAGGCAACACAGAGCCTCAGGAAGGGCTTTCAGCATTAATGGCTTTAACTCTAAGGACATAGGCCTGAACGTGACCTCTCTGGCAGGGCTTATGTCTGGCACAGACATTGCCTCTGGGGGTTAGGGAGGGGCCAGAGACACACAGTCCCTCTGATTCTAGGTTGATCCCACCTGATCCTAGCTCTAGCTTCTCCAAAAGCCAACAGCTACCTGAGTCACAGGCTGTTCTATGAACAGCCCAGGTCCACTGGCCAGTCCCATACAAGGATCCCCTAATCATGTGAGGCTCTTTAACAAAAATGAAAGCCAGTTCTTCCGTGGCATTAGCCACATTCAAATGCTCATGTGGCCAGTGACCAGACAGACAACATTTTATAATCACAGCAAGTTCTATCGGACAGCACTGGTCCGGGAGATGGAACACAGGACTGGACTTAAGACGTGCCAGGCATCTCGGTTTTACTGCATTAAACCAGCATGCAACTGGTTTGGGCCTTCATGAAGGAAAACTCAGAAATACAAGCTCTAAATTGATTTTTTTTTAATTACAGAGTAAAAACCTAGACAATTAGGAGCTCCTCCTCATATATACCCAAGCTATAAATATCCTTACATATTCCTTATAAGAAGACATTAAAAGAATATTTTTTTTTCCAAGCCACTACAAAGAATCCCAGAATCACACTCACTCTCCAAAGCCACTTCTAAATCCTTAAAATAACTGGCCAGGGGAACAGAGGGAGGATAATATACCCTAGATTAAAATTCTACAAAGCCATTTTACTGTTTACATGCCCAAAAGCTAAGCTTTGAAGGCTTTTTCTCTATTGTTCATTCTACCTAGTTCAATACACAGGATTCATAATATTACATTGCTAATCCTTACTCTAAGTTCTAAAAATAAAAGGCAAGAGACATTCATGCCAAGTTGGTAACAAACCCCAAGTGAGGACAACTGGAAAGTGATGCGGGGAGGAAATGAGTTCTGCTCCAAAATGAAACACACGCCCAGGAGAGAGATTTAACCCTTGGGCTGACCGTGCCAGCCATCGTTTCTAGCCAGTTAAAAAGCCCAAGAAGCCAGGGGTGGCTGAGGACTGATGCAAATAAAAATCCAGCGATGTTTTTCTTTTCCCAGTCGCTCAGAAAGTAATTGCGCAGCCTGAGGAGGGAGGCAACACCCAAGAGCTCTGGTTCCCCCCCGGGGCTGCCTCCCCTTGAAGGCTGGCAGGGTGGGGGGGGGGGGGGGCAAGTTTCCAGAGAGATCGAGATAGGTCCAACCAGATTGTCTGGGCATCCAAGTCCCGATGCCAAGGGGACAGGTGGCTTCGGGAAGCAAACTGAGGCCAACCACACATCGCATATTTGTTCAACATTCTCCTGGCCCAGGCATGTTAAGGGGAGGGGCATCTCGGAAGGAGAGCTGAGTGTCTGTACTGCTCAAAAGCCCGGGAACCCAGAACAGCCCCATCCTCCCAGCCCCGTGGGGTCTTGTGCCTGTCCGCAGGCCGGCTGCCTGCTCCTCGGGCTTTATCTCTGCCCGGATCTGCCATGCAGGGATGGAAATGAAGATCTAATTGGCTCCCTCCTCCGTGCCGTGATTAGAGCCCTTCCTGGGGTGAAAACCAGTTTCTCTAGAGCCTTCCCAGGGATGCCCACGGCCTTTTCACACCAAACCACCATGAAGGGAAGGCCATTTATCCACCAATCCCCAGTTTGGCGACCATCCACAAGGACTCGTGAGAAACAGCATTAGGTCCCTTGGGGGGCCGGGGTAAAGCAGGAAGCAGTTAGTCTGCGGATTATCTCAAGGGCAGGAAACACTGAACAGGACCCCGGAAGAGTCAAGAAGGGAGTACGGAGAAGAGACGGGAGCACCATGCCGGCCGCATTTCCAGATGCACAGCAAAAGGAACAGAGTATGCAAGAAGCGTTTACTTGTTTTCCTGACTTAGCAGTGTATTGATGGTGACACCCGCCTGCCTTGCTCGAGCCAATACTATGGGACAGGTCCTCTTCCAAGCACTTCACACACACAAATGCATTTGGAGCTCACAAGGGCCCAATGACATAGGTTCTGTTGTTCCCATTTTGCAGATGAGGACACTGAGGCCTAGAAAGCCTCCCAGGACCTCACAACTAGTATATCATAGAGCCTAGATTCAAAACTAGTCCCTCAGGTTCCCGCATGAACTGTCCTGCCTGGAACTCCTTTCTCTTGCTCTCAGGCAGAAGCAGAGGGAACAGCACGGCCAGCCTCCCACGTGCCCCACTCACCCCCAAGCTGTTGATAGGAATCCAGAGATTTTAGCTGGTTGTCTGAAGATCAGAATGGATCTTTCCAGACTCGTCCACAAAATGCTCACTTGCCTCGAGAGGCCTGCGTTCTATACAATACGGTACTGTGGCACTGGGTCACCACGTGCAATAATGTTTATTTCTGTGGCTGCCAGGAGCCCTCTCCCCACTGCTCACCATGCTCAACTGGTGGCCCCACAGGAGACACAAAGCTCCTCCCACTAGCTCCAGCCGGCCTGCGCTGAGAACCCGGCCAGGCCACAGAGACAAAAGCTTCCAGGGGTGGGAAGGGCCTAGAGGAGAAGGAGAGGGGGATGGGGGCCTTGAGATCAACTTCCAGCCGTCAGGGTGGCTTCTCCGTGGGGCAAAGCACACCTAAGGACAGGTACCCTGGGCCTGCCTGCCACGGCAGATTTCAAGGGCACAGCCATAGATCTGTACGCAAAAGCATCTCCACGTGCCCGCTGTGAAAGAGAGCTAGAAGAACAGACAAGGGACAGTCAGACATGGGTTACTTAATGTCCCCTCCCTGGCAGGGACATGAACTTTAATTTTTATCATGAAATCTGGGTTTCGTGCCAGTACCGCTGATAGGAGAATTAAGAGGGTTAATTTTCTCCACAGCCATTTCATAGACTCGCGATAGAGCCATTTCTCTTGGAGACATACCCCCTGCTTTAGGGGACAGACTGGTCGTCCTTTGCACAGGCAGATGGCATTTTACCAACCATCCTACAGCCCACCCCTCGGCAGTGGGCTTCGTGCACTGCCTCCTTCAAGGCCATTCCCTCCTCTGCTCGACTTCAAACCCTGCGACTCGCCTTCTCTGTGATTCCTCAGTGTCTGAGGTTAGCAGGTTTCCCTCACGAAGCTTCCAAAAAGCCTAGTGATCTGCGCTTTAAAAGTCCATGTGTAGGGGTCCCTAGGTGGCTCGCTTGGTAAAGTGTCCCACTCTTGATCTCAGTTCTTGATGGCTGGGTTGGGAGTTCGAGCCCTGCCCCGGGCACAGAGCCTCCTTGAAAATCAATCAGTAAATAAACGTCTATTGCAGTGTTTCCTTTTTGGTACGTGATGAGCCTTCTGAGTCAGTGGCAAGGGCCACACACACCAGCTCTAGGGCGTTGCTTCAGGTCTGAATTCTACTACAATCCCCCATGTTGAAGAGCAGGGATCTGATCAGAACACATTCAGTTTCCCGATCTGAGTAGTGTCAGACAAGAGAAGTTCGTTTTCCGGTAACGTCAAGGGGGCACCCTCAGCATTTTTCTTGAACAACCAGGAAAACCACATTCAGAAGGGAACACAGCTTGAGGCCCAGAAACTCCTGATAAATACTCAGGAGAAGAAAAGGCAGAGTCTACCTTTAGCTGTGAGACAAAGAAGCCACACTGTAGAGCCCCGAATTCCCACCACAAAAAACCTTCCAGAGCTGAGGTCAAACTGTAATTCTATCATATCCGTGTATTATAGAAAAGAGTAGTCATAAGAAACAAGCCTCCTAAGACATAAAATTCCACCATTTCCTCTGTTAATCCAAAAACCACGTGATTGTGGAGCGCCTGGGTGGCCCAGTGGGTTAAGCCTCTGCCTTCGGCTCAGGTCATGATCTCAGGGTCCTGGGATCGAGCCCTGCATCGGGCTCTCTGCTCAGCGGGGAGACTGTTCCCCCCCCGACCCCCAGCCTGCCTCTCTGCCTACTTGTGATCTCTGTCAAATAAATAAGTAAAACCTTTAAAAAAAAAAAACCCACATGATTAGAGATATATATATATATATATATATATATATATATATGGAGATATATATATATATGGAGTATATTAAAGATATTCACAGATACAAAGATCAAATATACATGAATATGACATATATATATATATACCTAGAGTATACAGTGACATATAAAATAGGAGCCCTGTCCTCCTCTTGCGGTCCAAAAGGCAACACTGACCAATATCCACGTCACTATAACTCAGTGTGGCAGGTACTAGAAGCAGAAGCCACAGGAGAGAGCAGGGACCTCAAGGAAGGATGGAGAGAGGATGGGAGTTATTTGAGTTGGGCGGTGATCAGTGTGGGAGACGGGAAGTAAGAGAAAGACATGTCAGGAGAGGAAACCAAGGGGATGCCAGGATTAGCTACGAGAGCGTAGGCAGGTGTAGGAAGAAGACGGTTTGAAGAGGAGGCTGGAGAGGTAGACTGAGGCAAGGCTGGGGAGGCCTTGCAGGTGGGAGGCATTTGGAACTGTGTGCTCAGCAAGCAGAGGCCACGAGAGGCTCCTCATGCTTCGGACAACTATCTCCAGGTCTTCAGACAGGTAATCCGCCAGCGGCTGGTGGGCAAGACAGGCCTCCTGTCCCTCCCATGCTTCCATCTCCGGGGAGACAGACAGGAATATGGCCCACAGAGTATCTACACTGTGACAGAGTGATACTGGGACAGGGAGGACATGGAGATGTGGGAAGGGGCAGGAACATTCAGGAAAAAGCAAGGACGGCCCCAGGGGCTGAAGCACCAGCAGAGCATGGAAGGAGGGGGCGCGCCCTTCACGGAAGTGTCCGTGTCAAGAGCCTGGGGCCTCTTTCCCAGCAACTGGCCTCATCAGATAGGCAGTTTAGAAATGATAAGCCTGAGCAGGGACTCCAGGAAGAGAGGAAGCCAATCTGTGGCTGAGACAAGACGACAGGAAGTCCCTACAGTCCTGCGCTTGCAGACGACAAAGACAGGAGAAGGCAGGGCAGGGAGAGGGCTCACTGAAAGCCCTTCCCAGGGAGAAGCAACAGCTTTCAGACAGATCTGAATATCCCTTCCCTCAGGGAGCGTACGCGCTGGTGGGAGGCAGATGGCGCAGGACACCACAGAGCCTGTTCGCAGCTGGGAAGGAAGATGGAAAATGCGACAGGAGGGGCAGCAGACAGGTGGGGTAAGCCAGTCCCACCAGCCGGGGTAAATGGGCAGCCAGAGTGCAGCCCAAGGCAAAGGAGGCAACAGATACTTGTGGGTTGGAGCAACACTCACCTTGTGAGAAAGACCTCGTGACCACGCAGAACAATAAATCCTCATCTCCTTCACTGTTATAGTCTTGACCCCTCCCCACCATTGCATTTCTCAGCAGCCCACAGACGTGTGCTTGTGCATTTCTTCTCCCTCTCTCCATGTGGGAATATAAGCTCCATAAGGACAGAAATATGGTCTCTTTTTCTCTTCAATGAATCCAGAACATCTAGAACAGTGAAGGTACTCCAGTGTTTTGTGGGAGGAAGGAAGGAGGGAAGGAGGGAAGGAGGGAAGGAAGGAAGGAAGGAGCCGGAGAGAGGAAGGAGATGGAGAGAGGACAGAGGAAGGTGGGAAGGAAGGAATTCTCACTCCAACCATCAAGGTCCCAGGTGAGTGGCCTAAAATTAAGAAACATTAACTGGCTCTCAGATTTCTCCATATGGAAAGAGATCCTGTCAGAGAGCGGTGACCTAAGGAAGCATTCATGGGAAACCTAACCGTTCCTGTGTGGCCTTAGTCAGAATGAAAAGAAGTATGCCAGAACAAGGAACACACAATACACTGGCTTCCAGTCCAAGGAACCATGAGTCACCAAACCATGACCGCCATCGTGGCTGTCTGTAGGGTGCTTTCTCCACTGCTCTCCAAACAAGAAATGCAGGGCACTGGCGGATCTCGTGACGATGATCCAGGTGGGCGTACTTCTTGATTCCATTCCAGTCAGCGCCGACACTACACACCAAGGAAACACAGCTAACACCCGTGTGCAACTGAATCCCGAGGCACTGTTCTTTGACCTCTGGGGCGAGCTGTCTGGCATGCTGCCCGTAACAGTACAGGTAACGACCGTAACGAGAATAACCACTTCATACTCATATGGTGCCTTTCTTCTAAGGCATTTATTGGCCTTCAAACACCATGTTTATTGGGTCTCCCGATCCTTGAAAGCTACGATGTCGTCACCTTCCCCTTGCAGAGAGGAAACGGAGACAGGAACAGGTGACGATGTGAGGGAAAGGGTGCAGAGCCACCCAAGGAAAGACTCAGCACCCATTCCACAGCCAGGGCCACCAACCAGACCATTAACAACCGTTACCCAGAGCCACCACGGGGGCAGGCACAGAGACTCCGTAGAGGAGCGAGAACAAGCCCTTCTCTTCAGATCTGTCCTTGGGACTCACTCCACAGCTAATGCGGAGCCATCTTGTTCCCAGAAGCAAACCACACACGCACCCCTAATTTTTCACAATAGGGTTTCTGGGGAGAAAATTCTAGAACGACCATCTGGGACATTTTCTGGTAAGGAGAGTTATTTCCATCTCCCCGATTCCCCAACGATCAAGAAGCTATTTCGTGATGGCAGTCTCTCAAAAGCAGCCCCTCTGGATAGTTTAAATACTATCCCACCCAAGAGGCAAGGGGACAAACCAGGTGGCTTCATGAGGCCCATTCTATGACTTGTTATCTTCATGTCTCTCCAAGGTTTTTCCACTGTTGCCTTAAGTCAATTTCTTATCTGTGAGGTTCAGAGCAGAATCCATTGGCAGGAATTATGTAAGTTTTCCATCGATTATGTATCAACCACGTTCCTGATTCTGAGCCCAAGCTGAAAGTCAAACTTCACTGCTATGTGGGTTCTGTGTGGGGGCGGGACAGGTCGGCACACAGCCGTCATGTACACATTTGTAAATGCAAAGACTCTCTCTAGAAAGGCAACCGATAAACTGGTAAGGGCTGTTGATTTAGGGGAGGGGAAGTGGGCACTGACACGGAAGGAAGAAGACTGACGTGACACTTTATACCCTTTTGGACCTTTCAAAGACTGTAGCATTCACGTGTTTCACTTATCCCAAAAATTAAACTGAAAAACAAACAAAAATACATGGGACCACTGAAGCTTAGAAGCTATTTTTGTTGGAGTCCTTCATCACAAAGTAACCATGATGATTTCACATGTTGCCTTACCGATGATGCTTGGCAACTCCAGCACTCACGACAGATGGAGAGCGCCCCAGCAGCAGGGGACACTTTAATTGTACCTTCAATCTGTGTCCTTTATGAGTTACCAACTGCTGCATAACAAACGACCCCTGACTTTAGTCACTGAAAACACAGTATTATCTCAGTTTCAATAGCTCAGGATCTTGGGCCTGACCTAAGCCTCTGCTTCTCCACTTGCTCACAGGCCTCCTGGCAGAATTCGGTTCCTGTAGGCTGGTGGCTGGAAGCTGGCAGCTCAGAGAGCAAGTCAAAAGGAGGGTCTTTTTTCCACCCTCACCTTGGAAGTGACCTCCCATCCCTTGTGCTATATTCTGTTCATGGCAAGTGCATCATCAGGTCCAGCTCCTTGACAAGGAGAGAGGTCGCCCAGAAACAGCAGAAACCACAAACTACACTGACAAGAATCCAGAGACATTTCAGCGGGGCCCCAAATTTGGTAAAAAGTCCCTTGAGACAGCTCGCATGCGACAAGCATGAGAGGTCTAGCAGTCGATGCAAAACAGGGAGCCGAGACTCCCCACCAAAAAACCAGGAGATGTGAAGCATTACAAGCATTCACAGAACTGGAAGGTTCCGGAGGGGGGCAAAAGTAAAATCCCAAATTCGCTTTTAAAAAATCAAAGGGGTATCAGCCCTGGTGTGATACGTTCTCTTTTTTTATTTTAGCATCGCTGAATACAGTGTTTACATCTTACTGGGGGGGGGGGCGGGGATGATTATCAATGCTTAGCTGTGTTATGCAATAAAAGGGAAATGAAACAGGCAATCACGTTAAGCATTCTCTTTTCGCTGAGCCCTCTATAAAGCACTGTAGTACATCAATGCCACAGTTGAAAAGCCGGCTCAATCAACTGACCTTTGAGCCCACATTTCTGATATCCTATTTGATTATCATGAATCTCCTATTCCCAAATTGGTCTCTCTATATAAGATGGTCTTGGAGATGCCAATAAATGGAGAATTTTTTTTTTTAATCTGAAGTTGGAAAAGGTAAAGCAAACGAGGCCATTTTAATCTTTTACTCACTTAACTAAACCCTTGAAAGGATTAAAAAATATTTAACTTGTCGATTTCCTTAAAATGTCCTTCTGCGGGGGAAAACGGATGAGTTCGCAATGACTGTAAACATAACTGAAGGTTTTATAGGATTGACTCGGTGAATGGCTCCCTTTGGCCGGCTCCCACATCCGAGATGTGCAGCTGTAAGGGACATCCTGTTGCTTGCTGGTATACATTAACAGCTTGGGAATTTAACAATGAGGAGTCAGATCTTATCACGCTGCTGAGCGTTGGTAGATTGCCTTCCATTCTGAACTGGGATGGGGGTGCGTGCAGAGACCAAGAAAAAGAGGACTTCTGGGAAGGTGTGTGTTGGGGCGGGGAGAGTCAAAATTATATCCGCAATGTGAATTTTCAATCGTTTGCCAGTCACACACAAGGCCAGAGAAATGATCCCATTTTACAACCCTTAAAATCTTTTAAGATTCATTTATTGTAGAAAGAGGGAAGAGAGTGCATGCCTGAGAAAATTGGGGGAGGTGGTAAGGGGGACAGAGGGAAAGGGAGGGAGAGAATTTCTAACAGACTCCCCGCTGAGCGCAGAGCCTGATGCAGGGCTCCATTCCAGAACCCTGAAATCATGACCTGAGTGGAAACCAAGAGTGAGCCACTCAACGGACCAAGCCACCCTGGCACCCCAAGCCTCAAAATCTTTTCACTGGCTTTAGCCAAAGGGGCTGCCTTGCAATCAATATTGTACACCATATGTGAACTTATTTTTTCTGTGAACAGTTTTACCCAAGAGGAGGAAGATGTATGTGGTTTCCCATGTCCTCCTCTCTTCTGTTTGCCCACAACCACCCCTCCTCCTCACCCTGATTAGGAAGTGATGTCTACGGGGTCAAGAGTCAGGTGTAAGCAGCCACGTCCCTGACTCCCTCATGATCTGGACAGAAGCTCCCTTGCTGGTCTCAGCAACGTGTGCACAATGCATGTCGCCGGCCAGGGCCAAACGGGGCTGCTGGGGGTCGGCCAGCTGCTTAAAATTCATAAAAATGGACTTAAAGTCCACTCATGTAACCACTGTTGGTCAGATGGGAGTAACCTCCGAAGAACAGAAGAGACCCTCGAACACCAGTTGGTTTACATCAGAATCACTTGGGGAAGGTCCGAAAAGGGTCTGACCCTGGAGTTTCTACTTTCTCAACTTCCCAAGGGGACACTAACACACTGCAGTCAGGACTGGGTCCCTGGTCCAGGCTGAAGGGACATAGGAATTTCTGCTCCTGCCCATCATACCTGTACTCTATCTTCTTAAGACTGTTTCACACCCGGGGCACCTGGGTGGCTCAGTGGGTTAAAGCCTCTGCCTTGAGCTCAGGTCATGATCCCAGGGTCCTGAGATCAAGCCCTGCATCAGGCTCTCTGCTCAGCAGGGAGCCTGCTTCCCTTCCTCTCTCTCTCTCTGCCTGCCTCTCTGCCTACTTGTGATCTGTGTCTGTCAAATAAATAAATAAAATCTTTAAACCAAACAAACAAAAAAGACTGTTTCACACCCGCCCGGAGAGCTTTGTTGAGTTTTTGCAACAAAGAGTTAAAATGGTAAAACAGAACCACCTATTTCAGAGCTGTAAGGGATGTTAGAGAAAATTTCCAAACTCTTCTTTTTTGTGAGAGGCATCTGGGGCTCTGAAAGGTTAAGGGAGGGGAGTGCTGGACTATATTTCATCTCCCTGCGCCCTGTGTCCCCAGCTGGAAAGCAGTGACGGATGGATGGAAGAAATCATCAGTTAGTGACTGCCTACTGGGTTACAGACCCTTTCGGAGAAGGGGCTACCATGATCATGACCCTTAAAAGGGGAGAAGCCATCACAGATTGTCACAGTTTAATAAAGTGCCAGGAGATGCTCTGGCTGCCTTGGGAGCCTGGTCCTTAACGCAGCCTGCGGACAGGCTGCGAGGGGCTCCAGGCCAGGACCACACCACAGGGGAATCTCCGATGACAAAGAATTGTGTCCCTCAAGGAAAGGACAGATGGGGCAAAGGCAGCCTGCCCTCTCTTTAGAATTCTTGTGACCTGAAGATACTGCAGGTAAAGTATTTTGTCATCAGCAAATCCCAACAGAGACGTGAGCTGAGGCTGGGACTCCATCAAGCCTGCCCACAGCTGCTGCAATCACAGAACCCAGTCCTGAGTCCGAGTGACACTTTGGCTCATTTATTTCAATCCCTTCCCGCATATGCTGATACCCCAGCATTTCCACAAGCTCCCGTGAACCTCAGACACACTAAAAGACATCCCACAGAGGGCAGATTTCTCCAGTGTCTACTTTCCAGGCAATTCTCTGCCTCCACTATGCATTGGAAACCCCCAGATGTACCCCACCTGGGCGACTCCCAGCGCTCAATCCCCCCACCTCCCCCTACCACCACCACCATGTGGGGGACTCAGGGCATCAATACAGCTGACTCTCCCCAGGTGACTCCCATGTGCAGCTGAGTTGAAGACCTTCAGACTGAACACCCCCACCCCCGGAAAACTCCCCAGTCACTGCTGGTTTACACGTCTTGACGCAGGCTCCAGGTAATAGGGAATCCTTTGTTTCAGTCTGGACTATGAGGGGGTTCTTTCAGGAAAAGAGATTTACCCTCCAAATGATGACTGGCCCGGATTAATACTAGTTTGTCTTTTTTTTAAAGATGCACAGGCGGACAGGGGAGCGGGGCGATTGCCCAGAAGGAGCAGAGAACAGTGTCCGAGCAACAGACGTGCTGTGGAGAAGCCGTGAAACAGACAAGGTGCAGATCACAGGAGAACGCACCTGGGGGAACGCAGGACGGGTAACATTAACGGGCCTGCTATCTAACAACGTGCCAACATGCTTGCTGTGGTCCTCTGACAACAGGTAACAGGACAGAACATCGGGGCTCAGAAACAACGATGTGTATGTGTGCACTTCCTTAATGACACTGGAAGGCCCAGGTAATAAGAACTTTAAAGTTATCAAGTCACAGCTGGAAGATGCTGCCTAAAATGAAGCCATCAGAGGTCTCCTTGTTCCACAGAAAAGTCCAGAAGAAAATTTTCAGAGAAAATATGGAAGTCGTGTCTTCCACCCTCTTTCAAAGGGCCTATAAGGATGGAGCTGCTGTCCTTTCAACAATAAGCTGGTCCTGCCCAGCCTCTGTGCCCTGCAGACCGGCAGCCCCGGCATCGTCCAGAGCTTGGGAGAGTTGCACAATTTCACCTTCCAAACAACCCTTTCACAAGATTCCCCAAGAGATCATATACGCATTCATGTTTGAGAAAACCGTGGTTTACACTGTCGAAGTAGCCACTTTTCTGGGTGGCTGTGGGTGTCTCAGAGGCCAGAGCTGCTTTAGGCATCCTTTAAAGTATTTTCCACACCCCAGTTGGAACCCCCAGGCATTCTTCAAGAACGTCCTCCAGTTTAAACCCCCTCTTAGGAAGCTTCCTGAACACCCCTGACCTGAGTGAGTAACTCCCTTCTCTGTGCCCCCTCACCCCTGCAGGCTGGTCTCCCTTCACTCACCCGGCCACCCAGACAGCAACCACTCCCACTAACATCCCACAGATAGTGATCAAACAGAAGCCGCAGCCATTCCGTTTGCCACTGAGCTGCACAGAGCAGGACAGATGTGGCCCCTTCTCTGGAAGCTTCCAGACTCAGGGAGCCGCACACCAAAGAACCCACAAGCAAATGAAGGGACGAGAAGAAGCGGGACCTACTTTTACGAGGGGTGATCAGAGAATGCTCCGATGAAATGAACTTGAGCCCCAAAAGCAAAAGATAAGGAGCCCTTGTGGGGAAGAGCTTTTCAGGCGAGAAAGCAACAAATGTGCAGGTCCTGAGACAGGAAAGGGCCATCATGCTCCAGAGGCTGAAGCAGGACAAGAGTGAAACTGGCAGGGGGTCGCAGGCTGGACCTGCTAAGCCACAGGAAGGAGGTAAATGTTATCAGTGCCATGAGGAGCTACAAAAAATTTCACAGTTGGGTACATATGTGCTCAGGGACCCGAGCGGCGCTCTGGACTGGGAATGGAGACATCAGCGAGGGGACTCCTGGCGGGGAGGGGAGCTCAGGAGGAGGGTGGTGGTGGCTTGAACAAGGGGGAGGCAGTGGACACAATCAGGTAGACTCAAGGTCTCGTGGAGGTAGAAGCAGCAGACCTAACAGGTGGACTGGAAACAGAGGTCGCAGGGCACCTGGGGGGCTCTGTCTGTTAAGTGTCTGCCTTCGGCTCAGGTCATGATCCCAAGGTCCTGGGATTGAGTCCCTCATCAGGCTTCCTGCTTAGCGGGGAGTCTGCTTCTCCCTCTCCCTTACCCGCCCCCCTCATGCTTGCTCTATCTCAAATAAATAAATAAAATAAAATAAAAAAAAAAAGGAAATGGCGGTCGGGTTGGCGCAATGTGGAGGAGGAAGGGGTCATGGTTCAAGTTCAAGCGCCTGGCTTCAGCACCAGCTGGAGAAGAGTCATTCTAAACCAGCTTGGGGGTGGGGGGGGGCGGTCGGCGCTGTTCTGGAGACCCAGAGACCCGGAGGGCGTAGAGGACAGGCTGGCAGGGAGAAAACCGCAGGAACTGGTGTATTAACTGCACTGAAAGCCACTGAAACGGAGCAGATTCTCTCGGAAGCAGAAGCACGCGGGGAGGGAGTCCTGGGAACCGGCATTCTCAGAGGACTCTGGTCCAAGGTGTAGGGTTAAGATTTCCCCAGCCCGGCACTGTACATTTCGGGCGGGATGTCTTATTCCAGCTAAGAGGGAAATGACATTTCATATCAGGTAACATTAGCAGAAGCGACTGCACCATTAACTTCAGGAATGAAAACATTCCTTTCTTATTGAAAGCATTTTAATGATCAAATATATCATTGTCAGCCTTTTTTTTTTCCCTGCATTAAATGCTTTCCTTTTTAGACAATAGCTTGGGCTTTTTAAGAGTCTGTCACAGCAGCAGCTGGCTGGCTCAGTCCTCAGAGGGTACAACTTTCAATCTCAGGGTTATGAGTTCGAGCCCCACACTGGGTGTAGAGATGACTTAAAAAAAAAAAATCTTAAAAGAGTCTATCACAACATTGGATTATCAAGTACTAATCATTCTGCCATTTTAATTTCGCTACTAAGGATATGGGCAAATGTAGGCTGCTCAGTTGGTCTAAAGATGGGACCTGGGGTACCTGGGTGGCTCAGTCAGTTGAGTGTCTGCCTTTGGATCAGGTCATGATCTCAGGTTCCTGGGATTGAGCCCCATGTTGGGCTCCCTGCGCAATGGAGAGCCTGCTTCTCCCTCTCCCTCCTACTCCCCCTGCTTGTGCATGCTCTCTCTCTCTCTCCCTGTCAAATAAATAAATAAAAATCTTTAAAGAAAATAAATAAAGATGGGACCCGCACCAGTCCAGGAAATAAGCAAAGAAATAAAACAGAAATCTCAGGGTCACCTGCTAAGTGGAGACCAATGTGGGCAGAGGTCGGGGAGGAAAGGATCCAGTTAAATTTAACGTAAATAGGGAGAAAGAGCTGGGAATTTTGTTGGGTAGCCTCTAATCTAAGAGCCTTCATTTCAATATAAATGTGGTCATCTAAAGGTTCATGAAAACTAGGAACCCCCAAAAATGTTATAGGGAGTTTTATAAAAAGAAAAAAATCAACAGTCAAAGGAGAGATACTATTATCTTTGTTTGGTACAAGGGGTTAAAATACAACCAGATCTAGTAAATATCGACTGAACCCTTTGGGACAGAAAAAGGATTCCTAACCACTTAGAGCTTAATCAGACAAATTCTAAAGTACAGAAGGACTGGCCAGCAGGATGTTAGGATAAAAGTATTATTTGAGGGGTGCCTGGGTGGCTCAGTCGGTTGAACTCAGGTCATAATCCCAGGGTCCGGATCTGATCCAGCCCAGCATCCAGCTCTATCTATGCTCCAGGCACAGCCCTCTTGTATGCCCCCCTGGATCCCCGTTTGCTCTCTCTCAAAGAAATAAATACAATCAAAAAAATATATTGTTTGAAAGATTTGAACTATTTTTTTAAAGATTTTATTTGTTTATTTGAGAAACGGAGATCACAAGAAGGCAGAGAAGCAGGCAGAGAGAGAGGAGGAAGCAAGCTCCCTGCTGAGCAGAGAGCCTGATGTGGGGCTCGATCCCAGGACTATGGGATCATGACCTGAGCTGAAGGCAGAGGCTTTAACCCACTGAGCCACCCAGGCGCCCCTGGGCTATTTTTTTAAATTTTATTTACTTTTTGACAGAGAGAGAGAGAGAACACAAGCAGGGGGAGTGGCAGAGGGAGAAGCAGGCTCCCCACTGAGCAGGGAGCCAGATGTGGGGTTTGATCACAGGACCCCAGGATCACAACCTGAGCGAAGGCAGACAATTAACAACTGAGCCACCCAGCTGCCCCTTTGAAGTATGCTAACATAAAAATTTGAAGACAATGAACTTTGTGATATTAACAAATCCTAAGAGTCCTCTAGACTGAAAAGCACTGTGCCATTCCTACCTTGGTTCTTACAACAGTCAACATGTATGCTCCCTTAGTCCTCTAACAAGTACAATCAAAGCCATATTATGCTTACTGATTTCCTCGGGACATATGCAAAGGAACCTATAAATAAAATAGAACTTCATCTGATAAAAAGTAAGCATAAAATCCCACCAGAACACAGAGGCTGGGTAGCGTGGGAGCGCTCTAGATTTCCTTTTGTTATTCTGGCTGGGTCTTTGCTGGGAACTTCCTCTTCAAAACTGAAGTTATGCTTCATTGTCTTAACTTACAGCTTGAAATTATGCCCACCATGTAACTTTTAAAAGTTGGAATCTTATGGCATAGGGGACTGTGCAGAGAAGGACATCAGGAAGATATGCTATCACATGTAGGGGTGTGACAGGAAGCACAGGAAATGGGAGCTTTGAAAATTAATTGACACCACTGAACTCAAAGTGGTGAAGAGGGTCCTAGCCCAGCTCCAGCCACAGACCATCCACCCAGACCTTGCTCTCTCCCCTGTGTCGCTCTTCCAGTCCATGGGGTACCATCCAGCCCAATAACTGCCAAGTGAGAGGACTTCAAAGCAATGAAATGGTCTAAAAATGTACAGTATGTTACTACTAGCCAAGGTCAAAGCACTGGTCAGTGACTTGGCCAGATCAGACATCTCCTGACCCCAAGGCCTTTCCCCAACACCGTGCTGCTGTTTATCACAAATAATGAATATTCATCAAACACCAGGTAAGTAACACAACACAGCCATTTTGAGAGAACAAGTAAATCAACCCTTCTCCCACCCAATCCCCCAATTTTCAAAAACACAAGTTATCCTCAAATCGCAAACAACTTTGTGTTCCAAAAGTTCAATTCTGGGTAGTGTTTCTAAATAAAATGCAGGACGTGAAGTTAAATCTGAATTTCAGATACAAAAAAAAAAAAAAAATTTTTTTTTTGTATAAGTACGTCCCAAATACTACGTGGGATATACTTATGTTAAAAAAAAAAAATTGTTCGCTGTTCATCTGAGATTCAAATGTAACTGTGTGCCCTGTATTTTCATTGGCTAACCAATTTCTGGGTCCTTTGTAATGCTTTTCTAATACAGCTGTGAGGTTCTGGAAAGAACCTCACCTTGGGAGCTGAGAAAACACAGTTCAACTTCCAGGGGATTTTTTGTTTTTGTTTTTGTTTTTCAACTTCCAGTTTTTGAGGCCTCCGGCAGGTTATAGCTCCTTCACTTGCAAAAAGAGGCCAGTAAACACATACACCACACAATTTAAATGCCTGACTATCTGAGAAATCTGGTGACTTTATCAAGTCCCCATTCAAAACAAACTGGCCCTTTCCTGCATCTGATAAACATTTTGGTGTGTGCACAGTTGTTCTGTGTATTAGACAATATTGCATCAGCCCTCCATCTCCTCTTTATCCATAAAGCAGGGCCAGTGCCTTTGTACAAGTGCTTTTTTTTTTTTTCTCAAACGCAAATGCTTTATTACTTAAAAAAAAAAAAAAAAGAGGCTGAATGTATGATTTCACAAAAATCTATCAAAATTAAAAGCCTGACCCTGAGGATTAGGATGCACCGGCTTCATAGGCTCTCCAACGTCCTTGTGGAACTCCAGAAACTCACCTCCACACCTCCAGTTCCCAGAGTTACGTGTCTCCAGCCAAGCTTTCTGAACCTATCTAAGCTTGACCTCTGGCCTCTCCTGGGTGTCCCAGCCACTAGAACTGAACATGACAGAAGCTAAACTCTTCCCCTTCCTGCCTGCTCCTCTGCCTCTGAGGTCATAATCTTTAGTTGCTCACATTAGAAATCTGAGCCTCACCACACACTTCCTTCTAGGAGGTCCTCAAATCTGATCCACACCAAGACCAAGACCCCACCTCTCAAATACAGCTCCTATCCTCCATGTCTCATCTCCACTCCAGTCACCTTGGTCCTCACCAAGCCTCCATCATCTCCCTCAAGGACATCCAACTGCTTTCCTGCCCCCCAAACGCATTCTGCACATCATAGTCTGAGTTACCCACCGAAATCAGAAATCAAATCATGTCACTCTGCTCCTTAAAAATACTCGAAGGCCCTCCCATCAGTTTGGTCCCTGCCTACCTCATTTCATGCTTCTTGGCCTCACCATGACCTCCTCCAGCTATTCTGGCCTTCTCACAGCTCCTAGAACACAAACTGAGCACTCACCACAGGGTCTTTGCACATGCCCTTCCCATCAGCTGAACCAGGGGAAGTCTTAACTGGTGCTTCTCATCCTTCAGGTCTCAACTCAAGTATAATCTCCTCCAAGAGACACTCCTAGGCGATTTTTTTTAACCGTGGTTAAATCATGCAACAAAAATTTACTGTTTTAACTATTTTTAAGAGTATAGTTCAGTGATACTAAGTACATTCACCTTGCACTGTTGTGCCACTATGACCATCACCCAGCTCCAGAATTTTTTCATCATCCCAAACTGAAATGCTTATTAAACAGTAATTCCCCATTCCCCTTCCCCTGCCCCTGGGAAGCACTGTTCTGCTTTCCATTTCTGTGAACTTGACTATTATTCTAGGTACCTCATAAAGTGGAATTGTACCATAATGGTCCTTTTGAGTTTGGCTTATTTCACCAAGGACAAGGTCTTTAAGTTTCACTCATGGTACAGTATGTGTCAGAGTTTCTTTCCTTTTGAAAGACTGAGTAACATTCCACTGTATGGATATACCATATTTGTTTATCCACTCATCCATCAACAGCCCATCCAGGTTCCTCTGGGGCCATTTTTAAGTAGGATCTCATTATTCTTTTAAGAGTGTCTTATTTTATGGGGCGCCTGAGTGGCTCAGTGGGTTAAGCCTCTGCCTCTGGCTCAGGTCACGATCTCGGGGGCCTAGGATCAAGCCCCGCATCGGGCTCTCTGCTCAGCAGGGAGCCTGCTTCCCCCCCCATCTCTGCCTGCCTCTCTGCCTACTTGTGATCTCTCTCTGTCAAATAAATAAATAAAATCTTAAAAAAAAAAAGTGTCTTATTTTCCTTCAAGTGCTTATCACAGATGGTAATTCTAAGATCGGTTTGTTTCCTATTTCCTTTGTTCAACATTTTAATATCTAGTCCTGCCACCCCACCCCTAATGACCCTTGTAAGTTCCACGAAGAGGACATGTGTGTATTGTTCATCCTCTCTTAGCGAGCATTTCCCAGCACAGGCTCTGGAGTGTCGAGGAGGATGCGATAAGTAATTGTTTAATTATTCAATGAAAGAAAATCACGAGGACACCAGAAAGCCATGGTCCTTAGATGCAACCACAGATTCCATGCACTTGTCAACTGTGAAAGAGAACAAATTAACGCACATGCATGCGTGTGTGTGCCCAACATGTGTGTGTGTGCGCGCTCACACATGCATATACACATACACACTTAGCTCTCTCGGCACAAACAATTCCCTTTGTAACATGTCAGTTGATCTCTCCATGACTAACGTTTCCATTTCCTGTCTTTTTTCAAGAACGCATCATGTGCAAAAGTAACTGGTATATTCAGCAAGGAAAAGGAATTAAGTACAGATAAATGTTACAATGCGGATATCTCTGCTCAGGGGCGCCCAGGGCGGGGTGCGGGCCGGGGAGGGGGGGACTCAGTCACTTAAACATCCAACTCTTGGTTTGGGCTCAGGTCACGACCTCAGGGACATGAGATCGAACCCCGAGTCAGGCTCGATGCTTAGCGCAGTCAGCTTGTCCCTGTCGCTCTGCTCCTACCCCCATGCTCCCTCGCTCTCTTGTGCTCTTGAATAAATAAATAAAAAGTCTTTATCAAAAGAAAACATTCTGCTAAGAGAAGTCACACACAGAAGAACAGATGTTGTAGGATTCTGTTTATGCAAAATGTCCAGATAGGCAAATACACAGAGTCCAAGAGTGGGGAAAGTGGACTGGACCTCGCCAGGAGCCAAGCAGAGGAAGGAGCAGGAGCCACCGCTAACTGGCGCAGGACCTCTTTTTTGGAGAGATGAAAAGATTCCACAACAGACTGTCGTGATGGCTGCACAACTCAGTGAATATCCTAAAAACCACTAGATCGACACTTTAAAAGGATGCATTATAGGTACTTGAATTTTATCTCCACAAAGCTGCTTAAGAAAAAGACCACGTGTGTGTGGGGGGGCGGTGGTGCTGGGTGGTTCAGTTGGGTAAGCCTCTGACTGGGTTTCTGCTCAAGTCATGACCTGGGAGTGGGGAGATCGAGCCCCGCCTGAGAGGGGAGTCTGCTCAAGAGTTTCTCTGTCCACCCCCACTCCAGCCCTGCTTGCTCTCACTCACAAAAAAAAAAAAAAAAAAAAAAAAAAAAAAAAAAAAGACAACATGTGGATGGAGAGGGAGGAGGCCTGCATCTGAATGGTGGGAAGAGCTTGTCTTTCCCAGGAGGAGACGCACAGCTAGGGGCCGGCCCCATCAGGGCAGCCCAGGAGAGGCCATCGCCTCCCTCCGGCAGGCAGCACAGGGCCCCCTGCCCCGCAAACCCTGTGGATTACAGACCATCTGCCTTCCAGGAAAGTCCTCTGCTTTGTGCAAACCATTGCCTTTTTCTAACACCAGTCTTCCCTCCCCACCCCCACCAAAGCAGGAAGACAGGCTCTGAAGATAAACAAAGGTAAAGCCCTCTGGACCAAGATTTTACATAAATATGCATATTTCTGAAGAGCCTCTTTATACCACAGCCCATTGAGTTTACAGCATTCTGAAACTCAGATTTCCGTCTGCAACCCAGGTTCTGCCAAGAAAGCTATCTTTGGCTCCTCTCTAACGCCCCACGGCCGATCCATCCGGAAATCCTGTTGGCTCTGCCTTTTCATATATCCACAACTCTCTCCTGCACAGAGACTCACCCAGGTCCCAGTCTCCACCACAGCTCACCTGGGTCAGCTTCCCGCCTAGTCTCCCTGCCTAGGACCACCCCCCACCCCAATCCCAGCACAGCAACCATAATGACCCTTTTAAAACGCAACCAGACCAGAGATCACGCTACTCCACTGGGCAACATTCCGCACCAACCACCCCCCCGGGTCCTGCACAACGTCAAAACATCCAAGCCAAGTCCTTATACGCCTAGGAAGCCCTGCATGGTGGGGCTCCCCCTCCCACTGCTCCCGGCTTCTCCTCCCACTCCCCTCCTCACTCACTGGCTTGAGGAACAGCCAACCACCTGTTCATGGGCTTCATCAGACCAATCAGGAACCAAGCACCTGCACATTAGGGCCTCTGCCCAGAGAAATTGGTCCCCAATGCCTTTAGGGACACTCTGTTCCCAGATCTTCAAGGTTCCCGCGTCCCTGCTGAGTCTTTGCTCAAATGTCACCTTCTCCACGTGACAACGGCATCCTGTTCTCTCGATGCCCTCCTCCAGGCCCCTCTACCCTGTCCAGCTTGCTGTTCATCCTCCCCCTCCCCAGTACTTATCGTCAGACAGGCCACATCATACCCGTTTACCACCTTTAGTATCGACTGTTTCTCTCCGCTCTCTACAGGGTGGGCCCACGAAGAGTGTCTCTTCATCGACGGGATTCACCAACAGATGACAAGTGCCTGGCACACAGCATGTGCCTTTTAACATCTCCTGGGCAGCCGGCAGGATGGATCAATGAGGCCTCTGTTTCAGACCAGTAGGCTAAGAAAGAGGGTCCACTAAGCGGAACGTCGGAGGAGACAAAGTTCCTTAGGAGAAACCGAGAGTGTCCTTCTTTGGACCATACTGGGTGCCTGACCAGTTCCAAGGAGCATATCCACCCCCCCAACCTAAGGAAAGGTTAGAAAACAGATTTCAAACACCGTGTGCTCTAAGCCAAACAAGCCTCAACTCGGGTGAACAAAAGCCACTCGGCAGAGAGAAAAAACCACAAAGGACAGCCCTGTCAATGAGCAAAGCCACCAGCCAAAGGTCAGGATACACATGTACTCAATGCCGAACGACAGGATTCTCAGTGCCAAGAAGGGGAGGTGGCCACCGGCACTGAAAGGCTGCCCCAGGACAAGGGTGACCTCAGCGCCCACCACCCACCCCCATCAGGAGTCCATGCCTTTCCCCAGACTGAGAGCCAGCTTCCTGGCCCAGCTCTCTCCCTTCTTCAGTGCAAATGCACTAGCCTGGAGATGGATAAGGACCACAGAGCCTCTGAGCCAGAATCGGGCTGGGCTCACCATCTCCCCTTGCTAAGAGGGACAACATCCAGAGACCAGAGGGAAAGAGAACACCCAGGCTCTTTTCTTACCAAAAAAAGAAAAAACAAACAAACCCATAACTCAGACCCTCTGCTATGCTCACAGGCTTCAGCAAAGCAGGGAGGTAATCCCTAGGGCAGTGAGCCTAGAGAAGAGATCCTCAAGGCATTTTTTTAAATGAATGAATGAATTGGGACTGTCCCAAGGGTCTCTGATTAGCACTGCTTACTAGGCACCACAAATGAAAGACACAGAGGGCACGGATCCTTTTGGGAAGACTCAAGTTCCAGAAACTCCTGGGTTCTGAACACAGAAGAGTAATTTTTTTTTTTTTTTTTTTTTTTTTAATGAAAGTACAGAGGCTGAGGGAAAAAGATAGCAGGTGGGGGGTAAAGGAGACCCAGAAGTGCTCCATATGTCCCAAGCGACTCCACAACCCAGAACCTCATGTTTGTGACTGAGTGGGCGTGTCCATGGGCCACCAAGGCCAGTTGAATTTCATGCTGTCCCCAAACGTCTATGCTCCAGAAGTCAAATCCTGGATGTGAAGGTTCAGAATCTCACCCCTACCCTAAGAGACTCTTTCTTGCCAGGGCTTGCTGCAAACAGTCACCTATGTTTTTTAAATAAATACCAACATGCAAAGTGATTCCTGTTTCCTACATAGTCTAGGAGAGAGGCAATTGCTGGGTGAGCAATCAATATTTACTGAGCAATCCAATGACAATGTAACAATAAAACAACTTTTGGGGAGAGAGAGAGAGAGGAGAGAGGGAGAGGGAAAGAATCTTAAGCAGACTCCATGTTGAGTGTGGAGCCCTCCTCAGGGCTCGATCTCAGGACCCTGAGATCAGGACCTGAGCCAGAACCAAGAGTCGGACGCTTACCCGACTGTGCCACCCAGGCGCCCCAACCCAATACCAATATTAATGACTATGTCTTACTGAGCTCTGTGCCAAGCTAAATTTCGCTGCATTCATGCTGCTATTTGGAACTCATCACAAACCTTGTGAGGTGCTGCTGCTGTTGTTATTATTATTATTATTATTCCATGTTACAGATTAAAAAACTGAAGCCAGACGGATTAAATAACTTGGCCTAGGTTATGCGGCTAAGCAAGCTGTGAGATCCGGATTCCAAGTTAGGTCAAAGGACTGCGAAGCCCGAAAGTCACCAGCCTCTGGGCTCCAGGGGCCCTGGGACCAGTATGGAACATACTTCCTGTTGTGCATGTTTGGGAAACAATGTATTTAAAAGCACAATGAATTCAGAAGTATTAGGGAGAATACTCATGTATTCTTAGGATCAGATGAAAATTTCTCCGTTTTCGAAAAATAAGAACAAGAAACAAGACTGTATTATACATACACGCTTTCTAGCTTCTTTCTCCACTGCGCTAGTCTTCCGTTAACACCAGATCTGACAAGATCTTAGATTGGGCAATCTTTTCAGTTGGGCACAGGGACGGGCATTCAGGAATAACCTGGTTAACAAAATGAAGGATAAGCGATCTTCTTTTTGTGTTATTAAAACTCCCTGGCAGCAAATTAATTTTTAAGTAACAAAACATCTACAGGTGTTACGAATACAATTAAGCTAATTGAGAGATGCCAACAAATACCTGAAAACTCACTCCCCCCGCCCCACCCCCCCCACCCCCGCCCAAGAAACTTCCCAGGAGAGGGATCTAGAAGCAAATACAAAAGCAATCTAAAATTATGCACTTAAGGACTTTAAAAACCCCTTTCTTTAGACATACATGACACGGATGGACCCCACAAAACTTGTTCTAGTACCTAAAAAGCAAGTACCTCTGCATTCATCAGAGAAAACATAAATAATAGATTCAAATCTCGCTAGAGTTATAAGGATCACCTGGATTTCATGAATGTTGTTTATGAAAGGAATTCAAACCAGCAAGGCAATAAAATACTAAAAATACACCGAACAGGCACCAGGGTGGCTCAGTTGGTTAAGCCTCTGCCTTGGGCTCAGGTCATGATCCCAGGGTCCTGACATCGAGCCCTGCATTGGGCTCCCTGCTTAGTGGAAGCCTAAAAAGAGTCTCTTCCTCTGCCTTTCCCACCTGCTGGTGCTGTCAAATAAATAAATAAAATCTTTTTAAAAAATACATCAAACATCTGGACATTATACTATTTTTAAAATAGCAGTTTAATGAAGAAAGAACATAGGAACACCTATGTTTAAGGGACATTCACCTGTTCTCTCACTAATTCTCTCAACAACAACCAAAGGAAGTTGATAATAACTTTTTGGGGGGTAAATTGAGGTCCAGAAAATTTAGGAATTTATCTAAGTTTAGACAATTTAAAAAAGTAAATGCAGGGCGCCTGGGTGGCTCAGTCTGTTGAGCGTCTGCTTTCAGCTCAGGTCACAATCCCAGGGTCCTGGGATTGAGTCCAACATCAAGCTCCCTGCTCCGTGGGGAGACGGCTTCTTCCTCTCCTTCTCCCTCTGGATCCCTGTCTCTCTCCATCTCTCATAAAGAAAGAAAATCGGTAAAAATAAATAAACAAAAATAAAAAGTAAATATAATAAAAAAGTATAAGAAATACAACTTAAAATAAATAAAAGAACTGAATGAAATCCTGCGGGAATCTAAATCCACAGGTTTTCCACTACTCCTTGCTTTAGGAAGATGAAGGAAGGAAGGAAGGAAGGAAGGAAGGAAGGAAGGAAGGGAGGGAGGAAGGGAGGGAGGGAGGAAGGGAGGGAGGGAGGAAGGAAGGAAGGAAGGAAGGATAGGCAGGCAGACAGGGAAACACCTCACAGCAGGAGGTGATCCGTCCATGAATGCTAAGATCCCCAAGACTGAAATCCAGGCCAAACATGGAGCCTTAAGTCTGCAGACTTTTTTGTTAAGCCATTTGCTTTACCAAATCATTTTTAAAGACTGTATTTATTCATTTGAGAGAAAGAGCACAAGCGGCGGGGAAGGGGAACAGAAGGAGAGTGACAAGCAGGCTCCATGCTGAGCATTATTTTTAAGTCTCAATTTAGGGGCACCTGCGTGGCTCTGTAGGTTAAGCATCTGCCCTCTGCTCAGGTTGTGATCTCAGGGTCCTAGGATGGAGCCCCACAGGGCTCCCTGCTCAGTGGGGAGCATGCTTCTCCTGCTCCCCCTGCCTGCTGCTCCCCCTGCTTGTGCTCTCTATCGCTCTCAAATAAAATCTTCAAAAAAAAAAAAAAAAAACTTTTAAAAAAAATAAAGTCTCAATTTAAAAACAAAAATTTTTTAAAAGATTTTATTTATTTATCTGACAGAGAGATCACAAGCAGGCAGAGAGGCAGGCAGGCAGAGAGAGAGAGAGAGAGAGAGGAGGAAGCAGGCTCCCTGCTGAGTAGAGAGCCTGATGTGGGGCGCCATCCCAGGACCCTGAGATCATGACCTGAGCAGAGGGCAGATGCTTAACCTACAAAGCCACGCAGGTGCCCCTTAAAAACAAAATTAAAGAGAAAAAAATCTCCTAGGTCCATCACTACCAAGAACAAGTGCACCCTGGCATGCATTTTCCTTAAAAGCCAGAAGGAAAGCTTGAAAACAGCCAGAGCTGCTCTCACACAGATGGCATGTACGTTCACCCCCATCAAGCCGCAAGAGCCTTATTTGGCCCTCCGTAACAGACAAGAATCACCAAAGCACAGCCACCAGCAAGCGGCCAAAGAAGAAAGTGGTTAAGGTTTCTTACCTAAAATTACAACAAGGAAGCCTCCAGCACATAATGAAAGTCATTAAGAAAATTCGGAGAGTAACTGCAGGCCGACTTCTCCCCCAGAAAGGAACCAGCTAATAAGCATTCATTATCTTTGGCACGGTGAAAGTATTTATAGGACGTTCACAGAAAGCCTTCCCCAATAGGCCCCACATTAACGAATGGCATTTTAGGTCTAACACCAAAGTGCTCTAGAGACCGTGAAAATTCACATTTTGTGCTTTCTCTTTTTTATACACCCTAGTATTCACCATCCCTGGAGATTTTATCACACATTTTCAGTTTTTGTTCCTAAAAGCAGTCAACCTTCGCCCATAGCCTACTGCGTGCCTGGCGATCTCCAGGCTCGTCGCCGGTGCTGTCTCCCGCAATGCTCAAGGAGTCGAGGCAAAAATCTGAAGGCAACGCAACCAGGAAGATGGGAGAGAATCTCTTCTCACGCCAACGGGGCGGGCAGTTTCCGGGAAGGGAGCCCGGCGGGGTCGGGCGCTGAACGAGGACTTGGACTCGGCCGGGGGCACCGCGGGCAGGCGGGAGGAGTCAGGTGGGATTGGGGGGCACTCGCGGGGCGGAAATGCCGCCCAGGGGCCCCAGACCGGCGCACGTCAACTCCCCTCCCGCGTTCCGCATCCCCTCCGCCCTCTCGTCCTGCCCCTACAGCTGTGGCGAATCCGCCTCCCCAGCCGCGTTCCGGGACCCGACGCGCACACCCCCTCGGAGAAGCTGGGCGGACAACTGAAGGCTCTTCTTTCCCTGGGGAGTGTGTGCGGAAGCGGAGGGTTCCATTCTCTGCAACCTCCGCGGCGACAAGCTGCAGCTCCGCACGCACAGCCGCCAAGTGACAGCGCCGGGCATCATACTGGGGAGGGAAGGAGATGGCCTGTGGCGGTGCCACCGGAGTTGGCGGAGACGACCCTACCATCACCGGGAAAAGTGTCCCTCTTCCCCATCACCTCCCGACCTGCGTTAAAGCTCACGAAAGATGCCAGGAGCGTACCTGGTCCTGCAGCAGGCGCCCTCCATCCCTCCTCGCAGGTGCGCCTGGTACATGAGGTCCTAAGGGCTTTTTCAGACACGTTGGCATCGGCTCCCAAAGGGGGCCCCAACAGAACTTGGCCACGGGAGACTTCCAGAGGCGCGGCAGACACGGCAGGAAAACCACTGGCTCTCCCCTCAAGGGCCTGCAAATCCTGCCTGGCTCGCCCCTTAAAGCTTAACCCCAGACATGTGCGTGGCAAACCCAAACAACCCAAACGCCACCTGCGAGTTCCCTCTCCTCCCGGCAGGTGAAACCTCCTGGACGTCTCCTGGGAGCTGCCCGTCCCGCCAGCCTCTCCATCCCCGAGGCCGCCAAGTTTCCTACAGCCCCCACCTGAATCCCACCCCTGTGGGCTCCCGAGCCGGAGGGCGCGGACAGCTGGAGCCACCGCATCCCGGATCCCGGGAGTCCGCCCGCTCCGGGGCGGCCAGAGGACCTGTGGCACACCGCGGGATCCCCCGGGTGGGGAACTCTGGGGGCTGCGCGCCGCGCCCCTCCTTACCTGGCGCTCTCTGGCCCGGACTGGGACATCCGCCGGGGGCGCGCCCCTCCGCGCGCTCGCTGCGCACCTGGACGCCGCCACCACCGCCACCGCCTGGCCCCAGCCCCGGCGGCCGCGCTAGCGCTTCATGGCGCACGGGGGCTGGCTCTGGGCCCCGGGAAGCGTGTCCAGTTGGCGGCGGCTCCTCTGGCTCTCGCCTCTCACCAATGGCTCCCCCGCCTTCTCCCGCCCCGCGTCCGTGCGCCCGTCCTCAGCGGCCGCCCTTTTCCCTCCGCACCCCCAGACCGGCCAAACTGGTTTCTCCGCTCCGGGGTGGTGCCTCCAATCTCCGGCAGCCGCGGCTGGGGCTGGGGTTGGGGCTGGGCGGGCCCGGCCGTCAGCCCTCCCTTTGTCCCTCCCGGGGGCGGAGAGGGGCTGGACCGGGAGCCCCTGGGAGAGCACACCAGGCCCAGGTCCTGCCTGGCGCCCTCCGTGCGCGCTGGCGGCAGGTGGGCACCCCGGCCGTCCCCGGAGCGCGTCCCCGGCCTCGCCCGACCAGCGACCTGGCAGCTGCGGTCGCTGTCGGCTCCTCCAGCGCCCCCGCCTCCCTGGGGGCCGCGCTCGCCACCCCGCCCCACCAGCCTCGCGTCATTTTCCCGCCGCCCTCCGCCAGCCTGGCCGCCACCCGGGGTCGGTGACCGCGCCAGCCCGGAAAGCTGGCCGGGCCGCGGCCTGCCTGGGACCTGGCCTCCCTCGGTAAGGGGAGCCGTACACTCTCGACGCCAAGTCACGTTCCAGGACCGGTCACCCAACGCGCGTCGCGGTTCACCACGCGGAGGGTGGGGAAAGGGACTACGCCGAAAGACCTGGAGAAACTTATTCTGGGGTGGCAGCAAGCAGGCCTTCTGCGGGGACCAACCTTCTTCACCTTTAGGGGGTTGGGGTCTAAGTAGCCGAGGTGCAGCGGGTGAAGTGGCACGCGGTAGCTGGAAATTTGGGACTCGCGTGCGTGGTCTCCGGGCTGGTGTCTGGGCTTGTGAATCTCGCCTCCTCAACAATCTGCACACTGGAAACTCCGTTCAGCAGAAGTTCACCCACAATGGAAGAGTCTCTAAAGAGAATCGAAGAATTTGCTTAGGGGCGCCTGGGTGGCTCAGTCGTTAAGCCTCTGCGGTGGGTTCATGTCAAGACCCCAGAGTCCTGGAATCGAGCCCCGCATCAGGAATCCTGCTTCTCCCTCTGCCACTCCTCCTGATTGTGTACCCTTTCTCGCTGTGTCTCTCTCTGTCAAATAAATAAATAAAATCTTCAAAAAAAAAAAAAAAAAGTGCTTAAAGTGTAGTAGGGAAGATAGAATTCACAGATAAATATCTAGTTACCTGCAGATCAGAGTTTCAGGTCCCAGGCCTGAGAGTTCAGACACCAACCTGGGGGCTTAAGAAAGCCTTCTCTGAGGAGGCCATGCCTCAGTTGGGGCTGGGAGAGCCACACTTTCAGGGATCATTGTTGGGTGGAGAGGATATTCAAAGAATAGCCCACTATTTTTCCTCCTGGTATGTGAAAGATTCCACTGGTATCGTTAAACCCTAAACTGCCCTGAGTTACTTTTTCATTAGACACTCTCGATTTTTTTTTTTAAGTAATCTCTATGCCCAACGTGAGGCTTGAACTTACGACCCCAAGATCGAGAGTCACATGCCCCACCCACTGAGCCAACCAGGCATGCTGTCACACTTGACTTTTGAGCAAGTGGGCTGGTCAGTCACTTAATCTCTCTGGGCCTCAGTTTCCTCATCTGTAAAATGAGACTGGATTGGATGACCTCAAATGGTTCCTTCCATTTTCTGAACCCAACAGCAGAGCAAAGGTACAGAAGCTGGAAAACACAGGGACCAGTAAACAGCAATGGGGAACACCAGTTGGCTGACAGTGCAACGGCTGTCCATAGGGCTGGAGGGGTAGGTTAAGGAGTTTGGGCTTCCTTTTGACAGCACTTGCAAACCATTCAAAGTTTATGATCACAACTGTTGCATGATCCGTGTTGTGTTCTAGGGAAAGTATCTAGACTAGTTTGAAAGAAGAGAAGACTGAAGATGAGGGTACCATTTAAGAAGTTAGTATAGCAACATAATGTGGGCCGGAAGGACTTGCCACTGGAAGGAGGAGGAACTTTCAGGGACAGCATCAGAAGTAATGGCAGGGCGCAGAGTGGCCAGAATCTATAACTGACTGGCAGACAGAAGCGTGAAGATGAGCCAAGTTCCCCAAGCTAGGTGCTGGCATTAGTAGGAACAGCAGAGTCAGAAGGAAGACAGGCCACTGAGGAGGGCTCTGCCCCATCAGGAGAAAGGCCGGTACACCTAAGAGTCAAGAGAGGATTCTAGCCTAAAGGAAGGATCCCTTCTTCCTTGTACATCTACCAGCAAGCGATCAACCTGTCCAAGAAAGCATTGCATAGAAGACAGACTACACTAAGATCCGTCCGGTCCACACCTAAACTCACATCGAGTCAGTAACATTGCTGTGGCTGTGTTTAACACCCCTGTGTAGACACCAAGATTTCAAGCCAGTTTGTTTCTCTTACAGACCACATGGAGTGGAGGATGGGGAGAGGTGGGGATAAAGGGACATGATGGGTATTGTTTTTGGGGTGCCTGGGGTGCCTGGGGTGCCATTCATTGGGGTGGCTCAGTTGGTTGAGCAACTGCCTTCGGCTCGGGTCATGATCCTGGAGTCACAGGATCAAGTCCCACATCAGGCTCCCTGCTCTGCAGGGAGTCTGCTTCTCCTGCTGACCTCTCTCTTCTCATGCTCTCTTCCTCTCTCATTCTCTCTCAAATAAATAAACATAATCTTTAAAAAAAATAAAGATTCATTCATTTAACAATAGCACTTAGTACGCGTTGACTGTTCTAGTTGCTTGGATATATCAGTGAACCAACCTGGCAAATTGTATCTTTTTTTTTTTTTTTTTTTTTTAAAGATTTTATTTATTTATTTGCCAGAGACAGAGGGAGAGAGAGTGAGCAAGCACAGGCAGACAGAGAGGCAGGCAGAGGCAGAGGGAGAAGCAGGCTCCCCGCCAAGCAAGGAGCCCGATGTGGGACTCGATCCCAGGACGCTGGGATCATGACCTGAGCCGAAGGCAGCCGCTTAACCAACTGAGCCACCCAGGCGTCCCTGGCAAATTGTATCTTAAAAAGAGACAATGCTTTGAAAAAATAGAACAGGACTGGCTGGGAGGGGCCACTGAGGCAGACTTCTAGGGTGCTATAAAAATTCTGTATCTTGACCTGGGTGATGGTTATATGAGTGTACACGTATGTAAGAGTTCACTGTCCTGTACACTTAAGAGTTGTACATTAAAAATACATAATAAAAATAGAGTAGGGTTAAGAGATTAGGAGTGGGAGAAAGAGTTGCAATTTTAAATTAATGGTCAAGGTAGGCTTCACGAAAAGTTGGGATTGGAAAAGATTTGCAAGAAGGTGAAGGGGTTTCACTCTAGGGGAGAGAAATTCCTTGAAAACTCATCTCACCTAGAACCCACCAGACAAAGCATGTTCAAACCCTGTCCTGCTACGTTGCCCTCCCATGGGCCCTCCGGGTCATTGAGAAGGCGGCTCTCAGAGCTTGACAGTTGCCCTTGCTGAGAAAGCAAGTAGCTCACCTCGAAGTCCTGACTTTTGTCCTCTGTGAGAGAACCATGCCAAATTTCAGCTTGTCTAGTCAGGTCAATCCCTGAAAGTGTTTCATGGATGCGACAAAGATTGATTTTGAAATGAATCTTCCATGAGTCACTCTGTCCTGGAATCCCGCCCTGATCCCACCAGCCTCTGAGCTGCTTTCTCAGCGTACCCCGATGGGATGGAATAAGTATTCTGGTTTTATGGAGAAGCCACTCCCACTCCATAACCAACAGCTCCCCCTTGCAAGGGGAAAATAATTCCATGTTGGGGAAAGTAATTAACAGAAACACCCATTTCTAAATAAGGCTAACTGTTTTTCAGGGTTTGCCGGTTTGCAATTTCCTGTTTCTTTTTGTTTATTATTTTTTTTCCCTTCTCTCTCTCTCTCTTTTTTTTTTTTTTTTCCTTTTCTTGGCAACACTCCTGTGCATTTCCATGATGTGGGTAGGAAGGCTGGGGAGGTTCCAAGAGAACGAACTCATTTTACTGAAAATTCATTTCCTAGAATTTTTTCCTACAAGATACGAGGTAAAGAACGAATGTTTAAAGGGAGGTATACTGACTGTATTCATCTCTTTAGTAAGCTCAGTGGTCACTTTAAATAAACTAAAGCATTTAATGCCAACAGAAAGGTATTCAAGCCACACTAGGTGCTACCGTAACCCGTGTCTGGTGGTCAAGATTAACTCAGTTGGAAGGCAATTTTTTTCCCAGCCGTTTTCTTGCCCAGCTCCAGAATTCTAAACATGATAAGAACGTACCTCTTAAGTGAGTCTGTCTTTGCAATAAATGAAATTAGAAGCTTCAAATAGTCTGCCTCACTTTCTTTTAAATGTCATTTAAAACAACAGATATAGGTGATATCATCTGTTGTCTCTGCAAAAATGATTTTCCAAATTCTTCTGATTTAAAGGAGGCAATACCTCCTTTACTACTTATTGACTTCTTTTTTTCTGACCACCATTTTAAATAAAAAATTGGACTGCAAAAGAAATCTTAAACATCAGGGAACTAAGCGTGTCTCCGTTATTTTGTTAGTATCCATGCTTAACATGCAAGAGATGTCAGGGGAGGTGATATTTCTCAGCACATTAAGTTCACATCTCTTTCTTTCATATTCATGAATATGTAAATATATAGAACTCATCTACAGTTTTTTTTAAAAGGAGATTTTCCTTACCTACTATCTATATGAAAATGTCATGAACATTACATTGAACTAATAACCCCAGTTAAACTTAATTCATAATTAATCAACAATTTTGAAAATATCTGGTGACCATTTAGCATACAGAGCCATGTTTTCACATGATCGTAAGAAGTCTGTATGTATTCCATTTTCATCATTTACCACGGTGTCATGAGACCAGTTTTCATCATTTACCTTTTACATTTTACACAAAAACAGTTCGCTTTTCCAACTTCCTCCCTCATCCCTCACGAACTAAGTTCCCACTATTCCAAGCTGCTTGCAGTTCACTGAACTCTTTTTTTTTTTTTTTTAAGATTTTTTATTTATTTGACAGAGAGATTACAAGGAGGCAGAGAGACAGGCACAAAGGGAGGGGAAGCAGGCTCCCCACTGAACAGAGGGACCAATGCGGGGCTCGATCCCAGGACCCTGAGATCATGACCCAAGCCCAAGGCAGAGGCCCAACACAGTGAGCTACCCAGGCACCCCAGTTCACTGGGGGCACCAGGGTGGCTCAGTCAGTTAAATGCATGCCTGCCATTGGCTCGGGTCATGATCTCACAGGCCTGGGATCGAGCCCCACATCAGGTTTCCTGCTTCGGCGGGGAGTCTGTTTCTCTCTCTGCCTCTGCTCCTCCCCACCCCCACTTATGCATGTGCACTTGCACGCTCTCTCTCTCTCTCTCTCTCCTTCTCTCTTTCTCTGTCTCAAATAAATAAACCTTTAAAAAAAATGTCCTCCTGATTCATCTGCCTGGTCTCCAGCCAAAGTAACTTCCTCTGGGTAAGCCTTGCCCCAGATGCCCCCAGACAATAGTCCCCATAGCATAAGGAAGCCTTAATCCCACTGTATTTTAACTATTAACCTGTGCTTATTCCCCACTGCATGGGAGCCCTTTGACACCCAAGACTGAGTGGTTTTTTTTTGTTTTGTTTTTAAGATTTTATTCATCTGACAGAGAGAGAGAGAGAGACAGCATGAGAGGAAACAAAAGCAGGGGGAGTGGGAGAGGGAGAAGCAGGCTTCCTGCCGAGCAGGGAGCCCAATGCAGGGCTCAATCCCAGGACCCTAGAATCAGAACCTGAGCCAAAGGCAGAAGCTGAATGACTGAGACACCCAGGCACCCCTGAGTCTTATTCTTCTTGGTCTTTCTTGGCATCGAACATTGCTCTGTCACCTAAGTGCCTAGTAATTCTCATGGCAGGGTCTGCATAGTCATCATTCTCAATATTTGTATTTTCTCCTGCTGATGATTTATTTAATCATTGCTATTGTTGAATATTTTTGTATTTACCAGATTGGCTTCCAGAAATATCTGACCAACTACAACCCCCCACTATTTCATTTTTTTTAAAAGATTTTATTTACTTATTTGAGAGAGAGAGAGTGAGAGAGAGAGCATGAGAGGGGGAAAGGTCAGAGGGAGAAGCAGACTCCCCATGTAGCTGAGAGCCTGTTGTGGGACTTGATTGATCCCAGGACTCTGGGATCATGACCTGAACTGAAGGCAATGGCTTAACCAATTGAGCCACCTAGGCGCCCAACCCACCACTAGTGGGTTCTAAGGCTTCTAAACCTCTTACTTTCCTCCAGTTCTTATTATTTAGTGGGTTGTGATTTGCCCTCCTCGACTTGCTTCTAGAAATGGTGGGCCCATGGTACAAGAAGAGTTTGTGTTTTATTAGAACTGGGACATTTTTAAGCCTTTGTTGACATCACTGGAGCAATACAAAGAATGGTATTCAAATTCTTCCATAAAGTTACAGCAGCCTAGGCTGTATATGAATACTGCCTTTTTAATTTTCCTAAACTGCCAGCCAGCATGAATGATTGTCCCTCCCAATTAACTGCAAGAACAAAGCAATAAGAAACACTGATCACACAGGCAAAGACCAAAAAAAAAAAAAAAAAAAAAAAAAAAAAAATCTGGAATTGCACTGCCTTGATAGTGTTTATGAGGAAATGGGCATTCCTAGGCTGTTGGTGGCTGTGTATTGTGTGACTCCTTTGGGAGGAAATACAGAAGCACATACCAAAACATGTGTGCCTTGTGCCACAACAATCCGTGTCTAGGAATTTATCCTAGAGATATATTTAAGCATTTGCACAAAGGTAAATGTACACACATATTCATTGCAGCACTTTCTTCACTGCAAAAGACCAAAGGTGGCCTCGATGCCCATTAAAAGAGGTTACATCCATAAAACAGGATAATAATCAGCCTTGTTAAAAATTAGGAGACCTACTTGTGCCACTGTTTGGAACATCTCCAAGATATACCGTTATGTGAAAATGCAAAGTACAGAAGAGTATGCGTGTACAAATAAAATTTATGTGATGTTTACAAGTTGTCTCCATTTGTGTAACATATAAATAATATACATGTGTGTTATATATTTGTGTGATAGAAAGATAGATAGATAACCTGGAAGGATACACAAGAAATTATTCACAGTGCTCATCTCTATAGAGGAGACATTTTCACAAATGTCTTTGTACAGTTGAAATTCTTTTTTTACTATGTCCCTGTATAATTTTTAAATTTAACTTAGTTTGGTCAAAGTAATAAATACGTATAGTTTAAAAGCTCAAGTAGTACTACAAAGTTTCTAACAAAAGACAATAATGCTGCTACCCCACCATTTCTCATGCTCAAATGTTCTCCAGAGAACATTTTTTTTTTTAAATATTTTATTTATTTGACAGAGAGAAATCACAACTAGGCAGAGAGGCAGTCAGAGAGGAAGAAGCAGGCTCCCTGCAGAGCAGAGAGCCCGATGCCGGGGCTCCATCCCAGGACCCTGGGATCATGACCTGAGCCGAAGGCAGAGGCCCTAACCCACTGAGCCACCCAGGCGCCCCTCCAGAGAACTTTTTATTGGTTCTTGCATTTACTTTCACAATACGAATAACATGTTTATATTGCTATTTCTGATGCTTTTCTGTCTTAGACATCATCTATGGACTTCTTGCTATGGGGGAGGAAGAGTTAATTGTCATGCATTCTATTCCCAGCACAACAATGTGCCCACACACTCACTCACCCTTTCTCCCATCATAATTAGATTTCTCCCATCTATAGTTAAATCATGTTCAGTGGATCCAGTATTATGACTATGGGAATATTGTTTGCACCTAAGCTACATGGTATTCTATGATTATATTTCCTTTCTCCTAAAGTTTTTTATTTTGACCAGGGTTAATTATTGCCTTTCTTTTTCCCCAATTACTAACCCCCATCTTTTTCCTACCATTAATTTAGGCCTTAAATTGCTCACATAACCACAAAGCTCCTCTCAGGATAGACAACACATAACTTATCAGTTTACATTCTCCCTCCTTGCAGTGTCTTCTGCTGGAGCCTTCTGTCCCTGTTCCTGTGTGAATATTATTGTTGTCCTGCAGGACTTCCCCTCACCGTCCTCCTGAGGCTTCCTGCTACTTCACATTTTCGTTTTTGTTGGACTTGATAAATCTGGTGGAGCACATCTGAAAAAGGAAACATGAGAGAGGAATATTTTGAGGCTTACTATGTCCATTAGGATGCCTTTAGTGTTCTGGAATACAAATGGGTTGTCCTACCATCATCATCATCATCATCATAATCATCATCATCAAATCTGTAAGTCTCTGGAGTTGGAGGGTTCTCAGTTGGGTTAATGGCTCAGTGATTGCATCAGAGCCCAAGTACTTCTCATACTTCTGCCCTGTTTTCATCATAGTGGTGGCGATGTCCCTCTTCCAGGTCACAGGTGGCTGCAGCAGCTAGCTAATTGTATTTGTCAGAAACCGGTCATCTGACCAATCTTAGCTCGGTAGAAGACCAAAAAAACAAGTATATGTCATTATCAGCACCCATTGTGGGAACTGGTCTTTGTCAGTAGGGATGGAGTTTTAGGAGAGTAGCTGTTGGATAGGCAACCCACAGGACCTATACCTTTCTACATCTGGAAATGTCTTTATTTCACTCTCATAGTTTAACTGTATATTGAACTTGAGGTTGGAAAACACTTTTTTTTTTTTAGAATTTTTTAGAATTCCTTAGCATCTAGACTCCAGTGTTGCTGTCCTGATGTTTGATGTTATTTTGATTCCCAGTTCTTTACAGGTGATCAACTTTCCACTTTTAGGAAGGTTTTTCTCTGGTTCTAAATTTTTACTGGAATGTGTCTTAGTGTGGAACCCCAGAATCAGCCTCTCACCCTCTACTACCTTGCCCCAACCCATCCTCATTGCCTTTTGTTCATGTGCAAAACTAACTGAAAACCAATGCTTTTACAACCAGAGTTGTAACCCTATAAATTAATTCACAGAGAGGTATCAAGAACTTGAAATACTTCAGTGAGCTTTCTTTCCACCAAACATTTAGGCCTTCATGGTCTTCAGTATTTTTATCCCAAATGAATGGGTAAAAGGTGGGAATTTCACAATAATAACTGATAGTTAAGAAGTTCATATTTAAAATAAAATCTTTTAAAGGGGGGTCCTGGGTGGCCCAGTCATTAGGCATCTGCCTTAGGCTCAGGTCCTGTTCCCAGGGTCCTGGCATTGAGCCCCACATTGGGCTCCCTGTGAGCCTGCTTCTCCCTCTCCCACTCCTCCTGCTTGTGTTCCCTCTCTTGCTGTGTCTCTCTCCGTCAAATGAATAAATAAAATCTTTTTTTTTTAAAGTTCATATTTACCTCTGAAACTAATAAAAAAAAGAAGTTTGTATTTTTTTACTTTTTAAATCACAATCAGGTTCTAACCCTGACTATTCCTCTCTTTCTTTTCCTTCTTTCCTTCCTTTCCTCCTTCCTTCCTTCCCTTTCACATTTACAACCCTGATGCACTTGGAATTTATGTCTTGTGTATGACATAAAGTATTCCTCTGATTTTATTTTCTCAAATGGCTAACCACACATCCCAAGCCAACATTTGCCTCTGTGATGAGATGAGATGACACTTTCATCATATACTAATCAGGCAGTTGCATCTGTTTCTCTTCTATTGCTGCTTGCGTCTGTGCACCAACACCACACTGTGGAAAGCCTTCCTAGTTTTATTTAATATCTGTTGGAACCCATCCTCTCTCATGGCTTTTCTTCCCCCTACCCCAGCCTTTTGGAAATATATTTGATCTATAACACTGTGTACATTTCAAGTGTACAACTGATGATTTGATACACATATATTATGAAATGTTTACCACAATGAGGTCAGTTAACACATATTCCCCCCCCCCTTTTTTTTTACAAATTAAAGTTGGGCATCAAAAAGGGTGAGGGGCTCCTGGGTGGCCCGGTTGGTTAAAACATGACTCTTGGTTTCAGCTCAGGTCATGATCTTGGGGTCATGCCATTGGGCCCCATGTTGGGTTCCCCACTCGGTGCAGAGTCTGCTTAAGATTCCCTCTACATCTGGGGCTTATGTCTTAACTGCCCCTTGCCCATGTTATTGACAAATGCCTTGTGGTTAATTAATTGCCTTATTTGAGGACCTTTTGCAGAAATCATTTCTGCAAAGACTGCAAAGCAGAATGCCAGTGCTGTCCTGTCTAGCTGCAGACAGGATGTTATTGCTGTTTGATTTTAGTTGTCCTGACTCCCTATTTTCCTGTTGGGGACCCTGGCCCTGACTCCATACCTGTCCAACTCACTCCTAACAACAGCAATATTAGAACCCACAAATAATCCAGAAGGACAAAGGATAGAGCTGACTGATAAAACCTATGCTACCCTCAGGACAACTTTATCTTCTAGATTATTAAGGACTTGATAGTACTGAAGCCTGTTGCTCCCACTTCTCTTCCCTTAGGGTGAGGACATTCCCAAGACGTTCCTCCCATTCTCGTGCATTGAGAGTTCTAGCTGACTTTCCTTGCCCTTTCCACTCATGAGAAATATGCCAGTATTTAGAACACATGCCCAAACTAAACACAACAAACAAACAAAAAAAAAGGCTTTTTAAGGTATGCTTCATTTAAAAGTAATTTTTAAACCCCTGTGCATTATGGGGCACCTGGGTGGCTCAGCTGGTTAAGCGTCTGCCTTCAGCTCGGGTCATGATCCCAAGACCCTGGGAGTGAGCTGGGGGTTGGGGAGCCTGCTTCTCCATCTCCCTCTGCTGTTCCCCCTGCTTGTGCTCTCTTGCTCTCTCTCACTGTCAAAGAAATTTAAAAAAAAAAATCTTTAAAAAAAAAATGTGTTAAAGCCCTGTGCATTAAAATCTAAACAATCTATGACATCTGATTGTGGGGCGCCTGATAAAAAAATCAATCAGATTCCATCTCGTGAGTCAAACATTACTGCGCTTCTCCGAGTCCTACCTTTGAGTCCTGCACAGGCATCTGTCCTATGACTCACTTAAAATTAATTTCTAAAAAAAATTAATTTCTCAAAACTGTTGACAATTCAGCGTTGGCAGATGGTGAGGTCCACGCTGGCTCATGCTAACTGATGCCACGTAACCGCTAATACACAGCGGCGATTTTCAAACTCTTTTACAAAGTTTTCTCTCTCTTTTTTAACCATAAGACCTTAAAGCAGGAGTGTCACGTGAGGAGCTGACCTACCTGAATCCATGGTGGGACCCCGATGGCAGGTCTACCATGAAGCTAATGGCGCCCAGCCCTCAGGGACCCTCAAAGGCCTTGTGCCTAAGTTTGTTATATTTAATTTTGTAATTGTTTTTTAAAGAGCCCATCCCTCCACCCCGATACAAACCTTGGGCCCCACAAAACCTGGTTCCCCCACCAGCCAAGCCCTAGCCCCTCTCCCTCTCCCTCAACACTTCAGCCCCCCTCCACGGAACCCCAAACCTGTGGGGGAACAAAATTTAAAAATGACCTGGAAGATGGTACAATTTCCGAACTAGGAATCAGGGAGAGGGTCTGAGGCCTGCACCTCAGTTACCTGCTAGGGCCTCTTACGTGCCTCCTCGGGTCACCTGACCTTTCTCTGACAGAGATCCTTCACATGTAAAGTGGGTGTGTGTGACCAAATGACCATCAAGGTCCCTTTCGAAACTGAAAGCTTTTGATCCAAAGTCCATCTCCACTGTCTCTCTCATGGGAACTTCTATCCTCGGGCTTGTTCTTCCATCCCTGAGGTGCTAGGAAGTCTCATCCCACCCCCCCTGACATCCCAGGCTCCCCTAGGCTCGGCCCAGGCCCACCTTCTTCAAGAAGGACTTCAGTGATCGTGATGAGAGAGCTCACTCTTCTCTCCATGGTTTGGTATGTCTTCTCCTGCTAGATGTCAGTTGGGAGAGAGAAATGACAGATCACAGCTACATGTGTTAACCCTTCCAAGATTATCGTCATTTTCAACAGAAATTAATGTTTTAGCTCGATGACCTAACTCTTGGTGGTTGGTGGTGAAATTTTAGGCAGCAGCTACAGCCAAGTCTGAGGAGAAAAGATCCTCCTTGAGCTCTTGGAGCAAGCATTCTTTGAGAACCCCCCTCAAGTTACAAGAGGCCACCACCCATTGTTCCGGAAGCAAGAGACCAACCCGGGTTGAAGGACACAAGAGTCCTGTCAACATGGGTACAAGGAGAACCTTATCTCTCTTGGAATGTCATTTGCACTCACACAATTGTTTGGGTTAAGCAGTGGTGTGGTGCACACTTGACTCGCTGAAGGGAACCTTTGTTCCCCTGCTTTCTCCCTAGTCACACACCCTGACAGGGGTGATCTTCCTCAGCTACTCCTGGCCACCCTAACACTAGGGGAAAGGAAAAACAAATGGTTAACTATTAGAGATCACAGTCCTAGAAGACACGAGTCTGCATCCGTTTACAAATGTCTCAGTGATTTACAAGAAGAAAAGCATTCTTAGGTTATTGATAGACCCATAACTCAATTCCTGGAGCCCTCACATCACCCTCCCCTCCATAGCGATGTGGGAAACAGAGGTAGAAAGGAATGTAAACAAAATAAAATTTCCTGATAACCTGAAGTCCATGAACAAATACTTGAGTATGACATTCCTTTAGGAAACTCCCAACTGGTCTGAATGTTAACGCTTTGCTAGAGGGAAAAACCACCTTAGCTTGACCCCGGCAAAGCCTCCAGGATCCCGAAAGCCTTCTTTAGCATATCAAAATCCTCTTGGATGCCTCCCTTTGTCCTTACCTCCCCCAACTCCCAAGTATAGAATCTGTCCCCACTCACACCACCAGTGCAGCTCTTTCTGCCCACAGGTGCCGTCCCCGTGCTTTAATAAAATCACCTTTTGCACCAAAAACATCTCAAGAGTTCTTCCTTGGCCTTGGACCTTGGCTCTGGACCTCACCCACAGTTAAAAACTACATCCCCATGAGAGATAGAAACAGCCTTAAAACCCTCAACCACCCAGCCATTTTACGCAGTTGGAAACTGAGGCTCCAAGGCCAGGGTATGGCAGAGCCCAGCAAAATGAAGTATTAATGGCCCCAGCACAGCCCGCTTGCCCTTTCAAAGTGGGTAGGTGCAACTTGGTCCAATTACATGTAAATACTTTTTAGCTATTGGGGTGCCTGGGTGGCTCAAGGCCTCTGCCTTCAGCTCAGGTCATGATCCCAGGGTCCTGGGATGGAGCCCTGCATCGGGGCTTCCTGCTCAGCAGGGAACCTGTCTCTCCGCCCCCCCCCCACTCTCTGCCTGCCTCTCTGCCTACTTGTGATCTCTCTCTGTCAAATAAATAAATAAAATCTTAAAAAAATACTTTTTCGCTATTAATAAAGCCAAATGACACTCTGTTGAAGAGGGGGGGCATTTCGCTTGTTTGTAGCTTTAAAGAAACCAAAATAGATTAGTATATAACCATTTTCCTAGAGTATGGGGACCCATGAAAGGAGACCATGAATTTCAACCCTGAATCCCAGAACTCCAGTCTGTGTGTTATTAAAAGGAAAAAGAAAGGGCGCCTGGGTGGCTCAGTGGGTTAGGCCGCTGCCTTCGGCTCAGGTCATGATCTCAGGTTCCTGGGATCGAGTCCCGCATCGGGCTCTCTGCTCAGCAGGGAGCCTGCTTCCCTCTCTCTCTCTCTCTCTGCCTGCCTCTCCGTCTACTTGTGATCTCTCTCTGTCAAATAAATAAATAAAATCTTAAAAAAAAAAAAAAAAAAAAAGGAAAAAGAAAAAATAAATAAATAAAAATAAATAAAGGAAACACCTTTGTATCAGCACTGGTAGATTATCGTTCCTCCCCCATGGGCTGAAAGAGGAGAAGCTGGTCCTACAAATGTCACCTGTATCAGGACCTGAATTGTTTTGGAAGGAAGAGAGATTCCCAAAGCTTGAGCAATGCGAAAGTGATCGCTGCTCTGGGGAAGCATGAGGTCATCTGCACGCGTTGATTCATGTCCTCTTACCTGCCAAGCACCTGGCTCCCCTGCAACTTCCCTCAGACCAGTCTCTTTCGGCTGCTGTGGCTGCAAAATCTTCTTTGCACTAAGACTTCGTGAACCATCTTCAGAAAGCCCGGTTTTCGTCTTCTTTGTGAATGGGCTCAGGGCTGCATTTGTTTCATTCATTTCCTAAAGACTCATGCATGAGCCCCAACAGTTGAGCAGCAGGGGGGACACGGTGCGGGGGTGGGGGGGGGGGGGGGGTTGGGGGGGGGGGGGTACAACTAGCCAATAAGCCCCATGCCCGTCCTCAAGGAGGTGACAGCTCAGTGGGAATGCGGGGAGGGAAACAAGCCATCATAACACCATAGGTAAGCTGGGTAGCAAGGCAGGAGTGGCCCTGACTCATTCTCAGAAGTCACAGAAGGCTTCTTGGAGGAGGTGCTATCTAAATAGAGATCTAGAGGATGAGTAGGAGTTTCTGTCCTCCCCTGAGTCACTGTTCAGTGGCAGCTGCTGTCATGGGACCATTCCTCACTCCAGATCTACAGAGCAAAGCAGCGAGGCGGTGGCTAGAAAAATGAAGCACCCTCCCTCTTGGTTCCCTCCAGGTCTGTAGACAGCACTTCATTCACTCTGGAAGGAGTCTGAAGCCAGGGCAAGGGTGGGGCTAAGGGGCAGGGATGCTTTCCTCCCCTGAGGACACTGAGTCAGGAAGTGCCAACCTCAGCACCACGGAGATCATGCCCACTGGACTATTCCGGCAACGCGCAGCGGCGTTTACGACTGTGGGCCTTCTTCTCCCCTCTTTCCCTACCATGTATGGATATTTTGGGTGTGTGTGTGTGTGTATAACAGCTTTATTGAGATACAATTTACAAAGCATATTATTTACTCACTTAAAGTAGATGGTGTCATCGTTTTAGTACACTCAGAGTTGTTCAACCCCCTCCACAATTTTAGAACATTTCACCACCTCAAAAAGAAACCCTGAACCTTTAGCTGTAAGCCTTCAATCTCCCCATTTCTCTCAGCCCCCGGCACCCGTTAACTATTTTACCTCTATAGTTTTTGGTCTTCCTTTTTTAAAAATTTTTTAAAAGAGCCATCGTGGCTGGAAATAAAGGCAATGTGTTCCAGCCAGGTGGGTCCCCAAGGCTTTTTCATTTTTTAAATTAATTTATTCATCCATTCATTCATTATTCTTACATTCATTCATTTAAGTCATCTCTACGCCCAACATGGGGCTTGAACTCATGACCCTGAGATCAAGGGTCACGTGCTCTGCCCACTGAGCCAGCCAGGCACCCCAGTTTTTGCTCGTCTTAATATTTCAAACATTTCGTATAAGTGGAAGCATATAATATGTGGTCTTTTGTGACCGACTTCTGCACCTCCCCTCATGTTTTCAAGGTTCATCGGTGTTTCACTCTTTTTTATAGCCAAATTATACACATGTATCATGGGCTTCAGATTGACATCAGGCCAGTCATCAGTCCTACACAAAAAATGCCACTGATTCATTGATATGTTCTACAAACATGTATGGAGCAGATTCCGTGTGATGCCTAGACTTTTATGTCCTCAAAAGGTTTTCAGTTCATGTCACCATCTTGATCACCACCAACCCCGTCTACCATCATCTGCCTGCTGGACCAGGGAACTTCCCCAGAGTGAAATGTTAGCTTTCAACAGTGACCTCTTCACCTTCAGTGGCTTCCCCTGGTCTCAGAACAAAGACAAAACTCCTGGGTGTGACCAAGTACCACCTCCACCCCCAGGCTGGGCCTCCCTTACTGCCATAGCAACTTTTCCCTGTGCACTCCCGCTGTCCTGTCTTCCCTCACCCTCTTACTTGCCAGGAACTGTCCATCTGGAGGCCTCTCCCTAGAACAGTCTTCTGCCTGATGCCTGCTTGTCCTTCAAATCCCAGGCCAGTCGTCCCTTCCCAGAGAAACCCTCCCCTACAGTCACACTCACACCCTCATAATTCATCTGATAGCCTTCTGCAACTTTCTTTTGCCACATATAAACCCAGGTTCGACTAGACATTTGTGATTGTTTAAGACCCGCCTCCCCTCTAGACTTTTAAGCTCTTTGAGGATGGGTCTAGTTTTGCTCAACCTCGAGTCCCTGCAAGCTAACAGTGCATACATCATAAACACAGAAAGGACATAGGTACCAATATTTGTAGAGTGCCCCTATATCCAGACACTTCTACCAACACTATCTCATGTACACTTACACTGACCCTCTGTGGAAGGTATTGTTAGTTTCGTTTCACCAATAAGATCCATGAAGCTGAGACAGTAAAAATAACCTGCCAAAATCTGGTGAGGGACAGAGGAGGAGTCTCTCCTGGGCCCATGGAATTCTCAGTTCTAAGCTCTTTCCACTAATACCAGGTTGTTTCTGGAATCAAGAAGACAGATCCCTCCCATTCAGAGAATTATGAAATAAGCCCCTGTTCACAAATGCCAGTTAAACACGGAAAGAGAGCAGCAGGGCAAAATGTAGCCTCCAAGCAAAAACCACGGGTTGCAGAGATCACATCGAGATACGCTGGGCCTGTCAAGGGGGAAGCTTCCTGATACTTGAGACTCACAAAAACTACCCCCCAACCCCGTTTGTCAGTTTCATTCTTAATTGACTTGCTGGAAATGTGTTCTCACATTTCTAAATGGAGACCGAACGTTTCCTTTGGAATTTTCTTACATTGTTTTATTTTTGGGTGTCAACCTTTTTCATTTTAGTTCTGCTAAGAATTCACTGTGCATTTCCTTTGGGGGAATTCTTTTTTCTTTTTTTAGGGAGGCATTTACCTCCACCAGGAAAAACTGGTTACCAGAGCCAGCCCCAGAGGTCGGCTGCCTTTGCACAGTTATCACTGAGGCATTTTCATGTAAAGGTTCTCCATCCTTTCAGCGTGACCTCAGAGCACTTGAGCCAAGGTTCATCTGCGACCACACCCTCCTGGACCTGGTCCCGCCACAAGCTTTGTCATCAAAATGTGAGTGGCTGACCTCTCGATGACACAGTTAGGTCATTAATAATTCTTTCAAACCAGGAATTCCCCAATTAATGTTAAAGGGGAAGAGGGTGATCAGTCAGGGCCCCTGGCATCAGGCCATCTTCCTATTACAAAGGACAGATTCCTTTTGCTTTGGGGAATGTTCTGGGTATGTTCTTTGGCAATCAAAACTGCTGTCTGTTTCCAACAGAGATAAATTTGCTAAAAAATAATGTGTCTATACAGATGCTTCAATATTACTCAGTCTTAAAAGGGAAGGAAATTCTGACACAGGCTACAACACAGATGAAACTTAAGGATATTGTGCTCCATGAAGCTGGTCACAAAAGAACAACTATCGGGGCACCTGGCTGGCTCAGTTGGCAGAGCATGCAACTCTTGATGCTGGGGTCGTGAGTTCAAGCCCTAGGTTGTGGGTGGGTTTTATTTATCAAAAAAAAAAAAAGACAAATATTACATGATTCCACTGATAGAGGCTCCCAGAATTGTCAAATTGACAGAGAAAGTGGAACGGTGGTTGCCAGAGGCTCAAGAGGAGAGAAAATGGGAAGTCAGTGTTGAATGATCTTCAGTTTAGGAAGATGAGGAAGTCCTGGAGGTGGGTGGTGTGAGTGTATGTGATGCCGCTGAACTGTGCACTTACAATGATAAAAATGGTAGGGGCGCCTGGGAGGCTCAGTGGGTTAAAGCCTCTACCTTCGGCTTAGGTCATGATCCCAGGGTGCCGGGATCGAGCCCCGCATCAGGCTCTCTGCCCATCGGGGAGCCTGCTTCCTCCTCTCTCTCTCTCTGACTGCCTCTCTGCCTACTTGTGATCTAATAAATAAATAATCTTTTTTAAAAAATGATAAAAATGGTAAATGTCATGTTCTGTATATTTTACTGCCCCAAAAAAAAGTGTCTGGGAATTTTTTTTCAAGACTCACCTGTTTGTCCTTCTAATTGTTCATGAGTTGCACCTTGGGGTGGCATGCCCCCTACCACCTTGTTCCTCAGGGTTCCCTGGACCAGCAACCTCGCCATCAGCCGGAAGCTCAGGCTCACCCCAGACCTACTGAAGTGGAATTTGCATTTAACAGGATCTGTGGGGTTTTGAGAAGCGCTGCAGTAGACCAGGGGAGTGCACATTGGACTCACCTGGGAAGCTTCAAGATCCTAATTTCATTGTTGAGGATGGCCAGGACCCAGGATCTGCAAGTGCTCAGTGGGGAATTCTAATCTGCTGCCCAAACTCGAATTGCAGCCACAGCTGGGATCTACCCATCCGGACTGAAGACTTGGCACTTTAACATCTTCCGGATTTTTCTCATCTCGGCACTGGGACATGGTTTCTGAATGGAACACTCTGAAGTTCTGTCTGAAAAGTCTCATCCTCTTGTTTTTTTCATAATCTAAATTCATACGACAGAGACTCCTTGTGACCGCTCGTCTAATTGAACTGACTGGTGGGGCGTGAAAAATGTTTATATTGCTCAGTTTTCTAGATAACCGAAACTTATACCTTTTGTGACAGAATTTTTCTGAAGATTTTAAGTCATTTGGATGTAAATATTTCTCTCCCTTTTAAAAAGATTTAATTTATTTATTTATTTGAGAGAAAGAGAGAGAGAGGGAGAGTACGAGTCAGGGGAGGGGCAGAGGGACAAGCAGTCTCCCCAATGGGTGGGGAGTCCGACCCTAGGCTGGATCCCAGGACCCTGAGCTGAAGTCAGACGCTTAACCGACTGAGCCATCCAGGTGTCCCTAATTCATTCTTTAAAATTTTGGGACTAACCTAATTTCTCATCTTGCAGTAGCATAAATTTAGTTTCTTAGTTCAAAATTTTTATTTTATTATTATTTTTTAAAGATTTTATTTATTTATTTGTCAGAGAGAGAGAGAGCATGCACAAACAGGGGAAGCAGCAGGCAGAGGGAGAAGCAGGCTCCCTACTGAGCAGGGAGCCTGATGTGGGACTCGATCCCACAACCCTGGGATCATGACCTGAGCCAAAAGCAGACCTTAACCCAATGAGCCACACAGGCATCCCTTAGTTCAAACTTTTTCGACCTAACTCCTTTCCTCAATAAATACTGTACTGCAGCATGACATAATAATTGTATACAATCAGCTTTCACGATATTAAAAAGAATAATCTCAACTTCACATTAGTTCTTATTTAATTCATAATTTTCACTATGACACTAGGCATGCATTTTTTAATTTTGTTGTGGAAAGACTTTCTGATGAAGGAAGCAGTATGTTGATTTACATTTTGGGATAAAACCCTTAATCTGTATTCCAGGAGCTTACCTGTCATTACATCTACACCATCAAAACTCATCCCTGCATAAATCTGACACTCCAAGTTACATTTAATTGCCAATATAACCCCTCAGAGTTTTATACAGTTCAGAGCTAATTGTGTCTGTAGTCAATGAAGCTGAAAGAAATAATTCTTCCTTTATAATGTCATTGTGTTCAAAATATACTTTAAATATTATCATTAGCAACTTCTGTTCCTTTATCGAGTTGCAATGAAAACACTAGCTTTACTTGTTCAGTTGGTTGGTCTACAGCATTAGTCAGTTCCTGAAAACACTGAGCTACGCTATCCTAGACAAACATTCCTGAGCTATCTTCTTTACACAGATTCACCTACTTCCAAGCAAACCTCTTTGATTCAGTCTTTTACTGGCGTCTCAGCAATTGTATTTTTTGAAATTTTATTTTATTAAAGATTTTATTTATTTATTTATATTTAAAGATTTTATTTATTTGACAGACAGAGATCACAAGTAGGCAGAGAGGCAGGCAGAGAGAGGAGGAAGCAGGCTCCCCGCCGAGCAGAGAGCCTGACCGGGGGCCCAACCCCAGGACCCCGGGATCACGACCTGAGCCAAAGGCAGAGGCTTCAACCCACTGAGCCACTCAGGCGCCCCAAAGATTTTATTTATTTGAGAGAGCGATCAAAGGGTAGAGGGAAAAGTAGACTCCCAGTCAGCAGGGAGCCGGACTCAGGGCTCTATCCCAGGACCCTGGGACCATGACCTGAGCCAAAGGCAGATGCTTAGTCAACTGAGCCACCCAGGCATCTCCAAATTTTATTTTGTTTTAAAGTAGGCTCCACACAAGGGGGCCTGGGTGGCTCAGTTGGTTAAACCTCTGACTCTTGTTTTTGGCTTGGGTCATGATCTCAGGGTCCCCTGAGAACTCTTCCTATTTTGCATGTAAGTGCTACTTAAGTTTTGGCGGTTCCATTGGTTCATCAGACTATTTCTTTTTTTTTTTTAAGAGTTTATTTATTTATTTGACAGAAATCACAGGTACGCAGAAAGAGGGAGAAGCAGGCTCCCTGCTGAGCAGAGAGCCTGATATGGGGCTCGATCCCAGGATCCTGAGATCATGACCTGAGCCGAACGCAGAGGCTTAACCCTCTGAACCACCCAGGCAGGCCAGACTATACATTTCTACAAATAATGTATCATTGTTCCTGCATTTTGCCATCAATGATGCCTATAAAATCAAAATCAGTATACCAACCAATATATCTGAGCCAAATTACTATTACAAATTCAGTCCTCCCTTCTTTGAAATAATTTATTTTCATCATATGGTTTCCTACTGCTGCTGCTTTGGGAAAAAGTGTGTCTCTCCTTGACAAAACTAGCCCAGTAAGCTTACTCACCAGCAGCAAATCCGAAGTTAAGAAATCGTACTCCCACACCGAGATCCTTAACTTAACCACATCTGTAAAGCCCTTTTCGCTATTTTACAGGTTCTGGGGATTGGAACATGAATATCCTTGCGGGCTATATTCTATTTACAGATAGACATGACTTTCAGGGAAAGCGCCCTGCTCTTTCTTTCTGCAGAATGGAGTACAGATGAGTCAACGGAGTCAGAAGCCACCAGGTTGGATCATGAGAAGATTAACAACCACATGCTGTAGACGACAGAGTAATTTAGGGAAGAAAAATCTTCTTGGTATGGCTGGGATTGCCATGCTAGCTTGGACCTCTACGCGTCAGAGAAATAAACAACTATCTTACTGGTGAGATAGCCAGTATTATCTGAAGGCTTCTCTATTACAGCAGTGGGCCTAGTATCCTAATTAATTTTACCATCAAAAGAAAAAAAAAATAAGATGAGGGGAGGGAAGGGAATGAGGGATGGAAGAACAAAGTCAAATTGTACTCACTTCTTAGGTTGGCTCAAAAGCAATTTCGAATATGCAGAGGAATGCGACAACTCACCATAATTCATACAGAGAAATAAATTCCTCAAGTGACAAATCCCTTTGCTTTCATTTCTTCTCTTGCAAATTGGTCATGATTCAGATCCATATCCTGAGAGCCAACTCATGTCAGTGACCTCTGCTCTTGGGTTAGACTTTGGCAATCTTGTCCTTTGATCTCTACCGAAGGACAGACACATGCCAGTGGTTTCACGGGCTCAGGGGCTACAGTGACTGAATTCTCATCTCAGGATGAGCTCCCTAAGTCCGGAGTGTTGGTCCTCTTAGGAAGCAGATAATCTTGTGTTTAGAGCAGGTTTGCCTACATGCGATCTCTTGATTTCACTTCAGGGCTGAGTGGAAAGTGAATGACCAACTTATCTAGTTGGAGTTTGCATTCCACGTGGCTCAGACAGGCCACGGTGGAGGCTGAGTGATCAGATGTGGTTTTTGACAAGATGGTTTTAAGACCCGCCTTTGCGAGCACGGTCTGTAGCCTCTCTTCTCCTCCGGGGATGGCTGTCAGGAATAGGGAAATGACAGATAGGACTTCCCTACCTGCTCTAGCTGAAGCTCTCCTAACTGAAGGATTCCACGAAGGGTCGGTCCCTTCTTAGCTGACGGGGAGAAAGAGCTGGAGCTTCATGTTGGGCTCTTCAATGCTTAGGGGACATAGAGATTTGACTTTTTTATATAGTGTAAGCATCCTGGCTCTACCCTTCTTTCATTTCTTGCAGTTTTCCTCCTGAAGGAGAGTCCTGAGGTTCAATTAGCTTTATAAGCTGTTATCAAAATAACAATAGTAATAGTAGTATTAAAATACGGTGTTTTCTGGGGCGCCTGGGTGGCTCAGTGGGTTAAATGTCTGCCTTTGGCTCAGGTCATGATCATAGGGTCCTGGGACTGAGCCCTGCATGGGGCTGCCTGAGCACCCGAGAGTCTGCTTCTCCTCTCTTTCTGCCCCTCCTCCCCACTTATGCTCTCTCTCTCAAATTAGTAATAATAATAATATGTTTTTCCACATTCCTAAGAAATTTGCCATGAAACAGTTAAGACATTTTTTAAAGGTTTTATTTATTTATTTGACACGGAGAGCGAGAGAGAGCACAAGCAGGGGAGCAGCAGAAGGAGAGGAAGAAGCAGGCTCCCCGCTGAGCAGAGAGCCCGATCCCAGGACCCTGAGATCATGACCCGAGCCGAAGGCAGCGGCTTAACCACTGAGCCACCCGGGCACCCTAATTTTTTTATTTTTATTTTTTAAGATTTTATTCATGGGGCACCTGGGTGGCTCAGATGTTAAGCATCTGCCTTCGGCTCAGGTCGTGGTCCTGGAGTACTGGGATTGAGCCCCACATCGGGCTCCTTACTCAGCAGGAAGCCTGCTTCTCCCCCTGCCCCTCCCCCTGCTTGTGTTCCCTCTCTCGTTGTCTGTCAAATAAATGAATAAAATCTTTTTTTAATCTTTTTTTTTAAGATTTTATTCATTTATTTCATAGAGAAAGAGCACAGCAGGGAGAGCAGCCAGCAGAGGGAGAGGGAGAGGCAGGCTTATCAATCAGGGAGCCCAACGTAGGCCTTGATCTCAGGACCCTGGGATCATGACCTGAGCCAAAGGCAGATGCTTAACAACTGAGCCACCTAGGTGCCCCTAAACATGTCTTTTAAAAAATAAAATAAGTTTCAGGACTCCTGGGTGGCTCCGTTGGTTAAGATTCTCCCTTCAGCTCAGGTCATGATCCCAGAGTCCTGGGATCAAGTCCCACATTGGGCTCCCTGCTCAGCGGGAAGCCTGCTTCTCCCTCCGCCTGCTGCTCCCCCTGCTTGTGCTAATGCTCTCTTGCTCTCTCCCTCACAAATAAATAAAATCTTTAAAAATAAAATATGTTTCTTTGTACACAGTGTCAATTGTGGCACCTGGAACTGTTTTTTCTAGATCTGCACTGTCCCAGACAGTAGCCACAAGCCGTGTGTGGTTACTGAGCACTTGAAACCTGCCTCGTCTAAACTAAGATATGATGTGACTATAAAATAATAAAGTAGATGCCAGATATTGAAGACTTAGTATAGGAAAAGGCAAATAATTTTTATATCGATAAACTCTTGGATATATTGGGTTAAATAAAATAGATAATTATAATCAGTTTCTCCTGTTTCTCATACCTTTAAAATGCAGCTACTAAGAAACTTAAAATTGCATGTGTCTCTCAGCAAAGGCGGTCCTGAGAGGAAAGTATATAGCAATACAAGCCTTTCTCAGGAAACAAGAAAGGTTTCAAGTATACAACCTAAAGGAGCTGGAGAAAGAATAGCAAAGAAAACCCAAACCCAGCAGGAGAAGAGAAATAATAAAGATCAGAGCAGAAATCAATGAAATAGAAACCAAAAGAACAGTAGAACAAATCAACGAAACTAGGAGTTGGTTCTTTGAAAGAATTAATAAGATTGATAAACCCCTAGTCAGACTTATCAAAAAGAAAAGAGAAAGGACCCAAATTAATAAAATTATGAATGAAAGGAGAGATCACAACCAACACCAAAGAAATAACAAACAATTATAAGAACATATTATGAGCAACTATAGGCCAGCAAATTTGACAATCTGGAAGAAAGGGATGCATTCCTAGAGACATATAAACTACAAAAATTGAACCACGAAGAAACAGAAAACCTGAACAGATCCATATCCAGTAAGGAGATTGAAGCAGTCATCAAAAATCTCCCAATAAACAAGAGCCCAGGGCCACATGGCTTTCCAGGGGAATTCTACCAAACATTTAAAGAAGATGGGGTGCTGAGGGGGATCAGTGCTTAAGCCTCTGCCTTCAGGTCAGGTCATGATCTCAGGGTCTTGGAATCGAGCCCCGCATCGGGCTCTCTGCTCAGCAGAGAACCTGTCCACCCCAACTGCTGCCTGTTCTCTGCCTACTTGTGATCTCTCTCTCTGTCAAATAAATAATAAAATCTTTTAAATTAAAAAAAAAAGAATTAATATATATTCTCCTGAAACTGTCCCAAAAAATAGAAATGGAAGGAAAGCTTCCAAACTCATTTTATGAGGCCAGCATTACCTTGATCCCAAAACCAGACAAAGACCCCATCAAAAAGGAGAATTACAGACCAATATCCCTGGACGGGGATATTGGATCAATGGATCCCTTTGAACACGGATGCAAAAATTCTAGCAAACAGGATCCAACAGTACATTAAAAGGATTACTTACCACGACCAAGTGGGATTTATTCCAGGGCTGCAAGGTTGGTTCAACATCCACAAATCAATCAATGTGATACAATACATTAATAAAAGAAAGAACAAGAACCATATGATACTCTAAATAGATGCTGAAAAAGCATTTGACAAACAAAGTACAGTATCCTTTCTTGATCAAAACTCTTCAAAGTGTAGGGACAAAGGGCACATACCTCAATATCATAAAAGCCATCTATGAAAACCCACAGCAAATATCATCCTCAATGGGGAAAAACTGAGAGCTTTTCCCCTAAGGTCAGGAACATGGCAGGGATGTCCACTATCACCACTGGTACTCAACATAGTTCTAGAAGTCCTAGCCTCAGAAAAAAGAAATAAAAGGCATCCAAATCGTCAAAGAAGAAATCAAATTCTCACTCTTTGCAGATGATATGATACTTTATGTGGAAAATTCAAAAGCCTCCACTCCAAAGCTGCTAGAACTCATACAGGAATTCAGTAAAGTGTCAGGATATAAAATCAATGCACAGAAATCAGCTGCATTTCTATATACCAACAGCAAGACGGAAAAAAGAGAAATTAAGGAGTCAATCCCATTTACAATTACACCCAAAACCATAAGATACCTTGAAATTCTTTCAGAAATCTCCACTTGTCTGTTTTTGCCATTTGACTCCTAGGCAACCCACAGGTGGATGGAAGACCCTACCTCTACCCAGGAGGGTGGAGGTTGACCCTTGTCTCTGGGGAAGGTCCACCAGCCTTGGCAGCCTGGGGCAGCTGTGTTGCGCTTGCGCTCAAGCCTGTTGCTATGCGGTGTCACTGGGCCCAACTCTGTGTGGTGTGCTGAGGTGGGTGGGAAAGTGGGGACGTCTTCTTCCAACTGCTAAACTATGAGAGGACCATCTTCTGGAATCTGCCAGATCTTTCATTCTCAAGAACATTTTAGTAAAAAATAAGAACTTTCCCTTTGCCTGTCCGCAAGTCATACTAATTTTTTGTACTTATTTTGATGCAACTTTTGGTAAGAAGATCAGTCATGCTGCTCTCTCATAATTCCAGTGTTTCCAAAAGAGATGAGGTTCCTGAGCCACATGAGCAAAGGCACTCATACTTTCCTCTTGGAGTTGAAATTTGCTTTCTTTGGGTTGATTACAGGGGAGGTGTGTACCCCATCCTCTCCCATTCTCTTATTTTGCAAGATCTCCAACTATGAGTGTTCTTGCTTCCTATCACAAGAGGAGCAAGTTCAAAACCAATAATTCTATCAGAGAACCCTGGGCAGACTCTCATGTTTAGAACTTTGAAATCATGGCTATCTGTCTCAAGGATCTAAAAGTAATCCTTAAACAAATAGTCAATTACCTGCCTCATGAGTCAGCAACCCTCAGCACACCTACCCCGCCATCTGTTTCACAGATGGCGATGTTTCAGTATCAGCGAGGGATGGTGGGTGGCTGAAGAGGTGGCTGGCTGGCCCGGGGTGGGCTTGCTATACTGTGCTAGAGGGTTTGAACTTAAATATACAGTGTAAATCTAAAAACTATTAGGAAAAAAATAGGAAATCTATGGACTCTAAGACTAGATGAAGAGTTTTTAGACCTCACACTGAAAGTACAATCCATAAAAGGAAAAACTGATAAATTAGACCTCATCAGAATTAAGAATTTTTGCTTTGTGAACAAGAGTATGAAAGCAAGTTATGGACTGGGAAAAAATGCTTATAAACCACATATCCAACAAAGGACTTATATCTAGAATATATAAGAAGTTCTCCAAAAACCCAAACAATCCAATTGAAAACATATTGGGGTGCCTGCGTGGCTTCCTCCTCTCTCTCTGCCTGCTTGTGATCTCTGTCTGTCAAATAAATAAATAAAATCTTTAAAAAAAAAAAAAGAAAACAAACATATTTTACCAGAAAGCATATACAAATGATGAATTTTTTTAAAAACCCAAACAATCCAACTAGGACATAAACAGACACGGCACTGGAAAGCATACACAAATGACAAAGCACACACAAAGATGTTCAACATTATTAGCTATTATGGAAATGCAAATTAAAACCACAGTGAGATATCATGACAAACCTAATCAGAATCACTAAAATAAAAAATACTGATGACACAAAATGCTGGCAAGAATAGAGAATCACTGGATAGGAATGTAAAATAGTACAGTCACTCTGGAAAATAGTTTGGCAGGGGCTTAAAGAACTAAACATGCACTTCCCGTATGTCCCAGCAATCGTGCGCTTTGGCGTTGGCGTTGATCCCAAGAAATAACTCAAGTTCATGCAAAATCTATACACAAGTGTTTGTAGTGGCTTTATTCACAATAGCCTCGAGCTGGAAATAGACCAACCATTCACCCTTTGATGGGTGAATGGTTGAGCAAACTGCCATGCAGCCATGTCATGGAACACTGCTATACAATAATGAGGAATGAACTAATGATACACTCCGCAACCTGGATCTAGGGAATCAGTCTGAATGGAAAAAAACCAGTTCAAAGGTTATATATTGTATGATTTTATTTATGGAACATTCTAGAAATAACAAAACTACAGAGAAGAACAGACTAGTGATTGCCAGGGGTTAAAGGTGGGAGTTGGGAGGATATGGAAGGGAAACAGGAGGCAGGCATGCGGTGACGGAACTGGTCTGTATCCTAATTAGATTGGTAGTTATGTGAAGCTACACTTACGACGAAATTGAATAGACACACACACACACACACACACACACACACACACACACACAGGAGTGCTTATGAAACTGGCAACATGTGATAAGCTCTGTGGATCGTATGAGCAGTCAGTTTCCTGGTTTTGCTCTGATGCTGTAGACGTTACCACTGGAAGAGGCGAGACAAAGCTCGCTGAACTTCCCTGGGTGGTTTTTTCCTGCCACATCTTGTGAATGTATCATTTCAAAATAAAAAGTTTTTTAAAAACCACATTTGGGGGGGTGCCGGGGTGAGTGTTGAGTGTCTGCCTGCAGCTCAGGTCATGATCCCAGGGTCCTGGGATGGAGACCCACATCCGGCTCCCTGCTCAGGGGGAAGCCCGCTTCTCCCTCTCCCACTCCCCTGCTTGTGTTCCCTCTCTTGCTGTCTCTCTCTGTCAAATAAATAAAATCTTAAAAAAAATTAAAAAAATAAAAACCACATTTGGGGGGCACCTAGGTGGCTCAGTCAGTTAAGCATCTGACATTGGCTCAGGTCATGATCCCAGGGTCCTAGGATACAGCCCTGTGTGGGGTCCTCCATGCTCAGCGGGGAGTCTGCTTGTCCTGCCCCCTCTGCCTCTCCCCCAATACATGCCACATGTGTGTGCGTGCATGCGTGTGCTCCTTCTCTGTCTCATTCTGTCAAATAAATAAAATACTTAAAAAATAAAAAATAAAATAAAAACTGCACTTAGGGATGAAACAATTTTTAAATTTGGAATGACCTCAGGATATATACATTTATAGAACTCTTATTTTGCACCTAATACCCATTTGCTTTGGTAAGTATATCTACTTAGAAATCTGTCTTGCCATTCAGTGCCCTGTTCTGCTGAACATAGGGTTAAACAGCATTTTTGGTATGACAGTCGTGGACTGTTCTACGACTTTCTAGATGTTTGCTAGCAGTGTCTACAAATGATATATGGGCACTAAGTGGGTCAACTTGTTTGAATGAATGTGGTTCCTCGTGTAAACATCTCGTGCTCGATCCCATCAGCACACATACAGAGTCTGTGGTAGTAAACTTGCTTGACTTTGGGGGGTTGGAGGGTTATGAGTATTTTTAATAAACATCATTTCCTAAACCTGACTTTAATATACTTTCCATATTTGCTAATATACCATCTACTTGAAGCGTGTCTTTAAAAACATGTGACTCTGGGGGCGCCTGACTGGCTCAGTCAGTGGAGCATGCAACTCGATCTCGGGGTTGTGAGTTCGAGCCCCACATTGGGTGTGATTACTTAAAAATTAAAAATCAATAAAAATAAATAAAATTATGTGACTTTTTACATTTTTTGCATGTATTATCTTATTTAGGACTCCTATTAATCCAACTAAAAATATGTTTTCTTCCTTTCCTAAAACATAAACATGAGAAGTTATTTTTCTGAATAAATGGTCCATGAACATTGTTATCCCAGCATTGCTATCATCGCTCACAGCACTGCGGAAACTCTCCTTTTGGCCTTTTTCTGGGGGCAGGGGGCACTCTGAGGCATATTCTTTTGACTGCTCTCAGTTGTGGAAAATTTTCACCTTTTAAAGTTTAGAACTTTATCTACCTATCTACCTAGGTCTGTCATCTAAAGTAATTCGGCACAGATTAAAACAAGGCAGTATTTTCTACTTGCAGGCTTACAGAAATTCATCTGTACCAGCAAGGATGCTGAGAAGCCAGGAGCCCTCTGCATTGCCAGGGACAGTCTGACTTGCTACAGGTTTTTGGAAAACAATTGGGCAATATATCCGTCCAAAACCTTGAGGAAGGTGCAAACAGTTCAAGGAAGCATCCCACTTCGGGGTATGTATCCTGTATTTTAAAGTTTATCCAAAGTGATGTCCACTGCCATAACAGAAACCTAGTCCATTGCCTACAGAATATATTCCCTAATTTACTGTAAAGTTACTTCCGTTCTCCCTTGAGGAGTCCTGGTAGACTAGTCAAAGGAACTGATTATCCCCAGCTTGCCCATCTCAACTAGAGGAGGTTTGGAAAACTGCGCCACACCCATCCCTCCCCAGCGGGCTCCAGTTCCAGCTAGTTTCATTTGCATCTCTAAGTGGGAGGTAGAGTGATTCCTGCTTTGAGTGTAAAGAGCCCAGGGCACGTACTGCAGTAAGAGTTCAGTACGTGTGATTTCCAGCATGTTAATCATAAACGCATACCGCCTGGGACTACTATTTTGATGTAAGAATCATTTAGTGTGTACACTCCCCTGTGCTCATTTGCATATCAATCCTATTCAAAGGCTTTCCATCAAGGTCATTGTTAGCTTCTGCCCTTCCTTCTCAGCTGTTTTTGTTTTGGGTTTTTTTTGTTTGTTTTTATTGTTGTTGTAGTTGTTGTTTTCTACTAACATCTCATCATTCTCTTCCATCCTTCCCCCAAATTTAGCCTCCTAGTCCAAGGGCTTAAAAATATTTATAAATACTTTCAATACCAGGTGCAAATTAACCCCTTTACACACTTCAAAGGGATCGTGTAATAACTTTCAACATCTATCACTTACCCCTACGGTTTATTGTACAAGGCCCACCCCTGTTCCTTTCTTATATTGTTAGATGTGTGAAATCATTGTCCCCAACCCACAGTCCCTTCTTAGAAATGCTTCCGTTCCCACAGGCCAGGGGAGCCACCCCTACCTGCCCATTACTTTACATGAACAGGATGCCTATGCTTCCTTTACCTGAACCTGCATAAATGAGTTTTTGTTAATGACACCCAATGATCCTTGAATCTGATTCTCAGAGTGGGTCTTCAAAACAAAGATATATAAACTAATGCATAAATATTAACCATATTAGGAACTAATCGCATTCATTTTTCATCTCTTTTTCTGCTTCTAAAAAATGTGAAATATGCCTTCCATACAGAGGAGAGCATACAATTTATATATAAGGTTTAAAACAACGTCTGCCTGTGGTGGGTGGGCGGCTCAGGTGGTTAGGCATCTGCCTTTGGCTCGGGTCATGATCTCAGGGTCTTGGGATCGAGCCCCAAGCTGGGCTCCCAGCTCAGTGGGGAGGCTGTTTCTCCCTCTGCCCCTGCTTCTTGCTCATGTGCTCTTCTCTCTCCCTCTCAAATAAATAAATAAAATCTTTAAAAATAAATAAATTTTTAAAAATAATAAAACAACCTCCGCTTGAAACTATGCACATGTTTCATTAATTCTTCTGGGCCAGACAGTAAATATTTCTGGCTTTGTGGGACATCCGGTCTCTGTCAGAACTTCTGTAGAATGTTTGTAGCACTAAAGCACATGATTAATATGGTTGTATTCCAGTAAATATTATTGTAAAAAAGGCATCGGGCTGAATTTGGTCCAGAGATCATCACTTAAAGACTATGCCTTAAAACCGAATTATAACCCCAGGTTTAAGGAATTTTAATGCAACGTTCTACCCCATCACCACCCAGCTCAACAACACAGATTAACACTGGAGCAGTTTCTGTTGGCCCATGCTGGACAGTTAATCCTCGCTCCCTTCAAGACACAGCTGCTGTTCTGATCCTTGTGATGTACATTTCCTCGCTCCTCTTTCCAGCTCTGCCAGCTCTGTATGCGTTACTAAACAGGAGAGCTTATTTTTTGCCTATTTTTGAAATTTTAATAAATGGAATTCTAGTGAATGCATTCTTCGTTTTCTCTTTTTTCTCCTCCTCCTCCAGGCTGATATAATCTGTTCCAGACATGCAGATCAAGGAACTATCTCCCAAAGGCAGAACTATAAGTTAGGAGGCTGTTGGGGGTGGTACAAGGCAATCCAGCTCATGAGAATAGAATATACCATGAGGTTCCTCAACTTTTTCTACTGTGAGTCCCTCTCCATGAATGCTGCAGTGAGCACCTTGGTGGCAGAGCTAGTCTGGAGACCTCCAGGGCCCAGCCGTTCAGGGCAAGCCCTACCAACCAGAGCGTACAGAAGGACATTGTGACCTACAGTTTGGGGGGGCCCCTTCCAGTCTGGGACAGCCTGATGCTGGCAGACAAGATGGCCCCACGGGAAAGACAGAAGAGTAATGGGCACCCGGGTGGCTCAGTCGGTTAAGTCTTTGGCTCAGGTCATGATTTCAGGGTCCTGGGATCAAGCCCTCCATCGGGCTCCCCACTCAGGGGGGAGTCTGCTTTTCTTTCTGTCTCTGCCTCTCCGCCTGCTTGTGCTCTCTTGCTTTCTCTCTCTCTTTCTCTGTCAATAAATAAATAAAATCTTAAAAAAAAAAAAACCAAAAAAAACAGAAGAGTATTTTTAAACCCTGACAGACAAAACAGTGTTTATGGTCCTCCAGAAGGGGTTGGAATGGCAATCTCCATCAGAGCCAGTGAGGTCCCTACTGGGGGAGAACATTGAAAACCTAGAAGTGCATGTGCGCGCGCACACACACACACACACACACACACACACAAGCAGGGGAAGATGGAGAGCCAGAGGGAGAAGCAGATTCCCCACTGAGCATGGAGCCGGATGCGGGGCTCGATCCCATGACCCTGAGATCATGACCTGAGCTGAATTCAAGAGTCAGACACTCAATCGCCTGAGCCCTCCAGGCTCACACAGAGAGCTTCTTGCTTCCTCACACCTCTCTCTTTCCAAAGAGCCCATGATTGAGGAAGCAGGGGGAAGGACACGAAACCTCGAGTGGGCTGGCTAAGGGAGACCTTAGGGTTCTTGACCTGGCCTGGTTTTTTCCTGCCCGGCATCACTTAGCTGAGCAAGTCTACGGCCTGAAGTCTGATCCTCAGCATCCTGTCTTCCCACCCTACACTTTCATTACACTCCCTACCCCTGGCCCCCCGTGCAGAGTCCTCCTGAGTGAACTCTCAAGCCCACTAGTGCGACATTAGAATGTTCGCAATAAATTATTTATGCTGGGGGAGAGGACACTTCCTGCCTCATTTTATGAGCCTGGTATAAACTTGATACTAACATTTATCAAAGATATTATGAGAAAGGATAATTCTAGGCTATTCTCCCTTGTGAACATTAGATGTAAAATCCTACACAAAATATTCACAGATTCCAGCTATATGCAGAAGGTCAATATACAGAATGATCAAGTTGCTTTTTCCTGCCCAAGAAAACAAAATGTATTTAACAGTCAACAATCGGGTGCTGGGTGGCTCAGGGAGTTAAGCGTCTGCCTTTGGCTCAGGTCATGATCCCAGGGTCCTGGGATCAAGTCCCATATCGGGCTCCCTGCTCAGCAGGGAGTCTGCTCCCCCTGATTATGGGCTCTCTCTCTCTCCCTCTCTCTCTCAGATAAATAAATAAATAAAAATCTTTTAAAAAATAAAATATAACCTGAGTGTTAATATTGATTTATGCCAAACAATTCTGTGAAATCCTATTCAGTTAAATGACTGCCTTCAGATATATTGAAAGACAGAGGGCATACCGCCATTGCTTCCTTAGCAAATTGCCATAGATCTCTTCTGTGGCTAGTTACCAATGGCTTTTTTAGACATTCTAAATGTCCAGAGATCTTCCCCAACTCAGTCATCTCACTTTGGACGGTAGCAAGAGTGTTCCGAAGATTCAATAAAACTTCGGCTAATGGCAGTGGCATTTGCAAGCAATAAAAGAAGGTCGACTGCCAAGTTCGTTATTGGAGATTATATCTGATAGCTGTGTCTTGCCTTGCAAATTACTTCAAGAGTTTTGAGCCACAATTTAAGGCTGTTCATGCATCATCAAAGGAAGATTAGAAGACATCATAGTCCACATGAAGGTAATCATTAATTCCTTCTTTTTGCCTGGGAACTTACACTCCTCGGAGCCCTGACACATCTGTCCCCATTTCACAGTAACAGATGCATATTCTCTTAACTGAAGTCAAAGAACTATAGTTCAGCGTCATATTTTAAACTAAAGGCACATCTATTGATGCCTAGCCAAGCACTGGTTGGTAGGCTAGGCTATCTCTACTATTGCTAGAAAACTAAAACCATATAAAAAGGTTCACTATGATAATAATTTTTCTTACACCCGAAAGGAAAAAAAAATCCTGGAAGAAGATCATTTCCACTTTGTATGGTGTTCTTTAAATGATCCCCACCCTAAAATATACATGAGGTCATATAAGCTTGTATTTGCCTAAAGAAGTTCTAAAAGAGGGGCACCTGGGTGGTTCAGTGGTTTAAGCCTCTGCCTTCGGCTTGGGTCATGGTCCCGGGGTCCTGGGATCAAGCCCCGAATCGGGCTCTCTGCTCAGCGGGGAGCCTGTTTCCCTTCCTCTCTCTCTGCCTTCCTCTCTGCCTGCTTGTGATCTCTCTCTGTCAAATAAATAAATAAAAATCTTTAAAAAAAGTTCTGAAAGAATAAACCTGAAACTGACAAAGTCATTAGTGACCTGTGCAGTCTCAGAGATCAAAACTGCACAGAAGAACCCAAAAGTTTTCACTGTAAAGCATCTCATATTTTTAAGTTCATGAACTATGTGAATTATTTATCATTGAGAAAAGAAATCCACAGCTAACTGAGCGGACTCAACAAAGACGCAACTTTGACTTTGGAGTTCTGTTAACGATCGTTTTCTGCCCCTGAATGCCTCTTTTGTTAGCCCCAGCCCTTCATGCAGGTGTTGGTGACAACAGGGCACAGAATAAGCTGAATGAGGTTATGGGCAAATAAAGGACACCTGCCCTCCTCACTGTTCTTCTGCAATCTTCCCTCCAAAGATAAACTTGGTACACTACAAATGAAGTTTGTGGCATTGCTCCAGAGAGAGAGGAATAAAAGAAATCTTCTCAGTGCCAAACAGAATTTTTTTTAAACTTTAAGGATTTTTTTTAACCACATGAAAGAGTCTCTCTTTTTAAGAAGCCTTTGTTATATTGTTTTTCGGATTGCAAAAATGAAATCGAGATTTTTGTAAGCACTTTGGAACACACAAAAAATAAAGAGGAAATTCACTAACATGAATTTAGAGCCAGAGTTTAATAGGGGGATGCAGTTAGCCTTTCTTCCTTAGAACACATTTATGAGGCAGAAAATGAATTTCAACTTAGCTGTGATCTGATAGTTTACTTTTTCCTACTATGGGGTATGATACATCAGTCTGAGTGTTGGCAGCAACGACGGCCTCTTATTAAAATTGGAAATCAACTGTCCCAATTTATAGACATGTTGTGATTCAAAATCCACTTGGAATGCAAAACACAATTTTGTCATAGAACAACATAAAAATGATGGCAAGATTCTGAGGCAAACAGAAGTCCACATAATTCACAGTGACTCGGAAGGCCAACAGTGCTTTGTTACACTGAAAGGAAATAGAATAGACCTTTTCTTTGCCTCAAAAAATAAAAAAAGAAGTTTATACAGAAAGTATTTTGTTACACTGATATGATAAATATACAGCAGGATACCCTTTTATCAGTTATTTATCGAAAGTGATTTTATTCCTTCCTATTTGCTCCATTACGATTGGCTTTAAGGCTTTCCCTCTCACCCTTGTTCACAATATCCATCTTGCCTTCATGTTTAAATGCTTTTCCCATTTTAATTATCTTCATTATTGTCCATCTCCATTATTGTCCATTTGTTTGGATTCAAACAAATCATCATCAATTTCACCCATGGCATTTCAAGATGAAACAAAGTCTTCTGTGGGACTACAAAAACCTTCTGCACAGGAAAGGAAACCACCAACAAATTGGAAAGACAACCTACTGAATGCAAGAAAATATTTGCAAATCGTATATCTGATAAGGGGCTAATCTCCAAAATACATGAAGATTTCAACAACTCAACAGCAAAACAACAAACAATCGATTAAAAACTGGGCAGAGGATCTGAAAAGACATTTTCCCCAAGAAGACATCCAGGTGGACAGCTGTCACATGTAAAGTTGCTCAACATCACTGCTTATCAGGAAAATGCAAATCAAAACCACAATGAACAGACTCTTACATATAGAGAACAAGCGGATGGTTGCCAGAGTGGAGGGTGGTGGGGAAAGGGTGAAATCGGTGAAGGGCATTAAGTGCAAACTTCCAGTTATAAAATAAATAAGTCACAGAGATGACAAGTTCAGCATAGGGAATGCAGTCGGTAATACTGTGAAATTGCTGTATGGTGACAGATCGTGACTGCACTGACCATAGTAAGCACTGAGTAATATATAGAATTGTTGACTCAAGGGGTCCCAGGTCTGACTCTCGGTCCCAGGTCATGATCTCAAGATTGTGAGATCAAGGCCCTAGTTGGGCTCCACGCTCCGCGAGGAATCTGGTTGGGATTCTCTCTCCCTCTGCTTCTCCCCCTGTTTTTTTTATCTCTCTCTTTTGAATAAATAAATCTTTTTAAAAAATCTTCAAAAAAAAAATTGTTCAGTCGATGTTGTATACCCCAAACTAACATTTTGTGTTAATTGTACTTCAATTAAAAAACTTCAATGAGATACCACCTCATACCTGTTAGAATGGATGTCCTCCAGAAGACAAGAAGTAAGTGTTGATGAGGACATGACTTAAAAGGGAAACTTTGTATCCTGTTGGTGGGAATGTAAATCGGTGTGATCATGGAAAACAGTATGGAGGCTTCTCAGGAAATTAAAAATAGAACTCCCACATGATTCAGCAACTCTACTTCTGGATATTTACCTGAATAAAATTAAAACACTAATTCAAAAAGACATATGCACCTCCATGTTCAGTGCAATATTATTTACAACAGCCAAAATATGGAAACAATCTCTTACTTTGCTAGAGCTGCCCTGCAAAATACCGCCCACGGGGGGCACTTAAATAACAGAAATTCATTTCGCACCGTTCGAGGCTGGAAGTCTGCTATTGAGGTGTCCACAGGTTTGGTTCCTCCCGACACCTCTCTTTGGCTTGCAGATTGCCTCCTTCCTCCTGAGTCCTCTCGCCATCTTGTTCGTGGGTTCTCATCCCTGGCGTCTTTTCCTGTTCTTAGAAGGACAGCAATCCTACTGGGTTAGAGCTCCACGCAGATGACTTCCCTTACCCTTAGTTACCTCCTTAAAGGCCCCTCTCTCCAGATTCAATCACACCAGGGGCTGGGGCTTGAATTTATGAATTGGGGGTGGGCGAGGATGCAGTTTAGCTCATAATAGCATATAATCCGGCACTCGAGCTCCACACACCACCCCCCTCCACCACCAGCCGACCCAGACCCCCTGCTGTAGCAGATCAAGTCCCTGACCTTCGAGGGGTCTCCTGGGATTGGAATCAGGCAGATGCTGGGTCTCTCTGCGGAGCGCTTCCTGCGCGAGCGTGAGGCTGAGCTGGGGCGCGGATGACTGGAGAGCGGCACAGCAAGACCGGCCGCAGCACTGGCATCATAACACTCCGTCCTCCGTGTTTTATAGTATAAGGTTCTTTCATTCTCGCCACAGTCCCGTGCGGTATTATTATTATTTCCAAATTATAGTTATGGAAGGAAAAGGGAGAGAAGTGGAATCATTTACCCAAAGCCAGAATGTTAGCTTTACATAAAGAAGCAGAAAAAACATGTGAGAGAGGAGAGAGATGAAGATTCACAAACCAAAAAAGGCCGGAACTCATGCCATCAGAGGAAGAAAAAGACAGCCAGCCAGACATTGGTACTTGGGGAAAATGGGTGTTCAAACTCAGGATAATTTGGGAAATGATGAAATCAGAGTCCTCAGTTGTATTCACCAGCTGGTGGAGCCTGGATGTCCCTGATGGGGTCTGCGAAGTGCTTATCACAGGGCCCAACACAAAAGGGACGTAGATGTAGACAGTAGATGTAGATGACCGTGATCCTGAGACTCTGGGTTTCCACCCTTCTTGAAAGCAAAGGTGGGGGCTCCAACTTGGAAATCAGAAAAGTTAGGCGTAGGGTCATTCATTGGACAAGTATTGAGTTTGAATACTGTCCATGGCCCTGACCTCAGTGCGGCAATAAAGTGGGGAAGACTAACGTGTTCCCTGTGCACCTCATCCCCCAGCATTGGCATTTGGTCTGAGAGGGAGGAGACAGAGAAGATGGACAATGACACCCCAGCATGAGAAGTGCCAGGGTGGCCTGAGTTGTGGTGGGAGCACATAGGTTGGCACCTTCTACGCTTTGGGAATGATGGGAAAGCTCCCTCCTAGAGGGAACTTCCATTATGAGCTTTGCGAGACATGTAGAATGTCACTTATCTGTTCATTCAATTTTTATACATTTACAAAGGATCTTTGAAATCCGAGGCATTATGCTAGAGCTAGGAAGCCAACAATGACCTTGCCCTATGGTACTTCACCAGGTATGGGAGACAAGCATTAAACAAACAATTATACCAAGAGTAGGTGGGGGAGAGAATGCTCCTGTTTGCAGGACCTCCCGAGGCAGAGGTCTGGGGCGAGAGAGTGTCTGTTGGAACATTCTGCTGAGGAGTCAGGAGGGAGAGGAGTCAGGAGTCATAAGGCTAAAGGAGCACCAGGGGGAGATCACCAACCATCTTGGAAGTCCTGTTGTAAAGGGTGGGCTTCCTCCTGCTCCTGCGGAGATTTCTGGCCCAGAGTCATCAGATCTGCATTTTAAGAAAGGTCACCGGGGCAGCTGTGCTGGTGCTGGATGGGAGGAGGCGGGCCTGGACAGGAGTCCCCTCGGAAGTCTTGCCCCGGCCAGAGTACAGAGTGATGGTGGTCTGGAGGAGAGCGGGGGGTGTTGCAGAGAAGGGGACAGATGGAGGTGGGGGGTGGGGGTGTAGATATATTCGGGCTCTGGTAGAGAATGAGCACTCCCATCCATTTTCCTTTAAGAAGGGTTCTTCCACTCCCTATTTTCCTCTTCTTCCCTGCCCCACCCTTCCTCGTAGCATTCCGCGAAAAGGGGCTTGTGCCTGCCTTCCACGCCAGGGACTGACAGGTGGCTATCTTGCCGTCTCCGGCAATGAGAGGAGATCCCTGTCCTCCTCTAACGCCCCCTCCCCCCAGCAAGGGCATCGAACCAGGAGAGGGGCAGGAGTGGGTCTTGTCAACACGGCTCTAACTGTAAGTCCCCCACCCCTGAAATGAAGGGGTGCACTTAGGGAGCAGAGGGGAGCACCGGGCCAGCGGAGGGACCTGGGTTTTATTTCCAACGCTATCACCAAGTCTCCTTGAGCCCATCCTGACATCTGCCCTAGGCCTCGGTTTTCTCTGTGGTAGAGCCAGGGGCTGAGTTAAAATCCTGTAGCCTGTAAGCTAGATTTCAGAATAGCATTCGCAGAAAAGAAAGCATTTTCTGAAGCTCTGTTTACTTTGGGGTTTGATAAGAAGAACATAAAAGGCTCTGATTGGCACCATTTAAATATTTGTTCCAGGACTGGTAATTGCATTTAGGGTGAAATGAATGGATACACATTATTTATGATTAACTCTGAAGCTCAGGAGGGGGGAGAAACATATGGAGTCAGGAGGCAGTTAAATCAGCCCGATCATAAGTAAAATAAAGCCCTTGCTAGCCGCCCTTCCACCTACTAGCTAACTCTCCAACTCTGTCTTACTTGTGCATTTTCGTGGCACTCTAAAAGCTTATCCTCATTGCTTTCAAAGGTTCTATCTACAACCTCTGGGGGAAAGATGCAGGCAACCGAACCACACAATAAATAGCAAACACTATCTGCCCCCCAGTGAAAAGCTAATGGTCTTTGAGAATGGTCTACAACAGATTCCTCTTAGCAGCCACCATGCTCCCGCTAATGGTCAACTCACTTTCAGCAGTAAAGATCAGGGCAAATGACCTGAATTTTAAAAAATAACATAGGGTACAATAAATGGGCCGCAAATTGCTCCTTTCTGTATAAACCACACTCTCAGGGGTAAAATTTCAAATTTCTAATGGCCAGAATATTGGACAAGTGGGGATTTTCTTACTAAGGAATCAGAGAAGGTGACAGAAGAGAATGGCTTTCACAAAGAGAGAGCTGGAAGCTAAGAGAATTAAATCCTTGTGTCTGTGGCAAGATCCGAGCTGTGAAAAGAGGATCAGAAAATTGTCCAGCCTTCTTCGCGTTGGCTGGGGCAGCTCTGATGGTTCTTGTCTCTTGACTTCATGTTCTATTGAGACCAGAACCAGATGCACCACTGTAACCAAAATTCCTGGAGACATTTAACAATGGGAAATACATAAAAATCACTTTTTTTGGCTCTTTGATCTGTGAAGGGGTACACACCTTGACTCCATTCACCCTTTTGACTCCATCACTCCCCCAAAACCATTTCATCAACCACCAGGGAACCCTCAGCCTTCATGAAAGGGACAGAAAAGGAGCATTTCACCCAGCTGATCACCGCCTGCTTCCCGAGTTGCTGTCTTCTCTTCGATTTCAAGATATGTATGGCACAGTCAGATGGATGTCCACCAATGACTCATGCTTCCTTTTCCACTCAGAGCTGTTTCTGGGATGGAGCCTCTCGGCAGGGGACTACCTTTTCCAGACCCTTTTGTCACCTAGTCAGGGCACAAAGTAATTCTTGCAGTGGAATATGAGCAGAAGTGGTGAGGCTTGGTCCCAGGCTAAGGAGCACCTCCTTTACCCTGCTCTTTCCCATCTGGCTGTCGGGGGATGCCCAGGATAACCTTGGAAGCCACTGTTGCAGGTGAAAAAGCATCTGTCGCCTGGGTCCCTGAGTCACTGTGTGCAGCAGAGCCCCTCTGATGCCAGTCAAGAGCGTAGATTTGGACTTGACATGAGTGAGACACGAAAGTTTAAGATGGAGACAGTTATGTGTGAAACTTCTCCTTTTCACTGGTCGTTCCTCCCCAACATCCTTCACTGCTCTTCCCCTTCTTCCAGATCTCCAAGTGTTGGGTTGCACCAAGGCTCAACTTGAACAGGTACAGAACGTGAGTCTTGATTCTACTTCCCCAAACCTATTTCTCGTCCAGCATTAGAGAAAAGCAGAGGCTGTTGTGAAGCCAAGGAGGGGCCTCTAACCCAGGCCATGGTGGTAAGGGAAAGTTTTCCAGAAATAATGGCACCAGAGCTTAGTCTTGAAAGAGGAGCGGGAATTATGGAAAGGAAATGGAGCGGTTGAGAGCAGCCCATCAAAAACCCAGAAGGAAGCAGGAATGGTGAGTGTATCAGCTACTTTGGAGAGTAAGCTGAGTTTCAGGAGGAAGCTGGCTGTTGGCAGGGCTTGGCTCATACCCACCAGGCATATCTTATCAATGTATATCTAGAAGACCACACTGAGCTAATGGAAAATTCAACCAACACTTTATTATATAAGTCTTGTTATCCAAGCAAAGGTTATTACATCAACTTGAACAACATTGAAGATAAAAATTAATTCCCTCCATCCCTGACATCAAGCTCCCCAAGTCAAGCTCCTGGCTGTATGAGACATGAGTCCCACACCCCAGCTGGGAGATGGGCCATATCAGTGTCTCCCGAACCAGTCTGCCCATCAGAACAATTTAAAGGGCTTTTAAGGGTGCCTGGGTGGCTCAGTGGGTTAAAGCCTCTGCCTTCAGCTCAGGTCATGATCCCAGGGTCCTGGGATCGAGACCCGCATCGGGCTCTCTGCTCGGCAGGGAGCCTGCTTCCTCCTCTCTCTCTGCCTGCCTCTCTGCCTCCTCTCTCTCTGCCTGCCTCTCTGTCAAATAAATAAATAAAATCTTTAAATAAATAAATAAATAAATAAATAAATAAATAAAGGGCTTTTAAAAGTTAGACACTAGATTCTGAGGCGCCACCCCTGACCTGCCTACTTACCTGGAACCCTGGTTCTTGGGAACCACAGAGCTACATGCCCTCCCCGGCCATGATCCCACCAGGCTCCCAACTATACTTACGTGACAGGACAGGTCTATCGCTAGAGTTGAGGGTCTGAGAGAATAGAGTCCCTGACTTTTCTCTTCATCTAACAACTGCCAAACATGCTGAAGGGAACCTAGGAAAAGCTATGCAAATGTATGCCTCCTGTGCTCGGATCCTGTCCCATGATGTGACTCACTTTGTCTAAACCCTTGTCTTGTCTAAGTGAACTAGGATCTCGCAGGAAGCATGTGTGCATGAACGCCTGTGTGTCCTCTTTCCCCAGCCCCCACCCCAGTCCATGCTGCAGAGGCGCAGGATGGATGGGCCCAGATGGCTCACCACTGTCCTTCATTCCTTACCGCGCCCCTCCTCCTTCTCCTGGCTTCAGTCCCCAGCCCGCGAAGTCAGAGGAACATGGTTCTCACATAGAGCTTCAAAAGCAGCCTATAGAGAAGCCTCTGGCAAAGGAGTGCGCAAGTTCTGGACTTTGGTTTTATCAAGCATACAATAGGACTTTTGGCCCAAATGCTCTCTAAAGAAACTTCTAGAGCTAAACTCCAAGACTAGTGTTTTCTTGTTTTCGTTTTCAAAAGATGGCGTCTGGTAAGTGTGCAGCTATCCAAAAGGAAACACTTGTATATTCTGTCACATCTTTTTTTTTTTAATATTTTATTTATTTATTTGACAGAGAGAGAGAGAGAGAGATGACAAGTAGGCAGAGAGGCAGGAAGAGAGAGAGGGGGAAGCAGGCTCCCTGCTGAGGAGAGAGTCCGTTGTGGGGCTCAATCCCAGGACCCTGAGATCATGACCTGAGCTCAAGGCAGAGGCTTAACCCACTGAGCCACCCAGGTGCCCCTATTCTGTCATACCTTTGAAAAAGTACTTGCCAAGATACTTGGAATTTAAAGTATCACCAAATTTGACACGTACTAAAGACAGTTATTGCCATTCAAAATGATAAAGATACATGAAGCTATGGAAAGTGTTTGCGTTGGGCCATCAAAGTATGGGCGAAAATAATTTAAATGAAGTCACTTGTTTGAAAAGTTGTTTTAATAATAAATATTTAAACAAATTGAAATGATAGTGGTTTAGATGTACAATGCTACACCAGTTTTTCTGGATATGCAGTGTACGGGGGTGGGGTGGGGGAGACTTCGTGTGTACATTTCAGTTACTCATTAACTATGACTGGAGCCCAATATCATCAATGCTGTTTGGGAAAAGTTTTTTGAAACATGGATAGCTATTCTAAATCTCTCTCTCCCTCTTTTTTTTTTTTTTTAAGCTGAATTTGGCTTATTCCAGTGTTTCCTTTCTCAAGATTCCTTTTAATATTAATATTCCTATTAATGTTCTTTAAAACTTATCCAAAAATATGTATTGACTATAGGGTGAAGATAGATGCTCTTAAAACAGAGAATTGGTTTTTTATTAGTAGAGAGTCCAGGGTTTATCCAAGTTCATTTGGTGAGGGTTTGGATCCTTTCCCTCTGCTCAGGGTCCCTAATTTTGAAAAAAATGGGGTAATTTGAGATGGGCTACTAATCAAGCAGGAAGAAAGTTTGTCCCTGGGGGATACTTAACATGATTTTATGTTCTCAGTAGTAAGAAAAACAGACTGGATGAAGATATGCAGTTTGCACGTAAAGACTCATGGATGAATGTATGGAAATAGAAAGTTTCAGAGACGTGTTTTTATATGGAGATGTATTTATCTCCATATGTATGTATTTATCTAGCGTCTGGCTGACTTTCTGAGCTTTGTGATTATTGGTGAAATACTCACTTTTCCCCCTAACCTCACTTTTCACCTGCAAAGTGGGGATGATAGGACGTTCCTCACTTAGTTCCAGTTAAGAGGATGTGGGCCCGGTGTGTTGTCTGATATGTGACCCATGACTGAGACCTAAAAAAGAACTCCTTTCCCTGCCCATTCACAATTTAAAACTACATATTTTTATAAGAGAAAGGGATCTAACCTCCTCTTTCTTCCTAACCAACTGTCACAACCAACTTCTTTAAATATTGGAGTTGTAGACATTTCGGTAAGGAATTCCTTTTAACTCTAAGTAATGCAAATCTCGCGGTCACGCAGACTCTTCGTAGGAGCGTGGTGTACGCTAAACCCCAACAATCCTGAATCACTCGAGAACGATTTGTCCCTAGCTTTCCGTGGTCAATCAGAATTTTGGGAGGTTGGGAGAAGTCTCTGTTTTTTCCAGAGCTCTCTGGGGGGATCCAGAAGCATAGCTGTGTTTGGAGTTTCATGGTCTAGTTTTTCATTTCGCAGGTGGGGCCCTGGAAAGAGCTGTCCACAGTCAAGGTTGAGAGTGGTTTCTTGTTGACCTTTGGTCTTCTGCCAGACTTACTACATCGTTCATCCGATTTATCATTTTAGTGCAAATTTTAACCCTGTCTCTTGTACTTCCTTGTGATTTTGTTTCCTGGGGCTACTGTGCAGAGTCTGTATGAAGGAGAAGAGACAATCCTACTAGCTCTGAGGGCCACAGGTGGCATTCACCTGGGGCTGGTCTATGGGCTATGCAAATATGGCTGATGACTCCAGGCCAGTAGTTATATTCTATGAAAACAAGCCCACATCTCCTGTTCAGCAAGACCCTTCCTCTGCCTCTTCCAACAGGGGGCCTTAGAACTCCTGAGCCATAAATCAGTCATAAGGCTTTGTGAGGGCTGCTGGAGACCCTGAGGCAGCCCCGGGGGGTGGTGAAGAGCAGGGCTCAGGGGCTGGACCACCGAGCCCATGTTCCAGCCCCTTCTTTACTCCGTACTCCCCAGAGCAAGTGTTCTCCTCTGTAAAATGGAGATAATAACATTACCCACTCTTACAGTTGTTATGAGTATTAAATGGGCTAATATTTATAATGAGCTTAGAACAGTGCCTGGCATTCTTCAAGTACTTGGGAAATGCTGGGTAAGTGCTTTATTAAATGCTTTTCAAAGCCCTTTCCACATGTCTTGATAAGGGGTCCCTGGCATCTCTTAGAGGAATGGGGATCGGACACTGCCAAAACACATGCTGCTTTGAAACATGGCTTTCTTTATTGGGTCCCTAGAAGGTATGTTGCTCTTCCACCCACAGAGACCTCCCCAACCCAGGGGCTGGTCTCTCTAGTGAGACAAGATGGGACCCAGCTTTCTTCGAGGACACCTAAGCTGTAGTAGTAGATCACACCCCCCTTTTCTGGACTCAGCTTGTACCAAACCGTGCTAGACTCTGGAGAAACTGGAGAAAGAGGAGAAACTGGAGTCCTTAATGGCCTCCTTTATTGGAGAGGCTCCGTACCTAATGCTCTGGGTGTCAAAATGACAAGAGGTGACGATGCACTTCACATATCCTGCAGGTCAGTGTTCCTGGGTGCGGTCCTCACTTCCACAGAGCAAAGAACCTAATTCAGGCTCCACGTCTGGTACTGGAAAATTAATGTTTAATCAGACCAATACGTCAGCACTCATTACATTTGACCTTCCCTAAAGCCCTTTAAAGCAATGAGAACAATTGTCGTGGGGAAACGGAAATCCTAAATTGTACTGGCATTTTACCAACTTCTTTCTTCAAAAAATGGGAACCCCTATTCTGAATCTTACGCTAATCATTCTTTTGTTTTTCATTATAGCTTTATCACCTTAACCTATGTTTTGTAGTTTTTTACATGTTTTTGAACTTGCTCTAAGTGGAATCACAGCGTCTGTGCTCTTTTGTGTCTGGTTTCCTCAGCTTGTTGTATTGCTTAGATCTTTTTAGTGTGGTTGATGCAGTAATGTGTTCACCTCTGTGTGGCATCCCATTATGGGATGCCTCGCTGTTTTTCTGCTCTGCCGTTGCCTGAAATTAGGATTGTTTGCATCATCTGCTTGGTTGCCGTTAGAGATCAGGAGCAGCCCTGCTGCCCTTGTGTAAGTTTCATGGCCATAATTTACAAGGACGATAGAATCGATCAAGTGGCGGCACATACATTCCTTCATTTGGACCTCAGCCTACCTTTGTGTGATAGCTCTTCTCCCACCGAAGACGCTGAAAGCTGGGAAGAACATTGTTCTCGCCCTAACGATAAGAGAAAGCCGATCATCTACACCATGACTTCTTTTGAGGGCTTCACAACAGCCAGTGTTGCAAGGCAAATAAGTAGCTGGAGTTCCAAGGAAGCAAAGGACCCCCTGAACAAAGATGGACACATGGACTGTTCTATCTGTGGCGGAGGATGGGAGGAAGAGGCACTGACCACTGTTTAAGCAGGTGAGAAGAAATCAGCTAAAATTTTAACAAATTGTAAAAGGTTGAGTATACACTGGCAAGAAAGTGTAGGACCAAACCCAAGAGAAGTTGGCACTCATGGGTAGCTCTTTTCCAGGGGCTTCCACTGGGAGTTCACAAGAACCTTGGGGGCCAGGTGGGAGACCAGAAGCACCAGTGTGGGCCTGTGGGAGGGGTTTGGCCATGATTGTCTCATGGCATAAAACTTCCCTGTCATTATCAAACTCAACAGCCAAAGAACAAACAATCCAATCAAGAAATGGGCAGAGGACATGAACAGACATTTCTGCAAAGAAGACATCCAAATGGTCAACAGACACATGAAAAAGTGCTCCACATCACTCGGCATCAGGAAATACAATCAAAACCACAATGAGATATCACCTCACACCAGTCAGAATGGCTAAAATTAACAAGTCAGGAAATGACAGATGCTGGCAAGGATGCGGAGAAAGGGGAGCCCTCCTACACTGTTGGTGGGAATGCAAGCTGGTGCAGCCACTCTGAAAACAGCACGGACGTTCCTCAAAAAGTTGAAAATAGACCTACCCTACGACCCAGCAATCACACGACTGGGTATTTACCCTAAAGATACAAATATAGTGATCAGAAGGGTCACCTGAATGTTTATAGCAGCAATGTCCACAATAGACAAACTATGGAAAGAACCTATATGTCCATCAACAGATGAATGGATAAAGAAGATGTGGTATATATATACAAAGGAATACTATGCAGCCATCCAAAGAAATGAAATCTTGCCATTTGCAATGATGTGGATAGAACTAGAGGGTATTAAGCTTAGTGAAATAAGTCAATCAGAGAAAGACAATTATCATATGATCTCCCTGATATGAGGAATTTGAGAGGCAAAGTGGGGGGTTTGAGGGGTAGGGAAGGAAAAAATGAAACAAGATGTGATTGGGAGGGAGACAAACTATAAGAGACTCTTAATCTCACAAAACAAGCTGAGGGTTGCTGGGGGGAGGGGGAGAGGGAGAGGGTGGTTGGGTTATGGACACTGGGGAGGGTATATGCTATGGTGAGTGCTGTGAAGTGTGTAAACTTGATGATTCACAGACCTGTACCCCTGGGGCTGATAATACATTATTTGTTAATAAAAATAATAAATAATAAAATAAAATAAAGCAATTAAATGGAAAAAACAAACAAACAAACTTCCCTGCCCGGACTCCTCTTGCATACAGAGCAAAAGTTTTAAACTGCTGGGGAAGGGGCATCAAACCTCTACCTCCCAAACCTAGATAAGGACCCATCACTTCTGGCGAAAGGATAGAAGAACAAATGTACTCCTGGGGGAGAAATAGGAAAGAGCCCTGGTCCAAATCCTGTGCTGTATCATTGGATGTCTCTCTCTCTCTCTCCCCGACTCCCTCACTAACACCCCTGTCTGTGCAGACACAGGAAAAAAGGCCATGTGAGGACATACAGAGAGGGCAGTCCTCTGTAAGCCAGGAAGAGAGCCCTCGTCAGAAATGGAAGCTTGGGGCGCCTGGGTGGCTCAGTCGTTAAGCGTCTGCCTTTGGCTCAGGTCCTGATCCTGGGGTTCTGGGATCGATCCCCTCATCAGGTTCCCTGCTCAGCGGGAACCGTGCTTCTCCCTTTCCCACTCCCCTTGCTTGTGTTCCCTCTCTCGCTGTGTCCCTCTCTGTCAAATAAATAAATAAAAATCTATGGAAGCTTGCTGGATCTTGACCTTGGACTTCCAGCCTCCAGGACCGTCGGTTTCTGTTGTTGAAGCCATTGAGTCTGTGCTGCTTTGTCAGGGCAGCTTGAGCAGGTCAATATAAAATGGGAACGTACTCAAGGCCACTGAACTGAATGCTTAAAATGGTTAAAATGGGAAAGGTCATGTATATTTTATCCTATGGCAGTAGCTGCCAGCGGGCCACAGAGCTGAGCAGTAGCCCCTTGCTGCTGTTGAGAAGTGAGACATACAGCGTGTCATCAAACCAACACCAAAGGAAGATTTTTTTTTGCTTCCAGCTATATGAAAGAATTATGCCCAATGGGCAGGTAGACAAGCAAATGCACTAAGGTAAGTGAAGTTCTGCTCAACAACCACACAGGATGTACAGCTGGTCTGATAGCAAGATAACTAGGGGCGCCTGGGTGGCTCAGTGGGTTAAAGCCTCTGCCTTTGGCTCAGGTCATGGTCTCAGGGTCCTGGGATCGAGCCCCGCATCGGGCTCTCTGCTCAGCGGGGAGCCTGCTTCCTCTTCTCTCCCTGCTTGCCTCTCTGACTACTTGGAATCTCTGTCTATCAAATAAATAAATAAAAATAAAATATTTTTTTAAAATAGCAAGATAACTATACATTTTTAGGGGCGCCTGGGTGGCTCAGTCCTTTAAGCATCTGACTTTGGCTCAGGTCATGATCTCAGGCTCCTGGGATTACGCCCAGAGTCAGGCTCCCCGCTCAGCGGGGGAGCCTGCTTCTCCCTCTCCCCGTGCCCATCCCCCTGCTCATGCTCTTTGTCTCCCTCAAATAAATAAACAAAACCTTTTTTAAAAAAGTATTCAGCTGTTTAGGTGTAGGTACAAGCTCAGACATCAGTTGGGTTAGGTCAGGGTTTGGTTTTTCCTAGGTTTACCAGCTAGGATGTTTTTATTTGCCATGTTTTTATTTGAGAGAAAACCTCTCTCAAACCAGCTTAAACAATAAGAAAATGAATTATTTAAATTAAAGGGAAGTTTAGAGGTAGGTCAAGCTCCAGGGATGGGTGATTCGGTGGCCCAGTGGTTTCTTCAGGGATCCGGGTTCTTTCTTCTCTTCTCTGCTGTTCACATATTGGTTCCTCGTGATGACTTGTGTCTTGCGGTTGTGACATGACTGCTATTGGCAATTAGGTCCACTTGCTTCCTTGTTCCTGTGGCGCAGGAGGGAGAGAAAATCTTTCACCAGTCGGGGAGCACACGGCCTTTTCTTCAGATTCTGACAACTACCGTGGCAAGAGGGCCGTGGGTTTGCTAGGATGAATTTAGACCTGTGGTTCTCAAAGTGGGATTTTTGGACCCACAACATGAGCATCACCTGAGAACTTATTACTGAGTAAAATCTCGAGCCTCTGTGGAGACCTGTTGAATCAGAATAGGCGTGAGGCCCAGCGACCTGTGCCTTAACAAGCCTTTCAGGTGGTTCTGAGCCACAGCAAAGTTTGACAACCATTGGCTTAGGACAGTGTGTCGAACTCCATGAACAATGGGAGGGTTCTGCTAGGAAGAAGGGTGTGGGGAACAGACATCTACCAGGGTCTGCTAGACCAGATGAGCATCTCAGAGCAAGCCACAGTCAGCCGACTTCAGGGTGTTTGCAGGAGAGCGATTCTAGGGATCGGCCCTGACATCTAAGTTGCCGGAGAAGGGAAATAAGGGCACAGAGGAATGATGAATGGTGGAGAAGTGAAGCTAGCAAGCTTCAGAGCCAGTGAGGCTGGAGAACTGAAAAGAGCTGGTAGGACAGAAGGTGTGATGGCCATGACACTGTACCCACAGGCCTCCAACTATAGGGAGTGTAAGTGACCAATGGCACTATCTTGGCCCCAAGACCACACTCACCATGGGCTGTTCCCATCACCAGATGAGTGTGGCAAGGGTACTAAGGCTGGACCATTCAGGGGGCACACACTCCTTAGAAGGTTGCCTTTGGGCTGGAGGACCCCCCTATCTCAGCTTTGATGAGTCTTCCTCAGATGCCATGACAGTCCAAGAACCTTCCCACTGACCTTCTCTTCTGTTCTTCTTCATTCACTTTAAACTTGTATCACATCCTACAGCTCTCCCAGCCTTAGCCAACTCCCAGTTTTTTCCTCACCCAGGCACTTCCCCTGTTAAAATCCTCGTGTATTTAACCCCCTCTTGGCATTTGCTTCTCAGAGGACCTAGACAAACACAGAAGGTGATGATTCTTGAGTTGAGTTGGAGACTGGGATTACATGTGGCCAGTGAGAGATGAAGATTCATGACTGATCATTGCAGGGCAGCATGGGAAGCTCTGTCAGGGGACCACGCACCCTCCCAGCAGTCGCAGCCACCCTGCGGTTGACTTGGGCATCCTTCGAGGTGGAGGGGAAGGTGACACTTTGGTACAGTGGATATCCCACTGGCTGAAAACACCCCTACTTGTTTAGTGATGAGCCTGGTGTCCAGTTGCCAGCTTCTCTTAGGGTTCCTCACGAATGCCTGGGTCAGGATAACTCAGCATCTCCCTGAATGAGCACGATGTCCAAGTCGTTGCCTCCCCAACGAGTTATGAGACAATTCCTTCCCCTTGCGTCCCTTCACTGTCGTCACCAGCCGATGGCTCCATGGGTGTGGAGAAGAGGGAGAACTATTTTATAAGGATTTGGTTATGTTATTCTGTCTGCATCTCTTCCCTCAGTGGCTGTCGCCCTGCCTTGAGTGGTCCTGCCCTTACCGATCTCACTGGAGATGATGCCTGTGAGCTGCTCTGAAAACCGTAAGCGGCTCTAACAGGTGCCTGCTCGCCTCAGTTTGGCGACACCCCCCCACCCCCCCAGGAGTGGAGTCAGCTGTGTTCTCACTGGGCGCTGCAGTTCCAAGCCATGGGGCATCTAGGACCCCCGTCAGGTTCTCAGTATGGAATCAGGGTCCATGAATGCCTTTTAGGGAGACCAAACCCCCACACATCCCGCAGTTGTGTGCACACTTTGTGCATGTGTGTTTGTAGGCGTGTGCATTTGAGGGGCAGAGAAGGGAGACGGGTCCAGAATTTGCCTTATTTTCTCAAGAGTTTGTGACTTCCAAAAATATATGTATCAAGGGTAAGCCACTTCTTTTGGAGAGAAAAGTATTCCAACCCGACCTTACAGGGTAAGGGTCTGGCCTGTAGCAAGTCCGACCTCAGAGCAGGAAGGCAAGGCACCTCCCGCTTTGCCGTCGTGTCAAAGATACGATGGTCTCTGCGGGATGCTAACGACAGACGGACGCTGATGAAGCAAAGGGAAGTGATCTTCCCCCTAATAAATCCGATGTCACCAGAGGATTTTGCTGAGAACTAAACACCAAAAAAGCCCCGTAGTTTCTGTTTTCTTTCTTTGTCTGTAGAGGATTAGTCCAAGGAATCCTAGATGTTTTCATATTACCACGTGGAGGGTTTCCTCAGAGGGTGACGGGTACAACGGCTGGTGGAGATTGCACGACCAACTTGATGGTGTTATCAAAATGCGAAATCGTTTCCACCGCGTTTCTGACCCGCGAAGGGAACCCCACGAACGCTAGGGGGAGCTACACACCGCGGAGCCGGCTGCCTTCCCCGGCCCGAGCCGGTCCTTAGTGGTCGGCCCTCCCTGGGCATTTCACATTGAGTGCGCGGAAATACGCAAAAGGCCGGAAGAGCAGCGCCTTGCTCCACGTGTGCACCTGTCGTGAGGGGCCCGGCAGGCGTCTGTCCCGGTCTGCAGGCGGCAGCCGGCCCCGGGAGGGGCTCCTGAGCAGGCGGGGCGAGCAGCCTGGTCGCCACGCCTTCCTCCCCCTGTGTTTTCTCCAACCTCAGTTCCTCCCTTGAAAGGCGAGGAAGCTGCTGGATTCACTGATGCACTAACAGATTAGTGAGCATGTTCAGGCACTGATGAGATCCCGTAGGATCTGGTCTACCAGAGGGGAATGATGATGTCCGTGGGAGGCCGACATCAGCTTCATTTACTTATTTTTAATTTGCAGTTTCCTGCCACCTGCTCTAGGCTGCGGATTGTTTGTTTGTTTGTTTGTTTTTTTTGAGGGGTCCTGACTCAGGCACTGATGATAACTGGAGGGAGGAGGTCTTTAGAGCCAGACTTTGGCTCTTGGGGTTTTTTTAAATTGTGGTGAAACATAACATAAAATTTGCTTACTTCTGGGTTATACAAAAGAGACATATTTAGCCGGAAAAGAGTTCATCTGTATAAAGTATTTGTACTTGAGTCATTAAAAAAAAAAAAACAAACAAAAAAAAAACAAACAAACAGGTACAGGGGCTCCTAGGTGGCTCAGTGGGTAAAGCGACCGACTCTTGGATTCAACTCAGGTCGTGATCTCAAGGTCATGAGATGAAGCCTTGCTCTGGGCTCCACCCCGGCAGGGAACCGGCTTGAGTTTCTCTCTCTCTCCCTCTGCCCCTCCCCTTCGTTGCATACTCCCTCTCAAAAAACTAAATAAATCTTTAAAAATAGATATCTAGGGGCGCCTGGGGGGCTCAGTGGGTTAAGCCTCTGCCTTCAGCTCAGGTCATGATCCCAGAGTCCTGGGATCGAACCCTGCCTGCATCGGGCTCTCTGCTCAGCAGGGAGCCTGCTTGCCCCTCTCTCTCTGCCTGCCTCTCTGCCTCCTTGTGATCTCTGTCTGTCAAATAAATAAATAAATCTTTAAAAAAAATGATATCTTATATATGTTATATATTTAAATATATATACACAGTAAAGAATTGGGATTCTTGGCTTAGTAGAAAAAGATGTGGTCATTCTTAACAGTAGCCTAAATATGACTCACCACTGTGATGAATGAGCCTAGCAAACATCGATGGTAATATTAGACCACATCAATAGGAGCAAGCATCTAGAACACTGCTTCTAAGTCTTGGCTGCACATTAGAATCACCTAGAAGCTTAAAAAAAATTGATGTCAAGTTCTCGAGACAGTTGATGTAAATGGTCTGAGATATGATTTTTTAAAAGCTCCCAGGCGATTCTGGTGCACAGGCCCGGCTGAGCCCCTGAGACGTTCCTGTTCAGCTGGGCTCAGGCCCAATCACACCTCCTGTTCCGTCCATGTGCTCCACTTAAGGGAAATAAAGACAAGCCAGTTCCTATTCAGGGAGGAGTCAGAATTGTGAAAGAACAACAATACATTTTAATAAGAGGAACAATTGAAAAAGTACAAACATGAGGACAGTGGAGAGACAGTCAGGAGGGAGTTTAGAGCTGGCGTTCCGCCTATGAGAGCCTTCTCATGGAAGAGGCTTCTTTGTTTGGCAGCCTTTGTATGGTAGTAGCTATTATTATTACTTTTTATGAAATAAATGTTTATTTTTTTAAAAGATCTTATCTGTTTATTTCAGAGTGCGCACGTGCGCGTGCCTGGGGGTGGGGGCAGAGGGAGAAGCGGACTTTCCATTTAGCAGGGACCCTGACACCTCAATCCCAGGACTCTGGAATCAGGACCCGAGCTGAAGGCAGATGCCCAGCCGACTGGGCACCACCTAGGTGCCCCTAAAATAAATGTTTAAGAATAGCACTCTCCAAAGAGGGATGCTGCCCAGGGAAGCAATGAGTCCTCTTTTGAGGGGCATGCCAAAGGAGCCCGATCACTGGCAGGGATGTTACGGAGACGTTCTGGAAGTGGAATGGGTGACTGTTACAGTCAAAGGGATCCCGTCCAAGCAGGAGGACTGACTGGCACTTTCTGGTGTCGGGCATTGTGCTAAGATACTGCGTTCCTGGGACACCTGGGTGGCTCAGTTGGTTAAGCGGCTGTCTTCGGCTCAGGTCATGATCCCAGGGTCCTGGGATGGAGTCCCACATGGGGCTCCTTGCTCAGCGGGGGGCCTGCTTCTCCCTCTGCTTCTGCCTGCCACCCTGCCTGCTTATGCTCTCTCTTTCTGACAAAAAAAAAAAAAAAAAAAAAAAAGATACTGCGTTCCCTTATTTTCAAGTTCACACTATGCCCACAGGGAGGGGACTATCATTTTTCCAGTTCATACTGGAGGAAGTGGAGGGAGGCTCTGAGGCCCGGCGGGTGTCACATGTAACCCACAGGCACCCCTGATGGATGGGGCTTCCTGCCTGGGCTTCTCTGATTCTAGAACATACAGTGGGTAAATACCCAGAAATCCAGGCTGACTGTGAGCAATAATGAGGCAGTATTTAAAACGGCCTCATCAGCGCTGACCTAGGCAGATGAAAGGTGGTATTTGAAAGCTTTCTGCTCAGAATCTCAAATGTCAGAGCTTCAAGGGTGAGAGGCGACCTGATCTGCACCCCACCCCCCGCGCGTCCTCAGTTTACTGATGAGGACACAGGCTCAGAGAGAGTCCCGAGTCCCATCCCGGGTTACACACCCGACATTCACACCCTCTGACACGCAGAAGAGCCTTCTTGCTCCTGCTGCCCGCATCCAACGGTCCCGCCTTGGTTCAAAACACTCCGGGAGCTGAGCTCCTCTCAGGGAAACGCTTTCAGGGTCAAGCCAGCCAGCACACAGCGCACTCCCTCTCCTCACTGTACTGATACATTTAGACTTTGATTCAAAAGGGCATTACTGAGCCTCTGCTTCATGCTCCAGACTTGGTTCTGAATGACTCATGACTAATTTGCAAGAATTAAATCAGCCCACAGAGAATGCACATGGCCACCATTGAAGGGTTTACAAAGAAAGATCCTTTGTTCCCAAATTGCTTTCAAAGTGATTTCCAAAGAAGGGTTGCCAGAGGTGTACTGAGCCGTGTCCGCATCCCTGCCATAGGGCATACCTGCCTGGGGAAATTCCACTGCAGAGACTAGCGGTCCCTGGTGGCCACATCCCCGTTTACTGGCCCCATGTGTCTCCTGCCGGCTGCCACCCACCGGAGTGGCTGCCCTCTGGGAAGAGGTTGCCAAGGGAGGAGGACATTTCTGAGCACCCACCCCTATCCGCACACTGAGACCTCACATCTAGATCTTCACCAGTATAACCAGAGGAGACGTGTGTCACTTCTGGGCAAAGGTGAGTAGGAGAAAGGAGTGTCCTCTGCGTTCTGGCTCATTTCCTATCAGGGAGCTGAGTGGAAATGACTCTCCTGCCCCGGGGAGGGTGGGGCCACAGGAGGGAAAGAAAGTGGGCGAGAATCGACTTAGCCTATCTGAATAAGAAATCAACCTTGGTCTGCGAAGGTGTTAAAACATGGAGACGTATCTGTTAGAGAGTAGCTAGCGTAAGCCTAAGACAGTGGCCGGTATCAGATTTCACCGAACTCTAAATATACAGACACAGAGCCCAGTCACTTGCCTCGCACTCAATAAATGTGCACTGGGTACATAAATAAATGAATCTAAAGTGTGTGATTAATGGTATACTTGGTTGGATGGAAGTTAGGAAATTCTAATGAACAACTTTTAGGATGTGGAGGGTGTTTTAACACATGCTGAGCCCTGGTCCTCAGGTGGCACCTAAGAATGAGGGAAATGGATTGTAGCTGGTACAGCCACACCCCGAAATAGATATCTTAGTGTACGAAGGTCTATATTTTCATGCCTGGAGAGTTCTGAAAGCAGACTGATGAGTCTCTCCCATCAGGGGAACGGAGGCTTCTCGGCTGGCTCCCAGGGAGATGGAGAGCCTCACGCGCACCCTGTGTAGCAGCCTGGAAATGCTGCTTCCTAGAACCTCAGGGCTGGAGGTTGCCAAGTTCCCGAAGAGTCCTGCGTGTCACAGACAAGCCACAGCTCGATGAAGCAGACAACTCACCCAGGGTCTCTTGGCCATCTGTGGGTCCACAGCCAGAGGCAGGATAGTGTGGATGAAGGGTTGGGATCTTGGGACCCAACCGCCCTGATTTGAATCCTAGCCCCACTCCTTGCAAATTACCTAACGTCCCCATGCCTCTACCTCCTCATCTTTAAAATGGGGGTAATTAGAATAGTACCAACCTCATAGGGCAGTTACGAATATGAAATAAGCTAGTATATGGAAAATGTTCCACACGGAGCCTGGCACACAGTAGGCATTAGGGAAGGGTTAGCGCTTGTCGTATCTCTACTACTGAGTTCAGATCGCCTTTTCCCCACGTCAGTGCTCTCAGGCTTCCAGAATGAGGTTGTTAAAATGATGAAATATGGAGACTCATCATGAAGCAGAGGATGCCAGAGAGTTCTTATACCAGATTTCCAGAACACACAGCCTGAAACCCGAAAGCTTTCTGCAGAATAGAGCATATGAACTGATACTTGGCACACACGGAATCATTCATGATGGGAATGGAGAATTCAGGCGTGATTCATGTCTCAGGAATGCTCTAATGAGAGTCGAAGTATGCTATTGTTCTTCAGTGTATAGTAAAGGAAAAGAAAATACAGTGAGTGAAAAAGTAATCCTAAGTGAGAGAGACCATCAGAGAAGCAGCCCAGGAAATGAACATGGTCAACCGCTTTTCTCTGGTTTGGATGCCAAGCTGTGGAAGACAGTGACTGTTATGGATTTCATATTGCAAGCAAGTTGGTCAGGTTTGGGGAATCCTAGAATGTTAGGCTTTTTTTTAGAACTGCCTAGAATCAGTTAGTGCACATCTATCCTCTCATCGAGTTCCCCTGGCCCAACCTTCCCTCCAGGGTGGAATTCCTTATTATATCCTCAGCAGATGGTTGCCCAAGTTCTGCTTGGAGCCTCCTTGGTGGGAGCCTCAGGGAGCCGCGGGGCCGCCCACTCGTTACTGGGCAGCTCTAACTGTTACCGAGCCAACAATCTGCCTCCCTGGAATGTTGGCCCTTCGCCCCTACATTTATCTTCTGGTGTGAAACATAATACACCTCTTTGCTTTCTCCCTCTTGATGGTGCTACAGCAGGGTTAGACCTCCCTAGGTGGAGGGCTGGCCTTGACATTAACTTAGCTATGGCCCTCACATAAATTACTGAAACTCTTATGGCCTTGATTTGCTTCTCTTTAAAGAGGGCCATTGAGTTTTCAGAAGGTTCCTGTGAAGTCAGAGTACGGAGGCGGAAGGTAGACAAAGCATGGAGAATAGAGTCTGGAACCCAGCAGTCATGCCACAGATGTAGTGCTTATGGGACCCCCAATCTCCTCCCTAAGTTAAATATCTCCATTTCCTTCAGCTGTTCACTCCTGCTTGGGGGCCAGCTCCTAGCCCCATTCCAGTTGTCTCTCTTCAAATGCTGGTCTACAAGATTTATTTCTTCCTTCATTTGCCCTATCTCCATTGGTCCTCTTCCTGGAGAGGCTCATGGTGAAGACAGACTCAAGGAAGAAGGGATGTTGTTGTACTGGAGTGTGGGGGGGTAACTGTGAGGGCTGGGCTATATTGGTGGGAGGAGGCCTTTGGGGTGCCCAGGAGGAAGTTGATGTTAAGAGTCAAGGTAGAAGTGGCTCTTCCAGGGTTGTGCTGTATGGAGGGAGAGAGAGCTAAAGGGAGACATTCAAGATTTGCTTCTAGAATGTTCAAGCCTCCTCCAGGATATAGAGAAGATATTCTGTCCACAAATGAGTGACTATAACATTGGAAGATACTTCCTTTATCTTGTGTCCCTCAAGACACTGAGCTCAGTTAATGGAGTATAAGAGGGGGCTTCTCGCTAAACTAGATCTATTTCCTAACCTCGATCTGGGCACTACAGTGTCATGAAAGCAGCCTTAACTTGTGACCCCCCTTTTGCAGCCACACATGGTGATGATGTCACTCATTGACTAAGCTTGTGGTTGACTGAAACCTTTATATTTTTTTCATAGGAACCACTTTCATTTATTTTTTAAAATTTGTTTGAGATTTTATGTTTAGGTGGGGCACCTGGGTGGCTCAGTGGGTTAAGCCTCTGCCTTCCGCTCAGGTCATGATCTCAGGGTCCTAGGATCGAGCCCCGCATTGGGGCTTCCTGCTTCCCCCTCTTTCTCTGCCTGCCTCTCTGCCTACTTGTGATCTCTGTCAAATAAATAATTAAATTCTTTAAAAAAAATTTTGTGTTTAGGTAATCTCTACATCCAGTGCAGGGCTTGAACTCACAACACCGAGATCAAGAACTGCGCATTCTACTGACTGAGCCAGCCAGGTGCCCCATGAGAACCACTTTTTTTTTTTTAAGATTTTATTTATATATTTGAAAGAAAGAGAGAGCACAAGTCAGGGGGGTGTGTGGAGGCAGAGGGAGAAGCAGGCTCCCTGCCCAGGAGGGAACCCGACACAAGGTGTGATCCCAGGAGCCCAGGGTCACAGCCTGAGCCAAAGAGAGATGCTTAACCGACTGAGCCACCCACGAGCCCCAAGAACCACTTTTAAACAGGTTGTCCCCATCTTAAGCATGTATAGCTGATTCTGCAAATCAAACTGGGAAAATGGGTAAGAAACTTTACAGTGCCTAGCCCGTCGTAAATGCCAAATAAATCTCGGTATTTTATTAGCAATATTAGTATTACCTTTGTTTGGTTTAATTTTTCTGGTTTCAGCAATCTAGCTTGATGAGGTTGGGTAGTAATTCTATCATACACACACACACACACACACACACACCCTCCCGACTTAGACCGAAGCCCACATTTGACCAGTGTGCTGACTCGGTCCCAGAAATTAATGTGATGGTAGAAATATGATAGAATCTGATGCAAAGTATGCACCCATTGGAAGGAATCCTCCCACTCCCTTTCCCTCTTCCCATCCAGAAAAATATCCCTCAGCAACATCTAACATTTTACAAGGAGAAAATTTTGCGCTGATGCGGAACTGTCCCCTCTCTTATTCAAATTTAAACCACTGTTATCTGGGAGGAAGCCTCTATCCCCTAAAACCTTCGACCAAATTAGTCAGCAAGTATGAGTGTCCTTGGCTGTGGAGAGAAGGCAGAGGCAGAAGGCGGCAAAGAGGAGACAAACCAGGAAGAAAGGGGCAAACAGGTGAGCGCAACCTTCATTTAAGTTCCACACTTGTTCTGGAAGGAAGTTTTCACGACACTGCACAGAGACAGTAGACTGAACTGAATGCTGATCCCCTCCTCATTCCTGGAAGTTGTCTTATTTGGAAAAAAGGGTGTTTGCAGATGTAAATTAAGTCAAGGATCCTGAGATGAGATGATCCTGTGTTATCCAGGTGGACCCTAAACCTCGTGACAAGAATCCTTCTAAGGGAGAAACAGAGGGAGATTTGCAACTCCAGAGAAGGCCATGTGAAGACTGAGGCAGAGACTGGAGGGACACAGCCGAGGAAGCCAGGGAACGCTGAGAGGCCCCAGAGCAGGAGGAGGCAAGGAAGGATTCTCCCCCAGAACTCTCCGAGGACACGCCATTCTGCTGACGCCTCGATTTTGGACGTGTGGCCTCCAGAGCTGTGAGAGAATACATTTCTTTCGTGTTAAGTCACCAAGTCTGTGGTAATTTGTTACAACAGCCACAGGAAACTATGACAGAAGGTATTTCCCCTCCCCCGGGAGCTCCTTTCAGTCTGAAGGTCCTCCCCTGGAGAAGACGTAAACCACCTCTTAGCTCTCTAACCGTCTTACCACCATGAGGAAATAGGATGAGAGGTTTAATATCAAGAGGAAAAACTCAAACAGATGATTAAGGAATTAATCTGTCACAAGTCAGATGACCACATTTGGTGAGCAAGAGGCATTCCAAGTTCATAACTGTCAAGGCTGGACAGGCCTGTGGAGTCACTGACAGGTCTGGCCTGAGGGGAAAAAAATGCTGCCCGGGTGACTGGTGCTGCCATCTTGGATCCCAGTGAGGCAGGAAGGCGGCTAAGCCGGCTGGAATGAGCATGTGACTGGGAGTCATCCTGGATCTGGGACTTTCCTATTGGCCAGAAAAAGAAATCTATCTTCTCTAGTCTTTAGCTTCCTGAAAGGGAGAAAAAAAATAATGATATTCCAGCTCTAAGAATACTTCTGTGGGCTAATCTATTCACGTCTGTGATACATGTGATATTCTTTTCAGTAAAGTCTCTAGTGTGGTTTTTAATAGGGCCATAAATATGGACAGACAACTCTGTCATTTCTAGTCTACGTGTGATTGTGTATATTGTGTATTTTTTTGTATGTGTCAGTATAGTCTGGACTATGTTGTGGTAACAGACACACCCAAAACTCAGGAGTTTAAAACAATGAAGGTTTCAAATTGTGTCCTTTCAAAATTTCACATGTCGAAGTCTTAACCCCCAGTACCTCAGAATGTGACCATATTTGAAGATAGGTTCTTTAAGAGGTAATTAAATTAAAATGAGATCATTAGGATGGGCTCTAATCCAATATGACTGCTGCTCTTAAGAGAAAATTTGGACAGAGACACACACAGAAGGAAAACGATATGAAGAGAGAGAAGATGGAGACTGGCTTGGGACAGACTCTTCCCTCACTCTCAGGAGAACCAACACTGCTGAAGGTTTGCTCTCAGACCTGTAGACTCCAGAACCGTGAAAAAATACATTTCTGTCATTTAAGCCATTCAATCTGTAGTCTTTTTTTTCTTTAATTTTTTTTTTATGACAGTCCCCAGCAAACTACTACAAAGGTTTATTGTTGACCCTTGATCTATGTGAGTTTAGTGCAGAATGTGCAATGGCATCTTTTATCTATTCTAGCCCAAGAAGCCAAATGGCAGAAAGCTTTCATGAGTAAATGGACGTTTCTCAGTTGTTCCAACAGAGAAAATTGGTGAGGAAATGGAGTCATGACAGGGCACGAAGTGTAATCATCATCCCAGATTCAGAAGCACCTACCCCGCAACCAGTGGGACCACACTCAATGGTAGTATTGTGGGGGGTATCATGGGAGCCTCTGGAGCCAGACTTGCCTGGGTTCAAATCGCAGCTCTGTCACTTACTCTAGGTCTGATCCTTGGCAAATTAGCTAACCTTCCTTTGTCTCACTTTCCCTCCATCTGTAAAGTGAGCCTGGCAGAAGGACCTGTTTGGAAGGGTTGTTGGAGGCTTGGCTGAATTGGTTTACTCATTTAGAACAGCTCCTGGTACTTACTAAGCATTAATAACGGTCATAATCACAGGCTAAGATGCTCATGATACCTCTCTATGGATATCGATTGTCTAAACAGTTCGTTAGGAATAACCGCAGTAGTAACTAGAAAGAGGGAAATATTTTGTGTTCTTCGTACCAATAATATATGGAGAAGTGATCCATTTGATGCTGAGTTTAATAACTCAAGCTGGCTAGCCTTATCTTTGAATGGCTAAGATAGTTTTACAGAGTAATCAGGTGACATTTCAAGTCTACTCGCAAGACAATTTGATGAAAGTATGAAGTCTTAAATCCTAAATTAGCAAAGTCTTGAACATATTTATGTAATTCCTTAAGATACACTTAATCATTTGCATTACTGAGGTTGAAACACAGGAAAAGATGAAATATAGATCCAGATCTCAGGTTATATCTTTAAGCCCAATGAAATCAATTTAAGTTTCATGCAGTAATATAATTTGCTACATGAAGTTGTGTTGTTAATTTGACGAGCTTGGTAGTTTTTCAAAAATTTGTAAACGCAGTTTGCTTTATAGTTTACATACAGTTTCCATAAGAGCTAAAAGCGAAAGGAGGTAAAAGAGATTCGAAATATATTTGTGTGTGTTCAGGGTTATTTATCACTGACTAGAATGGGAGATAGAGATTTTTGTCTTTTTTGGTCATTGCCTTCTCTTAGGATCCTAGAACAGGATTATGTTCTAGGTGCTTAATAGGTGCTAAAGAAATATTTGCTAAACTGTTTTGAATTAGCAGTATAATAAAAATATGAAGGCCAACATTGGATATTTGCAAGATATTAGTTTGCTCAAAATAGTATCTGCAAACAATTTCTCTGAAACGATAATTACCGGGATGCCTGGGTAGCAGCCAACTCTTGATTTCGGCTCAGGTCACGATCTCAGGATCCTGCGATCAAGCCCGATATTTGGCTCTACACTCAGTGGGGCGTCTGCTTGAGATTCTTTCTCTCTCCCTCTTCTTCTCCCCTGTCCCTTCCCCACGACTCTCTCTCTCTCAAATAAATCAATAAATCTCTTTTTAAAAAAAGATTTATTGATTTATTTTATAAATCTTTATTATTTATATTTAATTGATTTGATAATTTTATTGATTTATTTTATAAATCTTTATTATTTATATTCAAAAGATTTATATTTATTATCTAAATCTTTTTTTAAAAAAGATTTTATTGATTTATTTGAGAGAGAGAGACACAGTGAGAGAGGGAACACAAGCAGGGGGTGTGGGAGAGGGAGAAGCAGGCCTCCCGATGAGCAGGGAGCCCGATGCGGGGCTCAATCCCAGGACCCTGGGATCATGACCTGAACCGAAGGCAGCCACTTAACAACTGAACCACCCACATACCCCAGTAAATAAATAAATCTTTAAAAAAAAAAATCCTAGGGACGCCTGGGTGGCTCAGTTGGTTAAGCAGCTGCCTTCGGCTCAGGTCATGATCCCAGCATCCTGGGATCGAGTCCCACATCGGGCTCCTTGCTTGGCGGGGAGCCTGCTTCTCCCTCTGCTTCTGTCTGCCTGTGCTCTCTCTCTCTCTCTCTGACAAATAAATAAATAAATAAAATCTTTAAAAAAAAATCCTATTAAATAATAATTGCTGACGTGGGGAGACCCTGCTGACTTGTCACTGAGTCTTCGATGTCATTGCTGGAGCTGTGTGTGGGTCTTGGCTTTGTCTCTTGCCCTGCTGCAGATAATCCGTGCCTGTCTGGGTTCTTTGGGATATTAAGTGACAAAAACCCAACCCAATTCAGTTAAGAGAAAAGGAAGAATTTTTTTTTTTTTTTTTTTTTTTAAGGAATTGAACAAGTCATAGTAAGAATAGGGGATCCTTCTGGGCCTCAGAAATACCTAGAACCTGGATTTCAATAACATCAGGAATAATTGCTTACTCTCTCTCTCCCAATTCTGTTTCTTCACAATTTCCTTCTCTCTTACTTTCTCCTACTGCAGACTGGCTTCCTCCAGACAACTGGGACCTGACTACTGGATCCTCTCCTTAGCTCTAACTCAGAAAACCCTGGAGAAACATTCTGATTGGCCCACCTTGGAATGGGCACCCCTTCTGGCCCAATTCACCATGTCCAGAAGACCGGCTCCTCTAGCCCAGATTGGTGGGGTGTTTACTTTGTCTCTTCGCTATAGTGCTATTAGCTGTGGTCAGGGCTAGAGCTGTAAGAGCACAGACCAGGCCCCTGGCCGCCATCTTTCCAGTATTCATTGAAAGAGAAATTAAGAACCCACCACAATGTATGTCCACCCAGAGGCCCCTCTCTTTACCTGGCTTTCTGTTCTTGCTTCCAAGTGGATGCTTGAATCACCCATCAGAGCCTGCTCACAGGAACTGACCTCGCTGTGCCTTCTGAACCTTGTCAGGAAATCTCCCAAACTCCCAGAAGTGCCTGATCCTAATACAAAGCCCATGCCCAGCACAGGCGAGACACATCTAGGATGGGCAAGGCTCAGGGTTGGGAGAAGAGCCCCATCACAGGCCGGCACCCAGTGGGCCTCATACACAGCGTTTAATAAAAGGGTCAGAGCCAGAGACATAGCCCCTGGGTAACAACGGTCCCAGGGCTCCCACCTCCTCAGGCGGGACCCAAGCATGGTCTGGGGTCAGCCCATTATGTCCTTTAGGAATTCCTCGTTAAGCCCCACTCTTCCTCTGGTACACTTTTCATGGCTGAACTCTCTCGTGTCTGTTCCCTTCATCCCCTCCCCACTCCATGAGGACAGGCATTCTTCTCATGCCATGTAACCAGCAGGTGGAACACTGCCTGCCGTCTTAGGCACCCAGATAAATGAATGGGCTACAGGAGTGGGCTTGTGGGGGGGGGATAAGGGTGTGGGGGATGCACCCGGGGAATCTGCACTAGCCTCAAGGGAGGAATGACAAGAAGGGTGAGAGCAGTCTGGTAGGACGGTGAGGCTCCAAGCTCCAGGCAGGGAAAACCTCGGGGCTCAGTCCCCTGGGCGGAGAAGTCACATGGTGAATGTGGACCTGGAGCCAGCCCAGAATGTGACTCTGCACCCCCTGTGACTGGAGAGCCCCAGGTTCGGTTCTGTTCTAGAAGGACTGCAGTAAATCACTGGTTTTCCAGCTCCACCATGATTAAAAGATTACCCAGACGCTTGCACCCAATCAGAGGACTCTTAATATTTCATATCCCGTTGATTCTCAAGGGGAAAATGTAATTGCCTATTAGTCGTATTACAGCTGGCTCCAATTTATGAGGGAGGGTGTACCCTGGGCGTGGGGGGGGTCACAAGGGGCTGAAGCAATGGATAATAAAAGCCCAAATGGTTTCGAAGCGTGGAGAAAAATAAATAAGTAAAAAAATGAGTAAGAATTAAAAAAAATGAGTAAGGAAGAAAAGCACACATTTATTTGAATTATTGGGTTGCCTCAGAATGGACTAGACCCCACGAATATAAAGAGAGTCCTTTATCTACCATCAGTGCTGGTTCAGAAGAGGTCAGTGCTAATCCAAGTACAATGTAAAGCTGCCTGAATTAGAGTCCCGGGGTTCTTAGTGCCGCTGATGCCAGGATGGGATGAAATCTAGAATCGATCCCCTACCAGAAGTTAAAGATGCTTTCCATTCTCTCCCCAGTGGAAACACCAATGCATTAACAAATATTTAATGGGGGCTTGCCACATGCAGGGGGCTCCCAGAGACGCTTCCCAAAATAGCCCATTGTTGCCGCTGTCCTGAACAACATTGAATAAATACTTGCACTGTCGTGTTGAAGAACCGCACCTCCTATCCGTCCATTAGAAGCACCACATACATTGTCCCCCAGGGAGCGGAGGTTCTCCATCAAGATTTTGCAACCTGTCTGTCCCATTATTTGGCTTTCTTCTCTGATAGTATCCCCCAAACAAGCAGGAGCTCAGGCTCCCCTCTGCTTCTCCCTGTTTTCTTCTTCCCTCTTTTCTCCCCAGATGGTTCTGCCCAAGTGGGCCTCTTTAAAAGTTGTCCTATGATCTAGAAAATTGTCGTGCTTCTACACAGAAGAAGTAATCGGGTGACCTGAGACTAAAACTGACATTTCAAGTCTGCTTGCAAGACAATTTGGTGAAAGTATGAAATCTTAAATCCTAAATTAGCAAAGTCTTGAACATATTTATGTAATTCCTTATGATATACTTAATCATTTGCATTATTGAGGTTGAAACACAGGAAAAGATTAAATATAGATCCAGATCTCAGGCTATATCTTTAAACCCAATGAAATCAATTTAAGTTTCAGGCAATAATATAATTTGCCACATGAAGTTGTGTTGTTAATTTGATGAACTTGGTAGCTTTTCAAAAATTTGCAAACGTAGTTTGCTTTATAGTTTACATACAGTTTCTATAAGAGCTAAAAGTGAAAGGAAGTAAAAGAGATTTGAAATGTGTTTGTGTGTGTTCAGGGTTATTTATCCCTGACTAGAGTGGGAGATAGAGATTTTGTCTTTTTTTGGTCCTCTGAGGACACCAGGGCTTCTAAGAATCTCTTGTCATTTAGAAAGTGCCACACCTGGCATAGAACAGTGTTTGATGAATGAGTGCCCCTTTCTCCCCTTGTGGACCTACACCATTCCTTCCCAGACCAAGTTCTGGAACCCATTGTCCTATTTCCATTCACACCTCCCTCTAACAGCGAGTGTCTGGAACATTTTCTCCAGATTCCTTGCTCAGGCAGACAGTTGGAGTCTGAGGGGCCATCCAGTGGAGTGTTATTGGTAGTTATAGGTAGCACGACACATTAAGGACTGGAGAGGCCAAGCCCACAAGGGAATGCCTTGACCAGAGCCACACAGTGGATAAGCTTCAGTTATTAATGGACAACTTATCACAACCAGGTTAACGTCACTTCACCAGGCATGGTAGACTGCAAAATGGCTTCCCAAGATACGAGTTCCTAATCCCCCAAACCTGTAAATGTTACGTTATTTGGAAAAGGGGTCTTTGCAGATGTGCTTATGTTAAGAATGTTGAGGAGTGCCTGGTTAGCTCAGTTGGTTAAACATCTGCCTTCAGCTTAGGTCATGATCCCGGGGTCCTGGGATCAAGCCCCATGTCGGGCTCCCTGCTCAATGAGAAGTCTGCTTCTCCCTCTCCCTTTGACCCATACCTCCTCCAGCTCGTGCTCTCTCTCTTTCTCTCTCTTGCTCTATCTCTCAAATAAATAAATAAAAGCTTAAAAAAAAAAAAAAAAAGAATCTTGACCTGGGAAGATTATCCTGGATGATCTGTGCCCTACAGGCAATCACAGTTATCTGGATAAAGGGAAGCAGAGGGAGACTAGACACACACAAAGGAGAAGACAATATGAAGAAGGAGACAGAGATTGGAATGATGCCAGAAAAGTAAAAGTGCATTTGAAATGCACATCTGTGAGCTAGGTGAAAGGGGGTGTGCGTTTTCTTTGCGTGAACTCATGCACACAGGGTTTAGAAACAATTGCATTCTTATCCTTCACGGTACAGCTTCAAGTGCTGGTAAAGGCTAGCTTACATAAATAAGTAGGTAGGAGCAGAGGATTTACTCATTGTGGTCATACTCCATTCCTTGAGCTCTTTCTAAGGCATACACCAAAAATCGTATTTTTCATCTCTCAGTTGACAGTTCAGTTAAATATTCCTTCAATATTGCTCAAGGCACGGAATTGGAAACCATCTGACTTGCAAAAGGATTTGTTACCCAGTCATTAGAGTCATTCATTTTTCTCAGTCTCTGGGAAGTACATCAGAAAGTTTTTCCAAGATTTACCAAGTTATTCTTAATGATACCAGTCACTCTTACTTTGGGAGCATATTTTCATTCCTATCATACTCAGAAAAGGTTGGAAAAATGGAAATACCATTAATTTCAATTCTTGCTTAACAATGTACTTAAAATATATAATTTTTACATTGCACGCTTAAACATGGGGAGTATGTATTTTTTTTTTCCCAAATCTGGGAGCTGTCGGTTTAGCTCTTTCCATATATAATGTCTACCACGTAATCCAAATGACAAGGCCAGTCCTCACCATCATGTCAATTAGCCAAGTAAGACTTACTTTCTGCTAGAAAAAAATCCAACTTTGTTTTTTAATTCATATCATCCCACTACTCTGTGTCTTCCATGATAGCGACCTTGCATTTTTGACCCCTACAGGTGAGAGAGATGGAGAGTTGAGGCATGGAGCCTGCCAAGAACATGGTGCCTGGGTGACCGTAAGGCTTGGCCGCCATCATGGGCCTCTGTCTAAGGAGGGGTGCAGTCTTTGACAAACAGGGTGGGTGTGGGTTATGGTGGAATAAGTGAAGTGTGTCACCTGGGTTCTCCAAGAGGCAGATGCAAGATGGGCTTAAACGCACGAAGACTTTATTAGAGGCAACCAGGATAAGAGATAGTCGAGGCAGGGTGGCTCTGGAGAAAGCGGAGAGAGCTTTCTGACCACAACGCAGGTCTGAGGGCACTTGGAGAACCGGTAGAAGCGTTATAGGTCATGTAGTCTAATAAAGAATCAGTAAAGGCCATCGGAGAGTTCTGGAGGCAGAGCTGGATCTCCCATGACCAGGTCTGTCTCAGTATCCCGGCCACCCCCAGCCATTGGCCGAGTGCAGCCCCCGGGCCACATGGCAATGGCTTTTAGAGCAGTAACTTCACTGAACCCTTAATCGACAGAGCCACCCGGGGGGGGGGGGCAGGTTTGTGAGGGGACTTTTCATGGCCACTCCTGGAAATATTTATCTGAAAATTGTCATTACTTCTGTTGCCCCACTCTTTAATAGTTTTGAAAAAAGAACATGATGGCACAGGCCAGAACACCCCATTTCTTATGCTGTGGTTTGACCCTTACCAGCAACATACTTCAGTCTGGACCAAAAGCAAGTTCGTTGTGATAAGGTTCAGGACACACTTTTCCAAAATAAGGCACCTTGACCTACTGAATATTTTAAGTTGAAGGAATTTGAGAAATGGCAGGAGGAAGGAAGACTCTCCGACCTTCCCCCAAAGCAGGTCATAGACCCTCAGGTAAGAGGTGCCCCCCCACGTATATTCCTGGAAGAGAGAAGCATCCTTCTCTTCAAGTGGGAGAAAGAGGCCAGAGGAATTGGGACAAACACGCCTCACTGACTGTCCCCAGTTTCTTACAGTGGCTCATACTCTGTCCTGTCCTGTCTGGCCACGACAGTCTACTCTTCTTCAAACCCAACATAAAAACTCAGGCTTACCCATTTCTTTGGGTTTCATTTCCTTATGAAAGCTCCCATGTCACATAAAACTTAACATTGAGTACATTTGTATGCTTTTCTCCTAGTAATCTGTCTTAATCAGTTTAATTTTCAGACCCTGTCAGGGACCCTAAGGGAATCAAGGAAAACATTTGTCTCCCCTCCAGGAGGGGAGGCTAATGCTAATATTCTAAATTGTCCTTTGTTTGGCAGCTGGGACCTTTTTAATACCCTGGGGCAGTGTTCATAGTAAGATTCCTTGTGGGTGAGAGTTATCTGTTTATTTTGTGCGGTGGGAAAGGGGTGAGTATGAGTGGGCCGAGGGGAGAGGACCCCTTGGATATACACTGCGATAGCTTCCAATGACATGTGCTTGGACAGCCCGCTGGGTCTGTGTCAGTTTGTGTCCTTCCAGGAGCAGACGCCAAGATGGAAGGAGACATGCGAGAGATTTCTTGGGAACGTGTCTGTGAATGACAAAGGAGACAAGGAGCAGGAGGGGGTGGGGAGAGCCTTTAGTTCAGGACCCCGATTTGCAGCCTGTGAAAGGAGAGGAGGAAGGGGGAGAGGGCAGGGAGGAGGGGTCACAGCTGGGAAGATGGGGAGCCAAGTGTCAGGTGTGACAGGCGGGGCACTCCTGTCAGATGTAGTCCTGGGCTGGCAGCAAGCATGGCTGGTGGGAGGGAGAAGTCCAGTTGTGAGGGCGGGGGCAGGTCAGGAGATGCAGGAAGACTGGGGCAGCGTGCACCTGCGCCTGCCACGGTGTCCCCTCATGGGGACACTTCGTTCCTCCCATCGTTTCTCCACTTGCCCCCCTCCCCCCACCCTGTGTGGGTCCTTCAGTACCTCCTCTCTCCCTGCAGGTTTCAGGAACCCTGTCCTGAGGCCATCTCGCACCCTCTCCCACCCAGCTCCCAATCTGTGTCCTGGAAATCAGGCTCCACCCTGTGGTAGAAGCCGCAGCTGTTGGGGGGGGATGGGGTGGGGGCGGGGGTGGGGAAGGTACAATGTGGCTCTTCCTGATTTTTTTTTTTCAGCCCTGGACATCTAAAACTGGAGTGGTCCTTTGGCCCAGCCCTGTAAGAGCTATGTCCTCCTCCTGAGATGGGGAAGGGGTGGGGGTTGGGGGTAAGCGGGAGTGGAGGGGAAGACTCTGGCACAGGGTGTTTCCAGTAGACTGAGCTGCAGCCAGTGCTGTGTTCTGGCAAGGTGACCTTGGGAGGGGTCGTGCTCGCTGCTGGGTGCTTTTCCCTTGTATGTAGCAGGTGTCGTGGGGAGGGCTGCCTAGACTGGCAGCTTACTCAAGGTCACACCATGAGCAGTGGCACACTAGAATCAAAACTCTTGTCTCTGGGCTTTTCAATCAGACCTCTGTGCTGACGAGGAATAAGAAAGTAGTGTTTAGAACAACTGTGTCCTCCCTAGCTCACAATGAAATTCTGCTCTAGGAGGAAGCTCAGATTTCTTAAATATTGAGATTTGCTTACAAGTCAATGACCAATTAAAGAATTTTTTGCTCACAATAATATCAGATTCTTCGGAGCCAAAGATTTAATCTTTCTAACCATATGTTCTATTCGTTATTCAAATCTGGAGGTGGTAACAGCTGTCAGGTGCACAAAGGGAGGAAGATGATGGGCTCATACTGGGTGCTGAGACTCAGGACCTCTGAAGAGGTCACTTAGTCTTTAAGTGGGTTCTTTAGCTGGGCTGCATGCTAGAATCACCTGGGAAGTTTTTCTTTTTCTTTCTTTCTTTTTTTTTTTTTTTAATGAGGCAATTATTTATGAAGAGAGAGAGTCTGAGAGAGAACAGAGAGCACAAGCAGGGAGGTGGGGAGTGGGGCAGAAGCAGACTCCCCACTGAGCAGGGAGCCCAATGCAGGGCTCAACGTCAGGACCCTGGGATCATGACCTGAGCCGAAGGCTGACGCTTTGCCGACTGAGCCACCCAGGCACCCCGACCTGGGAAGCTTCTAAAATTCCTCATACCCAAGCCAGACCCAGGACCAGTTACATCAGAATCTTCTGGAAGTGGAAGCTCAGCATTGGGAGTATTTGAAGCTCTCCAGGGGACTCTAATGTGCAGCCAGGAATGGGGACTGTCACATATAAAAGGGACCTAGCATATAAAGATGACTTTACTCAGATGGGAGACCCTGAAATCCTGACTCGGACTACATACACTCTTCATTTCAAAGTAGTTTTACTAAGGTTAGATGTCAGGATTCTCAGCCCACAGGAAGGATGAGCGGGGGAAGATCATGCTCTCAGAAGCAGATTCACCAACAGCAACAAGCAGGCAAAGTGTGGTTGATAAGCCAAGGAAGGATTGCAAGACCCCACAGAGCAGGAGACAGAACTCTGAGGACATTTGTCTGGGGCCATTGCATAGCAGGGCAAACTGACCCGCCCCCCACAGTTTCCCTGAAGGCGACCTATTAGAGCAGCACAGTAATTCGTATTCATGATGATGGCTGAGTCATCCCACAACCACACAGCTTTGTTCTGGGGGCAGGAGAGTACAGGGCACACCACCGGGCTTGAGTCACACCCCAGGAAAACAGGCTGCCCTGACTAGAGCCATGTTCTGGTTTTGGAAACCCTGATGGGTTTGGTAGCTGGATAAAGCATCACTTTAAAGTTAGAAGTGGTTTCTACTTCCTAAGAGGTGGATATTAAATTTTTCATTGGGGCAGGCTGTCCCTTCTTCAGAGAAACCCCTTGCTGAGTGCAGAGTGGGCCACGCATCTCTTTGGGGAGAAAACCTGTACTGGGCAACGTGGTCCAAAAACAGATCTCTCAGACTGTGAAGTTAAGCTTTTTTCTTTGTTTTGCAAACTTTTTTTTTTTTTTTTTTTAAGCAGAGATTTGTTATTTTCTTAGAGGAGATTTTATTTTCCTCAGTAGGGAGTTCCGTTGCTCTATGTCTGGAAGACGTGCCTATTTTTCAGAGCCATGTGTTCTTGAACAAGCAGGAGAGCTAGATCGAAGTTTCCATGGGAACGGGAGGGCTCTACAAGACTTGAACTTGACCTCACATGAAAGGAAATGGGCATATGGGGGATGCGCGGTCATTTAAGTCCTAATACCCCAGAACATAAGGATGCTGGGTTACCACTTTCTGGGATAATTTCATTTGTCCCACTCAAGGCCACAATACAAGCTCTTGTGGAGGCAGAGACTTTTCCCGCTGTCAATCCTCCCAACGGAAGACTGGGTCAGGAAAGGAGACCCCGAAAGATGAGCTATAGACAGAGGAAGGAAGAAAAGTCCCTTTTTTTCTCTGAAGTTTCACATCAGTTTTCCTGGTCCTCGTGTAGAGCAAAGCAGGGTTAGGCACTTCCGTTTGGAAGCAGGTTGAGAACCAAGCGTGGTTAGCAACTCTTGAGTGGATCCAGGCAGGAAGCTCTGCGAGAAGCCACATCTACTTGAAGTTATCAGGTGTTCTTTGGGTTCTATTTTTCTTTTTTCTGTCTCCCGAGCAACACTGCACTGAAGTTTGATTGAAAGGGACCCCTGGGCTCCTGAAATGCTTTGTTTTGGGGAGAGTAGGGAAGGAGGGTCCCACAAGGAAGGGAAGCCACGAAGTGGCCCGAGAGGTGCTAAAATCAGGGGCCACCAGCAGAGGGCAGGGGTGGGTAACAGCAGCGAGCTCTCCATGGTGATAGCAAAGGGTAGAGTGGGATGACATCTAAGATAGGCAAAGTGGGGTGCAGCACCAGGATGCTCACGGAACTCTGTGCAAGCCACACTGAAGGGTGCTAATTCCTGACAGCAATATAGGACTGAAGCCAATGTAATTTGAATGTGTGGTGGCAATGATCTCTAATTATAAACCATTGGGCTTAAACATTGGGGAGACACTTAGAATCAGACCTGTGTTCAACAATACAGCCAACTACTTACCAGCTATATGACGTCAGGCAATCCACCCAGAGCCGCCCAGTGTCAATTTCCTTACGTGACAAGAGGGTTATCTAGATTATCTAATGTTAATCCTCCAGAAATTTTTAAAAAGATTTTATTGATTTACTTGACAGAGAACATAAGCAGGGGGAGCAGCAGGCTCCCCACTGAGCAGGGAGCCCAACACGGGGCTCAATCCCAGGACCCTGGGATCATGACCTGAGCTGAAGGCAGGTGCTTAACCGACTGAGCCACCCAGGCGTCCCAACCCTCCAGACCTTTTAGGGTTGTTTTAAGGATCAAAAGAGGTCATCTCAAATATATTTCATAAATGGTAAAATACTATGCAAAGCATTATTTCATCTTTTTCAACCAAAATGATGAAATGTTAAAAAAATTGCTTTTACTGATAATCTGTGTCTCTAACAGGCACTCTGGGGGCTCTATCCAGCCAGTGTTGGGAAAACGCAGGTGGCAACTGTCCCTGGTTATTAGTTCCACTTTCTCTGCCTCTGGAAACACACTGAGGGGCAGGGAGATGGAGTGGTCTGGCATACGCATTCCTGACTTACTGGAAAAATAGAAGCTGCCTTTAAAGCAAATAAATAAAATGCAGAAAAAGCATCTCAGCAGATACCCCAGATAACCAAGCAGAGAAAAGTATACTTTTTGAGTCACAAAATGACAAAGAGCCTGACATGGGGCTCAATCCCAGGACTCTGGGATCGTGCCCTCAGCTGAAGGTGGACTCTTAACCAACTGAGCCACCCAGGCACCCTGAACAAAATATATTATTAAAATGTTTAACTTACTTTTAAATAGACAGGAATCAGTTATCTAATCATTTTATTTATGTAGGAGCCCTTTCCCCCGAATGATGCTTCACCCTGTGCCCGTGTTCAATTCCATGCCATTCTCAGGAGCCCCCCTCCTGCTTAGCGTGTCTCTTCCTCTCCCACTTTGCTGCATTCCTTAAAATGGAGCTAAAAGTCAGAGACTATTTTCACCAGAATTTAGTCTAATTCTGCTTCTAATCGAGATCCATTTAAAATGCTTGCTCTTTATCCCAGCATTTTTTCCAGGCTCAGGGAATGACAACAAAACGCATACCTAACAGCAGCCCTGGGGCCAGAGAGACTGGTTCACTACTCAGTTTCCTCATCAGTAGAACTCCTTCTCCTTAGCCCTCTGGTATGGATGGTTGGCTCATTGGAGGATAACAGCCCATTTTGAATCTTTTGATTCATGGAGCTGGATCTTTACCACACTTGTAACAATGGCCCACACATAGTAGGTGCTCAGTAAGTCGTTGCAGGGATGAATTACAAAAGTTGTTATTCTTCCAGAAAGCTAAAGTCCACTCATACGAAAGAAGCATTGACGATACAATGTTTTCATTTCTAAATGCTTAGAGATGAAAACTTAGATCTTTGGAGATTTCGATTTCATTCTGCTTTTACAAGCTGCACCAAACTTGAACTTGACACAGGGCAGAACTTAGCTGTGTGTTGACGCAGTGCCTCTGCACCACTCTCCCTCCCTTCTGGGCTGACCATGCCAACCACTTCTCTTCCCATGCAGGGCCCGAGGCTGTGAGCTCTCGCCGTTTTTCCCTTCTGCAGCACTGAACCACACAAAGTGGGCGGCAGCTGCCGGCCTGTTCACCTCAGCAGTTCTAGAAATGCTGTGTCATGAGCAAGCAGAAAGCGTGTGGTTTTTTGTTTAGTTTTGTTTAGTATTTTAGTTCATCCAACAAGAAGCCATAACTTGATTAATGATAGAAACAGTACAAATTTCAAACCAAGCTGCAGTTATTCTTTTGAAACACCAAAAATAAAGTCCTCATTTCCTCGTTTTCAGATGGTTACATCGTAAATTCCATAACAGCATTTACAATATCATCACTGTTGTTCTTTGGGGCTCGGACTGCCTTTGCTCTTGACACATAGGCTTGTGACATGACCAATTCTATGTCCTTAACCTCTACACCTGTTTCATCAACCCTTTTCCTCTTCACTTTCCTCTTGTACAGTTGGAGTCTGTGTTTTCTTGAATGTTTGAGACAGCTTCACCTTGAACTTTGAATTTCTCAGCAGTTGCTAGTTGTGCTTGGGGCGGGGCTGGAGGACTAAGTCTTCACCTGCAAAATCTGCTTCCATTTAGTGTTTTATACCGGGTCCTTCCCGTGTAATAGAGGGAATGAAAAAAAGCCTTGAATGACTGACCAGATGAATTTCATGCAAGAATTTTAAAAATTAAATGATTAGATATTTTGAGCATTTTTCTTGTGGGTTTTATGAGCATTCATGCATCTTTTATGAGGCATCCGTCAAAGTTTAATTTGCGTTTAACTGCGTTGTCTTTTTGCTGTTGATTTGTAAGCACTGTTTAGATATTCTAGATGCGATTCCTTTGTCAGGTATGTATGTTGGGAGTATTTTTTCCCAGTCTGGTTTGTCTATTCATTTTTTTTTTTTAAAGATTTTATGTATTTATTTGACAGAGAGAGCACAAGTAAGCAGAGCAGCAGGCAGAGGGAGAGAACCAGGCTCTTTGCTGAGAAGGGAGCCCGATGTGGGGCTCGATCCTAGGACCCTGGAGTCACGACCTGAGCCGAAGGCAGATACTTTATCAACTGAGCCACGCAGGTGCCCCTATTCATTTTTTTTTTAAGATTTTATTTATTTATTTGACAGAGATCACAAGTAGGCAAAGAGGCAGGCAGAGAGTGAGGAGGAAGCAAGCTCCCCGATGAGCAGAGAGCCCGATGCGGGGCTCGATCCCAGGACCCTGGGATCATGACCTGAGCCAAAGGCAGAGGCTTAACCCACTGAGCCACCCAGGCACTTCCCTATTCATTTTTTTTAATGGTATCTTTTCATGAGCTGAAATTTTAAATTTTTATGAAGTCCAATTTATTATTTTTTTAATGGTTAGTGCTTTTTGTGTTCTGTTCAAGGACTCTTTGCCCATCCCAAGGTCATTAAGTTATAATGCTTCATTCCAGCAGCTTTGTGCCTGTCGATGTTACATTTAAGCCCATGATCAATTTTGAATTAGCTCTTGTATATGGAGTGAGATAGGGATCAAGGTCATCTTTTTTCTATACATATATCCAGTTGTTCTACCAATATTATCAGAATTATTTTCCTTTCTCCACTGAATTAATGCCAACCTTGGAAACAATCCAAATGTCCATCAACAGATAAATGGATAAACTCCAATATACTTATACAATGGAATACGACTTGGCAATAAACAATAACAAAGTATCAATACACGCAACAACCCGAATTCGTTATTCAAAAACACTGAATGAAAGAAGCTAAATACAAAAAAAGATTATTACTCTATGATTTTACTTATATGACGTTCTAGAAGAGACAAAACTAATTCTACAGTGACAAAAAGCAAATCGATGGTTGTCTGGTTGAGGATAGGGAAGGAAACTTTCTGGTGTGATGGAAATGTTCTAGAATTTGTTTTTGATGTTGGTTACATGTGCGTATACAACTGTCAAAATTCATCTATCTGAACAGTTGAGGGCCATGCCTTTCATTGTATGTTAATTATACTTCAGTTTCATATATGTTAAAGAAAAGGAAAGAATTAGAATATTAACATCCCTGGACCCTGCCCAGGGAAAAGCAAGCGTCCTCTGTCTCTGCAGATGGCTTGCTGGTGAGGCCTGGGAAAGAGAGAGGAACTCAGGCAGCATACTTTACCTCTCCCTGTTCCTGAGACTGTGGGATAGATTTTCAAAACATTGGCTAGGAGAACTGCATTCAAAAGCAGCTGAGTAAATAATGGGACTTCGGCGAACTGTTTTTTTCCCCTCTGTGTTTGGAAATCTGAGCCTGGTGTATCTTTCCCAAGCACATTTCATTTAGAAGATAATTTACATTTGCACAAAATCATGGCTACAGCCCATCTGCTCAACAATTATGCAAAATCCAACACTCATTAAAATGTGACGTGCATTGATCATAACGAGCATAGGAACTTGAACGCTTGGGATTCAAGTTCTTCTAAAATAATCCCCAGCCCCGTCCACACACCATAGCCTGTCATTTCCGACATTTTCTCTGGAACGTCACAGTTAATATCCATTTGGGGGCAATTGCAACATGGTGGCAGGGGTTGGGGTTGGGGGTGGGCACGGGCATTAAATTCCCATTCTCTATACCGGGTTTTTTACTGCTGTGGTTGAAAGAGATTGCCTTGGTAGTTGTGGAAGGGTGTGGCTGGAAGGGGAGATGTTTGGTTATTTACACTTGATGGTTTTATCACCGAAGATGATCTGTAACAATGAGACAGCTGGAGCAGTAACATGATTCATATTAATGTATGCATGTAAATGGGTTAGGAATGGAGTTAACATAATTCCTGTGCTTTGGTTTTCCCTCAGAAGTTGAGATGACTGGTTTATTTACAGGCTGCAGTGTGCGCGGTCAGGCAGTTCTGCTGCGGCACAGATGGTGACGGAGGGAAGGCCATGTGCTACGGATCAGGGGGTGAATGTTAACGTTACAGTGTCTGGGTACAGCTCTTCAAAGGGGCCAGAGCCCAGAGGAGAAGGCAGATGACAACAAAGGCTCCTTTCCTCTTCCAGAGTTCTTAACCCGTCCCTTTGGTCCCTTTGTTCTAGTCTCGCCTGCCAGGACTTTGGAGAGGAGGGGCATGGGGAGACACAGTGAGATCCCAGGGCCGGGGCTGCCAAGGCAGAACCTCGTGGGAAGCAGTAAGTGGGAAGGGACGGCAGCCAGAAGGCTCCAGGGCATTGGTGGGAAGCAGGGGCTGTGATCCAGTGGGGAGGTGGGCTCCGAGATGCTCGAGCCCACAGACGGGCCAGAAGTTTCCACAGGCGTGACAGACTCTGAAAGGGGACATGGCAGCGGTGAGAAGGCCCAAGGAGGCATCCTGCTCTCAGAGCAGAAGTATGGCTGGGGAGACAGGAAGTTTCTCTGCTACTGAGAGGAAATCCTAGGTCATTCCAGAAAGAACAGAATTCAGTCCCAACACAGAGAGGCCTGTGGGTGGAAAGGTGAGGCCTGGCCAGAAAGTAGGTCTGGGGAGGCAGCCATTAGGAAGTCTTCTGTGTTTTCCCCTCTCAGTCTTCCATTATAACTTCTCTTCCCCTCAGGGGTGCCTGGCTGGCTAAGTCAATAGAGCAATGAGTTCATGAGCTCCAGATCGTTGGACATGGAGCCTGCTTTAAAAAAAAATATTTAAAAAAAATTTTTTTTTGTTAAATAATTTCTCTCCTCCTCAGACCAAGTTCACTCCCATAGCCGGAGAGGTAAGCCCCTGGTACAAGGAAGAAAGCTTTCCTCCCCAGCCCAAGTCTCTCTCTCTCTCTGTTATGTGTGTATGTGCAAGTGTGTGTGTGTGTGTGTGTGTGTGTGTGTGTGTAGGTGTTTCTTCTGGGGAAAAGTGCATAGAAAGATATCAGAAGTCAGAGTGGTTGTTTGTGGGGGAGAAATGGTTTCCCTGATCCTCTTGGAGCCCTGACTGGGTCTGAAAACTTAAATGACAGTGAAAGATTAACAGGAGAACGGTGTACAAATTTATTTAGTATGACTTTTACGTGACATAGTAGCCTTCGTAAGGAAATGAAGACCCAGAGAAATGGCTAAGCCTGACTGTTTTTAGGCTAGATTTGGTGAGGACTGGACAGTCATGGTGAAATATGGAAGGACAGAGTATGAGGTCAGTGTAGTGAAGGGGGAGGGGACTTAGCAAGGCCTACTCAGCTCCTTCCGGGTATTCCTCTGTCTTGGGAGATGAGGATGTTCCTTTCCTTGGGGCATAGACAGGGAGACTGCCTCTCACATGAGGTCTATGACCTGCTTCAGAGGAAGGTCAGAAAGTTGTTCCTGTTCCTGCCATGTCTCAAGTTCCTTCATCTCGGGGTATTCCATATGCCAAGGCGCCATATTGGTGTCGTGTGTCCTGAACCCCAGCGTCTCCCACATGGGAATATGAGGCAAGGGGAAAGGTAGCTTCAACCCCATCCAACAGCAGGGTCTCAATATACACATTTGAATGGATAAACACATAGTTTAAGAGCATTTAGTAGTAGGTTTTCATTCTCTGAAAGACCATCTTTATAGCTCTATTTTTATTATATATAAAATCCTCCATTTCTTGGGATGGATTTTGTTAACTCCTAGCTCTGCACCATTGTGAAATGCACATGCTTTCACACTCAGCATAACCATCTTCAGAAATGGCCTCAGCATCCCAGTCGATGTCCTTTCCTCTCTCCTGCTCTCCAAGCTCTGCCAGGGTTGCCTGGCATCACCATTCCTCAGGTGCCTGCTTCAGGCAGTGACCAAGCCGATTCAAGCCTGTCGCTGTTCTCAGAGCACCTTAGTATCACCGATGGGCTCCAATGATAGCTCCCATTCATTACCGAGCATCTACTAGGTGCTGGCCAGAGTGCTGGAGACTTTACAAAAGTGACCCCCATGAGTACTCCTGCCAACCCTAGAAGGTAACATTATTCCCAATTTCAGATGGTGAAACTGAGACTCAGGAAGCAAGAAACTCATTAGAGAGCTGAGTTGAAATGCACATTCAAGACCTATTTCAAAGTCTGTTCTTTTTCCACTATGCTCTTCAGACTTCTCCATCATAAAAGCTTTTTCGTTCTCAATAGTTTCCAATTAAAATTAAATGCTCTGGAACAGTATGAAACCCTGAGAGCTAATGTCTTGGTGATTCCAACTGAAATACAGGCTGGCTGCCAATGGAGACTCAGTATAGACAATTATCAGGGGACAGCTGTGGGGCAAGGAAGCCATAATCAAGAGAAAGGAGAGAAACTATGATTGAGGTTGTTTTGTTCTAAGCCTGCAGAAGTTTGGGAAAAGCCAAAAAATAAATGTGATGCTGCAAGATTCATTTGTTATTCTTTTCTAGCCGCTTAGCAGCTCACCCATCCTCTTGCATTTGGAGTTCATCGCTTATGAATTTGATGGTCTAATGTCCAACATGGAAGATACCTGTGTTCACTATTCCAGCCAGCTTTGAAGCTGAGCATAAGCACATGGCCTAGCATCTTCCAATTAGACACTCCACCCAAGAAGGGTCTTGATTTGACCGTAAGTTTGACTTCCCAGGCCAACAGGGCACTCAAGGCACTGCTGTGCGCAGCCTTCGGGATGCAGTCACCAAGACAGACTGGCCTTGGTGGACCAATTCTGCAGCAAGTTCTAGGGCCCTGTTCCCAGCTATTTTACCCTGGGCATGGTTCTTCAGCCCTTCCCTAATTCTCTGAACCACCCAATATCTCTCTTTCTAAAATAGCTACATTGAGATGAACTTTGTAGACTATAAAATTCATTCTCTTAAGGAATACAATTTGGTGGTCTTCAGAATATTTTCAGATTGCATTCATCAAAACTATCTAATTATAGGGACACCTATAGGTAAGCATGGGACTCTTGATTTTGGCTCAGGTTATAATGTCAGGGTCATGAGATTGAGCCTTGCATCAGGCTCCCATGGTCAGCCTGGAGACTGCTTGAGATTCTTTTCTCCCTGTCTCTCTGCCCCTCCCCCACTCATACTCTAAACAAATAAACAAAAAAAAAAAAACCTATCCAATTGCAGATGATTTTAATCATCTCCCCTGCAAATTTCATACCCATTAACAGTTACTCCCCATCGCTCCTTCCCATAGCCCTTGACAACAACTAATCTGTTTTCCATCTCTATGAATTTACCTATTCTGGACATTTCATATAAATGGAATCATACGCTATATGGCCTTTTGCGTCTGGCTTCTTTCAGTTAGCATGATGTTTTCAAGATTCATTTTGTGGTAACATGGATTAGTACGTGACGACCAAATGATTTTCTGTTGTATGGAAATACCACAATTTGTTTATCTATTCATGTATTGATAGACATTTGGGTTATTTTCACTTTTTGGCTATTACAAATTGATGCTTCTATGAATGTTTATGCACAAGTTCTAGTGTGGATGTACATTTCAGTTCTCTTGGGTATATACTTAGGAGTGAAATTGGAGAATCATATGGTAACTGTGTATCTAACAGAGGAACTGCCAAACTGTTTCCATAGTGGCAGCTTCATTTTACTTTCCCACCAGCAATGTGTAAGAGTTCTGATTTCTCTACTTCCTCACCAACACTTTTTCTTTTCTTTTTTCTTTTATCCATCCTAGTGAGAGTGAAATTGTCGATCTTATTTGCATTTCCCGAAGGACTATTGGGCATCTTTTCATGTACTTATTGCCCATTTGTATATCTTTTTTGGAGAAATGTCTGTTTAAATTCTTTGTCCATTTTTAAATTGGGTTTTTTTTTTTATTGTTGAGTTGGAAGGTTTCTATTTATGTATTCTTGATACAAGTCTCCTATCAGATATAGGATTTGCAAATATCTACTCCCATTTTGCAAGTTATCTTCTAATATTCTTGACAGCATCTTTGGAAGCACCCATTTTAAATTTTGATGCATTTCAGTTTATTAATTTTTCTCTTGGATTGCTTGTGCTTTAGGTGTCCTAAGAAACCATCGCCTGATCTAAGGTCACAAAGCAACTATGCTTTCTTCTAAGAGTTTAACGGTTTTATCTTTTACATTTAGTGCAATAGTCCATTTTTAGTTAATGTTTGTATATGGTGTGAGATAAGGGTCAGAATTCATTCTTTTGCTTGTGGTTATCTGGTTATACCAGGACCATTTGTTGAGAAGACTATTTTTTTCTCCATTGAATTCTCTTTGTAACCTTGTCAAAAATAAGTTAACAATAAATATAAGGGTTTATTTCTAGACTCTTAATTCTATTCCATGGATCTAAATGTCTATCCTTATGCCAGTACCTTCTGTGAGGAGCACAAGAAGCAGAGTCAAATGGAAGAGAAGAGCAGCAGAAGGGTGCTTAGCAATGGGAATTCACCCAAGCATCCAAAAGGGAGAGTCTCAGAGAGCATGAAGCCAGCTTTCCATGACACCATTTCTAGACTCTAACAAATACCAGAGGAGGATTTCTAGATGTGTTAATGGGAAGGGGGTGGGGAAACTTGGAAGGGAATAGATTGACTTCTTTTGTGCTCCCCTTACCAAAAAAAGGAGGCAAGCAAGCATTTGTGCCCAACTTGGGTACATCAGTTGCACTCTATACAGTGTAGAGGGGGCATTCTAGTTCCATACAGGATAAGTCTAGGACCAGAGTGCAGTGTTGCTTTGACTTTGGCCACCAAATCCTTCTTGATGCCCTCCCTCCTCTTTCTCCAGCAGGTCTCAGGCTTTAAGTTCTAGCCTCTCCCGGACTCCATGTTACGCTGAAGTCTACAGTCCAGGCCTGCCAGAATATGTAATGGCTAATTCTTCTCACATCTTGGGTCATTTCAAACTCCTATTTCCAGATGTATTCATTTCCTACTGCTGCTGTAACAAATGACCACAAACTTAGTGGTGTAAAACAACACACATTGGTTTTCTTAGAGTTCTAGAAGTCAGAAGTCCAATATTAGTTTCACTGGACTACGAGAGAAATGTTGGTAGGGTTGATTCCTTCTGGGGAGAATCTGTCTTCTTGCTTTTTCTGCTTCTAGTGTGACCCACATCCCCCGTCGTGATCCCTGCCTCCATCTTCAAAGTCAGCAGCACAGTCCTTTGCCCCATGGATACATTGCCTTCTCTCTTCTGTGGTCAAATATTCCAGGTCCCTTGTAATATCAGTTCCCTCATAATATCACTTAGGATTACATGTAACGCCCATCCAGACAGTCCAAGACAATCTATCTCAAGATCCTTCACTTAATCACATCTATAAAAACCCAATTTCATTGTAAGGTAATAGTCACAGGTTCTGGGAATTAGGACAGGGACATCTCTGGTCACCATTTTTCTGCCCATCACACAAGGTGGCTGCACTAGATGATTAGAGTTAGTGATTCCTCTGACTGGTGGGGTTTCTGCCAGTTCTCTATATTTGGTCTATATCTTGACTCTGACTGTTATCAAATATTCTGAATATCACCCATGTTTCCAACCTTCTTTGTTGAGGTGGTCAGTAGATATGACTTTGTAGGAGGCTCAAACTGACAGCAAGTGAGCTCAGAAATGTATGAAACTGGTGCTCACCTGTAAGAAAATCAAGTATGAGTCGAGGCAAAGCATATATGAGAAAAGCCCAGGGATAGATCAGGGATACAAGTCTGAAATACCAGAGACAGAGAAAAGCCACAGGAAGGTAAAGAGCAAGGTTCTTGACCCATGGAGCAGATATCAAGCAACTGATAGGAGGCTTTCTGGAGTTTCAGTTTATCTGGATCCCAACTGGAGACAGAGCCTGGGGCAGCAACCAGGAAGAGCTTGTTTCTGTGCAAGCAAGATTAAGGCAGAATCCAGCCCAGGCCTGGAAGTAGAACCCTAGCTGGGACCCACCAGGAACAACCCAGAACTGAACGTGCCAATATAGCACATTTATTTCCCACACGGGTTCCTGAACCAGTGCCATGAGCCCATGACTCGCCTCCCCACTTCCGTGGCAATGCCTCCCAGAGAGTAATCAACGATCAGCTGCATTGCAATCACTTGGCAAAATGCAGGATCTCGACCTCTTCCCATAATAAAAATTTCTGAGAACAGGTCCTGGACTCTTTATTTTAATAAGAAGAGATAATAATCCTTAAGCGTTGAAGTTCCCAGCTAGAGAGCATTAGGGCTGGCACATTCGAGGCTCAGGAACACTACATTTTCATAAGCTGTTGCACAAACTACTTTGAGTCACCCATGAAGGCAAGTGAAATAGTTACCAAGAGACCCCAGAATCACAGAAGACCTACCTGAGAGGGCAGATAGGTTTCTATTCACTAACCAACTGTGATTGATTGGTAGTGACTTCCCAGATCACAGTGTTGAGATACATTATGAGGACTTGCTTGGGCTTGGAAAGGAAGAGATCAATGCTTGATTAGTAATGTCTGCTATGGTCACAGTCGTGGGGTGGGGGGGAATGGTGTATGTAGGAATACGTGCTTCTGTTTGCCATTTTCCTCTAGAAAGACTGAGCTATTCTTTCTCATTTTATGATGAGGTATAGTATACACACAAAAGACTAGATGGAAACATATATGTACACTTTAAAGAATAAAAATAAAACACATTCTTTTAAAGATTTCTCTAGATAGCAGCTTCCAAAATCTCCTTGGGTAACACGTGGCGTTGTCTCACAACTTTTTAAATGTCTAATTTAAATAAATCCCTTTTGGCACAATGCGAGTCCAGTCCCTTCCATTCTATCCTCAGAGAAAATCAGAACAGCTGCTCCTGCTTTCTTATCCAATATGTCTCCCTATTTTTAAGAATTCAGTTCTCTAGAAAAAAAAAAATTAATGAGACTCTTCTATTTTCATGAGTTACTTGTTTGGTGGGTCGGCACTTTTTCCTCCCCCAAGCCCAACAGTCTTGGTTCCAGAGACTGAGAATAGGACATTGAGAATAGAAGGAACTTAGATACCATCCAACTCTTACTTCTCACAGATGGTGCAAGAGGCCTAGGGGAATGGAGGACGTGGCTTGCCCACGCAGCAGAATCAGAACTAAGACCCAGCTACCCTGCGTCTTAGTTCAGAGTTCCTTCCAACAGACCATGACATTTCAACAATCGGTGTATTCTGAAGTGAAAGACTGCACGTAGGGCCAAACATGTTTCGGGGTTCACTTTCCACACACATTGAAGGTCTCCTAGCTCAAGCCCTATTTCTTTGTCCAAGGGATTCAGACCCATGCCTGGGTCAGACCAGAAGAGCTGGGGGATTAATTCCTCAGAAACAACATTTGACCACTAAGTGACCCTCCCATTAATGTGCCCTTTATCTGCTTTCCTCTTATGCTCTTACTTTTTTTTTTTAAAAGACTTTATTTATTTATTTGACAGAGAGAGAGAGATCATTAAGTAGGCAGAGAGGCAGGCAGAGAGAGAGGGGGAAGCAGGCTCCCTGCTGAGCAGAGAACCCAATTTGGGGCTCGATCCCAGGACCCTGAGACCCCGACCTGAGCCGAAGGCAGAAGCTTAACCCACTGAGCCACCCAGGCACCCCTCTTATGCTCTTTCACTGCCTTACTCCCTCATGGTGCTTTCTGGGATTCTCTCCCAAATAAACTCTTTGCACCCGATTCCTGATCTCAGGATTTTTCTTTTTGGGGAAATCAAACTGAGACCATGCTTTACAAGAAAAGAGCTTTACAAGAAACTCAGCAAGAGCTGGGAGGTGTCGTGTTGAAAAAATACTAGGAATTTCAAGATGCTGACAGCAGAGCATTGAACCAAGGACAGAGCTCGAGCAGGCCCCTGTGACTGGCTGCACACCCATGAAGCTGGGCCTGACCCTCTTTCTATGTAAGAATGACAACTGGCAATGATGGCGCCATTTGCTGAACCCTTACTATGTGCCAGGCAATATGCACCATGACCTGTATTCCTCATGACAGCTCCAGGGAATAGATACTGTTTACTGGAAAATCACTTGTACTACAGGAGGAATGTATGATGAGATGCTGAGTGGAACTTGTCCTGTGGTTCTAGAATCATGATTAAGATTGAAACCTGTACACACAAAAAGGTACCAAGTACAGCCACTATGGTAGGCAGAACAATGGCCCCCACAAAGGTGTTCCCATCCTGATCCCCAGAACCTGTGAATATTTACCTAGCATGGAAAAAGGACTTTGCAGATATAATTAAGGATAAAGACCTTGAGATGGGGAGAGTTTACTTGATTACTCAGCAGGGCCCAATTTGCTCACATGGATCCTTAAGAGAACGTTTCCCCGTTGAGGTCATGTGACTATGGAAACCCATCAGAGAGATGCAAGACTGCTGGCATTCAAGGGGGATTGGCGTGCACGAGTCAAGGAATGTGGGTGGCCTTATGAAGCTGGAAAAGACAAGGAAATAGATTCAGAGCCTCTAGAAAAGAACTCAGCCCTGCTCTGTAAGGAGATAAATTTCTGTTATTTTAAGCCACTGAGTTGATGGTGAGTTGTTATAGCAGCCACAGGAAAATTATGCGCTCACACTCTAAAGAAGCAAGCCAGCACTCCTCCAGATACCGGCTGACCGAACTGAGGAGGATGTTGTGGAGTAGGGACCATCCCTCCCCCACCCCAGGACCCCGCCGCCCCCTATCCATGGGCCTGGGGGAAGAGAGGCCATGACCCCATGACAGGGAGATCGTGGGGTATGCAGGGGTCCCACAGGGGCAAGGGGCTGGTCTTTCCTCTCCCAAGAGGATGCTTTCCCTTCTCCAGACAAGTGAGGGAGAAGCTTCCAGGGGCACCAAGCTGTCCAAACCGAGCTCCCAGGATGCCCCATGCTGCTTCAGCCTGAGTCCCATGGCCACACCATGCCTGGCGGGTCACCATCCCGCTTCCTTGGCTGGCAGCCGGGTCTGCTCTGAGAGCCGCACCAGGATGAGAGGGGTAAAGCTACACCCAGTAAAACGAAGGAAGGAAGGAAGGAGGAAAGAGAAAGTATCCTGGGGCCATGAAGTAATTTTATATATATATATATATATATATATATATTTTTTTTTTTTTTTAAGATCTTATTTATTTGGCAGAGAGAAAGAGAGAGAGCACAAGCAGGGAAAGTGGGAGAGGGAGAAGCAGGCTCCCTGCTGAGCAGGGAACCCAACCGGGGCTCCATCCCAGGACCCTGGGATCATGACCTGAGCCAAAGGCAGATCCTTAACTGACTGAGCTACCCAGGCTCTCCAATAAAACGTACCTTTAACATACTCAGTGTAGCTCATCTGGTTGAGCATCGAACTTGATTTCTGCACAGTTTGTGATCTTGGGGTCGTGAGATCAAGCCCCAAGTATGGCTCAGCGTGGAGCGTGGTCGAGATTTTCTCTCTCCCTCTTCCCAGGCCCTTCCCCCTGCTTGTGCTCTCTCTCTAAATAAATAAAATCTTTTAAAAAATAAAAAATAAAAACATATCTTTAAAAAAGTTGAGCTGATTACTGATTTTCCCTGTAAATGGTATGTGCCTCATTATAAAACTTGCTTGTTCATTTGCGTTTCCAAAATATTTGTAGAGCATAGTAAAAAGGATAAAAATTCACTACAACATAGCAACACCGTAAATATTATGTTGTTTCCTTCTAGGCTTTCATTTACCGTGTGGTCTTCCACATCTCCTTTTATCAAAACAAACATGATATACAGCTTGTTTCATTGAACAATAATGTTAAATTACTATTTTCCCACATTATGAAAGATTTTTGGAAGACTTTTTTGAATAGCAGCTATTATCAGACATGTGGACAGTAATTTAACAGATTTGTTTCCTTTTTTTTTCAATTTATCAATAATATTGCGATGAGGATTCTTACACTCCCATCTCAATATAAGACAGGTTCATACTTTACCTTTCCCTTTCATTTTTTGGAAGGGGGAGGGGTATCTTTGGATAATAATCTATTTATCTTTTGTGTCAGTCTATGTGCCAAAGAGTATATAAGCATACATGTGGGCTTCCAGGATGATACTAAAATGAATGCCATTACTCTCACCTCTCAGATCAAATCTTATATCAGTGATAGGACGGTAACATTTATATCATTTAGAAACCTTCTTCAGGCACTACTGGGTATTTACCCTAAAGATACAAATGTAGTGATCCGAAGGGGCACGTGCACCCAAATGTTTATAGCAGCAATGTCCACAGTAGCCAAACTATGGAAAGAACCTAGATGTCCATCAACAGATGAATGGATAAAGAAGATGTGGTATATATATACAATGGAATACTATGCAGCCATCAAGAGAAATGAAATCTTGCCACTTGCAACGACATGGATGGAACTAGAGGGTATTAAGTCGATCAGAGAAAGACAATTATATGATCTCCCTGATATGAGGAATTTGAGAGACAACGTTGGGGGTTTGGTGGGTAGGAAAGGAGTAAATGAAACAAGATGGGATCGGGAGGGAGCCAAACTCTAAGAGACTCTTAATCTCACCAAACAAACTGAGGGTTGCTGGGAGGCGGGGGAGAGGGAGAGGGTGGTTGGTTGATGGACATTGGGGAAGGTATGTGCTACGGTGAGTGCTGTGAAGTGTGTAAACCTGGTGATTCACAGACCTGTACCCCTGGGGCTAATAATACATTATATGTTAATAAAAAAATAAAAAATTATAATAAAAAAAAGAAACCCTCTTCAGGTCTTTCTCTGATCACATCCCCCATCCCAATCCAGGGAAGCCATTCTTGTGAAAATTCCTTTAGGTTGTTTATTTATTTTATTTTAAAAATTTTCTCTATTTATTTGATACAATCAGGGGTAGTGGGAGAGGGATAAGCAGGCTTCCAGCTGAGCGGGGAGCCTGATGTGGGGCTGGATCCCAGGACCCTGGGATCATGACCTGAGCCAAAGGCAGACGCTTAACCAACTGAGCCACCGAGGCACCCACCACTTTAAGTTTCTTCATAACTTTACCACCTATACAAATCTGACTGAACTCTATATAGCATCTGGGTGTACATGATTCTGTCCTCTTTGTGATCGGAATTACATTTTTAGTGTCTTTTATAACTTCCTTACTTTGTCCACGTGACACTCTTACAGCCCATTCATGCCAATCTGTGCTGCTGGGGGGCATTCTTGTTCTTGGCTGTCTGATATGAGCCAGCAAGGCACTGTAGCTTTGTCAACACTGGCATCAAACACTTTTTTTTTTAAATTTGGTCAATTTCATAGGTAGTTGTTTCAAGACCTATGTAAGCGGGAAGTGTCTAGTCATGGCCCAAATTGTTGGAATGAGAGCACCACGAGGTGGCTGTCTGAGAAGCAAACCACAGACATCTGAATGCAAGGAGTGTGATATGTGTGCTTTCAAGAACCCACCTGATTATTTTACCACCGCATCTGAAGTTCGTGCTCTACGCCTGATGCCCGGAGAAAGCAGGGTGTTCGTGGTTCCTGTCACTTCTAAGGAAACCTGCAGGAAACATGACTGGGCCGGTCTGCTGCATAAAACAATTTGTTCCATGCAGTTTGAAGATGCAGATGCCAAGGACAGTGTCACTGTTTGGGTACTGTTCCGCCTTCTTTAATTGGCTTCGGAAAACTTGAGAAAGAGGAGTCCTAAACTGTAGTAGGCAGATCTTTTTTTTTTTTTTTTTCAGTTGTAGTGCCATGTTCATTGTTCCTTCACTTGTTTTTTGTTAATGTTGTATCTAAATACGCCTCCTGGTTGGCCGCTGTGTTGTACTGTGAGGCCAGACACGCCTCCTCCCTGTTTTGGGAGCCAGAGAACGACAGATACTCCCTCCAGTTGCCCCCAGTGACAAGAGCATGGGTGTGTAATCCACGCTCTGCCGATGGTGTTCTGGGAGATGGGGCCCTGGCCCTCCAGGAGTAAAGCAAAGATACAGTGAAAGATAATCACTGGCCGGGGTCAGCAAGGCGTCTGCAGCCCATGGTGAATGTCCAGACGTGTGGGGCCCATATGGCGACAGCAGCGGCCTAAGCAGACTGTCCCTCTCGGAGGATTTTGGCAGCGTTCCCAGCTGCTGGTGCTTTCTGTTCCAACCCATTTCCCGAGCCTTGTTCCCATCTGCTTCCATTAGATCCATGGGCTACCTGTTATCCTTCTGATATACTGTATTTCCTGCTTACATTAGCCAGAGATGACCTCTGTCTGCCGTCACCAAGAAACTCAGATGGTCACACTTACCAATGATGGTGTTCACAATCATTTCTTTTTAAAATCTAGCATCAGGAATTGATGAGGACTCCCTCCATTTCCTATTAAGACTGTTTTATGGAGGGGCGCCTGGGTGGCTCAGTGGGTTAAAGCCTCTGCTTTCGGCTCAGGTCATGATCCCAGAGTCCTGGGATCGAGCCCCGCATCTGGCTCTCTGCTCACCAGGGAGCCTGCTTCCTCCTCTCTCTCTCTCTGCCTGCCTCTCTGCCTACTTGTGATCTCTGTCTGTCAAATAAATGAATAAAATCTTAAAAAAAAAAAAAAAAAGACTGTTTTACGGAGAGAGGCACCTGGGGGGCTCAGCTGGTTAAGTATCTGACCACTGGTTTGAGCTCAGGTTGTGATCTCGTAGGTGGTGGGATTGAACCTCTGCTCTCAGCAGGGAGTCTTCTTGCCTCTGTCCCTGTGCCCCTTCCCCCGCTCATGTTTTCTCTCTCTCAAATAAATAAATAAAACCTCAAAAAAAAAAGATTTTTATTTATTTATTTGAGAGAGAGAGCACAAACAGGAGAAGTTACAGAAGCAGAGGGAGAAGCAGGCTCAGCAGGGAGCCCATCATGGGGCTCGATCCCAGGACCCCAGGATCATGACCTGAACTGCAGGCAGACGCTTAACTAAACCATCCAGGGACCCCTAAGAATAAATAAATCTTTAAAAACAAAACAAAACCAAAAACCTGTTTTGTGGGGAAGTAAGATGGACCCCACAGCATCTTGTAAAGGTCATATAACCCCACACAAAAACAGCCTATTTGTGAAATGGATATTTTGGCTTTAGTAAAAGGATAAAATTTCATTCTGCGACTGCTGCCTAAATGTCTTTTATACAGACCACATTCTGAGATTCAGCCTTTAAAAAAGAGAAACCAAATCTATGTCTTGGGCTTTGGGACATGTCTGCACCCATATCCTGTACCCAAAACCCTGGCCTGTGTACTTCTGTAAACTTAGCTTCCTGATTCTGCTGCTGGCTCTTTGACCAGTGTGACTTTGACCATCGTGATTCTATGCTTTCCAGCCATTGAGGATTTCTCTGAATTTAGTCCCTTTCTACCTAGTGTCCCCCACTTTCAAGTCAGGTGCCAGGCCTGACCTTCCTGACAGCACTGACTTGCTTTTGCCCAAGCCTGATATGGTAGCAATGACCAAAGAATCCTCTGTGGCCAAAGGCTTATGAGTTTATTACCAACTAAATACAGATGTTTTAGGAATGTTCTATCAGAAAAGGTTCTCCAAGAATTGGTTCTATGATATGACATATCTGGAAGAACACATTTGCAAGAGTAGTATGTTCAAGAATTTTCTGGAAGAAATATAATGGAAGAGACTTGTCCTACCAGCAATTACAATATCTGAGAAGGCAAATGACTGTTAAATAAATAAATAAATAAATAAATAAAGGTATCCCAGTAATAAACAGAACAATGGAACAGAGCTTGCAAAATGAGAACTGGTGTCGGGGGGGAAGGGTGTGTGATTCAACAGGTGGTATACACGGGCAATTGGCCAGGCATTTGGGAAAAAAGTCCAGCAGCCCCCAACATGGGAGTGCGATGTGCTTGATGGAAAGATGCCGACAGATGTAGCCAAGGGTATATATTCTTTCATGGCAGTGATACTGAGATGTGTCTGAAAACAACGGGGCCACACCATGAGGCATTCAGTGCAGCATGGTCCCAGGTAGACACCTTCTGGGCCCACGTGCTTCCCATGAGACCATACAGATACCTAGGACACCTCTGTCCTGGTGAGAGAAGCACACACCCTCTTGTTCTTGGGGAGTCTTTATGCCCCACTAGGTTCTGCTGACTGTTCTGGAAATTCTGAGTCTGTGCTTAGTGTCCTCCAAGTCTAAGTAACTTGTTCAAAATGGCTCCTGGGCTTTCCTGATTGTTTGCCACAAGACAAGGTAAATGAAAAATCAATTTCCCAGGCTATAGAGATGTGACTGTTCTCTGGCAGGACCAGACCTCAGGCTTATCTCATGACTCTGCCTATAGATCTCTACCTCACTCCTCATTTCAGAACATCTTTCAGCCAGACCGAAGATCTAAATATAAATAATATTAGTAATAGTCTCAACATAAAAGAAAAAAAAATCTCTGAGAAAAGCATGAATCACACATTTGAAAAAAGGAAAAAAGATATGAAAATAATCCAAAGAGGGCAAAATGTAATGGCAAATACATAGACAGAGAGACACTGAAATTCTCAAGGAATTGGTGCATGCATTTTCAAACAATGAGTCACAATGTGTGATGATCAGATTGGCAGGGGCTCCTGGGGGGCTCAGTCATTAAGCGTCTGCCTTTGGCTCAGGTCATGGTCCCAGGGTCCTGGGATCGAGCCCTGCATCAGGCTCTGTGCTCTGCAGGAAGCCTGCTTCTCCTCCTCCCAATCCCCCTGCTTGTGTTCCCTCTCTCCCTCTGTCTCTCTCTGTCAAATAAATAAATAAAAATCTTTTTTTATAAAAAGTATTTTAAAAAATGATCAGATTGGCAAAGATGAAAGAGACTCATACAACAATGTTGGTGAGAGTGTAGGAAAAAGACCCTCTTATTTACTGTGAGAGGGTGTTAGGATAGTTACCTTGGAGAAGAACTTGGTAATAACTATCAGAAGTTCAACAATACACAGCTTGTAGGAATGAGAACATGGTACAACCTCCTTGGAAAGTAGCTGCTTTCTTACAGTTAAACATACATCAACCATATGATCCAACCCTACACTCCCAAGCACCCAAGAAGCATAGAACATGTGTCCACACAATACCATGTACAAAAATATTCATAGCAGCTTTACTCATTACAGCTCAAACCTGGAAACAACCCAAACATCTATCAACAGATAAATATATAAACAAATCGTGGCATGCCCTCCCATCCTTTCCATCCACTGGAACACTACTCAGCAACAAAAAGCAATTACTATTATGTCCAGCAACGTGGGTACATCTCAAAGAAAGCCAAACACCAGAGCACCTACTGTGTAATTCCACTTTTTAAGGTTTATTTATTTATTTATTTATTTGAGAGAGAGTCGGGAGAGAGAGAGAGCGAGCGCGAGAGCGCACGAGCAGGGGGGAGAGGCAGAGGGAGAAGGAGAAGCAGACTCCCCACTGAGCAGGGAGTCTGACGCGGGGCTCGATCCCAAGACCCCAGAATCATGACCCCAGCAGAAGGCAAACACTTAACCAACTGAGCCACCCAAGCGCACCTAATTCTGCTTAAAAAAAAAAAATCTAGAAAATGTAGGTCAATCTATAATGACAGAAAGATCGGTGTTTGCCTGAGGTAGAAAGCCGATGGAGGCACAGACCGCAAATAGGGAAAGGAGAATTTGGGGTGAAGGAAATATTCTGTGTATTGATTATGCTAGTGGTTTCACAGATGCAGATTTTCACAGGTGTGTATGTATGTACAATATATATAATTTGTTAAAACTCATTAAATTGAACATTTTAAATATGTCAACTGATTGTATGTAAATTGCTCAACAAAGTTGATTTTAGAACTGCAAGAATGCATTCCCTTTGCGCCAGCAATACTGCTTTAGGGATTTATTATACAGAAGTACTTGCACAAGTGTGAAAAGACATATGTGTAAGATCATGAATTACAGGGAAGTTTGTAACCATGAAAATATTGAAAATCGCCCACATACCCATCAGGGGGCGGAAGATGAGGAACCAAAGGCTAAGACACTGTTATAGCCTAATCTGTAAACTCCGAGGGGCTGTATTTCCAGGCCTTGCATAGCGCCCGGCACACTGTACGTGGACAGATGAGGAATGAAATTCAAGAGAGTAAGAAAAAAAATATCAACTTTCAGGAACAGATGCTCCCACCTAGAGTAACCTTGCCAGAGTTAGTCTGGGGTGTTTCAGGCTCCTTGACAAGACTGGGGGTCTGGTAGCGGATTGTCCCCAGGTGAGGCTGGGACATCCCTGAAAGAGGTGAAGTAGGGTGAGACCATAATATGCTACGGGGAGATCAAAGGAAGAGCCAAGTACGGGGGTGGGAGCTTAGCCCACCAGTGGGGAGGTGCCATCAGCACCTCCTCGGGAAAAGGGCTTACTCAACGCCGGACCCCCTCCAGCCAGTCCCAGGAGGTAGTGATGTGTCCTCAGGATCCCATAAGCGCAGTGCTCTGGGGCACAGGGCCTCTCAGAATCACGGCGACAGGGCTATTGGCAAAGGAAGAGGGTCCCACGCCTTGTCCCTGAGACTTGGCGTTGGTGGACCCTTGCAAGGTATAGAAGTTGGTGCGGGCAAAGGCAACAAGATGAACCAAGCGGAGAGTACAGGGCCTTGGGGCTCCTGGTTCCGGTTCCCTTGCCAGAAGCTCCCATGCGGTGGGCGGAGCAGGAAAACCAGGCGGCTGGCCAACGTGTCAGTCAGGCAGAACAGGGTTTGGCAAGAGAAGATCTAGCTCCAAGCTGCAGTAAGGGAGACAGGCAGTTGGGTCCAGAGGAGGCTTGGGGCTCTCTGCAGGGCTGCTGGAAGCATTAAGGAGAGAGAAAGGCAGGCTCGGTCCCAGAGTCACCGTGAGTCAGTCCTGAAGGAGGCTGGGGAAAGCTGTAAGGGCAGCCAGGGTAAACAGCAGTGGGCTCAGCCTGGTCCCTTGCTTAAGAGCACCAGGAGGTGTGAACAGGGCATCCGGCTTTAAGGACACAGTTTATACTTAGCCCTTTCCGGTGTAACTGAAGCACATGATACGGTTTCTCTCTGGCCACAGCAGGTTCAGAAGCCAGAGCAGAGCTAAGCCTCCAAGTCAGGGGCATGGACGTTTCCACAGGAAGGAGCTGAGGTCAGAAATACCAGAGGAAACAGGGCAGGGGATGAAGAAAAGTGCATCCCCGCTAATCCCCAGGGTCATGTCTTACTTTTCTTCTTCTTCTTTTTATTTTTTTAAAGATTTTATTTATTTATTTGACAGACAGAGATCACAAGTAGGCAGAGAGGCAGGCAGAGAGAGAGAGAGGGCGAAGCAGGCTCCCCGCTGAGCAGAGAGCCCGACGTGGGGCTCGATCCCAGGACCCTGGGATCACGACCAGAGCTGAAGGCAGAGGCCCCAACCCACTGAGCCACCCAGGCGCCCTGTCTTACTCTTCTTTTGAGGGATAGATTCTTATAAGAGAAATTTGATTGGGAGACACCATTCATCCCTCGCCAAGGGCCCTCCTCCAAAGCAATGCTGAATGGTTGGGAGAAGGATAGAGTGGCTTTTTCCAGGCCCAATCTTCTAGATGGTGCCTGTTTTTTGAAGAAAGAAAGCGAGTGCCTATGCTGGCAAGGGCAAAGGTGGAAGGGGCAGAGGGAGAGGGAGAGAATCTTCAGCAGGCTCCATGCCCAGTGCAGGGTCCGACTCGAGGCTTGATCTCACTACCCTGAGGTCATGACCTGAGCCAAAACCCAGAGTGGAATGCTTAACTGAGTCTCCCAGGCACCCCTGGATGGTGCCCTTTCTATTTGATGAGGCACTAGAGTGGTCTCAGCTGGGAAGAAGTTCTGTGTTTCAAACACCTGTGTCCTTCATTCGCATGGAAAGTGATGGTTTGCATTGCTGGGATCAAATTATCATCCCTCACAAAGCATTCCTGGTACATAAACTTATGGAGAAGCAATAACAAATGTTATTTATTAAGGCCTAGATTGAAGGCCTTAGTGCTAGAAGAGAGTCCAGGAACATTCTGGAAGCAAACAGAAAATAGAGTCAATTCTCATCCATGACCCACCACTTTCAGGGGTTCCCAGGGATTCCTGTTTGTTGATTTCAGCTCTGAAGGCTATTTTGACCTGTAACTTGGCCCTTGAGATCATAGAAAGCTCCAAAACGTGGTTATCCTTGGCTATCTAGAGTCATAATATTTCCTGCCGAAAGGGTTGGTGTGAGAATCAAGTAAAATCAGGTCTACGGAGATTGTGTGGGTCTGACCCCTTGAAAGTGCTGTAAGTAGTGCTTCCTATTATGTTTGGGACACAGTGAGTTTTCGTCAATAAGTTTGCTTCTGTTGCCACAGGAAAAACATTTTTTTGATCAGCCCATTTGCATTGGCAAACACCATCTTGTCTAGAATCCATGAGAGGCCAAGACCCCTTGTTCAGGCATTGATGTCAGGTCCCAGAGAGCCAATCCTCCTTCAACCATCTATGCAGATCTCCAGTCACTGCCCATAGACCCATCCAAAGAGGCAGCTGGGAACTAGAAGAAGCCCTTAGGTTTTCTGCCAAAAACATCAATGTCAGAGGGCTCCTAAGTACCATTCATTTCCATGTGACAAGTGGTTCAGGCCATGGCTGGCTATTAATACTACTTCCACTCAAGCTGGGAGAAGACATGTCTTTTGTTGGCCAAGTTCACATTCATGTCTGTCAGTGGGACACTCACATTATTCCAGGGAACAGTAATGGCAATATTTTTGCTTATGGGAGACCGAGAATGCTCGGCCTTCTTTAGACCACTGCATGGTGCCATTTCTAAAGATTTTTAATTTATTTATTTGACAGACAGAGATCACAAGTATGCAGAGAGGCAGGCAGAGAGAGGGGGAAGCAGGCTCCCTGCTGAGCAGAGAGCCTGATGCGGGGCTCGATCCCAGGACCCTGAGATCATGATCTGAGCTGAAGTCAGAGGCTTAACCCACTAAGCCACCCAGGTGCCCCTGAATGGTGCCATTTCTTCTGAACATTCAGAACGCTACGGTGGGAAAGAGCCCTATACTATTCTTTTAGCTTCTTGTAGTTTGGAGTTGCTTATCTTCTTCCTCCACGGGGATATATTTTTTTTATGGCCCCCCTTTTTAATGCTGAATTTCCTAAACTCCTTTATAATGCTTTGCCTTACGAATTTCTTCTTGAATGAATCAAGTACTTTCCTGTTCTCAGTCTAGATTGCTGGTTCCCAGTTGCCCCCACCTACTAGGAAGATCCAGGCTCAGCATGTAGCCTTCCCTGTGTACTGCAACACCTTCCCAGGATTTTCATATATCCCAGATCTATATATAATTTAAGGTCCCCTTGAGCTCGGATAGATTCCCACTTGCTGACATGTTTTTCAAGCAAGATGCAGGACTCGGTCCCCTAGTTTTCTGACCAATCGATATGTAAGTATTAACACCTCTATCTTTTGTTTTTAGTTGAAAGGGCAATAATTTACATGACGGGCCATCCTTGGACTCAGAGCCCAGACTAAATGGATATTTACATTTAGCCTTATTTATTTTAAACATTGAAGATACATGGGAGACCCCCACCTGACCCTCCTCTTTCTTGCTTCCTTGGAGGTAAACACCATCATTTATATCTTGCTCAGAAATGTTTTTGTGTTCTTGCTGCACTTGGTGGCCGAGGGGCTGGGAAGTGTAGTTGTAATCACTGTCTCTTCCTCCTTTCCACTTCTTATGGGAGATGGAGGGAGCTTTTTGAATAGGAGAAAATAAACCCCAAGCGTCAATTACTTGAGATGTGGCTTCTGAGGTCTTTGTTCCAGTTGCAAATAGTATTAATTTGATTAAAAAAAAAATTAGTTACAATAGGTGAGTCTTGTCCTTTTGACAGATGCTTAGAGCCCCAGAACACTACCAGTATCACATAAGGCCGCAGAGAAGTGTATAGTCCTTAGCCTTCAAAGGGAGAGTCGGATCCACTTAAGCCCACAAGATCTTTCTAGTGCAAATTCTTTGCTTGATTCTGGTTCAAGCACCTAGGGAGCTACAAGTAAATAGCAAAACAACTCCTTTTGAGGAGCTGACATATCCATTAAGATAAAAACATTTTCTAAAGAGAATAGTAGGAGACAGATTATAATCAAGGTTGGAATAGAGTGTGGAAAAATCTGAGAGCCAAAGGCAGTCAGAAGAGTGTACTAGGATGCAATCAGGATGGGAGTGGATAAGAGCCTAGCAAAAGAACAGCTAAGTGAGAAGGAAGATTGGAAAGAATGATGAAGGCCATGTGATAAGCCTGGTTTTACTTTTCTAAAACACTTACCCTGACTACTTCTCACCACCCTTAGAAGAGCATCATTTTTGTTTTTAGAATAATTAATTAATATCAATTGTAATGGCAGAAAATGTTATCAAGAATTGAAATGCTGGGGCGCTTGGGTGGCTCAGTGAGTTAAGCCTCTGCCTTTGGCTCAGGTCATGACCCCATGGTCCTGGGATCGAGCCCCACATCGGGCTCTCTACTCAGCAGGGATCCTGCTTCCCCTTCTCTCTCTGCCTGCCTCTCTGCCTACTTGTGATCTCTGTCTGTTAAATAAATAAATAAAATCTTAAAAAAAAAAGGAAAAAGAATAAAATAGTATCAAAAATTATAAAACTTATGAAAAGGAAAAAATATATATAAATATTAGTATTTTTCCTACATATTGTAAATTTTTAAAATTTGTTTTTATTTATATATTTACTAAAGATTTTTATTTATTTATTTGAGAGAGACTGAGAGACAGAGAGGAGGGGCAAAAGGAGAGGGAGACGCAAATTCCCCGGCTGAGCAGGGAGCCTGACACAGGGCTCCATCCCAGGAGCCCGGGATTGCGTCCGCAGCCGAAGGCAGATGCTTAACCAACTGAGCCAACAAGGCATCCCCCCTTTTCTTTTTTTAACAAATAAAAATGATTTATATTTAAGGTATACCATGTGATGTTTAGATGTATGTATACATTGTGAAGTTATTACCACAATCAAATGAATTAATATATCCATCACTTCCCTTAGTTACCATTCTGAATACTTTTATAATGTGTATTCCTAGGAGTGGGAATGTAGGGTCAGAGACTACAGACATTTTTAAGACTCAGCAAATATCGCCAAGTTGAATCTAGAAAAGTTGTACTGATACTCATTGCTGCCAACGGTTTGTAAGAGGCCAATGTCACTGCTGCCTTGCCGCCCACAAATACAATTATAAAAGTGTTTCTCGGGGCACCTGGGTGGCTCAGTGGGTTAAGCCTCTGCCTTCGGCTCAGGTCATGATCCCGGGGTCCTGGGATCGAGCCCCACATCAGGCTCTCTGCTTGGCAGGGAGCCTGCTTCCCTTCCTCTCTCTCTGCCTGCCTCTCTGCCTACTTGTGATCTCTCTCTGTCAAATAAATAAATAAAAATCTTTAAAAAAAAAAAAAAAGTGTTTCTCAATCCAGAACCTTGAGGTGGCTCCAAGAGCTAGGGCTTGGGAGACTGAATGCCAAGTTCAGCGGGCCTGAGTGAGGTTGTGCAGGGGAGTTGGGGGGCACACGAGGAAGGTTTAGAAGAATTCCTGCAAGAATCTGATGTCCCTGGGTATCTTTGGACACTTTTCAGGAGACCACAGGTGAGCTGCTTGTGCATGGACCTGCTGGGTGGCTTAAAGGTGCAGACCAGAGGCAGTTCCCATAGGCATTTCTTCTTGACATCTCTCCTTCCCAGACTCTGCCCAATTTCTCTTGCCTCGGCCTCCTCTAAAGTTCCTCTCGGTATAACCTCTCGACAGCCCTAGAACAACCACTTCTATTTCAAGCCAGGGAAGAAGGACAAGGTGGACCCATTGCCTCCAATCCATTGGAATTAGGACGTACTCACGTGCCCGGAAATGGCATTTCCACGTTGCATGTTGGGTCACCTCCATTTCCAACCAGATTCAGGACCTAATGCCCAGGGACAAGGGTGGGCATACACAGACTCCTGCTGCTTCCCTTGCCCTCCCTTCTCCACCGTCTAGTCCGCCACCAGTAGTACATCAGAGCTGGCGTGTACCACTTTGCGAGAGCTGGTGGCTACATGCTCAGGAATTCTGAGAGCCAATTGTTAAATAGAGTTATTAGGAAAAAAATTAAAATATATAAACTTACCACTAAATATGGTTAAAAGCAAAGGTGGTAAATACCCAAAACTTACCCCTTGGTTATCTTACACCATTTTACTCTTACTTACATCTGCTGAGTCTGTGTGGTGGAAATAATATATGATGGTGTGCTACTGCCCATCTTATGTCCATCCAAGCCCAGCGATGTCACACTGGTGGCTTGAAATCAGCTGTGGCGGAAGGGTTTCTGCTCAGGACCATGGCCAACGCTACAGATTCGGACTTGATTTGTTGTCTTGCCCATTGTCTAGACTGAGGATTACATTGAAAATTGCGTCCTACCTGCAGCTGTTACATCCTGAATAGCACAGTAATGTCGAGGAAATATTCTTCCCGCATGGGAAACTCTTACCTTATGCAGCACAGAAGTCGCTGACACCATGATGAAGGAATGAAGTCCCAGTTTGCTCCGACGTGGAAGTATAAACTGAAAAATAAGGAGGGCATTTGAGCTGAATACTGATTTTATTTCTAAAATTATATGAGAACACCACTGACAGAAGATGTTATATTACCCTTCAAGTGTTATTGTTACTTTTACTGGTATGACACACGATTCTTTTTCAGATTCTGATACTTAAAAGGCCAAAATGACAGCGATGTTGTAGCGAAGCTGAACAAGGTTTTGGTGTCATTAACGCAGCATTACAAGGCTGAGGGGGAGTTTAACGGTAGATCACCTATCAGAATTAATGACGAGTCCATTGGAAGAATAGTGGTTTGCGATGTAACTCTACTCACCCAGAGTGGCTGATTTACAACCAGAGGTAGACTATGGATATAAGAATTTGATAAAAATAAGGATGCTTTCTGTAAGCATCAAATGGCTATATGGAATTTGTCATAAAGAGTATTATATATATTAGTATTGTTTATAAGCTGTGCGCTACACATCCCTTATGTGAGTGAAATTTATCAAACACACATGTATTTTTCCACAGAGCTGATTGTGACATGTTTACCAGTCTATCTCTGCCTGTCACCAACCTCCAGCCTATACTGACCACGCCCTCTAGTAGGTTCGAGTTCTGTCCAGAGTCCCCCTCAATGTCAATCATGCCTAATGTTACAGGCACCTGCCCTTAGACCAGTAGCCCAAGGCCAATGCTGTGAGACTTGGGAGAGAGCCATGAGCACATCTTGGCTCTGCACAGCACCCTTCTCTGGGTTGGCCTGGGCCTCAGCATCCCTTGGGTCTCCAGCTAGGCTCCTATCACTGCGGAGAGCATTTCCAAAACTCAGTCATTGCTCCCAAAAGTTGGGTTCTGAAATCCTTGACTACATTTTAAAATAGTCACACAAATGTCATACCACAATTTTTTTCCCCAGAAGGAGCCGCCAACTGTATATTTTCTAGCTTAGAGAATTTTTACATTTGATGTTTTAACTTGTTGTTTTGACAATGCGGACTTCTACCTGGATCGCGATCAATTTGCTTTGAGTGTTTGTGGGATCAGGCAGGGTCTCCTCAGCCCACAGGTGCATCTAGATGCTAGTATGAAATGATAATGAGCAAGAACGTTGCTTTCATCGAGCCAGGGTGGTTTTATCAACTTACTCCAACAGGGAAGTCTCACAGGGCTTGGTAAGAAATAACTTCTCTGCACGCTGGAGAGACTCTTAAGAAGCAAGGAAGGCAGGAATAATCTTGGAGCCTTTATTTCACCCGCCTCTTCTTTTGCATTAAATTTAGCTAAGACCATTGCCTTACACAACTCCAAACTCTTTATTTTCTTTTCACATGGACTTATTTCCAGCACCATGCATCCCCATGGGAAGCCCCAGAGAGCTGTGTTGGTGTTTTCAGAATTAATTTATGGGCCTCTGAGGGCACTCGGCAGGGTTTCCTTTGCCCAGGTGATGCAGGAACTGGCAGAGCTTTTGTACAAGACAGATGTCATCTGGAACATGAAGCAAAATGCCAGTGCCACACAACAAACTCAAGGTCTGAACAAACAGAAAAAACCCATTGTTTAACCAGTAAACGGCATGCGGAGGAGGGGGGATCGGGTGGGAGCAGAATTCATCTAGTTCCTGGACCATTTGCGTGTTATTTTTGTTTGAAATGATTATATTAGCTCAGAATCGTTTAAATTTTTAAAAAGATTTTATTTATTTATTTATCAGAATGAGAGAGCGAGCACAAGCAGGGGGAGCCGCAGGCAGAGGAGGGAGAAGCAAATTCCCCGCTGAGCAGGGAGCCCAGGGCAGGCTCCATCCCAGGACCCCAGGATCATGACCTAAGCAAAGTAGACATTTCACGACTGAGCCAGCCAGGCATCCCCAAAGTCATTTAATTTTTAAGAGCAGCGTGACCGTGCATAAACCATCCTGGAGCTTAACCTGGGGGCGCACTGAGCCTCCTGAATAAAGACAAAGCCCTGGGAGATAGACAGCTGTAGATAAAAATTCAGCACCCCTTCCCCTCCATCTAAAATGTCAGAATTCGAAAGACTGGAAGAATCAAGTGTTTGCTAATTTCTGCCTGGCCTGAGTGGTTTAAATAAGGTGAACCCAAACTGAAAATACGTGACAAGCTTTGGAAAGACAAACAGCCAGGAGAATGTAATGTCGGAAAAGGGATCCTTGCAACAGTTTCATTAAGAAAATTAGCCTGGTTGTAAATATCACCTATTGAATCCTTCCTCATGTAACCTTTTGTTATTTGCACAAAGAACTGCACATTCATACTCTGTTGCTGAAAAGAGCAAACAACATATGGCTGACAAAAGGCACGTACCCGGAGCAAGAGTTTTCACCGGGCATGTTCCCAGCAAACACAGCTTCGAGGTAGCAGTTCCAAACAGCTCAGAACCATCGGCGAGATCAGGGTCAGGACCAGGCAGCTCAAGAGCTGATGCTCCCCATGCCAGTGTGGTTTTTTTGGTGTGGGGGGTGGTGGAGGGAGGTTATCTTTCCCACCCTTTCCTGTGGGACTGAGTTCCACTCAGGCCCTCCCTGACACTTGTCCCATAAATCACTGCCTAGTGCTCAGCACTCACGAGGGAGAAACCTCCAGCATTTATTGTTCGTGGAGAGTTAACAAGCCAGCAGGTGAATGAGCCTGCTGATTACATGGCACAAATCAAGATTTTCCGTCCCCTCCTCTGCTTCCCCATCATATGCTGATCCTGTGGCACGTGCACACGCACACACGCACACGCACACGCATGAAGGTGGCCCTGGAGTCAGCAGTCTGGGCTTCTGCTACTTCTCTACCACAAACAGCGTGATTGAGAACACCCCACGCATCTGAGACTGGTCTCCTCCTTTGTAAAGTGAGGGAGTGGGATTAGACGATCACCAGGGACCAGCCGAGCTCACACAGCTCTGGGACCTGGACCGCCACGCGACATACCTTTGAAAGGAGACAGACCGTCTCTTCTGTGGGGACAATGAAAGCACTGGTTCCATCCTGCTGGTGACCCATCGCCCTCCTGGCGCGCAGTCCTAGCATCTCTCCTGCACTTTCCTTTGGCCCTTCCTCTTCAGAGCATTTCCGGCCCCCAGTTCAAAGGCCTGCGATTAACATCGTAGCTCAATTAAAGCAGTTAGCAGGTGGTCAAGAAAGGCAGAGAGGAAGAAAGGCAGAGAAGTTTTCCTGGGAGAACTTTTCAGGGTGATTGAAGAGGCTGAGGCCAGTGAAAATTAGAATTGACCTTACTGGAATTTCCCAGTCTGGGAGCCCAGGTACCTCCCAGGAGCTCTGTGAAACCAAAGGGAAACTCACTGAGAAGGGAAGGCCAGCTACTTTTGTACTCCCATAAAGAGCAGCTCCTGTAAAAATAGATAGCCTACTATCCCAGTTATCTATTGTTGCATAGAAAACTACCCCAAAATGCACTGGCTTAAAACAGCAACCATTTTATTGTATTTCCCAATTATATGGGTCAGGAATTCGGGCAGGGTGCGGCCGGTGATTCCACCGTTTCCCCAGTCATCCGTAGAGGTCATTCCCTAGTTGCTGGATGAGCAGGTCTGGGGCGGGAAGGGAGGGGCATGTCCAAGATAGTTTCTCCGGGTTTTATGTTGCTTCGGCTAAGGATGGCTCAGCTCAGCTGGGACTGTTAACCGGAGCACCTACAGGAGACGGAGATCTCTCTGGTGCAGGGGTCTCGGGTTACTTGAATTTCTTACTCAGCGTTCAGGGCTCCCACAGAGAGTATTTGAAGAGGCCAGGTAGAAAGGAAAGCTTATGATCTTAGCCTTGAAGTTTCTGGAACATCACTTTCACTGCATTCTACTGATGAAGAAAGTCACTGTGGCCAACCCAGATTCAAGGAGGGATGAAGTAAATTCCATCTCTCAGTGGGAGTAGCAAAGAATTTGCAGCCATCTTTAATCTACCACACCCACCCCATCCCCTCCTCCCCAAATACCCTACAGCAGGTTCAGTGGGTGTCCAGCCACTGTGCAGGATGGCCTGCTTCTGAGTTCAGATACCTAATCAAGGGCACAGGGCTTTCATCTCTGTGTGCTTAACACTTAACCCAAATGCTGGTGACTTAACTCTAATGGCCAAATCCTGTGGTCTATTTTCTCTTTGCTACTTGGCCCAGACTGTTCTGCTCCTCCTTTGTTGTTCTATTTTTCCTATTAATAATACATAATATGGTGTTTGTCTTCATTCCTTCAGGCTGCTGTAACAAATATAGCTAGAAGGAGTGGCTTCTGCAACATTTATTTCTCACAGTTCTGGAAGCTGGGAAGACCAAGATCTGGTGTCTGGCAAGGGTCTGCTTTCTGGCTTGTAGACAGCAGCCCTCCCGCCATATCATTACATGGCAGAGAGAAAAAGATCATCTCTCTCCCGTCCTTTCCTATAAGGATGCTCCTCCTATCCAGAAGGACTCCACCTTCTTGACTTAATTTTCTGGCAGAAGTTCTAGCTCCAAGAACCTTAACATACGAATTAGGGTGGGGGGTGGGGGGACAAGCATCCGGCCCATAGCAGTGTTCTTTTTAATCACAAAGTGACACATGCTCATTTGTAGAAAATAGAAGGATGAAAATGACTCATAACGCCACAATCTGGAGATAAGCACAAGTGACACATTCTTCCATTCTTTCTTCTGCGCATACATATTTACATTTGCAGTTTGCATTATATAGAGCTCGTATCTTGCTTTTTCAATAAATAACTCATGACCATTTTTGTGAGTGGTCAGATCCTCCTTTCATTATGTTTTAATGCTCACAAACTATTCCATTCCATGGGATGCCATCATTTATTCAGCAATTTCCTAACTGCAGCTCCTATTTAAGTTTTCCCCAAATTTTGGCTTTGATAAGTAATACCCCAAACATTCTCACATATCAAGTTAGTCCGGGTGTTTTGTTATTTCGTTACAGGACGTTATGAGAAGTAGAATTCTTTGAGTCACATCTCATCTGGAATTGCTTCCTTCCTTTGACTTCTGGGTCACTTTCTCCTTCGGGATCCTATAGATAATCAGTTCTTAGCACAAGGCTTCATCTCTTCCACTGCTTGCGGTAGGTGGTGAAAGTCCTGGTGATGTGGAAATTGTTGGGGTTCTGAGCACCCAGTCAAGAAAGAATTCTTGAGACGTCTTCCATACAAAAAGGTGATTTTATTAAAGCACAGGGACAGGACCCTTGGGCCAAAAGAGCTGCACTGGGATTGTGAGGAGTGGCCCATGGCATACTTTCAAGTTGGGAGGGGATTGAGGATAGCCTCAGTCTCTAAGAATTTTGAAAGAAAGGTTTCCAGAAACTTGAGGGGGCTAGTTATCACTAGGAAAAGGTCATTTATTACCGTCTAATAAAACCTTAGTCATGAGACCCTTCAGATGAATATCGGTGGGTCATATGCTTGGAGGATGATTGCTAACATATATCTTGGGGATAGAGATAAAGGAAGTTTCCAGAGGAATTTTTATAAGTTGAAGAAGAACTACAAGGGGGGGTGTGGTGGGGGGTGGGGCTAAGATTGCCTCTTGCCCTTAGCAAAGTATCAACATCTAGGCCGCTGAGTTCCTAAAGGAATGTCACCCTGCCTGCTTCAAGGGCTGTAGGCAGTAAGGAAATGTAATGTTTTTCTTTTGCCTTTGTTCCCCATATCACCAGGACCTGGTAAGAAGGGCCTGAGTTTAAAATCCCAGAGAAACACAGAAAAAGATTATTTTCAACTGGCAAAAATGTATTCCTAATAAACCCAAAGAAGTAAACACAAACATTAGTAAAGACTATTTAAAAGTTCAATAAGATGTCTGGCTATGAGAGTCATCTTCAAGTTTCAGTATTATACGTAAAAAGAAAATACAATTAAAATAGTATAGTTTTCATAAAGGCAGGTAAAAATATAAAATAATTGGGAATCTAATATCACTGGAGCAAAATACCATGTTCCTTAAAAAAGAGAGGAGATATGGTAATACAGCAATTCTATCTAATTCTAAATCAGAGTTTTAGCACTATTCTAATTAAAATTCTAATTGCATGCTTTGCAGACCTTAATATAATAAGCCTAAAATTCATTTGGGAAAATAAAGGGAATACTGATAAAAAGAATAGTGAGAGACAACCAGCTTTATCTGAAAATTGATCTTTTTATAACACTCCAATAGTCAAAATGATATTTTAGAGATTTGCTGTAAAACAGAAGCTAACAGCACCAAACAGAAATGGAAGAGTTCTAATTTATGCACAAAAGTTAGTATGTAAGAAATCAAAACAAATAACAGAATTATTGTTCTTATAATAATGTATCTGTGTGGTTCAGTATCAGTAATAGGAAAATTCATTTGAACCCACACTTCTCACCGGGGATATTAAAAAGAATCAGTTTTTATTTTCATTGTAAGATGAACAAGAATACAGAAAATGATTAAAGGAATTAATGGACATTTTTTAAGCAATAGAAAAACTCATCCCCAAAAAGGACAGTTTTTTTGTTTGTTTGTTTTTTTCCAAAGATTTTATTTATTTGACAGAGAGAGATCACAAGTAGGCGGAGAGGCAGGCAGAGAGATGAGGAAGCAGGCTCCCTGCTGAGCAGAGAGCCCTACTCGGGGCCTGATCCCAGGACCCCGAGACCATGACCTGAGCCGAAGCCAGAGGCCCAACCCATTGAGCTACCCAGGTGCCCCAAAAGGACAGTTTTTAAACAAACTCTTGGAAGATCAGGGGAGAAGCCTATCCTATATGTAACTTTCCAATGAGAGAATTTCTTACTTCACGATGGTGAGAAGTTCTGCAGATTATCATACCTCTGGATCCTGGGGAACTAAAGCTGCTGAGTTTCAGGGTAATGGAGTATATACAGAAGGGGTCAAAGCTGCCCAGAGACCATCCCACTGGAGACAGGGAGCTTGTCCAAATTTGGGCACCAGCATCTGAAATGGTCTCGGTGACCAGCTTTGTGTCTGAGGCTTTCCGTTTCAAGATAAAGAGATTTCTCTCCAGGGAAAGGGAGAAGCAGGCAAAGGGAGAAGCAGGCAAAGGGAGAAGCAGGCAAAGAGTTCTGTGAGGCAGCATTCTGGAGACGCCGGCGCCAGGACGCAAAGAACACCCGAGAAACCTGTCTGTGGATAACAGGGAGGGTCTTGGAGGACACTTCTACAGCTGGAATTCAGGTTCAGGTTGTTCTTCTGTTCTACCTCTTATGAGCCTGGATCTGGGGGACAGCTAGCTGGAGTGGAAGAACTATGGCGAGAAGAGAAGCCGATCCCATCACCATTACCCGGGACTGTCAAGGAAGCCACGTGTTTACTGGTTGCGTTCCAGGAGAATCCAAGGGCAGGGAGCCAGCTGTGCTGGGAAGCAGCCTCTGTCCTGTCCCAGTTGGTCCCAGCAATCATCTTGTGCCTACCAGAGGGCAGAACATTAACCCTTTGTCAATTTCCTTTACTGCTTGAAAGGGGAGAGAAAAGTGGAGAAAATACACCCTGTACCATTTCCCATCTCAACAGACATCTTTAAAAATGCAAGAGCTTGGGGCGCCTGGGTGGCTCAGTCATTGGGGCGTCTGCCTTCTGCTCAGGTCATGATTCCAGGGTCCTGGGATTGAGCCCCATATGGGGCTCCCAGCTTGGCAAGAAGCCTGCTTCTGCCTCTCCCACTCCTGCTGCTTGTGTTCCCTCTCTCGCTGTGTCTCTCTCTGTCAAATAAATAGATAAAATCTTTAAAAAAATAAAAATGAAAAGAGTATGTTTTGTTTTTCGGTAAAACCTTAGGGCTTACTCCACAAAAGGAGAGGAATGGCAACTCCTATGCGAGAAGATGCTCGGCCTCACTACCAATCAGAGATATGCAAATTAGTGTCCCCTGGACCTCCGTCTCTCCCAGGTTTCAGTTCTGGGCCTGGTGGCTGACCAGTTTGGGAAGTGAGAGCTGCTCAGGGCAGGACCACACTTGCACTGACTTGTGCACACATACACACTTACTTGTTCCTTAGCGACCGACTGGACAGACTCTGCCGGAACCCATGCTAAGTAGTTTTAATTTGCGGAAAGGAAACGTTATTTGGAAAAATAGAGTTCTTAGTGCTTTTACACTGCGGTAGGGCTCTGAGTGCTGGAGAAAGTACTTTGAGAGCCGACGTCCAGCCACATTATTAGTAATTCATTGGCTTTCGCACATATGGGAGATAATGCGTTCCTTGGCCCCATGGTCCAGGTGGTCAGCTCTGCCAGCGACGATCTGGAAACACTTCTGAGCTGAGTACCACGTGGGCGGCTGCAGGGGGTGGGGGCCTCCCTCCTGCTGCAGCTGCCCGGGCAGCTGGGATGGAGGCTTCTCCTTTTGTCTGGTTAAAGCAAGCGTCGGGGTTTAGCACACAGCCCTGTACGCTGCAGCCCAGACCCACTGAATGAAAACGGGAATGCTCGCAGATGCCCAGTGAGCTATTTCTGGTGCCCCAGTATCCCCATTTTCATTGTCCAGATGAGACCTGATTGAGCCCAACTCCCACATCCTCTAGAAAGTGCCGGGGTGTCAGGGTTGAAAGGTTGTGTGGGGCCCAGAAGCTGCACATTAAATCTAGAGTGGATTCCTGGGCTTTTTTGCATGTTCTGTATGAAAATGAGCGCTCTACAGTATTGCTTAATAAATTCACCCTGCCTTCACCTCAGGCCATGATCTCAGGGTCCTGGGATCTAGCCCCGCGTCGGGCTCTCTGCTCAGCGGGAAGCCTGCTTCCTCCTCTCTCTATGCCTGTCTCTCTGCCTACTTGTGGTCTCTGTCTGTCAAATAAATAAATAAAAAAAAAATTAAAAAATAAATAAATAAATTCACCCAGGCCCTGGATCTTAGTAATCTAACTTAGGTAGCATAATCAGATTACTTGTCAAATACCTATAATTACTCAACGTCTCTTTAATCATCAGTGGTAACGGAGAACAATACTATAACTTTGCTATTGTAAACACAAATATTTAACATACATTTCATTGATTATTATACATATCAGTGGTTGAAAAAAAAAAATAGAAAGAAAGGAAATAACCCACTAGTTCATCGGTCGAGTGGGATGGCATGAAATGTTCTCACAGTTGGCGTACCCTTCCTTTAATTGTTTTGTTGGGCTGGTGCTGAAATGAGCTTGAATTTCTCAGTATGCACTAATTAATGCTACAGAGAAGTGGCCAGGAACTTCGCTACAAGAGAGAGGAACTGAGTTTAGGATTAGCATTTGAACAGCATTTGCTGGGGGAAGGCAGAGGCAGCTGGTTTTTTCGCCCATGCAGAAACCTGCTTTGCTTCCATTATCATAGCACTTTGATTCCAACATGCAAAAAAGTCTTTCATCCATTCCTTTTTATCAGTTTCCCTAACAGGCAAGCGAAAGATGTGAAGTCACCATCGAAATGCCCTTTATGTGGTCACCAATTAACAGATCAGTTGGGGACCATCCGTCCAAGTGGCCATCAATCACCCCCATTGAAGGACAGGATTGAAATCATGCTCCTCCAATTTCTAACCAGAGGAGAGAAAGAAAGTCCAGAATCTTGATATGTCAACCCCGGATTCATCAGGACCACGGGAAATCCAAGCCCTCTGTGAGGCTTCCCTAACCCATCTGGCATCCCTAGTGTCCCCCTCCCATGCTCTCTAACTGCATCTGTTGCTTTGCAGCAACCCACAATGTTTGCTGCAGTCACATGGCACCCCATTATATTTCACGAGGGCTTGTCTTCACTCATTCAGCGGTGGGGTACTACGTTAGACTGCATGGTCAGGCCTGTGAAGAGATGATTCTGGGATGATACCTCCATGGTGAGTGTTGCTGGTCAGTTTCCTTGAGAAACAGACTCTGGGTGGAAATGAGCACACAAGGCATTGACTACAGTGTGGGGGGCAGGGATCAACCCCCATGGAATGGAGAGAGGAAGCAACATTGGCAGATACCATCCCAATGAGGCCTCAGGAGTGGAGATGGCCTTTTGGAGTTGCCCCAAGTTGGGGCAAGGGGGACAGTAACTTATGCCTCTGCAATAATTAGCCATTAGATATAGACTGCTCCAGAAAGGAAACATGACCTTGGGAGAGGCAGCTCTCCTGGCTGGGGAGCTCCCCGAGGACAGTGACCGCTGAGGACTGTCTGCTGGCAACACTTTCTACAGCTGGGGAGCAAGTCCTTCAATTCTGAAGTGGGATCTCAGCACCCTCATAACAGTGAGTGCAGAGCAAGAACATTCTGGGTAGAGGCATGAACAAATGTGAAAACCTAAGGCAAGAGTTTGCTTGGTGTGTGTAAGCAACAGAAAGGAGGAAAGTAAGTATACTAGAGGGAATGTGCTAGAAGACAGGGAGTGGAAAGGCAGGCAGGAGCTTACGAGCCAGGAGTTCTGGGTCTATTCTGGTGGCAATGGGAGCCATTTCAGGGTTGAAGTGGGAGAGTAACAAGATTGACTTTGACTTTTGCAGATCACGCTGGCTATCAGGTGTAAGTGGGCTATAGGGTGAAGACTGGGAATGGGGAAGCAGTAAGGGGTTGTAGCAGGTAGGGTATGAGAGGATAGTGACTTGGATTAGGGTTCTGCCAGGGAAGCTGATGAGCAGTGGTCAAAGTCAGGATTTATCTTGGGAGCAGAGCCAGTGGATCTTGCTGACTGGTTGGATATAGGGTTTGAGGGAGAAAGATAATTAAAGAGGACTCCCACATACGAGCCTGCCCAAGTGGGAGGGAGGGGAGATAGAAATAGTTTGGATGTAATTAGATATGAGTGGAGGATAGAGAGGCAAATGAGTTAGGATTTGTTCTGGACCTGGTAAATTTGAGATTCCCGTCTTAGTCTTGGTTCCCCAGAAACAGATTCTGAGATAAGAGTTTGAGTGCAGTAGTTGGATCAGGAAAGGGTCCAAGGAAACACAAATAGCGAGGTAGGGAAGGGAGAGAGGGAAAGAAGGATGCCATAGGGTTTACTTTACCAAGCAAGTCACTGATGTAGAGACACCTAGACCCGACTATCGCCAGGGAGCTCTAGAAAGCAGCACAGAGGGGTGCCTGGGTGGCTCAGTGGGTTAAGCCTCTGCCTTCAGCTCAGGTCATGATCTCAGGGTCCTGGGATAGAGTCCCACATAGGGTTCTCTGCTCAGCAGAGAGCCTGCTTCCTCCTCTCTCTCTCTGCCTGCCTCTCTGCCTACTTGTGATCTCTCTCTGTCAAATAAATAAATAAATAAAATCTTAAAAAAAAAAAAAAAGCAGCGCAGAACACGCACTGCAGAGCAGTCCCACCCAAGGGGTAAGGATGCTGGCATATTTGTCAACCACTCTTATGGGCGCTCCTGAGTTATTAATTCCTTGGCACATCTGGCTAGCCATATGTTTGAGCAGAGTAGGCTCTGCCAGCCAGAAGCAGTCCTTGGGCTGAGAGCTGCTAGCCACCAGAAGCCGGGCTGGTGGGCCCTGAGATGGTACCCCAGTGGGAAAGATTAGATCCAGAGTCAGGACCTACTTAAGACACCAGATAACACAAGGAGGTGCTAGGATGTAAGGGAGCCAAGTTCAAGGGCCAATTACATAGTTGACTGTCAAGTCTCAAAGAGAAAAAGCACTCGGGCAGATGAGGCGGTGGTCTGATCTGAGGGATGCCCAGCGACAGAGCTTCTCGGCACTTGGCACATTTGTAGAAGGCCCCAAGTCAATAATAGTGGATCTCGCCAATTCCAGAATCCCAGTGGGATTGTATGATCAGTACGGGATGTCAGAGCTGTTTCTTCGGGGAACTTACCTCAAGACTGATGAGGTAACTTTCTCAAGGTCGTCTATAGACTTGAGGTGCTATGAATGTTTCTCTTCTACAAATGCAGGTGTTGGGTGCAAGAAAGAGAAGGGTTTTTCTTACACTCTGCACGTTTGCCAGAGTCCCCAGCTAGAGCACATGGCACACATAAAAGCTCATCTCGGTAATTGTTTCTACGAAGGAGGCTTGCCGATTTTATCAATATTCATGAAAAACGATTTTTTTAAAGCTAATAGGCATGTCAAAACATCTCAAGGCTGAAGGTCACATTATTCAGAATCCTTTTCTTCTCCTATAGTGCTTTAATTCTATGTCATCTTTCTGTCACAGTCCAGCACACGTTCCCAAGTAGTAGTAATTACTCCATTACTTAATCAAACTCCCAATCAATTAGGACCTACTGTCAAATGTAATCAGCTATGTATCTTAAACAGGCTGTCGTCTCTTCTCTAAGTCATAGTCGATGGAAGTGTTGGAATTTTCCTGAAGGATGGCTGAATGTCAGGGTGCCTGGGTGGCTCAGGCGTTAAGCGTCTGCCTTCAGTTAGGTCATGATCCCAGGTTCCTGGGATCGAGCCCCGCATCCGGCTCCCTGCTTTGGCGGGAAGCCTGCTTCTCCCTCTTCCACTGCTTGTGTTCCCTCTCTTGCTGTCTGCCTCTTTGTGTCAAATAAATAAATAAAATCTTGAGGGGAAAAAAAAAGAAGAATGGCTGAATGTAACCTCCTTGTTTCCTTTTCCGGCCCCTGGTCCTCTAGCTCTGGAACCCGTAACTGGTTTTCCAGGCAGGGGTCTTTCTTGATCAAAGGCGACGGGTGTGGGGGAGTGGGGTAAAGCTTTGCAATTTAAATTTCAACAGCCTTCAATCTGGAGATGTTCCTGAAGCTTCTCCTAGGCACACCAGGGGACTGGATTTCCCCTCAGGTCCAACTTTGGCTCTTAGCAATCTTTGCTTGGGTCCTTCATGTTGGTTTGGCTTAACTGTGCTCTCGAAAAGCATTTATGATCCTGCCGGGAGAAGCCCCACCCTTCAAGTTCTCATTAACTCCCAGTCAGAGGTTCCTAACCTGAAGCTCACAGAGCACTAACAATCCATAGATTTGTTTCAAGGATTCCATGGACCATTTCAAATGAGTCCGAATTGATGTGCCTCTGCATTTAGGCTTTTCCAAGGTAAAGCTCTTTCCATAGCTTCTCAAAGAAATAGGTGACCTGAACCAAGACTGAAAACCACTTTTTTCCCTTATTCCTTGTAAAGAGGTTTCAAAGAAATAATTTTCCTTTGTTTAATGTTTTCCCTTTGAACTAGCTCTTAAGTCAGGACATCAGTCGGGCTGCTCCCCCTTCATCCGAAATACCTTCTATAATTTATTTTTATTTTTTATTTTTTTTGGCATTCATGCCAGATCGCTCACATTTATACTCCAAACCCATACATTGAGGTAGGAAATTATTTCTAACTTTCTGATTCTTAAAGTAGTTAATTTATTTTCCCCCTGGAATGGGCATTAAGATTTTGTTGTTTCCTCATGTATTTATAAACTGGAAACGTAGACTCTGCTCAAATAAAGATGTCCCACTGGGTTTACCATGCTAGGGGACAGGAAAATGAAAGGACGTTCCGTGGCCGAAGGAGGAAATCCTTCACATATCACACCGAGACTTTTCCTCCTCCTGCTGGATTTCACACCCACAATCAATAACCATGCGCCACATTGGCAGCTGCATGGCACCCTGGGGTCAACTTTACCAGCACATGTATGCTAAGCAGTTATGGTCTTACCTGCTACCTTAAAGAGATGGAGCCATAATCTCCCAGCATTTGTCTTCTAAGCTTTTCTCCTGACTTAGGAAAGCCAGGTTGGATGTTGTTGTTGTTGGGGGTTGTCTGATTTTTGGATGTGATCTGGAGGTGGGCTCTTCAATGGTCAAGGAAAGCCATGCCAGGAAGTTTGGACATTATGCCTACCACAATGCCAAACCACTAAAGGATTTAAGTTAAAAAAGAGAAAAAGAAGAAGGAGGAGGAGGAGGAGGAGAAGAAGAAGAGGGAGGGGGAGGGGAAGGGAAGAGGGAGAAGGAGGAGGAGAAGGAGAAGAAGTAGTAATGATCAGATTTACATTCAAAAAGTAACGCTTTCAGGAATAAAAAAGGGAGGCATAAGATTTGGAGCCCACATGTCAGGCTAGAAAAGAGTTCATCTGCTTTAGATTGAATGCGATGGGCATGGAGAGAATGAGCCAGATGTGGGAGACTTAGGACATGGGAAGTGAGTGAGTTACCATGACCATCAGAAGGGAGTAAGAAAGGAATCAAAGATTACCTCTTTGTTTCTGGATTGGGTCGGGGTAGATGATGGTGCCAATTACTGGTAAGAAACAATAAGCAGGTTAGATGTGGGCAAAGAAAGAGAGGTGAGGAATTCAACTTTGGACTTGTTGATTTTGAAGTGCCTGCAAATCATTCAAGAAAAAATGTCCTGCAGACAATATCAAATACAAAGCCAGGAGCTTGGGGAAGAAGTAGAAACATCGGTCTATCCCCATCAGTATGTAGATAATTAAAAATTACCCTGGGATTGGGGATAATGAAAAAATTAGGTACAGGACAAACCCTAATATATTTTAAAAAAATTTTTTAAGAGAGAGAGTGAGAGAGGAGGGAGGGACAGAGGGAAAGAGAGAGAATCTTAAGAAGGCTCCACACCCCGCATGGAGCCCGACACAGGGCTCAATCTCATGACTCTGAGATGACCTGAGCCAAAATCAAGAGTCAGACTCAACTGACTGAGCCCCACCTAATATAGGATTTTAATTTTTTCCTTAAGTAAACTCCACACCACACATGGGGCTCAAATTCACTACCCTGAGATCAAGAGGACTGATCTGAGCCAGCCAGACATTCCAGAACCCTAATATTTAAGACACAGATTAACAAAGAGGAGACTAACAAGAAGTCACCAGGGATTAGAAAGGAAATAAAGTGTGTGTTGTCCCCTGGATGAGCCCTAAGGACAATTATGACAAGTGAAGTGAACCGGTCTCCACAGGAAAAACATTGCATGATCCGGCTTGTTTGAGGTACCCGGAGCAGTCAAATTCTCGATTCCCTGGAGCAGGGGCAGAAATTAGAACGGTGGTGTCAAGGATTAGGGGAAAAGAGGACCGGGGAGCTAGTGTTTAGTGGGTATAAAATTCCAGTTGTGCAAGATGGAAAGAAATTTGGAGATGGACACTGGTACCGATGGCTCAATAATGTGAATGTACTTAATGCCATAGGTTTAAAAGTGGTTGAGATAGTATATGCTATGCTACATGTATTTTGCCACAATTTTTAAAGTGTGCCGGAGAAGCCAGGAGAACAGAGCATCTGGAGAGAAAGGGTGTAGTCAACAGGCATGTCAAGAGGCCAGGCATGATGTTTAGTCAAGCAGCATAAGGACCACTGACGTTCTTTTCAAAGGTAGTTTTACAGGTGTCATGGGGATAGAAGTCAGATTTCTGTGGGTTAAAGAATGAAGGGGGGCACCTGGATGGCTCAGTTGCTAGAGCACACAACTCTCGATCTCACGGGTTCAAGCCTTACATTGGGCACAGAGCCCACTTAGAAAAGAATGGAGGGCTTCCAGGTAAGATTGCATTGTAGTTTTAAGAGGTAAGGTGCCCCCTCTTTGCTGCAACATACAATAAATAAGATATAAATATATGTAAAAATATAAAAACAGATGTCAAAGAAAAGTCAGAACTGGATAGAATTTAAGGCAGTGAAAACAGATTTTATTCATAAAGCTATTGCAATAGGGGAAGAGATTCTAGTATAGAATCAGGCTTAATTCTGGAAAGAGCTAGAAGCTGTGAGGAATTACAACCAAGGAACAAATTTTGGGGAGGGGGCATTGGTGATGGACAATGACTATGAGGAGACACCACACCAGGAGGAATTATGGTTGAACCCACCTAATAGAGTGTTGCTCAAGGCCACCCAGGGTGATCTGACATCACCTTGGGGTAGGGAATTCTTACTAAACTGAGATGCTTTTTTTTTTTTTTTCCCAAAAAATTTTTAAGTGACCACTACACCCGGTGTGAGGCTCAAACCCATAACCCCAAGATCAAGATCACATGCTCTACCAACTGAGCCAGTCCTGCGCCCCTAAACTGAGGATTCTTGCTCAGACTGGATCCCACAAGGAAGCACAGACAGGCCTTGTTAGGGAGAAAGTTGAGGGCACTGGCTAAAGTTTGGTCAAGCAAGAACTCTTTGTCACAGTCCAAAAAAAGAACACAAACACTTTTCTGCTGGAACAAAGCCAAGCTACCAAAGACCTGGTGACTGATCTTAAATATTCTCAACATCATAAGGAACAGTATTTCCATGTTGCTGTAGGGAAGGCAAAAACATATTCTTTCTCTACTCTCTTTGGTTCAGTGGGTGGAGTCCATGAATCAAACTGGAAAAAAAAAAAAAAAGACAGATTAACAGGAGAAAAAAAAATAGATTTAGTTCTTTACCTATAAGGGAGTTCACAAAGAAATGACTCAAGGGATGCTGGGTGGCTCAGTGGGTTAAGCCTCTGCCTTCAGTTCAGGTCATGATCTCAGGGTCCTGGGATCGAGCCCCGCATCGGGCTCTCTGCTCAGCAGGGAGTCTGCTTCCTCCTCTCTCTCTGCCTGCTTGTGATCTCTCTTTGTCAAATAAATAAATAAAATCTTTAAAAAAAAAAAGGAAGTGTTGTCTCACTGTACTATACACCTGAAACTAATATGACATTGTATATTAACTGGAATTTAAAGAAAAACTTAAAGAAGAGAGGGTTAGCCTGGAGTATCCAGTGTAACCCCAGGTTTCCTTTAAATGTGGAGGAAGTGGAAGACTCCATGTCAAGGTGAGGCGGGAAAGACTCAGAGGCCCTTGCTAGCTTTGAAGGTGGAGAAAGAGGCCACAGTGCAGGCCTCTTCTGCAAAGTGGAAACCGCAGGAAATGGATTCTCCCCGGGAGCGTCCAGCGGGAACAGGGCTCGGCCAAAACCCGGACAGTAGCCAGCGAAGTCCACGCCAGCCTTCTGACCTCTAGCACTGTGAGATAATGTGTGTGTGTTTAAGGCAAAAAAAATAAATAAATAAAAATAAAGAAGATGGAAGAAGAATTCAGGGATTATAAACCATTTTATTTTTATTTTTAAAAAGAATTTTTTTAATTTATTTATTTGACAGAGATAGAGAGCACAAGTAGGCAGAGAGGCAGGCAGAGAGAGAGGGGAGGAAGCGGGCTCCCTGCCAAGCAGAGAGCCCGATGCGGGATTCGATCCCAGGACCCTGAGATCATGACCTGAGCTGAAGGCAGAGGCTTAACCCACTGAGCCACCCAGCTCCCCTTATAAACCATTTTAACAAAGGGTAATAAATTGATTGCGGAGAAGTAACTAGACAGAGAAGGAAGGGTCGGGCGTCTAAAAGCAGTAAATTAATTGCGGAGAGACAAATACGTGGGGAAAACTAAAGGAAGATCAAAGTCATGTGATGAGGTTTGATAAACAGACTCGAGGGGTCTTTTCCATCGTCGAGGGTTGTCTTGGTTGTCCTCCTTTTCCCAGTTCAGGATGGGGAAATAACTTTACAAACAGAGATAACTTGACAGAGGGAAACGGATGCCCTCCTGCCTTTCGCTAGAAAGATGCGGGTCAGTGAGATTTTCCTGTGTCTGCTGTTTCTCAGTCACCTTCAGCTCAAAATAATCCTTGTGCCAAAGTGGCGTATTTTGCGGTCATATGCTCTGATCCTCTTCATTGTCAGGATGAGACCTGAGTGGGACGCTGGGCCCCACGTGGAATGCTGAAGGCACTTGTGAAAAATAGACCAGGGGGAGGAGAAATACGAGTGAGTGAGTGTGCATGTTTGCGTGCACATGTGTGTATGTGTGAGAGAGAAAACCCTCCCACTAAGTGTAAGCCCAGATTCCAAAGTACGCGAAAAAAAATCTAAGAACGCTGACAAAATGATCAAAAAATAAATTCACTCAATTAATTATTTTGAACTCATGCTCCCTAATAAATAGGTAAGAATCGTCACAAAAGAGAGAGGGTGTGAGGAGTATAAGAAAACTAGACACTAAGACAGACAAAACAACCTTTAAATCTTCAGAAAAGAAGAAAGGATATGTTGCATATATCCAGCAAGATCAGAGATGTTAAAACAAGGAACGTTTTGAGAACAAAAAAGAATGTTTGGGAACGAAAAACGTAATTTGAAAAAATTCCACTGAAGAAGTAGAGAACAAAATGAGAGTCATCGTCTGGAAGTCAGAACAAAAGGACAAGAGAAAATAAGGAGAGCAGAGAATAAAACTGTGGGATCTATTTCAGAGACCAGACATCTGATTCTTCACCAGACAGACTCTCAGAAGGTCTGTGGAGAAAATTCTAGAGATCCAGGAACTTGGATATAAAAAAAAACCCCACATCTTTATTTTCCCTAACCTCTAACAGACATAGAGCATTTCCTTCTGTTGTTAGTATAAGCAACAAAACACAGTAGTCCTGTGACTGGGTCACCAATGGAAATCCTAGATATTTTCAGTTGTTACAGATCTCTTGAAATTAGTCTGCACGCATCACTATTTTTTTTCAAGATTTACTTATTTTTAAAAAGATTTTACTTATAGTAAAAAATATTTATTTACTTATAAAAAGATATTTACTTATTTATTTTTAAAAAGATTTTTCTTTGAGAGAGAGCATACAAGCTGGGGGGAGGGGCAGAGGGAGACACAGACTCCCCACTGACCAGGGACCCTGACATAGGGCTCGATCGCAGGACTCTGAGATTGTGACCTGAGCCGAAGGCAGACACTTTACTGACTGAGACAGCCAGGTGCCCTGTAAGATTTTTATTTTTAAGTAATCTCTGCACCCAACATGGGGCTCAAATTTACAACCCTGAGATCAAGAGTCACATGTTTATGGTGTCTGGGTGGCTCAGTCTGTTAAGCATCTGCCTTCGGCTCAGGTCATGATCTCAGGGTCCTGGGATTAAGAACCCTGCAATGAGCTCCCTGCTCAGCGGTGAGTCTGCTTCTCCCTCTTCCTCTGTGCTCTCTCTCCCTTTCTCACTTTCTCTCAAACAAAAATAAAATCTATTAAAAAAAAAAAGTCACATGCTCTACTGACTGAGCCAGCCAGGAGCCCTGCTCATTACTATTTTAAAAAGTCATGGAAGTTATTAAATTTGCTACTAGATTTTGTTATTTAAGCATAAAACTCTAACAAATACAATAACACATATAACTATATGACAAATTTATTTCTTAATGTTTTGTTAATTATATTTCAGGCAGAGCTGTTTTTATAATCTGTTAATTGAAGGAGAGCCAACTGGGAAGTAGCTTAGTGAATGCTTCACTCTTCCCCTTACTGAGCACTATGGTCCCGGAGACTGTCTTTGACGTTACTCTGAAGAACTGTTCCAAAGCCTGTGAGCTCCAGGGGACTCTATATGCAAAAAGGGGAATGAGGTGTATGAGCTTGCAAGCAATTCTCCAAACACTCATGGGTCACCAGGTATAATTTGTTTTGTTGTAAAGACTAAGGTTTATTGCTTTTCACACAGACACACAGAATACCCTTAAGTCATCATAATACACTATGTTTTTATCATAATGATTATATCGCCTGCGTGCCTCTGTTTCCCTGGTTCTCTGCTTCTTGTGTGTGGCTTCTCCTTGAAGTCACTTGAGAGGGCCCCGGAAGGCTAACAACAGTGGCTGATTTTTTTTTTTTTAAGATTTTATTTGTTTATTTGACAGAGAGATCACAAGTAGGCAGAGAGGCAGGCAGAGGTGGGGGTGGGGGGCAGGGGCGGGGAGCGGGCTCCCTCACGAGCAGAGAGCCTGATGCGAGCGGGGCTTTATCCTAGGATCCTGAGATCATGACCTGAGCCTAAGGCAGAGGCTTAACCCACTGAGCCAGCCAGGCGCCCCTCAGTTGTTGATTTTAATGCACTACAGTTTTAGGACATGAACTCGATGCATTCAAGGCACAGAATGCATACGTATATCTCGTATTTCAAAGCGTTATTGTGAAGGGGTTCATAATATAAAAGATAAGAACCTTTAATTTGGAAAATGGGAGTTTCATAAAGAAAGATATCAAGGGAAAATTAACTACAGAAATGAAAACAAGAATAGGATTTCCGGACCTGAAGGACATGAATTTCCTGATCGAATGGAGAGTCTGTGTGCTTAGACCAATAAATGAGGATCCATGTCAAGATCTAGGATCATGAACTTGCAGAATTTATGTGAAGAAGACCCCCCCAGAATCTTCCGAAGAAACAAAAGAACTTATGAAGACTTGGGCGTCGGGAATTCATCCCACAGCTTATCTGCAACACCAGAAGCCAGAAGACTATGGAGAAAAGTCTTCAAAATTTTGAAGGAAAATTATCTCCAGCCCAGAATTTTATATGCAACCAAATTATCAATCTTAATAGATATGAGTGCACACACAGAAGCTTCTGCTCCAGCAAAATGAAGGAAGAAATCACAAAAAATACGAGACAGGGATTCAGCAAACTGGTAATCCAACACAGGGGAGAAGTGAAATTCCCAAAATTACAGCAAAGGGTAGTCCCAGATTAATATCTCTCCAGCAGTTCTACAGAGCAGGCAAGAGGATAAAGGGATTCCCCAAGAACAAATGCAAATGATAGCGTATTTGATGTTTCAACATATTGGAAGATTTCGTCTCCCGCAGAGATTGGAAGATAAATCAATGATAGCTACTTTTAGACACATCCACTCGTATCTGAAACTTGGTTTGTGGCGGAGGTAAAATTACAAACCTCTAGGGAATGTATGGCTTATTCGATAAACAGCCCTGGGAGAATTAGTTATCTGCATAGAAAAGCAAACTGGATCCCTATCACAGAGAGAAACCAATTCCAGGTATCTTACGAGCCTAAATCTGAAAAGTGAAATCATAGATGAGTGGGAAAATATCTTACCTATATAAGAACACACAAATCTCAACAGAAGTTACAGGTACTTGAGTAATAATTATATTATTATATATTATTATATTGTATATATATAATAAATTATTACTCAGTAATAAACTATTACTCAAATTTGAGTAATAAATTTACAATTTAAAGTTTCTTTCAATTAGGGATACCATACATACATAGAAAAGACAAGGCCCTCCGGAGGAAGCCACTTGTAATTCATTAAGTGACAGAGGATTAATACCCAGTGTATTTCAATAACTTTTACAAAACAATAAGCTAAGTTTCATTGGAAAGAAGACAAAAGAACGAGCAGGTCGTGCCAGAAGGCGGAGACGGGAATAGTAAATAGCATATAAAATGATGCTTACCCTCGTATTAGTCAACAGGGAAATGCCAGTTAATCCCAATTATCTACCATTTCATACTTTTTTTAAAAAAGAATTTATTTATTTGAGAGAGAGAGTGTGAGTAAGAGAGAAGAGGAGCAGGGGCAGAGGGAGAGAGAGAAGCAGACTCCCCTTTGAGCAGGGAGCCTGACACAGGACTCCATCTCAGGACCCTGGAATCATGACCTCAGCCAAAGGCAGGTGCTTAACCGACTGAGCCACGCAGGTGCTCCTACCACTTCATACTTATGAGAGTCTCAATTTTCTTCTTCTTTTTTTTTTTTAAGATTTTATTTATTTATTTGACAGACAGAGATCACAAGTAGGCAGAGAAGCAGGCAGAGAGAGAGAGGAGGAAGCAGGCTCCCCGCTGAGCAGAGAGCCCGATGTGGGGCTCGATCCCAGGACCCTAGGATCATGACCTGAGCCGAAGGCAGAGGCTTCAACCCACTGAGCCACCCAGGTGCCCCTCGATTTTCTTCTGATACCCTTTCCTCCCCTGTGTCTCAAATCCTGGTTTAAGGCCATCACAGCTAACAAGGCCACAAGACAGTATCTGCTGTGCAGTTGTGGGAAAGGATTATTCACTCTAAAAAGAAAAGACATGTAGGGAAGTAAGAATCTTGGATATTTTGGGGTCTCCCGGTGATACCTGGAGCTATGGCAGCCACCTTGTGACTGTGAATAGAGTGAGGTTGAAATGAAGACACTGAGTTGCACACAGGAGAAAAATGGAAGAAACTTGGTCCTTGATGAATTGTTGGATTAACCAACCCTCGTAATGCCAAACCAGATTTTGTATATCTGTGGAGGGGAGGGAGGCATAGAATAACACATTCCCTTATTGTTGCAGATGTTTTGAATTTGATTTTCTAACAGTTGCAGCTTAAATCATCCCAAGTGTCTCTGACACTAAACTGCAAATTACTCAAAAGAAGGGACGTGTCTTTTTCACTTTTATCCTCGGTACTAAAAACACTGCTAAACAGAGGCTCAAAAATTAGTTAGTAAATAAATGAGAGACTATCCAGTCAGGATGGCTCTAGACAGAACGGTAAAGGAAATGGAAGGCTTTTTTTTCTATTCCTCTTTCTTGGTGCGCTTTCCTATCACTCTCCACCCACATATTCCCACCACACCCACAAGGCCCTCTTAAGTTCTTCTGATACAAAGTGACAGGCGATAAAATATTTCTCCCCTTCTCCATGCCCTTTATCAAAAACACCTCTTAAATTGTCATTCCCTCCAGAGTCTCACACACTGCAAATGTTAATATTATTAACCAATTGCACCAAAATAATTAGTTCCTTAATTTAGCTTCCTGCCCAGATCACATCTCCATTTTTACAGTCATCTGGGAACGCTTAACCAAAGAAGTCTCTTTTAGGGTTCCAAGACCAAATTCCAACATGGCGGGGGAGAAGTTTCCATCTTGCAAGTCACCAAGCAATTTCCTCAGACGTCCTGCTGGTGTCCAAGAATTCAACTCAAATCTGACACCGTCTGCCCAGAGAAAGCATCAGAACCCACAGGTTAAGGATTTAGTCCCACAAGACTGCCCGGGGCCACTCCCAAATGCCAGTTGCAAGCCCCAGGCTGTTACCTGCACTTCTGACCAACTGGCTTCAGATCGGCTACTCCGATGACCTCTTCTTAGGTGGCTTTAGTTTGCTAGAGCATCTCGCAGAACTCAGGGAAACACGTTTACCTGTTCTTAAAGGATTCGTTAAAGGATTCGAATCAATGGCCAGGTGGAGAGAGATAGAGCAAGGTCCCAAATAGAAGAGCTTCTGTCCTCAAAGGGCTTTGGGCCAGCTCGGTGACACGTGGGAGTCTTCGGCCTCTAAGAGAGGAAGAGCTCAGAAAATGAAAAAGCTCTCCTCTGCAGCTTTATTACATAGTCATAATTGATTAAGTCGTAGGCATTGCCTGATTCAACCTCCAGCCTGTCTCCCCTTCCTGGAGGACTAGGGGTAGACTTGAACCCTCCATTCATGGTTGGCCCTCCCGGCAACCAGCCCCTGCCCTTGGGTGGAGTCCAAAATTCACCTTTATAATAACGAGGCGCCATCTCACGTCTCCATTAGAAGCGTGTTCCAGGAACTGTGGATGAAGACCAAATACAGCTGAATGACCAAATAGGTATTTCTCACAAATGATTATATCGAAAAGCCAATGGTAGGAAGATGGAGCCCAAGGGCAACGTTGGTAAGATACTGGAGGTGTCGGGGTGTTTTTCCAGCACCTCTTGGCACCTTCTGCACACACGGCCGTGCCTCCTGCTCACCAGCTTCCCTGTTAAGCCCGCCCCATACAGGCCAGCGGTGGCTCATGACAGCGGGAGTAACACAGGCATCTCCACTAGAAGCCTCACGAGAAATGAGACAGGCCGACCTCACGCTGTACCCTAGGCGAAAGGAACATCACTAGCTTGTTTCTTCTCAGGGGCGAGATAAGTGTGAAATTAATTATTCATCTAATTTGGGCCAGCCCTTGAACCGTGGCTGACCAGTTGGCCAACTCCAGGTGGCATCATTTGCAAAAGTTTTATTCACAAGGGAGCTTGTCGCCCAAACCAGTGTGAAGAGTGCCCGCCTGGAGTTGTGTGATGATGTGCTCCTACTCCGAACTCAACAATTAAATAGACGTGGTGGCCTAGAGATGGTCTCTCTTCCTTCGGTGAGTGGGAGAACCCTCTGGAAGCTTCCAGGGCTGCCTCTTGCCGGCATTCCTTTTGGGGTGAGGCAGGAGGAGAGCAATGGAAGCCATGCAGAGTAGAGACCGATACCAGGAGACAGTCCTCCACGGCCACGGTCTCAGCCCGGGCTGCATACTGGAATCATCCCGGAAGCCGCAAAAACAGATGTTTGCATCTGAAGTAACTGGTCTGGGGTGTAGCCGGGACACCTGGGATATGAAAATGTCTCCAAGGGAGCCCGTGAGCCGCCAGGTAGTGAGCCATGCTCCAAATCTATTTCAGCTGTCAACCCCACCCCGACCCCCGAACCAGTACTGGTGCCCCAAACCCCACCTTGTACCAGAAGTGTTTTCTCTTCCCTGTAGCCCATTAGTTAATCTACATAACATGCCTGCAGGGCAGGTCAATGCTGTTTGTGTGTTTGTTTTTTTTTTTTTAAGTAGGCTCCATAGCCAATGTGGGGCTTGAACTCAACCCTGAGATCAAGAGTCACGGGCTCTCCTGACTGAGCCAGCCTGGCGCCCCACTGTTTGCCCATTTTGATAGGAAGAAACAAAACTCTGAGAACACAGGTATCTAAGTTAGGGATTTACCAAATGCCTTTCCTCCTAGGAGATCTTTTAGATTGTTAAAGTGAAGATGTGCTTTCTGCCTGTTCCTTGAGGGCAGGAAGATAAGGATTTGAGTCCAGCACAGAAGGATATGGTGAATATGGAAATGGCGTTGACAGTTGGCCCTGTTAGGTGTGGGAATGCGTCATCGTAGGGAAGGCTGGGTCTTACTCTATAGGCACTTGTATTTCAGTTCAAGATACTCGTATTAGGGGAAGAGAACTGACCAAGTAATTTCATGGATTTTTTCCAAATCTTTGACACCTACAGTTTCTATGGCTCTCTGTGTTTCTCTCCATAACACATTCGGTGTGTAGGCGTCTACACTTATCTGTTGTATACGCGTGGGTCTGGGCTTGTGTGAATGCTCTTTTAACGTAGCATTTTCAACCACCTACCAGAGCATCTCATACTTATCCCGGGATCATGCCTGTACATCACTGGATGCCAAATCACTCTCTCTCTTTCTCTCTTTTTTTCTTTTTAAAGATTTATTTATTTGAGAGAGAGAGAGAGATGTGGGAGAAGGTCAGAAGGAGAGGAGATACTTAAGCAGGTCACACACGCCCAGTAGAAAGCCCTGGTGCTCGGGGCTCCATCTTACAACCTGGAGATCATGACCTGAGCCCAAACCAAGACTTGGATGCTCAACTGACTGAGCCCCCCAGGCCCCCCCGCCCAAACCTCTTTTTAGAGCAGATTAACAAAATCTTGCACACACTGTGTAAGACAGATAACTTCGATTATGAGTTAGAAATGTTTGTGATAACAAAGGCGGTCAACAGGAACACTCAGGTGGTTCAATGAACACAAGCACGTTAACTTTTTATTTGGAAATAACTTTAAAAATTCAGAGTTTCCTGGTACATCCTACGCTGAGATTCACTGTTATAAACATTCTCCTTGTGTGCTTTTTCATTTGTTCTGCTCTCTCTCTCTCTCTCTCTACACACACACACACACACACACACACACACACACACACACAATCTTTTTCTGAAGGGTTTGAGGGCAAGTTCCATGTCGTGACCTTAACCCCTAAATACATCAGTGCAGATCTCCTGAGGATAGCGGTCTTCCATTATGTAATCATACTACAGTTATCAGCTTGATAAATACATTTTCATTGACTCAAGACTCTACCATCCGGGCTCCAGCTTGTCAGTTAACCTAATAACGCCCCTAATAGGCCCCTTACTGTAGGATCCCGTCTAGGGTCAGTTATTACATTTAGTGTTTCTGTCTCTCAGCGCCTCTAGTCTGGAGCACTTCCTCTTTCTTTCTCAAAGATACCATTACCATTTGTAAAGAGCACAGTTACCCCCTGCCCCGGCTTTTTCTGATAGGCCATTCCACATTTGGGGTTCGTCTGATGTCTCCTGGGAATGAGATTGAGGTTACGGATCCTTGTCCAGAACGCCACACAGATGACGCTGTGTCCTCAGGGCACCACACTTGTGATGCAGTTTTGGAAGGATGGTGAGGTCCAGAGCTGACAATCAAGAAAATTCTTGAGACATCTTTGGTGCAAAATTTTTGGCTTTATTAAAGCACAAGGATGGACCCTTGGTTGGAAAAAGCCGCTGCCCTGAGGTGGTGGGGAGTGGCTGATTCTATACTTGGGAGTTGGGGGAGGTAAGGGCAAAGGGAGGGGGCCACGAGGACTTTGATATGCTAAAGAAGACCCTTGGGATCCTGGAGGCCTCACTATTGTCAAGCTAAGGTTGTTTTTCCCTCTAACAAAGCATTAACATTCAGACAGTTGGGAGTTTCCTGGAGGAATGTCACTCACATCCCACCCAGGAGTGTACTTTGGGGGGTGGGGAGGGGAGGGAAGTGTGAGGCGGGGGTGGAGGGATGGGGGGGAGGTGCTTTGCAGTGTGTCAGCATCAGCTGTGTCCTCAGCTGGCCTTTTGCTCCCTCATCACTTGGAGGTACAAGGCGCCCCTGTTTCTTAGTGATGTTAATTTTGATCTCTTAGTCTAGGCACTGCCTGATGTTTCCACTGAATCATAACTTCTAACTTCCTCCCTTGTATCCGTGACAGCTTCTCTGGGAAGGTACTTTATGACAATATATATTCTCTGCTCCTCATCAAAACACCGCCCTAGATTTAGCATCCGTTCAGGAGTCTGACCTTTCCCAGTCTTTACCTTGGTGCTTGCTCATACAGATTTTTGGAGACCATGGTCAACTCCAGCACTCCCTCCATCACCAGTTGGTCTATAGCCTTGCTCTTCTCCCTCCCTCCCTCTCTTCCTTCCCTAGATGTATGAACTCGTATTTTTTTTTTTCCAATGGTTTATAAATTGTTACTGTGCTTAATCACTGTTGTGCTCAGATTGGGAGACTCCTCAAGGTGGTTCCTGTATCGTCATGCTATGCCCACCATTGTACAGTGGGGCACTTTCTTACTTTCTGGCATAAAGGACTGTTCCAGACCACTACTGATGTGGGAAACAAAGGCAGAAGAACCGTTATTAAACTCCCTTACTACATACAGCCCACTGACAAGTCCTTGAAACAGGGAGAGTGACCTTCCTCTAGGAGCTCAGCTCCTTGATGTTGACACTTTGCTAAAGGCCAAAGGCAATCTTAGCTCGACCCTCAGGATCCTGCAAGTCTCCTTAAACATCTAAAAATTCCTTTGGAATGTTTATCTCTGCCGCACGCCCCAAGATACATGTTAGCAATCATCCCTCAAGCACGTGACCCACGGATACACATCTGCAGGGTCACATGACTAAGGTTTTATTAGACAATTTTCAGTGAATTCTGAGCCTTTCTATCAAATTATCAAACCTCAGGGTGATTGTGAGATCCTCCTAAACTTGAAATTGGAGACCAAAGAGAGAAGCAGACTCCCCACTTAGCAGAGAGCCAGGCATGGGGACCCATTGCAGGACCCTAAGATCACTGACCAAGCAGCCCAGGCGCCCCTCGTGGTTACAGTTTATTCCAAGGAAAGGATACAAACTGAAGTCAGTGAAGGGGAGACGCATAGGAGAGAGCCTGGGAGGGGTCCAAACATGGAACTCTGGTCATTTTCTCCCTGCGGGGTCATGGGCAACATGACTTCCTCTGGCCATGATGTCTGAACGGACCTCTAGAGATTGCCAACCAGGGAAGCTCACCTGAGCTTTTGGTGTGGGGAGTTTGTGTTTGTGTTCCTGTGCAATCACACACTGCCCACGTGCTGACTTTTAGTCTCTAGATCTTCCCAGAGACTGGGTTAAAACTTTAGACTCTAGTTCCTCTAGAGGTCAGAACTGATAAGGCATGGCCCAAAGCCCCATTCATAGATCCCATTGTTAGATTGTCCCACAGCTAAGGCTCCCAGGTAAACAAACATTCCCAACAGGCAGGACATTCCAGAGCCAGGAGATCACCTCCCGGTAGCTCAAGGCTCTTCTCAATTCACCGGTGAGCCCTTCAGGGATCCTACCCAGACCCCCCATCCTGTTGGTGGTTTGTGCAAGGTAGGGGCATAGTCAACATGGAAAGAGAGCAAATTCCAGGAATGCCTGAGGAGTTCAAGAGACACAACAGGAAGACACATTATTCTACATTCTATCGAATTCAGAATGGGAAATTTAACATGCCCAGAAAACATGAAATAGGTTGTAGCTCCCTACACACTTCATGCAGTGTGGACATGAGCAAGAGAGCACAGCAAGCACCTTGGACGGAATCACTGGGAGTCAGCGTTCGCGGGCTTGCTCAAGGGATGAGGCGGCATCACCAGCAAATGGTACCAGAGAGATACAGAGGCAAAAAAACCCTACATTGTTGCAGTAATAGCAGGTTCCAAAGAGCTGTGGCTCTAGCAGCTAACAGTGTGGTGAGACCCAGGAGTTTAGCCAAGGAGAGTGCTTCCGGCAAACAGAAAGCGATGGCACCCAGGTCCTAGAAAGGATCTTCGTGTGCACTTTGACCAATCGCACAAAGGTAATAACTTCTCTTCTATCAGTCAGTCTAAATCTTCATGGATAAATCACCATACCTTATGTGATCTCGTGAATTTTGTAACACATTTGTTAACCAAAATGTTATAGAGACAGCCCACAGAAATGACTGGCCTGATGTTGCATATACTTGGGGCAGCCGGGGTCCTGGCCATCTTGCACCTGCTCTGGTCCAGTCCTGGAATCAGTCTTTTGTCCATGGAACCTGGACAAAATGGCTGTCAGAGACCAAGGTCTCTCTATTAGTTGCGTGAGCTCGAGAAACACAAAACTTTGAACTTGGGAGTGAGAGTTAACACTTTCTGGTCTTTTATCAGACTCACCACCTGTAGGGAATAATGCCATTTGGGGCAGTCCAGCATCTGTCCCTCTCTCCCTCCTGCTAGTACCCCATCTTCTGTGGGGTGTCTCTGTTGGGCATAGTTGGTTTATCACTAACGGAAAGGGCCATTAGCTCCTCCTTATCCCTCTGAGAACCACATGACTAAGCCTCTCTCACTTGGATGCTTTCCCCTGTAAGTTTAAATCTTGAGCAAGTATCACAGGAACATAGACAGTTGGAGGTGGTCCCAGTGACAAGAGGGGGCAGTGGAACTTCTCAGATTCTGCTTGTCAATCCCTCCCGAATCCCCTGGTTGGTTTTGTTGTTGCTGTAGTTTTGTTTTGCTTCCATTTCCCAAGATAAAGTTCATCATCCACCTGTTGATTTTCTGGACTCTTCTGAGCCTTCTTGCAATAAACACTCTTTTTTTTGCCTTTTTGCATAATATAGTCAGTATTGATTTTGTTCCTTAAAATGACGACTCTTGACTGAATTAGCGTACTATTTATTTCTGTTTTTTTTTTTAATTGTTGTTTGGTATCAAGAGGATTTCGATTCCGTTAAGTTTTGCAAATGGTAGTAATTTAACAGCTTGTCTTGCAATCTCAGGATACACAGAAGTAAAGTCTTCCAAAAGCTTGAGCGCAGAGTTATAGGAAATTTCCATTTCAACATGGAAGCATGTAGCGTATCTAAGAACAGTTCTTAATCCTTAGTGGGTGATTGTTTAATTTTGAGAGTGTTAATGAACAGCTTTCTCAACCACTTACAATTTTTGCTGTTCATAAAAAATACTTTCCAAATATATCTTATAACACGAAATGTTCAATGATATACATGAAAAAGAAACGAAAAAATCTCAGGGCTCGCTCTTGACCCTTAAAAGTTCTAAAACAACTAAATTTGTTTTGTCTTTGTATATGAGAGATAAACTTTGTTTCACTTTCATCCTTGGTGCGTTATTTCCTTTTGTAAGCGTGTAAGAAAGAGATGGAGGTCAGCACGAAACGGTCCAGCCTTTTGGCACAGTCAACACATTGGCAGCCTCCCTTATGTTTAAATCTGTGTCTGTCACATTGGAGTATATGCAAATGTGTGCTGGTACACTTCCAAAAAAAATAGAGAAAAATCCCTGGTGAAAAATGAAATTTGGATGTAGGCTTCTATGTGGAATCCTAAAAATCCTGCTGGAAACAACAGGTTTGCTGGTAATATTCACCCTGTTCTGTTTTATTTTTTTTTAATTGTACATTTTTAGGCTTGTCCTCCCTCCTTCCTGACATCTTCCCTATGCCCAGCTCAAAAGAAATATCTCCCTTCCCGGGGCACCTGGGTGGCGCTTTCAGTTAAGCATCTGACTCTTGGTTTCAGCTCAGGTCATGATCCCAGGGTTGTGAGATCGAGTCCCGCATTGGGCTCCACTGTCACTGTGGAGTCTGCTAACGCTTCTCTCTCTCTCCTCTGCCCCTGCATACTCTCTCTCGCTCTCTCTCTAATATAAAGAACTAAATCTTGAAAAGAAAAGAAATATCTCTCTTTCATGTGCTTAAAGCAATTATTTCATTTCTATAGAAAGAAGAGGCAAGATATAGCCTTCCCTGAGTGCTCACCATTTGGGCTCAGGATGTATTTATTTAATTTTATATATATATATATATAAAGATATAAGATATAAAATAAGATATAAAATAAAGATTTATATATATATCTATATATATAAAGATTTATATATATAATATATATATAGATTTATATATATATCTATATATAATATATAGAGATTTATATATATTTATAATATATATATCTCTATATATAATATATATATTAAGATATATATTATATATAAATCTCTATATATTATATATAGAGATATATATAAGATTTATATATATCTATATATATATCTCTATATATAATATATATTATATAGAGATATATATAATATATATATCTCTCTCTATATAAAGATATATATAAAATTTATTTAATTTTATATATATCTATATATAGAGAGAGATATATATATATAAAATGCCTTGTTTTCCCAAATGTATTTTAAACTCCTTAAAGCCACGAGCCAGTTCTTGCACAGACAAGTGTCATGTGATCAGTGCGAAATTCCACTTTTGCCCTGCAGACCCATTTTCACCTACTGAATGGAGTGTTTCCCAGTCATGTCGCCTGACACCTTTGCAATGTTGACTCATCTTCGTGCCACAGGTGCTATTTTTACTAGACATTTTTCTGCGAATTACTCACTTTTCAACTCTAAAATAACTTATTTTATTTTTTAAAAGCTTTTATTTATTTACTGGAAAGAGAGAGAAAGAGAGAATGAGCAGAAAGAGAGAGAGACAGAAGAGTAAAAGAAGTAGACTCCCCACTGAGCAGGGAGCCAGGCTGGATCACCAGGTCTGGGGATCATGACCTGAGCCAAAGGCAGGCACTTACGCAACTGAGCCACCCGGGCACCTCCCCCAACCTTAACTTTTTTAAAAGGAAGCTTTTCTTTAAAATAAGGAAAGCTTGTTGGCTCAGTCAGAGCATGTGACTCTTGATCTTGGGTTGTAAGTTCAAGCCCCACTTTGGTATAGAGATTACTTAAAAATCAACTCTTTAAGGGGCACCGGGGTGGTTCACTTGGTTAAGTGTCCTACTCTTGACCTCAGGCCTTTCTTTCTTCTTTTTTCTTTAAGATTTTATTTATTCATTTGAGTGTGTGTGTGTGTGTGCATGAGCAGGAGGAGGGACAGAGGGACAAGCAGACTCCCTGTTGAGCAGTGAGCCCAACTTAGGGCTCTATCTCAGGACCCCAACATCATGATCTGAGCCATAACTGACTAAGCCTCCCAGGTGCTTCTCCGCAGGGAAGACCCCTCCCAGGGTCTGCATCTCAGGGTCATGAGTTGGAGCCCCACGCTGGGTTCCACTTTGGGAATGGAGTCTACTTAAACGACAACAACAAACCCAACCCTAACCCTAACCTTAACACTAACCCTAACTAACTAACTAACTAAATAAATAAATAAAAGGAAGCTTTCCATAAATAGGAAACCAGTATTGTTTGGCACAAAATGAAGGTAACATAAAAATAAATACATTTTTTATGGGGTGCCTGGGTGGCTCAGTGGGTTAAAGCCTCTGTCTTCGGCTCAGGTCATGATCCCAGGGTCCTGGGATTGAGCTCCACATCGGGCTCTCCGCTCAGCGGGGAGTCTGCTTCCCCCTCTCTGCTTGCCTCTCTGCCTACTTGTGATTTCTGTCTGTCAAATAAATAAATAAATAAAATCTTAAAAAAAAAAAACATTTTTTAAAGCAGCACTGTTATTCCTTAAACTCTGGCCAGCCACTGCTGCCTTTGGGCTTTGAGGCCAAGGGAAAAGCACATGTTAGAGCCATTTCTCCTTAACTGATTGGAGGGATTTGGAACATTGGAAAGGGAGTACCTTTCTTTGTCACCATGGGACTCAATGTTATTGAAGTTATCCACATCAACTAAGACCACCCTGTGTAGCATAGGAGGCACACACCCCGTATAAGGAGAGCAGCCGACCAGTAGTAGGAAATGTCTTGTCCTCCAGCTTCTTGCTTTGTGTGTCTCCACGACTCACTCTGCAATTCTTCTCCACTCTTGCTTGTATGGTGGGACCACACAATGCCTGTCTCATCATTGACTGAGCCTCGGGTTTCTTATCTATAAAATAAGAGAATTCTACCAGAGGCTCATTTTGGCCATTTCTAGTCCTGACTTTACCAGAGTCTATGATCACCAGATCATAAGCAGTCATGGAACTCAGGACACACACTCCTGTCTGCCGTCACCACCCAGCGACTGATCACTGTTCACCAAATGTTCAGCACTGACTCAGTCATCTTCACTGTGAAGGAGGATGGCCATTATTCTGCCCCCTGACAAAGGACCAGAGTTAAATACAGGACAGATCCTTTCTCCCCTGAAAGGCAAATATTCAGGAAACAGAGAGTTTTGAGCTTGGCTCTGCCCCCTGGAGTTTCCATTGTTCCAATTACTCCAACTCTCTCACATTTTACTTCCATAAAGGGAAGGAAATCATAGACAAGCTAAATATATTTTAGCATGTAATCCCAGTTTAAATTAGCTAAAGGGCAACCGAGCTCTAAAATCATGCTGCAATCTCCCAGAAATCATTTTTTAAAAGCAGAATGTTGGGGACTCGTAGAATTGATGGCAGTAAGAATGCTCAGACTGTAAAGCTGGTCTTCACTTCTCTTGGTGGTGTGAATTTCTGGAAGCTTCTGCTTCCCCATCCATTACATGAGGGATGTGGGCTTTGCTAGATCACCTTCATTTTCTCTCCTAGCAATTACCTTAAACATTTACAAAAATTCCTAGTTCTGAGGAAAATGATCAGGAATCAAATTTGTAGTTGGCCCTAAAACAACCATATAGTAGGAAATGCAAATAGGAGGTAAGATTTAGAAATTGTCCCTTTTGTAATAGTTAAAAAAAAAAATCTTAGGTAAAAACACAAGTGAGAATTCCTTATAAAATGAGAGAAAATGGGGGTGTCTGGGTGGCACAGTCAGTTAAGCATCTGGCTCTTATTTCGGCTCAGGTTGTGATCTCAGGGTGGTGAGAGGCAGCCCTGCCTGGGCCCTACACTCAGCAGGGAGTTTGCTTGAGATTCTCTCTCCCTCTCACTCTGCGCCTCCTACTTGTGCGTGCTCTCTCTCTCACAAATAAATAAATAAATCTTTTAAAAAATAAAAGGAGAGAAAATATAGCCTTCAAACATGGTACCTATTAATACATAAAGCCATCAATTCATATAACGCAATTTAAAAAAAATTTAAAGATTATTTATTTATTTGAGAGAGAAAGAATGAGCATGAGGGGGGGAGGGTCAGAGGGCGAAGCAGACTCCCCACTGAGCACAGAGCCCCATGAGGGACTCCAGGATCACAACCTGAGCCAAAGGCAGTTGCCCCACCAACTGAACCACCCAGGTGCCCCATCGTATGATGCAAGTTCTGAATGAGCACCTTACATTTTATTCCAGGCAATATTAGTGAGAAAAATATTTGCCTGCAAACATATATTGGAAAACTGTTGATTATCTGCCAAAATATTGGCAACACTCAACACTTAAACCTACAAGCCTGTTTGGGAATATGGGGTATTTCAACACTAAACACAGGCCAGCTCACCTGCCTAGCCATTAGCCAATAACAAAGATACAGGGGCAGCTTACAATTAGGCTAGCAAGGGTTATATACAGACTTTAGATACAAACTACTGTAGGGGAGGGGAAAGAACTCTTTTCCTTGTACCCATCTAGGTTCCCAGCTGGAGCTCTAACAAAAGACAGGGTACTAAGAGAAAAGCATACACATTTATTAAATGTTAGTTTCACATGGTACTCGGAGCCTCCCTACAGAAACGAAGACCTAAAGAAATGGTTCATCCTGAATGTTTTATACTCGGTCAGATGAGGAGTGGGAAGTGGTGGGAAAGTGGGACAGGACAAACAGGCATGAGCTAAACGGAGGAAACTGAGGAAACTTAGCAAAGCCTGTTCGTTTGGATTCCTCTTGGAGTCTCCTGTTGTGGGAGGGGAGGATGTTCCTTTCCAGCAGGTGCGCAGGGGGCGCGGTCTGCACGCGCTTGCAGGGTCCATGACCGGCATCAGGGGAAGGTCGGACAGTCCTTCCTGCACCTGCTGTTTCTCACATTCCTGAAGCTTAATATATTTAATTTGCCAAGGCGCCGTATTTTGCGGTAGCACGGGGTCTGAACTCAGTCACGGCAAAGTGAATACGGAAGGAAGGTCGGAGTGCTTCAAGAAGGCGGCAAGCCACTGCAGTTCTTGTGCCAAGCGAACGCCTGGGGGAGGGGTAAAGCTTTAGCTACTTCTACCGTTATGGGAAATGAGAGTCCAGGCTTTCGGTACAGACTCTCATGTTACGATTTCTGTTGGAGAAGGCATTTAGAAAGAGCGGAGACTGTAATTTTATCTAATAAGATTGGTCCCTGTGCAGGGGCAACTTCAAGTCCACCTGCAAGAGGAAACAGTCTTCCTTTGATTTCTCTTGCCATCTGAGTCTTCTGAGTTAATTAAAGCTGGCAAACTGGTTTGAGTTATACATACTTTCTGTCCACTTCAAGAAAACCTTACCAAAAATATGTATATTTCATCAAGCAAACTAATTTAGGTAAATAGCACAGGGGAAGGAGGCGGAGGAGGAGGAGGGCAGGAATTTTAACTACTACAGAGAAGCAGCCTTTGATTACTTTAATGTGCTTTAGAAGCACTTCTTTTAAAGTCATTGAGACACTGACTTATTTGTTAAAACTGATAAATTATGGGATTGCTATTCTCGTTACTAATGATTCCTGCACAATTCCCAGAGACATGCGACACCGGAATGGAATCAGGGTGAAAAAGTCTGAGCTACGCAGAGCTGTGGATGAGTCTTGTTCAGGTGCTGAGTGAAGGACTCACGCATTTTAGGTGAGGTGGCAGATTGCCACAGGGGATAGAAAGAAGCCTTCAGAGATGCTGCGATGTCCTGGAATCTGGGGTGACGCGGAGGCAGGGACAGTGGGAATACGGGGATACACATGAAACAAGATTGGCAAAGAGTTGATTGTTGTTGAATCTGATGATGAGTACATGGAGGGCTCAGTATACTATTTTCAACACCTATTGACATTGTCCACAATGAAATGCTTAAAAGTCTTTTAGGGGCACCTGGGTGGCTCAGTTGTTAGGGGTCTGCCTTCAGCTCAGGTCATGATCCCAGGGTCCTGGAATCGAGCCCCGCATTGGGCTCCTTGCTCAGTGGGGAGCCGGCTTCTCCCTCTGCCTGCAGCTCCCTGGTTTGTGCTCTCTCTCTCAAATAAATAATTAAAATCTTAAAAAAAAAAAACTGAAAAGTATTTTTAAAAATCTCACAGAATGCATATGGCCAGGAAACGGGGACAGCCAAGATGCCGACAGCAGTGTGGCTGAAGGGAAAGCTCGAATTGAAGGAGCCTGCAGGTCAGCTGGGCAAGCGTGGGCCACGACTTGGTTGTGTTTGAACTTGCATTTTTGCCCCTCTGCGGCAGGCAGGAGAGATCAGACAGCGTCTGCCAGGGCTCACCCGGAGTCAGACTGTCTCGGAAGCTCCAGATGCCTTCTGTGCTCTTTGAGACAGTCTTTGCTTCTTCCGCCTCACCTGCAATGCTGCGTCCTCCACGCTCACTTCAAGGGTGCCTCTTTACCAAATCCCATTGCAGCGGAAGTTCTGAGCTCGTAACGTTAACATTTTTAAGAAACATGATGGTGCTTTTCTCATTTACGTCTTTGTGTTCATGACCTTCTCCCTACTGACCTGTCTATACATGCATTTCTGGGAGAGAGGGGGATGGGATTCTCACCAGTGGAGGGGGGCTTACAACAGAGTAGAGAGAAGTCGTGTTTAGGCTCTGGCATCCAAAATAGGATTTTTGCCCAAATATGTAGTGTTACAAACCACACTTTGTTGAGAAATAGGATTCACGTTTTCTTTTGTCTCCTCCAAGAGAATACCAAGAACCTGGCCCCTCTCACCATAGAGTTCTAGGTTAGAGGGCTCCCATCAGTATATAGGGGAGAGGAGAAAGTCTGTCCCTTCCACCCTAGAAGAGTGCGGGGAGAAGTCAGGGGACAAGGTAGAGGGGAAGGCAGATGCTAAGATCCTCAATTTCTGTTCCTGCCCCTTCAAGGAAGAAGCTGGAGGCAGCTTTAGAAATATCTAGAAATGTGTTAAAAGCTGGAAGGCAGCAGGGCAATTGGCCTGCTTCCCATTGATGGCTGTAGGCTGCCTGCTTTTTCCAATCTGGGGATAGCTCCATCAAAGTGAACGCAGGCAACACATCACGGTATAGTAGAAGGAGGGAGGACGGAGCTCCATGTGGTACTCATGGAACCTCGAAGATCCCACCTGTATATGAGGCTGAAGGGGGTAAAATTGAAGCTTAGAGAGTTTAAGTAACTTGACCCCAGATAGTAAATGGCAGAGCTGGACTTTGAGCTCTTAGCTCTTCACCACCACGCAGCTTCTGCTTGGCTCCCTTACAGCTGGGTAACACAAGAGCAGAGTTCCCGTGTGGGTCACAATGCCTTCCTCTGCTCAGGCCCTGGGCACGGTCAGCATTCACCCAGGCGCGTCCCCTGCTGCTCCCGTCATCCCACAGCAGCGGTTGCCAAAGTACCTCCATGTCTTACATCTTCATCGTATTTCTTCCACACCTTCCCCTCACATTCATGACTCAGACTGCAGACATCACCTCCTGGTTTCTAGAACTTTCTATGGCTCCCCATGGCAGTGACTCGTTCCCTCCTGTGGGTTCTCACGGCGTCTCACACAGAAACGTAGTTACATACTTACAGGACAATCACCTGAGCTGCAGTGGGCGTCTTCATTGACAGGCGAGCGCCATATTCATTTCATCTCTGAGTTTCTAGCCTGGAGAGGAAGTGCTGGACTATGGGCTGCCTTGCTTGCTTAAGACTCTTCATACTGTCAACCCGTGTGTCTTCCAATACAGCGGAGGCCAGAAAGCAGAAAATGACATTCGAAGCTAGGTTTCCATGAGGAATTTGGGTCTTGCCAGTCATGTATTCGTGTGAGACTCTGAAGACTGAGCTATGTTTTGCAAAAGGCAAGGGGCATGTATTCAGCTTGCTGGGGTGGATCTTGACTTTTTAAATTGTGACACCAATTCCCTGAGTCAGGTGGGTCTACATACAAATGTAATACAATCCACAGAAATTTGTCATGGGGGGAAAAAAGCATGAACTTAACAGAACTGCTCCCTTAAATTGCCAACAGACTCTAAGAATCAATATCCATCCCCATCCAAATGACCTGGTTAACCATGACTTTCTCACTTGTCTTTTCAAAGAAAACAGGCTTTGTGTTGTATTTGATCTAGATCATATAGAAATCCTGTTAAATTTGTCACAGATTCTAGCTGTTGAAAAGAGAGCGGGAAATAGTAAACCAGGACAACAGTATGATCAAAACGACAAACAACAGTAAATTATTATTACCAGCAACAAAGTCAACAAATGTCCACTGAATTCTCAAAAATCACACCAGAGAGGTAGGAATAGAAGCTTCCATGTAGCGCTCAGCCCCAAGTTTTATTTGTATATATTTGATTATATTTCTTTCCACCTTTGCAATGGAAGATTTTCACCTTCAACAGCCAAGATGTATGAGCCAATTATAAAGTACACCGGGAAAGCTGTGGGCATGGGAGTGAGGACAGAGTAGAAAGTCCTGGTAGAATTTTACCAGGAAGGCAAAGGGAAGCTCAGTGATTTGGTGAAGATCCCAGAGAGTTGGTAACCAAACCAGTTCTCTTTCTACCATGCACCTTCTAAAGTGGCTATGTTTTCAATAAACTTCTTGGGAGGAGTCAAGAATGGCCATAGCCCGCATCCCAGAGCCAAGAGGCCAAGCCTGGTGAGATCCTGCCAGGCTCCTGGGTAGTGGCGTGGGGCAATGGATACCAGAGCATCAACAGAGCCACGGGAACTAGAAAGGGCTGCAAGTTGCTCATGGCATGGGCTTTGGTGCATCCCAAAGGGCAATGGCGCCAGGATGAATGTATATTTATATGAGTCTTAGTTTAAGAATCATATAGACCATTGGTCCTTCACAGCTCTATACCCAATGCTAAAAATATAGTCTTAGTTTGGAGGCATCCAGTTCGCAGCATTGGTGTGCAGGGCCTTTCCTGGGCACGATCACTTACATTGTATTTTCAACACCACTCTCAGAGGCACTGTAACAAGCAGCCATTGGGGGTATTGAAAAGATAACATTCTACCCAAATGGGGTCCTTTCTCCAATGTTAACCAGCCAGAGCAAGCCCAATGGCATCTTCAACAATCCAGCAGCCTTTTGTGACTTCCTCTTCCTTAGTCAGCTCTTGACACCAACTCAATGATTAGGTTAGAGCTGCAAGGAACATTTCAGATGCTGCTGAAGCATTCATCATCAGCCCCACCCCCACAAATGATATAAAGGGAAATAAAGACACTTAAATAATTACAAGTTTAGAAAATATAAAGTAGAGCAGATGGTTTTCTTTTAGACCGTTAAGTGAAAGTGGATTAACGTTTTTTTCTTAAAAGACATTTATTTGAAAATTTCAGATCAATTCCTGTGTCACTGCCTAGTATCCAGTCTTGCTTGTTTTAACCTTGCCTTTGCAGATTCACTCCTTCTTCTTCAGCTGCGGTCACTGTCGTGGGTCTGCCCTTGCGTGCCTGTCACTGGACTAGGTAACAAATACCCCCAGGAGAGTTGTGGACTGGAAATGTTTGAATGGTTGTTGTTTTTTTTTTTAATATTTATTTCAGAGAGAGCACAAGTGGGAGAGGCAGAGGGAGAGGGAGAAAGAATCTCAAGCAGACACCATGCTGAGCGCAGAGCCCAATGTGGGGGTCGATCCCATGACCCCAAGATCATGACCTGACCCGAAACCAAGAGTTGGATGCTCAGCCAACTGTGCAACCTAGGCACCCCTGTTTGAATGTTTTGATACCCCGCCACATGACTGCGACTGCACGCCTACCCTTGTTGCCTAACACCGCGTCCATCCGGCAACACCCCACCCCTTTCTTCCTAGTCAGTGCCACTTTCTGACTTCCTGTCTTTCCCGTTGCCTAGATCTTCCCTAACAAGGTCAGTGCCAAGGACTTTGACTTCCTTAGGTGTTTCTACATTTTAAAAGGAAGATATAAGGTGCCTGGGTAGAACTCAGTTGGTTAAGCAGCTGACTCTTGATTTTGGTTTAGGTCATGATCTCTGGGTCCTAGGATCAAGCCCGGCATGGGAGGATTCTTATTCTTACTCTCCCTCTATCCCTTTCCCTGCTCATGCTCTCTCTCTCTCTCTAAAATAAACACATAAATCATTTAAATCAATAAATAAATCTTTAAATAAATAAATAAATGTAAAATGCTTATCCAGAGAAAGAAAAGGCAACAATCCAGAAATGTATTTTGTTATAAAAGTAATGAATTGACATGAAAACAAAAGTTAAAGGGTTGTCGAAGTCTCTTGAGTGAAAAGAAAACATTCTCCTCCCCTTTCCCCTTTCTCTGTCCTCCTCCTCAGGAGAGCTGTTTTTGACCATTGTCTCTTATACATCATGAGGAAGTACCCCCATAACTCTAAATAATGTGATATACCCATTTCCTGATTTCTCTCTCTAAATAGCACCTCTTGACTTCTCATCATGAAAATGAGGAATTTACTTTGTCATTGTCCTTTTCCTCCTTTGCCAAAGTTTTATTATATTTTTATCTTTTGATCCTTCTATGAGTCAACTGTGGAGTAAGTGAAGACCAGCCAAATGAGAAAAGCAAAGGCTATTTATTCTGAGCTTTGACACAGCAAGGGAGCCAGCCACCATCACTTGTATTTTGGTAGAGATTCAAAGGCAGGCAAAGGAATAGGAAAGCTTCATAGTGGAAAAAAGAGAAGGCTTCAGAAGTGCCCTGCTTGGGGTCTGTTTGCCTGGGAAGCTATAGGCGATCCAACTAGATGTGAGGCATCCTATTAGTAATTAGTCATTAATAATTAGTCAGGGGTTTGTTTGGCTTCCTCTGATTGGTCTTAAATTGAAGAGAGCACAAAAATTAGGGAAGCTATCGGTTATCGATTGTCCCAGCCATTTGGGGCTGACTGCTTACAGAAGTTATTGCGTAGCATCCTGAATTATCACTAGAGATAGGAATCTGACTTCCTGCAGACTTATTCTCCTCCTCTTCAGACAAGGGATCTTTAGATCTTAATGGCCAAGGTTGTCTTGTAAGTCCATGCTTTGACTATCCCATTCACATTTCAAATAACTGCTCAAGAGACAGCATATTACAGCAGAAGGAGAACTACGTGAGTGTCATGGAAACCTGAGTTCGAAGCACAGCTGTGTCTTCCTACCCCCAGCTGGGTGTTTGGGGCTGTCCATCCCTCATAATGCTGCCCAGCCATTTCTTCAGTCCTAGCGAGTGGAAGAGTAGAATAGACAGATAAGGTGCTAACGTTAGTGTTTCTGCCTCCAGTTCCCAGTATTGGGGTGGGTCCCACTCAAGGCTGATAAGAAAGCAGAGTAGTCTGTGTTGTCAGCATAAACTTAGGAATCCGACAAGTTTGAGTTCCCTCCTGTCTCAGCTGCTTACTCCCTGTATCATCTTAAGAAAAAAATTACTCAACCCCCCAAACCTCCATTTTCTTATCCATTAGATGGAGATAAAAAACTCTATTTCTTAGGGTTGTTGTGAAGCATAAATTAAATGAGAATTTGCATCCAAAATTCTTATCACAAGCAAGGGTTATTGATTTTGTCATCAGGGGTAGATGTCGTACCTACTCAATAGAATTAGAGTCTAACACTTATTCTTGGGAGCATATGTATAACATGATGGGAACCAAATGCTCATAAAATACCATAAAATACCCATTCCCCCAAAGGATACACAAATAAAAAGAAAACCTGGCCCAATAGATGTCCTTATATAAGTGGAAGAAAGCTTAAGTATGGCATTTCTAAAGTGTAGAAGAAGCTCCCTGGAATGGTTTTCAAAAACACAGTTGAAGGTTGTAGAGCTCCCAACCATGCAGAAAGGGACAACTGAGCCAGATACAGGCTCAGCAGCAGAAACCATCATCTGGGCCAAGTGCGAGCAGCTGGTGTCTGGGAAGAGCAAGGACCCCCTCGGGGAAAAACAAGCAACAGAAGAAGGTGAGGGAAAGTGGCGTTGAGCGAGGAATGACCTAGAAGAGTAATGAGTACTTCTAAGCCGAGAAGAACTAAGAGAGGGAGTGTAGCATGCTTGAGCATGGGTGTGTTTCCGAATGTGTTACAGGCCAGGTCAAGGGAGGAGAGAAAGGAAATAACAATGAAAGTAGTGAGTGAGGGGCGTCTGGGTGGCTCAGTGGGTTAAAGCCTCTGCCTTCAGCTCAAGTCATGATTCCTGGGTCTTGGGATCGAGCCCCACATTGGGCTCCCTGCTCGGCGGGGAGTCTGCTTCTCCCTTTCTCTCTGACTACTTGTGATCTCTCTCTCTCTGTCAAAATAAATAAATAAAATATTTTTAAAAAATCAGTTCTAAACATTAAAAAAAAAAAAGAAAGTAGTGAGTGATGCTAGATACAGTCTGAAATGGATTTCATAGTTCTGAAACATAACTGAAAAAACAGTGACTGGGAGCTTTTAAAAATATTTATAAAGGAAAATTTCAAGCATATACAAAATTGTAGAGAATGGTTCACCCCACATATTCACCACCCAGCTTCAGAAATGATCAACTCCTATCCAAGGTCATCAATCACCCATTATTTGGTATTTTGTGTCTGACTTCTTTTACTTAGTATCATGATTCTGAGGTTCATCCGTGTTGTAGCCTGTACCATTACTGTATTTCTTTTGATTGGTGAATAGTATTTCATTGGATGGAAATACCACTGTGTTTACCCATTCACCAGCTCATGGACCTTTGGACTGATGTCCAGTTTGGGGCTGTCATGAATAATGTTGTGCACAAGTCTTTGTGTGGACATATGTTTTCATTTTTCTTGGATAGATTTCTTGAATAAATTTGCTAGGTAGGTTTATGTTTAACTTTTTTACAAGCTGTCAAAATTATTTTCCAAAATGGCAGTCCCATTTTCTGTCCTCACCAGCAGTATATGGGGGTTCCATTTTTTCTGTGTACTTGGTATTGTCTCTTTTTGTGATAGCCAACCTGGTGGATATGAGGTGGCATCTTCAAGGGGCTCTAATTCCCATGCACATAGTGATTAATTGTGTTGAGCATCTTTTCATGTGCGTATCAGTCATTTGTATGTCTTCTTTGGTGAAATATCTTTTCAAGTGTTTTGCCCACTTTTTCATTGGTTTGTTTGTCATGTTATTCAATAGCAAGAGTTATTTACATATTGTGGATACAAGTCTATTATCAGGGATATGATATGCAAATATTTTCTTCTAGGCTTGTCTTCATTTTCTTCATATTATCTTTTGAAGTATTGATGTTTTGTTTTGTTTTGTTTTAAAGATTATGTTTATTTACTTGACAGACAGAGATCAGAATTAGGCAGAGAGGCAGGCAGAGAGAGAGGGGGAACCAGGCTCCCTGCTGAGCAGAGAGCCTGACGCGGGACTCGATCCCAGGACCCTGAGATCATGACCTGAGCCGAAGGCAGAGGCTCAACCCACTGAGCCACCCAGGCGCCCCTGAAGTATTGATGTTTTTAATTTAATAAACTTCAATATATCAAATTTTTATCACTAATGGCTCATGATTTTAGTGCTGTATCTAAGAACCCTTTGCCTAAACCCAGGTCACAAAAACTTTCTCCTATGTTTTCTTCTATAAGTTTTGTACTTCTCACTTTTACCTTTTGCCTATAATGTGTATTTGTGTATGGTGAGGTAAGAGCCTAAATTTCTCTTTCTTTTCTCTCTTTCTTTCTTTTCTTTTTTTTTTTTCCATACACATATGCAGTTGTCCTCATGTTATTGTCAAGAGAAATATCATTGAAATGTTTTGGCACCTTTCTGTTCCATTGATTTATTTTTCTATCTTTACATAAATATTATACAGTCTTAATTAATTATAACTTTTGAAATTGGGAAGTGTAAGTCCTCTAACATTGTTTTTCCCTTTCAAAATCATTGTTTTGTGATGAAGTGATCATTAATACCAGGATACTCTTATTTGAACTTAAAAAAAAAAAAAACTTGGGATCAAATCACACTGTTGTCAAGTTTTGACATGGGTTAATTTCTCTAGCACAGAGACATTTACTTCTTTACCCACCATGTCTCTACGGGGCAAGACTTCTCTGGGGAAAGCACTATAATCATCATGATTGAGATTCAGTCTCTGATCTGGGAGTTTGTTTTTTTTTTTTTAATTAAAGATTTTATTTATTTATTTGACAGACAGAGAGCACAAGTAGGCAGAGAGGCAGGCAGAGAGAGAGGAGAAACAGGCTCCCTGCTGAGCAGAGAGCCCGATGTGGGGTTCGATCCCAGGACCCTGGGATCATGATCTGAGCTGAAGGCAGAGGCTTTAACCCACTGAGCCACCCAGGCGCCCCAGATCTGGGAGGTTTTATGGTCTCAGACAGAGACATGCATATTCACACAAAATATAGCACCTGTTGAAGTCTTAAAGTTCAAGTGCACACACATCATGTATCTAAGACACCATGGCACAAAGAGCATAGGACAACTTGCTCTACTGGATGGGTCCCAGAAGGATTTATGTGGGAGGTGACAACCGAGAGGGGACTTGACAAATGGTTGATTTTACCAAGATGGCCTCAAGTAGCTCATCTGGGCCTGGGAAGGACATGGGAAGACACAACACTGCTTGAGGGCAGACCAGAGCGGGATCATTTTGGAGACAGCGCGAAGGACAGAGCCCAGGTCTAGACAAGGAGAGTCTGCTCTTTAGGCTCAAGAACTTCAGGGGACACTTGGCATGATTGAGGGAAGTGGGGCCTTAACGGGGATTATAGAGGAGGCGGACTGCTTCCTGCTCTGGGCACCGACAGTCTGCCCCTAACCCTGCTCACTCCTCTCAAAGAACAATCTCTTCTGTATAGCAGGGAAGGGACAGGGAGAGAGCAAACAGCTCACACAAATCTACTGCTTTCACAGGAAAAATAAGTAGAAGGCACCCTATTGATGTGAGTCACCGATATTATCTTCAGAGATAAATGATAAACATTGTTAATTATTTCTCTTATCCTGTACAGTTGAAACCTAAAAGGTCTGAGGTCACTCGGGCTATTATCTGGCCGGACGTCGGGATGATGTTTCTGCCATCCTGGAGATGCCTATTAACACCTCCTCCAGGTTTGCACTCCTCTCTTCCTCCTTTTCAAAGTCTGCTGGAGGGGCTCCTGGGTGGCTCAGCTGGTTGGGCATTTGCAGTTGGCTTGGGTCATGATCCCCGGGTCTCTGGGATCAAGCCCTGCAAGGAGCCTGCTTTTCCCTCTGCCTGCTGTTCCCCCTGCTTGCGCTCGCTCTCTCTCTCTCTCTCTCTCTGTCAAATAAATAAATAAATAAATAATCTTAAAAACAAACAAACAAAGTCGACTGGATATTTTTTAGGACAAGTCTTTGCCTCTAGAGCCTTCCTTCCAACCACCATCTAGGGCCAAAATGGTCACAAGACATGGAATCTCTCTTTTCTAATAAATGTTCACGAGCTCTAGTCTAATACTGAATTGATTATGCGTATTATGAGAACCCTCGAGAACACTTCTGCTTGGATTAGAGACTGAGTCTGGATTTCAGGAACGGCAGGTTTACAGAACATGGCCAAGGTCTTCCTCATAGATTCACGGACCCCAGTGGGCTTCTGCCTCATGAATACGGGCCCAAGCACGGGAGATCATTGGTCCCCATTGCAGCCATCTAGGGTCCCCAGAGCATAAGCACAACCTTGGCACTGCTAAACAAAGCACCCCATCCAGGTAGCTCTGGGCACAAAATGTTGAGGTGGGACTTGGGCAAATGTGTGAAGGAGAGGAACTGGACAATGCCTGAGACATCTTTCCTCCAATTTTATCATGTGTTCTACTTTCTGATCCCTTAAGGACTTTGAATGGAGGTGAAGTTCAGAATGTTCATGACAGAAGAGCCTTTGAATGTCAGAGCTGTAATACGTACAGTCGATTGGTCAGTTATAATACATATGGCTAACACATAGCCATCCCAGTCTCTTTCTTCCTTGAGCTACGTCCTCTAGAGAAACTGAAAAGTGAGATCGCTACTTATCTGACCATCCTTGCAGCTGGAGGCAGTTATGGGACCCAGTTCTGGTCAAAGAGCTATAAGGAGATTTGGGACAGAATCTTTTGCAAAACTTTTTTCTTGATGGTGAGGCATTTGAGGACAAGTTCTTTTATTGTTAGCTGCTGCCCCTCCTCCACGGCTTCCTGTTTTGGAATTCTGTTGCAATTTTGGAAGCTGGAGCAACCATTTTGTAGTCATGAGGCCACAAGCACAAAGATGCAAAACCAACACATGGAAGATGGTGGACAGAGAAAGATGGAAAGAACCTAGCTTCTCGATGCCATCACTGAAACGTTCACCCAGTTCTGGTCTGCATTCCTTCAAATTTCTCATTTGGTGACATAATAAGATGCCGTCATTGTTTAACTCATGTTTAATAATGTTTTCTGTTTCCTGTAGCCAAATATATCATAGAAGGTACAACCCTAGTTCTTTCCCTTTCCAAACTTTCTCGCCTTTACTTGCACTGAAAGGTACAGAACCCTTCTAGTCCCTGCCTGGAAAATAAACTGGGAAAAAAAATAGCCAAACTTCCAGGAAAATACCCTCGTGATAAATGATTAGATGATAAAGAGTCCACAGTAGCACTGATGGAGGAGAGTAAACAGCTAAGGGCCCATTGTGACAATGGCCCTTGTCCCAGTTACTTCATGAGGAAAACAGAAGGACCAGTGTTTTGTTGTACCACTCTGGTAAATGAGTGAGTTCAATAGTGACTGACCAGAAATATCCATCTCACACAAAGCAGAAGACCATTGTTTATAGAAGGGAGGGAAGGAGAAGGTAGTAAGGAAGAAAGAATGGAGAGAGGCAGGAACGAAGGATGATGGGTGCAATACAAAATTGAGAATACGTTGTTGAGGGGTAGCAAAACATGCCATCTTGAAACATGCCACCTTGGCATAAAGGTTATTCTGACCTAAAGACACTTGAAAAACAGAAGATTCAGGAAGGGCATTCTGAATTCCCCTTGTCTCCCTAAAAGCAGGAGAGAAAACTCCCAGGGGAAAGGTTTCCTCAGGAGGAGAGAGAAATTCTTATCAGCAGAGATAGGAGTCAAGGTGAAAATAAATCTGTACAAATAGACCTTGTTAAAGTAGTTTTTTTTTTTTTTAAGATTTTATTTATTTATTTGACAGAGATCACAAGTAGGCAGAGCGGAAGGCAGAGAGAAAGGGGAAAGCAGGCTTCCTGAGGAGCAGAGGGCCTGATGTGGGGCTCGATTCCAGGACCCTGGGATCATGACCTGAGCCGAAGGCAGAGGCAACCCACTGAGCCACCCAGGCGCCCCTTAAAATAGTTTTCTTTTTAAACAAAACAAAACAAAAACTCATATCTTCCTATACTCTCCTCATATATGTTAGTTACTTTTTTATTGTTGCTATTCTTTAATAGTATGTGAGCTCTTGGGACTACCTGTTTGGGGTCTTTGTTTCCTTACGTGGGCCCCCATGTCCACGTAAGAACCTATTACTCTGTCTCATATCAATGTCCTTCCCAGGCCCCATTGGAGACCCTCGGAGGGGAAAGGTAAAATTTGGCTCACCTGCAGGGAAAAGTGGGGCAATTGAGACCTTCGGAGTAACAGGCAGTACCAGGACTAAAATCAGAGGCTATAGAGCAACATCTGGCCTGTGGGGCAGTTGTGGGGATTGAAAGCAGCCACTTGAAGGGACAGGAGAGTCCCTGGCCATGGAGTTTGTCCTGCAGGAGGCTGAAGATAAAAGAGAGAGTGTCTTGAAAACTAGTTTGCAAAATCTCATTTCTCCGGGATTCAAGGACTTTGAAGAGGAAAGCTCTAGCTTGTTTGGGGGGAGGTGGGGCAGCAGAACCTGGAAAAGCAAATACCCAGTGAGAAGCCAGGCAAGTGAACAGTAATCCCAGGAAGGAGTGGTGTTAGTAAGCAGGCTGAGCGCCTGCCAGGTACACGACCATGGAAAGTGTCCCTGACTCTTTGCCATAGCTCCTCTCCTGTCTGCGTTTAGAAAGCATGGGCGAATAACATTGTAGCATCGTGTAGGTTAAAATGCAAGCTGAGCTGAGGACAATGTGGCCAAATGACTCTGGGCTAAAGAGAGGAAATTGGAAAGAACAAAATGGCAAGGACTGTCATTAGCAGACCAAGGGGTGGCTTAGGGGAAGGGACTTAGCACATCTGTAACCTCCATCAGCCACTCCATGCCCCATGGACCATTGACCGATGTTCATGTAAAATGTTATCTCTGTTCAGTCTCCTATGTAGAGACATAGCTGGTTTTCTTAGAGCAAACTGTGTTCATTGGCTAGGGCTGTCATAACAGAATAGCACATGCTAGGTGGCTTAAACAACGGAGATTTCCTTTCTCACAGTTCTGCAGGCTGGAAGTTCAAGATCAAGGTGTCAGCAGGGCTGGTGTCTCCTCAGGCCTCTCCCCTCAGCTTGTAGATGGCCGCTCCTTCCTTTGTGCTCGCACAGACTCTTCTCCACACCTGTGCCATGTCCTTCTTAATCGTAATCTCTTCTTATAGGGACATACTGGATAAGGGCCACCAATGACTCCTCGTTGTACCTTAATTACCCCTCTAAAGGTCCTATCTCCAAACACATTCAAAGATACTAGGGGTTAGGACTTCATATGAATTGGCGGCAGGGGGCGGGGGCACACATAATTAAGTCCATAATACCTCTATAACAAATCAACACAAATTCAGCGTCTCCAAGAAACACATTTGTTTTCACAGTTCTGGTCAGATGTTCTGAAATCAGTTCCACTGGGTCAAACTCAAGGTGTCGGCCAGGCTGCTTTCCTTCTGGTGGACTTGGGGAGACTCCCTTACCTTGCCTTTTAGACTTCTAGAGGCTTCCTGCATTTCAGAATTCATGGACACTCCATCTTCAAAGCCGGAAATGGTTGGTGTTAAAAGATAAACTGAAGCCGGGGCGTCTGGGTGGCTCAGTGTAACCCACCCAGGTGTCCCTCTTTCTTTCTTTCTTAAGATTTTTATTTATTTATTTGAGAGCAAGAGAGCAAGAGCCGGTGGCGGACAGAGGGAGACACCAACTCTCCGCTGAGCAGGGAGCCTGATGCGGGGCTCAAAGCAGATGCTTACCCAGTTGAGCCCCCCGGGTGCCCTGGTTTTAATTTCTTAACCTTGAGGGATTTCAGGTTGAGGTTTTGGTTTGCATAAGTTGCCAAGTAAGACACAGTAGCCACCTCAATCTAATGTTAATTCATTCAACATCAGTCACGTCTTTCTCGCACTGCGTTCCTCTAACACTCTGTTCTGTCGTCAGATCTCCCTCTTCTTCCCTCATAAAAGGACACTTGGGACTGCATTTGGAACCCACCCCAATAATCCAGGATAACACCCCTCGCATCTTAAGATCTCTAATTTAATCATACCTGCAAAGTTTTCTTTTCATATAAGGTACCATAATGACAAACTCTGGAGATGAAGACATGTGCATCCTCAGGGAGGTCATTAGTTAGCCTACCATGCATCATAAATCTGCTTTTGTTCCTGACACCCCCCCAACCAATCAGATTGCTTTCCCTAACCCAGTCTACATGGTCATCCAAAGCTGCCATTGGCTATGAGCTTGAGAACTCATCTCAAAGAGGAGCCTAGGAAGGAGGCAGCCAAAGAAATCTTGTTGAAAGCAGGATGGCTTAGGGGCATCTGGGTGGCTCAGTCCATTAATCATCTGTCTTGGGCTCACGTCATGATCCCAGGGTCCTGGGATGGAGCCCTGGGTGCGCTCCCCGCTCAGTAGGGAGTCTGCTTGTTCCTTTCCTCTGCTCCTCCCCCAAGTTGTGTGCTGGCCCGTGTGCTATCTCCCTTTCTCACAAATAAATTAATTAAATGTTTTTTAAAAAAATAAACCAGAAAGGCTTAAGTGTGAATGACTCTGATGTTTCATTAAACCCTGCTGGGTGTAGTGCCCTGTTTATTTTCTTGTTTTGTTTTCTATGTACTTACCACTGATCAACTTCAACCATTTTCCAATTGCATAAATCTCCTCTCAAGGCATTCAATTAACAAAATTAACAAGATGTATTTTTTAGAAAGATTTTATTTATTTATCTGAGGAAGGGAGAGGAAGAGGGAGAGTGCCCAAGTGGGGAGGGAGGGGCAGAGAGAGAGGGACAGGCAGACTCCCTGCTGAGCTGGATTGTTCTCTTTCCTACATGTTTGTGACTTTCTCTCTCTTGGTTTACTCACTCATCTGGGGGGAGGACATCCTCTAGCCAGGCAGTATCCAACAGAAAACCTGTAAGGATGTATATATTCTCTGTCTATACAGTCCAGTGCAGTAGTCAGCAGCCACAAAAGGTAATGGAGCATAAAATGTGAATGGTGCAACTAAGAAATGAAACTTTAAATTATATTTAATTGCAATGAATGCAAATTTAAATAGCCACATCTGGCAAGCAGCTGCCATATTAGACAACATTCCACTAGTTGTTTCCAGTGAAAGTATCCTTGGGAGGTAATTTTTTGGGTCTCAAAAACTGTGAGGATACAATAAAGAAAAAACAATTTCTTTATTGCATCCTCACCATTTATGGTTTGTCTGAGAACATAATTCTAGTTATTTTATTTTATTTTTTAAGATTTTATTTATTCTTTGACAGAGAGAGGAACAGCGCAAGAGGAATCACAAGCAGGGGGAGTGGGAGAGGGAGAAGCAGACGCCCCACTGAGCAGGGAGCCCGATGTGGGGCTGGATCCCAGGACCCTGGCATCATGACCGGAGCGGAAGGCAGACACTTAACCACTAAGCCACCCAGGAACCCCTAATTCTAGTCTTAAAAAATTATTTTACCTTAAAATTGTGAAGACATTGTTCCATATATTTCTAGTTTCCAGCATTGCCTGTGTTGTGATCTGCTTTTGCCTTCTGAAAGTTTCAAGATTCCATCTTTGTCCCAAGTGGTGGTTTTGCATTTCCTGATACAGTGCCTTGGTTATGGTTCCTCTTTCTTTCTTTCTTTCTTTCTTTCTTTCTTTCTTTCTTTCACTCTCTCTCTCTCTTTCTTTCTTTCTTTTTTAGGATTTTATTTATTTATTTAAGAGAGAGAGCACGCACATACACAGGAGCAGGGGAGGGGCAGGAGAGGGAGAAGCAGACTCCCTGCTGAGCAGGGAGCCCGATTCAGGGCTCCATCCCAGGACCCTGGGATCATGACCTGAGCCAAAGCAGATGCTTAACTGACTGAGCCACCCAGGTGCCCCTTAGTTGTGGTTCTATTTGCAACATTGTTCTGGGCCCTTGATGAGCACTTTCAATCTGGAAATTCATGTCCTTCAGTGCTGAGAAATTGTCTTGAATTATTTCACTGAGTTATCTTTCCTTTTTTTTTTCTGTTCTCTTTGTCTAAAAGTTCTAGTATTCAAATGGTAGACATCTTGCAACAATTCTCTAATTTTATAATATTTTTCCTCTCCTTCCCAGCTCTTTCTTTTTGCTCTGCTACCTGAGAAATGTTTCCAGCTCAATTTTCTAACCCTTCTATTGAGTTTCAGATTTATGCCCTCATATTTTAAATTTCTGGCAAATATTTTTGTTCTCTGAATGTTCTCTTTTGATAACATTCTGTTCTTGTTTCATGGTTACAATATCTTTAACTTTTTTAAGAATATTGATAGCTTTTTATTCTTCATTTGATTTTTTAAAAGATTTTATTCATTTATTTTTAAGAGAGAGAAAGAGAGTGCATGTGCAAGCACGGGGAGGAGCAACGGGAGAGGGAGAGAGAATCTCAAGCAGACTAATTGTTGAGCCTGGAGCCTGACATGGGGCTCAAACTCATGACCCTGAGATCATAACCTGAGCCAAAATGAAGAGTTGGGTTCTTAACCAACTGAGCCATCTCGGCACCCTGATAGATTTTTAAAAAAATAAATTTTCTCTTACCTATATAGCTCCCATTTCCTCCAAGTTGCTTTTTGTCTGTTTGCTTAGGTCTCTTCCTTGTTTGAGGCTTTTTCCTGGCAGTGAATATCCTTGGTTGTTGATCCAAATGTAAGAGCAGGGACTTAAATATTCTTAGAAAGCTCTGGGACAGGCTTGGAGTTTACCACCCATTAACCTCACTATGGAATGATCTGGTTGGACTATTTAATTGGAAAACCTGCTATCACCCGTGTCTTTGGTGTTTCTTCCGCATTGGTGAGATTCTTCATTCACAACAGACTCTTGTCTTTGGTGTAGACTGCAAGTCTCCTGCCAGGAAAGATGTTGACCTGGCTGCTAGGTTTCTGGTACCCCGAAGGAGGAGAGCAGGAGGGTTTGGCATGCTTGGGTTAACTTAATCCTTCCACCATTTTCAGTTCAATACTCCTGTCCTTAATCCAGAGCCCATCTTCAGAGCAAAGCCCTGAGTCTTCTGCCAGAATGAGCAAATCATGGCACAGATCTATGCAGCTGACGCTTTTTCAATAGACTTTCAGGCAAGAGTCCCTCCTTTAGCAACCTCTTTTTAGTCTTCAGTTTCAAAGGTGCCTGCTGCTGCCAGTTTTGGAAACTTTGAAGCATTCATTCTATATCATAAATCAGATTGGGTCTTTATTTTCCCCACTGCCAGCTTAGAATGCAGCTTTTTTTTGACTTTTTGAAGCCCCTTTACCAACCATTTCTCCAATTTCCAAAATGTGCCTGCTGCTGTCTCCAATCCCATGCTCCCTGTCCTTGTGTGTCAATGTCTTTAAAAAAGAATCCCTCCACTGTCATTTCAATGAGGTTTTAAGAGACAGCAAAAGTAGATGTATACATTCCATATCCTTTTATATGCCTACTGGAAAATGAGTTCGTTTTCATTTTCATCCTCCCCTCCCACCCCAATCTAACTGGTTCCAAACCACAGTGCCTTTAATTACACAAACATTTACTGAGCAGCTACTTTGTCAGCCTGTGTTTGCCTCTAATTAGACCGAGGTCATCCAAATGAATAGACTCTGAGAAGAGGCTTACTGAAGGACACTGCAGCATCATGGGAGTTTTAAAGAGAAAGACCTGGCCTGGCTGCCGGGGTGGGGTGGGAGTCTCCTAGCCTTTGAGTCAACCCTGACTCTCGCACATTCCCCTCTGTGACCATGCTTGACATTTCTTGGACAGCAGGTTGTCTGGATTCTGGCCTCCTCCTACCATGCACAGAACAGCCCCACAGTAAAGAAGCATCTGGCCTGATGTCACTAGTGCTGGGAATGAGAAGCCAGGGTATGGGGTATGTTGGTGCGCTAGTCACTGACTTGCTCAGTTAATGTAATGTCACCAGAAGTGAGGTGTGTCACTTCTAGGTGAAAACTTCTAGAGCCAGTGCACAATACCACGTTTCCTTTTTTTCTACTTCGGCCATCTTGGAAGCCTTGGAAACACAAAGATGGAGTTTCTATCAGCCTGTATCTTTCTGTGAGGATAGAGCAGAAAGAGCGCCTCAGATGACCCGTGACAGATGAGCAGGCTGATCAATCAATATTCTTTGTAATTTTAAGCCCCTAGGAGTTGGGAGTTGGTTCAACAGCATGACTCAGATTCCCCCGACCGATGAGCTGCCATCTTAACGTTAGCACATACCTCCCCATCTCATGTAACATGACTGGGCCCTTCTACCCAGTTCCCAGGATCCTCCTCAGGTGAATGGTTTCCTGTGCCCCTCCCACGAGGCCTGATCACTCTTCCTATACTAGGAGTTTTGCTGTGCCACTGAGCTAAACATCTATATTCCATGACAATGGACTTGTTACCCATTTTATGTCCTGACAAGGCTCTGACATAAGTTGTATGGTATTTGTTGCCATAACAACCATGCAACTCAGATTTTCCAAGCTAACACACACAGACTTGGTGTTCTAACTATACCTCAACCAGCTCTGGTGAGGTTGGAATTATTAACATCGTAATACCTCGGATTATATGAACTTTAAATCCCAAGAGTTATGGGCAGGCTTTAGTCATGGTATTCTACTTTATTCATAAATCTCAATGCTTAAGAAATCAAGTGTTCTGGTTTTACGATTTGTGGACCTTATTTCGTATGTCAGATTAATCTGCTTCGTGATGAATCGGAGTTTCACCCAGTGTGGATTGATACAGAAAAAAATTATGGCATGAACAATGTAGATTAGTGAATAATCCACTCCAAAATTTATTGTTTTCGCTAAAAAAAATAAATCTAGATATTCAGGGTGAAGTAGGTCTAGATTATAGAGTTGGAACCAAGCATATAAATAAGTGCTTACAAAATCCAATAGCCATGAAAAGACAGTAGAAGCAACAGACCGTGATTACTATTTCTCTCCAAGAAAGAGTTTCTGTCATGAGCATCTCTTTATGATCTTTAAAATGCCCGTCTTCTCCTTCTCTCCATCCTTACTTTTCTCCTGCTATTCTCCCAGTTTGATATGCCCTCCTGTCTTCTTTCCTCTCACCCAAATCCAATAAGCCTCCTCCTAATGTCAAGTTCAGATTTCTCATCTGAAGCCTTCCGAGTCAACACTACTCTCTTTCCTTTCATAGCATTTATAATTTGGTATTTTAATACTGGACTGTAAGTCCTTCATGGGCAAAGATCTTGTTGTACAGTTCTTGAATTTCCACACAGCAAAACAATGTAGATATTTTCATTCATTCGCTCACTCAGCAGATCGAGCATCTGTATCCTGAGTTAGATCCAGAATTATAAAAGCTCTGACCTGGAGGTCTGATGGGGCTAATAGCTATGGAAACAGGTAAATACATCATGATAAATATCTAGAAGAGATAAGACTAAGTGTCCTTGGCTGTCTGAATCTTATCTATGCTCTAAGAATGGCTCTGTTGGATCAAAGTGGGATTAGCATACAAGGTATGGGACACACAGAGAAGCCTGCCAGGCTGGTAGCCAAGGTCCAAGAAGCCAGAAAGCAAGATCTGATAGGAATTCAATATCAAGAGGCAAGAAGCCATTGTCAAAAGACGTAGAAAGTGGAGGGAATGCACCAGCAGGTGAAGTTAAGTGGGGAGTTGTTCTGGAAAAACACCTACACTTGTTCCAGTTATTATGGCTGCATAGCAAATGACCCCCAAATTTAGTGGCTTCGGACAAAAACAATTTTAATTTTGCTCATGAATCTACAATTTTTTGTAGATTTTACTTATTCATTTCCGAGAGAGAGAGAGAGCTCAAGCAGGTGTAGAGGCAAGAGAGAAGGAGAAAGAGAATCCCCAGCAGATTGCACTGAGCAGAGAGCCCACGGTGGGACTGGATCCCATGATCCAGAGATCACGACCCAAGCCGAAACAAAGAGTTGGACATTCAACCGACTGAGCCATCCAGGCATCCCATGAATCTACAATTTGGACACGGCTCAATGGGGATAGCTTATCTCGGCTATCCTCAGCACCTTGAGGGAGTCAAACTCTGGGAATGGGAATCATCTGAAAGCTCAGGTACAAGTCTGGTGGTCTGGGAGCTGAAGCAGCTGGGGCTCCTCAGTCTGTCTGTCTGTTTCCATTTGGTGTCTCCACCATGGCGACTGCAGCATGGCCAGCTGTACTGGCTTCCTGAGGCCACACAGCAAATTATCTCCAACTTAGTACCTTCGACAAGCACATCTACCACACAGTTCCTGGGGGTCTGCATGGCTTAACGGGGTCCTCCACTTAGGGTCTCATAGGGCTGCGATTAGGATGTTAGCCCGGCTGCGCTCACATCTGGAGACTCAACCGGGAGAAGTATGTGCGTAAGTTCACCCGGGTATCTGGCAGAACTTATTTCCTTGTGCTAGCTGACTCCAAGTCCTGATTTCTGGCTGGTTGTCAGCTGGAGGCTGTCTTCAACTCCTGCCCAGATTCAGAGGGAAGGAATCTAGACTCCACATCTCAGTGGAAGCAGTAGCTGTGCCCTTATGGGAAAAGCACGTGAGAATGGGTATCTGTCGGCATGGCTGTCTTGAGGAAGAACACTTTGCCACTGCCTACCTGCTGGCCACAATAGTCCATGGGCCACCCCCATGCAAAATATACTTCATTCCTCTGTCCCAGGCTTTCATTGGCTTTACCAAGAGATGGCAAGACAGAGTACTGCTCCGTGTGAAGAGCCAAGTGGGAAACCCATTAGGAACATAATCAGGGAGAAAACTTTCAAACAGGGGGTTTTTCATCTGAGCTGAATTTTGAAGTGGGAATTGGTTAGTGGTCTATAGGAGCTCGTGAAATGACATTCCCTTTGGCACTGAGCCTGTAGGGTCTGGTACACCTTTCTGCTTTGGGTATGTCTGTTACATCTCCCTGACTGGACCATTAACTTTTAGAGAAGAGAGAGTCATGTTTTTTTGTGTTCCTTGAGCATTGTTAGTCCCCAGGGAGGGACTCCATTCATTCCTTCCAAATACCTGAATTCCTAAGGCCTCTGTGTAAAAATTATCACCAGTTCTTGGAAAAGACTATCCTGAAAAGGTGTCTCTCAATCCTGCTATGATGGCATCCTTCTTATGTCAAGACACACAGGATGATTTTGAGAAGACGGCTGGATGTTTAATGAAATCTCTTCCTTTCAGAAACCTTTCTTCACAAGGAGTGGGAGGAAAAAGTCAGGAGACACAGGCGGAGACACTCAGCTGTGCTCACGGTTGAGTGGATAGCTCTGTGGAAGGCTTGGTCATCAAAAATGTCTTCAAGGGCCTCCCTCCTCCTGTCTCACCCCCAGCGGAAGGAGTTTCAAGAGTTGAACTGGTGAGGTGGATCAAAGAGCCCTTCCATGTCCTCGCTATTTGGAAACATCTTTACAGGGATGTTTCTGAGCTGTGTTTTCAAATATTTGTAAGTCAAAGCTGACTCTGAGCCAAGCTTTGATACAAAGGTTTTTCCCCAATGCGTTCTTCCTTCCCATTTGCGATGTGTTTTTCCAAATTTAACTCCCTCCAGCACCATGCCAAAATTCCCTCTTTCTTCAACCATAGGTTCTTCTCCTTCATCCTCTTTAATAAATACAATTGGCAGGAAGGAAAGACACCGGAATCTGCTCACATGCCGAGTGACTGGTAGTCACTCACAGCTGTGTTCTCAAACGTGACAGTGTCTGAGAATCTCCCAGTTGGTAAAAGTGCAGATCCCTGGCCCTACCCGAGGCCCCTGAGTGAAAGACTATGTATGAAGGGGCCCAGCAGCAGCTTCTCATGGTCCTGTAGGGAATTTTCTTTTCCTTTCTCCACATTCCAAGTTTGCCTTTGAGAAAAGTAGTCAACAAAGGGTAGGACTGATTTATGAGGAATTTTCCTGCTCTCGCATCTATGATCTATTAATTACACCTGCCCACAATTCCCAAATGCTCAGACCCGCCCTGCAAGATCGGATTTTTCTCTTGAAACCGAGCTTAGCCGCCACATATGAGTTCTAATTTCCCAGGTCCTTTTCCCTGTGAAAACACTCCTGATGAAACCCAATTCCCAATTCAAATTAAAATATAGCACCAGGGGTTGAAATACACACTAAAGAGGATCCCCGATTTGCTCATTTTTCTTTCCTCTTGGGGTCCTTAGCATTGCTGTAGCTTTGCCAATACCCCCTTCACTGACTCACCTGACAATGAGGGGAACCCAAACATCAAACCTCAGGTGCTGAAGACACCTTTCCCTGCCCTCCGGGCAGTAGGTTGTATGCCGTCCCCTGGGGATGTGAATCTGGTGGGCACCATTGACTTGGTGTGCCTCCTTATTCCGTATTGTCCTGTGGTAGGAAGAGCTCACTCATTTACTCATTGCACCAACTCTTCAAAGGATGGTGAAGGGAAGGATGGAAAACAAAATACTTGCTCCATCCCTAAGGCTAGAGGGTGTGGTTGGGGACCCAGTCCCTGCATCTCGCTAAAAATGGACGACTAAGGAGAAAGGAAAACTAGATTCAAGAATTTTGTGACTGTTTCCATGTGTTGTATAAGGTGACCAAAATGGAGGTGAATGGCGATGCCCTCCGTTCTGCAGGTGAGGATTCAGAGTTCGACAGGTGAAATGACTTGCCCAACGTCACACAGTCTGTGTATTTTCTCCTAACCTGGGACTCTTCCTGCTATAGCAACAGGTAAGCCGAGAGAAGCCAGAACTTGGCTTGTACTTACCAGTCTTTGTCATCAAAATCTTCCTGGTTATCCATGGGGTGTCTGTGTGGTTCAGTCGGTTAAGTGTCAGACTTTTGATTCCAACTCGGGTTGCTACCTCGGGGTCGCAAGATCAAGCCCCGTGTCGGGCTTAACGATGGGCGTGGAGCCTGCTTCAGAGTCTCTCTCTCCCTCTCCCTTGACCCCTCAGCCCTCACCGGTACCCATGCTCGCTTGCTCGCTTGCTCTCTTGCTCTCTCTCTCTCTCCAAAAAAATAAAGAAAAAAATCTTTGTTATCCAACAAAGATTTGTTATCCAACAAATGTTATCCAACATTTGGATTTGGTTATCCAAGTGGAAAAATGGCTGTCTCTTTCTTTGGTAAACATTTTTTTAAAACTTTACATTATATTTATTGCACCTCAATAAAAATATTTAATCAAAAAAGAGAAAATACAAAGAAATGAGCAGAAGATAATGTAATCTTGTCATTTGTACTCCTCTATTTTGGTGCTACTGTGTTGTCCCAGCCACTTCAGCTGAAACGCCTTTGATCAGACAAAATCTTCCTTTGGTAAATATTCCCATTACTTTTTTTTTTTTTGGTAGGCAATGTAGGGTTAAAAGTGGTAATCATTACCAACCATGAGCCCATCCAGATTATCTCTGCCAGCCACTCCCTTCCCAGATCTAGAACACAAAGCCCAGAGGGCTGGGGCGCATGCTTACCCAGCTAGGTGGGAGGGGCAGAGGGACACTGGAATCCAGGAAATCATGAGTGCAAATTCATGACCCATCCTCTATGATGCGGCTCTGAAAAATAAATCTCAGCACTGACTCAAAATACATTCAAAAGACTTTGTCACCGTTTTTTCCCCCTAAACTTTGTGTATTTATACCAGGACAGTGTTGAGCCTTGAGCTGTAGGATTTTCTATGTCAGTCCTGGGACATGGTGCCATGTCTCCACTGTAAGCAGGAAAGACATTAAAGGAAAAATGGCCTAAGGATGCTTTAAAAATCTCCCTAACAGGTATAAATGAATCTCTTACGCATTATTTCAGAACAGAAGAGCCTGCGACAGATTCCATACTTGGCATTGCGTCACAACAAGTTCGAAATCCACACACGGTGAGGTGGAAAGGGGCGCCACAGGCGACGGCAATAACAAGCCGGGCAGAGCACTGTGGGGTGCGGGGCATCAAAGCCCTGTAGGCTCCATAGGGTCGCAGACCAACAACCTTGGCACCACCGGGAGCTCGACAGCCACTCGAAACCTCAGGGCCATCACACCTGCTGAATCAAATGCTCATTGACCCACGCTTCTGGGGGAACTCTTATGCAGGTCAAGTTTGAGAAGCACGTTCTACAGTATTTTCCCATTAATGACAGAGCGGTGGGTAGCATGAAGGGTTGCAGAGTAGATGGAAGGTAGGGCAGATCCGAGCCCTACAAATGTAATACAAACTTTCTTTTCTTTTTTTTTAAGATTTTATTTCTGTGACACAGAGAGAGAACACAAGCAGGGGGAGCAGCAGAGGGAGAGGGAGAAGCAGGCTCTCCATTGAGCAGGGAGCCCATCGTGGGGCTCGATCCCAGGACTCTGGGATCATGACTGAGTGGAAGGAAGACACTTCACTGACTGAGCACCCAGGAGCCCCTTTCTTCTTCTTCTTTTTAAGATTTATTGATTTATGAGAGAGAGAGAGAGAGAACGGGGGAGGGGCAGAGGGAGAGGAGGACAAGCAGACTCCCCGCTGAGCAGGGAGCCTGACATGGGCTTGCTCTCAGGACCCCGAGACCATGACCTGAGCTGTAGTCAAGAGTTGGACGCCCAACCGACTGAGCCACCTGGGTGCCCCTCACCTAACTTTCTGAGGATCAGCTTCCTCGAGTATAATCTGAGGCTTTGGTTAACGAGGTGTTGTAATGAGTTGACAAAGTTTTTTCGGTCGAAATTGTGTAAGACCGAAGGTTGACTGACACATACAACACACATTTGGTATGCTCCGCGAGTTCACCACCGATCTTACTCCCATTTACTTCCCATCTCAGGAAAGAAACTGTACATGTTGCACAATTTGTTGAATTTGGCCAGCTGGTGTCTACTTTTCTTTCTGAAAAAAAAGTCCTGAGAGCCGGACCAGTCTTGGCTTTACCAGGAGTCCTAACTTGGTTTCCAAAGGTAAATGGTTGCCATTAAAAGTCAACATGTCGTTTGTCAGTTTCCTCATTACACTGCTCCCTGCCCAGAGTTTCTTTAATCTGCAGGCTTTCAACTCCACTTTTGACTTGAGTTATTGATCCCAAAGTAAACACCGACTAAGGTGGAGGCAAAGTCAACATGTTCTTTGAAAGGCAACTAACCTAGGCGTTGAATGAAATCAGATGTCAGCAGTTCTAGTATACAGTGGAGGTTAGAGGAATTCCTTCCTCCTGGTAGTTAAGTACACCTTACCAGTTCATCCGGGTGAGGAATGGAATCTACGTTTGGCAAGGACCAAAGAATATTTTTATAAATCAATAACTATTCTCAAAGCTACTATTGACCTCTGATCAGCAAACCTGACAGTGAGGAGAGGTTATGGCAACTATTTTCCTGGTAAAATGCAAACCTTGTGGTTAAACATTTGCCAAAAGCCCTGCTAGTGATCTCCAATAAAAATGAGCCTAATTTGGCCATGTGTCCTTGCAGTGCTCTGGAACATCAGGACAAATTAACTGGCTGACCCAGCACATCCCAGCTCCTGGAGTAAGAGATTCCTCTGGGCCATAAGTGCCAGCAGAGAGAATTCTTTCCTCAGTTTCTCTTCTCTACCATGGGGCCCAAGGTAGTAGGATCTGTTAGGAGATTAAAACAATTTTTTTCCTCGAGGCATATGGGTGGCTCAGTCAGTTAAGGGTCTGGCTCTTGATTTTGGCTCAGGTCATGATCTCAGAGTCCTGGGATCGAGCCCCACATTGGGTTCTGCGCTTTGTGAAGCCTGCTTGAGGTTCTCTCCCTCTCTCTCTGTCCCTCCTCCTACCCCAGCTCACACTAAAATCTTTAAAAAAAAAAAATCTTTTTTTCTTCTCAAGCTTTCTCCTACCTTCACATAAAAAAAAGGTACAAGAATTTGTGTTAGTCCTTCATCTCCCTCAATGTCTAACATAGTGTTTTGTACATAGTAGGTACTTAATACTTTAAACAATTATTTTTTAAAAGCATTTTTAGGTTCACGGCAAAATTGAGAAGGAGATGCCAAGATTTTTCCATATGTCCACCTCCTCCCCCCTACCCCCTCTCCCCGGAAACACACACATAAATGCATGGCCGCTGCCATTACCAATGTCCCCGACCAGAGTGGTACATTTGTCAAAGTCTGTGAACCTCAGTGACATGCCATTATCTCTCAAGGATCATAGTTTCCATTAGGTTCACTCTTGATGTTGTACATTTTATGGGCTTAGATAAATGTATAATGACATGTATCCATCATCATAGTATCATTCAGAATAGTTTCCCTGCCCTTAAGAATCCTCTGTTCTCCGCTTATGCTTTCCTCCCCTCCCCACCAGCAACCCTGATTACACTGTCTCCATAGTCTTGTCTTTCCCAGAATGTCATATAGTTGGAATCATACAGTATATACATTTTTCAGATTGGCTTCTTTCACTAAGTGATACGGATTTCAGTTTCCTTCATGTCTTTTCATGGCATCCATTCACCTGCTGAAGGACATCTTGGTTGCTTATAAGTTTAGTAAACATGAATGAAGTTGCTATAAACATCTGTGTGCAAATAAATATTTTTAAAATGACGGGTGAGGGGCGCCTGAGTGGCTCAGTGGGTTAAAGCCTCTGCCTTCGGTTCAGGTCATGATCCCAGGGTCCTGGGATCGAGCCCCGCATCAGGCTTTCTGCTTGGCGGGGAGCCTGCTTCCTCCTCTCTCTCTGCCTGCCTCTCTGCCTACTTGTGATCTCTGTCTGTCAAATAAATAAATAAAATCTTTAAAAAAAATGAGGGGTGCCTTTTTTTAAAATAAAAATATATTAAAAATTTTTAAATATTAAAAAAAAATTTTTAATATTTTAAAGCCCCGTGTTGGGCTCTCTGCTCAGCAGGGATCCTGCTTCCTCCTGTCTCTCTGCCTGCTTCTCTGTCTACTTGTGATCTCTGTCTGTCAAACAAATAAATAAAATCTTTTAAAAAGTAAATATTTTTAAAATGAATAAATTGTGCTTCCTACCATGCTTGAACTCTATACAATTATCTACTTAAACACTTTCATGTTGAGCTGTGTTATGTGTTTATATGCCTATTTCCCTTTCAGTGCTCTGAAAGAGTCTGTGTCTTATTCATCATTATTTCTCGTGGCTCCGAATACAATGATTGTAGGTTCCGCTCATCCCTTGGGTTGTAACTGGGGGAGTGGGATGGTAGGTGAGAGCTGGATAACCGTGCCTGCAAATGTCTTAGTGATGGATTTAACAACCTGTTCTTCATAAATATAAATACAGTAAGACCTCAACTGAAAGAGTAAGATTCAGGATTTCCCCATAAAAAGGAAAATTAGGAGGTTAAACATTTTCAGTTTTATGGTAACAGAGAATGGGATCCCAAAGTTTGAGTGATTCTGTGAAAGCCTTTATTAATATTTTCTGTGTTCACAGAGAGAAAATAGGCAGCCAAGAGCATCCTCAATAAGAAAATACCAACAACGCATTATGCATCTTTAATTAGTGCTAATGGGTGCTGTATGTAATTAATTCAAATTATCATCCCTTCTTCAGTGGAAACATTCCCTTCCCTGAAGCTTTCATGAAATGCTGTACATTTGTCCTGATTTGCGGCAAACAAGATGTTTTGGTTTCCTGACAAGCAAGCATTTGCTGCCTTTCTGATCGTACCCCGCTTATCCTGGAGCTTGTATGAGAGCTTGTATGAGAGAGAGACCCAGTGTTTGGGGTAACTTTGATTTCCTCTAGTAAGCCTAGTTCAGGATACATTTGTCAATTCCCTTCCCCGAGACCTAAGACTGAGCAGATCTAACCCTGTTCCTGCTGACTACAAAGGGACCCACTCCTTACCCACATCCCAGCTTCTCTGTCCTTACAGTCAGCACCACAGTGAACGCCAACAACCCGCTTTACTCTCCTTCCATATAATTAGCACCACATTCATGTTTTCATTTTCTACCACTAATTCCCATTCTGAGGGTTGTAAATTATCTCAACCCTAATAGTCCCTCTTTCATAGTTTTTGAAGTTGAGTCATTAATCACCATCCATCATTCCCTAAAACACAGGTGTTATAATCAGCTGATGAAATGTCAAATTGCTCTTGACAGAGACTTCAGGTAAGGCACAGGGACACAAACATGATCACTACAGAAACTAGCTTACGTGCTCTAGAATGCAAAGCGAGCTCAATATTGCATTACATACCGCACAAAGACGGGCAAGAAGATAACATGGAAAAGAAGATAAATTCTCTTTTCAACCCAAATGTATTTAGGAGGCATGAGAGAGAACGCAGCCATGGAGGTAGACAGTAGCAGAACTCAGCATAAGGCAGAGCCCAGATCAAACACTAAGATGGCTTTAAACAATCCCCCGTGAAACTAATAGACATGGACATGTATCATTTCTTAGTGGGACATTTTGGCTGCACATAGGGAAGAAAAGTCTGGATATCTGACCTTTGCAGAAATGATGGAAAAACAGATCTGATAGCGTTTTCCTTTGGGAAAACCCATTTTTCTGTACTACATCCAAAGAGAGAAACTTGAAATCTATCATGCAGGTCCAGCACTGTGAGTAGCCATATAGTATCTCTGTGGGAATTAGAAGAATGCTCGCCTATCTCCAGGCAGATGCAACCCTTGATCGCGTCCTGGTAAACAGAACACAGTCCATGTTTCAGCCCCTTTGCCCCTCAGCCAGACACCTTTGAGCAGTGAATAAACATCATCTTTTATAACAATCCTACTCAATGCTCTACTTAAAATCTTTCTTTAATGGTCTTTTTTAAAAATATTTTATTTATTTATTTGACAGAAAGAATACAAGTAGACAGAGTGGCAGGCAGAGGGAGAGGGAGAAGCAGGCTCTCCACTGAGCAGGGAGCCCGATGTGGGACTCGATCCCAGGATCCTGGAATCATGACCTGGCCAAAGGCAGATGCTTAACCAACTGAGTCACCCAGGCGCCCCCGAAAATCTTTCTTTAAAAAAAAAGAGACAGCACAAGCAGGGGGAGCAGTAGACAGAGGAAGAAGCAGGCTCTCCTTGGAACACGGAGCCTGATGTGGGGCTCGATCCCAGGATCCTGGGATCATGACCATAGCCAAAGGCAGATGCTTAACCGACTGAGCCACCCAGGTGCCCCTCTCCTTAGAATCTTTCAATGGTTATTGCTCTCAAGATAAAATTCAGTTTCCATATTATAGTCCCAAACTTGCTCTCCTCTCCTCAAACTCTGATTAGAAAAGCGTGAGACCTTTTACTCTGTCTTCTGTATCTTTTAATTTCCCATCTATATTTTCCACCTCTCTCTGTGCTACACTCTGCATAATGACTTCAGATCGATCTTCCAGCTCATTAATTCTTTCTTCAGCCATGCCTAATGGAATGCTTGCTATGTCCACTGAGTCTTTAATTTCCATCATTGATTTTATTTCTATACATTCTAATTTTTAAATCTGCTGTGTTAGTTGCTCCTACCACTAGAAATTACACTTATGGTGACACAATAGTGTTAGTGAACCAACGATGGCAACCAAATTGTAAAATAAATGTGTCAGATGAATATGCGATCCACTTGAAAGGTACACAGTGTTACACATCAATTCTAACTCAGTTAAAAAAAAAAATCTGTTGGGTGCCTGGGTGGCTCAGTGGGTTAAGCCTCTGCCTTCAGCTCAGGTCATGATCCCAGGGTCCTGGGATCGAGTCCTGCATCAGGCTCTCTGCTCGGCAGAGAGCCTGCTTCCCCCTCTCTCTCTGCCTGCCTCTCTGCCTACTTTTGATCTCTCTCTCTCCCTCTGTGTCAAATTAAAAAAAAGAAGTCTGTCATTGTTTTGCTAGTGTTTTCTCTTTCAAGCTCGTCTGTGTTTCTCATCAAACAGAATATGTTTAAAAATAATTTCTTTTTAAAACAAATAATTTCTTTTGGATAATTTCAACACTTGAAACTTTATAGATCTGTTCTGCCTGTTTTTTTTTTTCTATTGGTTTGCATTCACGGTACCTAGTTTCCTTGAACGTGTGTGCGTGCACTCGTTTATTACCATGAGCTATGCATTTTCCTTAAGAAATGATTTGAGGGAATTGCTTGAGGCCAGGGATGAACGTGTGGTTCTCTGAGATGTACATTCTCTTCTGCCAGATTCATGAGGATAACTAAGAGTCTGGGACTTAAAATGAAGTCATACCTTGAGGTTAAAGGTTTTCAAGAATTTTTTTTTTTGCTTTTGTCTGTTTTTTTTTTTAAGATTTGTTTTATTTGTCAGAGACAGAGAGAGCACAAGCAGGGGGAACAAGAGAGGAGGAGGGAGAAGCCCAAGGAGCCTGATGAAGGACTTGATCCCAGGATCGTGGCATCATCACCTGAGCTGAAGGCAGAGGCTTAAATGACTGAGCCACGCAGGTGTCCTAAGAATATTTTTTACATATATGTTTTACCCAGGCTATTTTTAGTTGTTTCCTGCTGGAGGGCCAGTCAGAACTTCCGGTCAGCCTTGGTACTTGCCATGAAAGTCTGAGCACGGTGTGTGACCTTGGGCAGGTTACTTAACCAGGTTACTCTGTGCTCGGTCTGCCTCTCTGTAAAATGGGGACTATAGTAGCGCTTGTTCAAAGAACTATTGTAACACCTGCATAAAATGACAAACACACAGTGCTTACAACGATGCCTGGCACACAGCTAATGCTTCGTGGGTTGTCTCCTGCCTTCCCAGCCTCCCATAAGCTCCGCTGCCACCGTCAGCTGTTCTTATTTCTCACTCAATATCCCTTCTTGGCTTTTTGTCACAATTGAATGGTACGGGTGCTATAGCTCTTGGGTAACATCTGTCTCCCCAGTTGGACTCGTCTTGAGGAAGGAGGGGTCGTGTCTGTCTGAAGTATCTTTCTATAGTTTCTAGTATAGGACATGACCTGTGGTAGGCACTCACCAAACCTCTGTTGAATGAACAGATGCGTATTTCCACATTTTCCCAGGGGCCACATGCAGAATGTGGACGGTCTCTAAGTACAGAAGACTTTAATGGAGACTTCCTAATTCTGGTGAAGCACAGAGCTCCGCAGTGGGGCCAGGTGTGAAGATACTAACCTTCTGTATCTCATTTTACCAATCTGTGAAATGGGGACAACAACAGTACCTACGTTGTAGGTTAAGTAAGCACTCAATACTGAGCCCAGCCTGTAAGGACATGACAAATGCTAGCTGCAATTAGGTCCACTATCTTTTTTTTTTTTTTTTTAAGATTTATTTATTTGAGGGGCACCTGGGTGGCTCAGTGGGTTAAAGCTTCTGCCTTCGGCTCAGGTCATGATCCCAGGGTCCTGGGATCGAGCCCTGTGTCGGGCTCTCTGCTCAGCGGGAAGCCTGTTTCCTCCTCTCTCTCTCTGCCTACTTGTGATTTCTGTCTGTCAAATAAATAAATAAAATCTTTTTAAAAAAAGATTTATTTATTTGAAAGAGAGAGAGAGTGAGGGGATGGGAGAGAAGCAGACTCCCTTGCTGAGCACGGAGGCTGATGGGGGGCTCAATCCCAGATCCCTGTGATCATGACCTGAGCCAAAGGCACCCCCTAGCCTTTCTCTTTTTTGGTTACTCTAGAAGACAGTCCAACTTACGAAAGAGCAGGCTAAAGGAAATAAGGACCAGTAATCATCCGGAAAGATGGGGTGTGTCGATGTTTTAGCTTTTCTTGTTTCTGAAAATGTGTGACACCGTGTTTAGATGAAAAGCAGAAAAGTGTTTCTCATGCGCCTGTACTGTTACTCTTTTCATTCTCTGGGGCGTAAACTTGAGCTCTTAACGAGAAAGAAACGTACTCGCATGTAATAGAAAGAGCTTGGGGCTCCTCATATGCCATTGGGTTTCACCATTTGATTTATATTTAGGGAAATGGATTATAAACTTTTATAAAAGTCACCAGAGCCAAATAATGGAGAGTCCTGAGGACCAAAACGAAGGGAATCCATTTCTTAGGCTGGGAATACGTGCCTCCCCGGCCCGTGGGGAATAAAGTCCTAGTCACGTTAAATGCAAGCTGAAAAATACTGTGGTTTTTCTGTGCATCAGCCCTCAGACAGGGCGTATAAACTTAGAACTCCAGGTTTTAGCTGATCATCCTTTGTGCGAAACTTACTCACCAGCATTTCCCCATACTTCCACCTCCCACACTGGGTTCTGTATCATCTTTACCTGGATCAGGATGGTTACGGAAGTGAGTTCGGTTCTCAGGTGTGTCTCAGGCCAGCTTTTCTTACCTCAAGGTCAAAAGGAAAGTGGAGATAGAGTTAAAACAGTAATATTCTCCTGTATCAAGGCAACAGCGTGGTGGTTACTTGAGTTGAAAAAAGCCGCAACAAAGCCAAACAAACCAACCCCCAAAAAACCCCAAACAAAGGAAGGAAGACATGTTCCATTCCTGCTGGAGGAATGCCAGCTTGGGGCAGCGATCCCGTGGCCAGCACCTGCCAATCACAGCTGAAGGGAAGAAATAGCGCTCTTGTGGTGATTTGCATAACTTTTCAAAAAATGCTGATTTCAGTTGAGGAATCATCACATTCGAACCAAATGTGGACTAGCTGTCTTTAAAATGAACTGAGACGAGTGCCTGGATGGCTCAGTGGGTTAAAGCCTCTGCCTTCAGCTCAGGTCATGATCTCAGGGTCCTGGGATGGGCTCTCTGCTCGGCGGGGAGCCTGCTTCCCCTTCTTTCTCTGCCTGCCTCTCTGCCTCCTTGTGATCTCTCTGTCAAATAAATAAAATCTTAAAAAAAAAAAAAAAAAAGCCTCTTTAAGATGAACTGAGAGCAGCCCTTCTCACCTTAACTGCACCTTAGAATCACCTAGAGGATTTTCAGGTGTTCTGATGACGGGCCCCACTCCTGACTGGCTTAAATTCAGATTACGGAGCTAGGGCCCCCAATACTGATATTTTTAAATCTTCCCAGGTTATTGTAATGCACTGCCAAGTCTGAAAACTGCTGCCCTAGCCTCTTGTTATTGTGGAGAAAATCCTAATAGCCCTTAGGCTTGACAAGTATTCCCCCAGCTGTTGGTATGAGAGATGATTCCCAGTTTACAGATGGGAAAACCAAGATCCAAATTATTTACCGGTTTATTCAAGGTTTAGGTTCATCACTGCTCAGTATCAGAATGTGATCTATACCTTTGAGAACACGCCCTCTTTGACTTTTCCTTGGTCCTTGGTAAAGGACACTTGAATCACAGATTTTTAGACTAGAGAAGGACCTCATTGAAGTGAGTGAACAAGGAAGGCATCCGAGAAGAGCAGGAGCTGATCTCCGCCATCTTTGTCTCCTGTGCTCCCTCCGACCATGCCCTAAACAAACATTTGTTAAGTGGAATGACGTGACCAAGTTCCCACAGCCCTTACACCTGGCCTCTGGTCAACGGTTGCACTACACCTGCTCCCTCATTTGGAGGCTTGAAATGTGTGTGACACGGTGTTTAGATGAAACTCTGTGTTTCATCTAAACTATGGGCTTTTTCCTCAGGCACTGTCAGCTTCCTGTTTTCCATCATGCTTCTCCTTAACGTTCCACATTTCATTCATTTCTCCTTGCCCTTTTTGTGGGCAGTGCTCTCTCTGGAGCTCTGAGATAGTCTTGGGCACTATTCCACCTCCTCGACTGCTTTTTTGGCATGTCTCTGAGGAGAGCCGAGCTTGAGGCCGGGGTGTATAAGTCTGAGCCTGGGGTTTGTGGCTGTGACAAACTGGGGGTCTCTGGTACCTGGCAAGAGTAGGGCTGTGTCGAGGTTGATACTGTGAGGGGCTGCATGGGGCTTGGGAATGGAAAGAAGGACTGGAAATTTCCACTGTGTGGGCGCTCAGGGAAGGACCTCAGGTGGGGGGTGGGGAGGAGGCCATAGGTCTGGATGACAACATCACCATCAATTAGAGGAGAACCAGTCTAGGAACATAAAGGGAAAATGAGTTACATCCTGAGCAGACAAACCCAGTCTTGGAGAGCTGGAGATCTCTCGACGTTGAGAGGCTATTCTTCCAACACAGACTTCTTGCGGGCAGGCACTGCCTCGCTGCTGGGATAGAAGCTGAGAATTGCTTTGGTCACTCCATGGCAGACACGGAGATAGACACCTCAAGGCATGTCAAGGAGCTATTGAGTCGGACTCATCGGGGTCTAATCCTGGCCATGTGACTTCAAGCTCACTCCTTAACTTCTCTTGCTCCCAGTTTTCTTTTCTATAAAATACTATCTACTGTAGAAGATGATTGTTGCTACTATTATTTCAAAATATAATTGAGATAGAATATAACATTATATTAGTTTTATATGTGACATATGATTTGCTACTTGTGTATATTGTGAAATGATCACCACAGTTACCATTTTTTTCCTTGTGTTGACAAATTTTAAGATCTACTCTCTTACTGACTTTTAAATATACAATACAGTATTATTAGTATAGTTTATAAATCCCCTGACTTATTTTATAACTGGAATATTGTACCTTTTGACTACTTTCACCCGTTGTTACGATAATTTACACAAAAAGCACTCATTAAATTCCCTCTGTATAGATTTTTGTATTTGTACTGAGACAAAAAGAGATTTGCAAAACAAAACAAAACACCAAAAAACAAAACTTAAAGGGAACTTTCTTTGACTAACATCTTATTATCTCACAGTCCATAATAGAATGTAAACACAATTAATATCAATTATGGCCTCTGAGAGTAACTTCTGAATTGTCAACATAAATGACAATGTTGTATTTAGTATAGCTTATGAATTGTTGTATTTATACTGAATTTTTATTGTTAGGAAATAAATAATTTAAATATGTTATATGATATCTTCCTGTTTATTGGAATATTAAATAAACTGAGAGTCAAATTGAGGAACTGTGTTAAAGAATTCAGAATTGCAAATTTGGTTCCCTTCTCTAAATCAGTGAAAAATGGGAGTAGAAGCAAGGAATGGAATCAGAGCAGGGATTCTGGTTATCTTTCTGGAAGGCTCGGGAAATTTGTATGTTGTGTCTTTGTAGCTGATGGGCTGTATGTATGTGCGTGTGTTTCTTAAACTAGGATTCAGGAGATGCTAATGAAATCACTTCAAAATGACCTTGTAGCTACTGAAATTAAAAAATGTTGGAAATAAGAGCCAAAGTCGATAAATTACAGACCAATGGGGGCAAAGTACATTAGATTTTGATTTTGATTTTTTACAAAACTGTGAAAATGACATTATAAAATTTTGTAGTATTTTTTCACTTTACTACCTCAAAACACACTTCACAATCATGAGCTAATAAACCTTAAAACTACCCGTACATGACATCACTATCAGCGTCTGTATTTCCTGCTGGGAGGATGGGAGATAGAGGAATTAAGTGATGTGTCTACTTAGGGGCCAGAATTAGTTCGGATATTAGTTTTCAATTTTAACTAATCATTGAAACATTATTTGGGTTAGAAAAAAAAAACCACAACTCTTGAATAACTTTTTCCCCCCATGTATTTCAGAACAGTCTGGTCATCAAAAAGAATTCTGGCATTTTCTTCTCTTCATAAAAATTGTTGCCATGGAAATATTTCTGTTTCCCAAGTCCTTCAGTTGCCTACATCTGAACAGGTCATAAACAAGCAAGATTAACGGAGGTCCAAGGTGAAGTCTTTTATGACGGAAGTAAGGTTGGTCAGAGGCTGCGTCACAAAGCCTTCCCAAGTGCATTTCTTCAGAATAATGGGACGTTTTCATGAGGCTGTGTTCGCTAACGGTGGTTTCTTCTGCTAACTGGCATAGATCTCTGCCTCCTTCCAAATCAAACCCACTAAACCCATGACTGTTTCCCATGCAGAAGTCTTATTTTATTTTGATCAGCTAATAAATATGAACTTCTGTATACTAGAAATGCCATGGTAATCTCTTAGAGACTGTTACCCCCAAACATTGGGAATTGGTGATATTTTTCAAGGCAGTCCAGGCCATTGCTTGCATTTTCATCAAATCATTTTGTTAACTGATAACAGTCTTTCGTTTCATTCCTGGGGGACCTGACCACTCTGTGATCTTATAACCACCGCAAAAACGCTCCCCCTCTTGCCCTGGGATAGGAGCTATGCGTTACTTTCCATGAATTTGTTGAAATCCAGTGGGTGTGGGAGGAATCGTAAAGTTCAACTCTGAGCAGGAATGTTTCAGAATCTGAATGAATAAGAAGGGGGAGATTGAAGTGCCGTCTTAATTCATGCCTGGATCCATGATCTCTATGCATCGTTATTTCACTCTGATATAGTGTCCCTCCCAGCTCCTGAGCTCTATTTGGTGCTCATCTTTTCGCAAAAGTAGGTTAAGCAAGAAATGAATTTCGCGTTGAGATTTTCATCACCACTCTCATCTGGAAGGGAGATCAAAAGTTGCACACTCTTCTGACTAAGCCTTGCATTTGTAGGTTTAGAAAAAATAAAATGTTAAGCAGACACCCAGGTTTGGAAATAAGAAAGAAGGCCTGGGACAGAGATGTATATTTCAGAGTCTTTGGTGAAAATAGTGTAATTGAGAGCAGAGGAGAAAACAAGATCGCAGGGGACATCATAAAGGGTACAAAGAGAAGAGGGCCCAGCAATGAGTCCCTTGGGAGCTCCCAGGCTGGAGGAGAAAGAGCCCGTGATGGAAAGGGACCAGGAGAAGCTAGGAAGGTGGATGGGAAAACATGCGAGTGTGCTTGTCTGTCAATGAGCCCAGGAAGGAAAGTTTCCAGAGGAAAGAAAAGGACTCTGTGGAGGAGGCTACTGAGAGAACAAATAAAAAAGACGAAAGAGTACCTGCTGGCATTGTCGAAATTAATGAGAACCGGACTGGAGGGTCAGGACATCAATGGTTGTGAGGAGGTGTAGACAGCAGGTGTAGACATTTGATTGTGAAGGGAAGAATTGAGATAAGCTGGTTACAGGAAGGGGATGAGAAGTCCAGAGAAAACTCTGTCTTTATGGTTTGTTTTTTGTTTTTGTTTTTTGAGGTTGGAAGAAAATTTAAATGCTGATTAAAAGGATCCAGTGGGCAAAAGAGGTGATGACTGGGAGTAACGGGCTTCAGACCTCCTTGGGATGACTGACCCAGAACAGGAGAATAGACAAGGAGGTGGCAGTGGGACTGGGCTGTGGATGAGATGTTTGCAGCATGACGGTGAGGGGCCTGTTGGATGGTTTCTCTTTTCTCCTAGAGCACCCCCTCTCTTTTTAGATTTTTTTTAAATTATTTATTTGACAGAGAGGGAGAGAGAGTGCATAAGCAGGGGGAATGGCAGGCAGAAGGAGAGGGACATGTAGACTCCCCAGGAAGCCGGAGCTCAATGCAGGACTCAGTTCCAGAACGCTGGGATCATGACCTGAGCTGAAGGCAGCCGCTTAACTGACTGAGTCACCCAGGTGCCCCTAGAGCCCTTTCTAAAACAAGAAGCAGAACCATCCACTGAGAGGGACGGGGTAATACAGACGTCAGGAACAAGGGAGCACAGTTGAGGTTGGCAACTGGGAATTCACGGTGTGGGGTGGGGGGAAACTCCTGGCTTCACGTCTTCAACGATTCTCAGCTACCCAAGTTTAGGCTGGGATAAAGCAGAAAGAGCAGGGGACGGAGGCAGACGCATTTTGGGCACAGCTACGAGAGAAAGGGACAGACAGAAGGAATTAGAATTTCAGCCAGACCAGGAAGGTGGTGAATGAAGCCAGCGAGTTCTCAGAGCTCGCTGCCATGGAGGGATAATGGTCTTGATGATGCCAAAGGACATGGGAGACCCTAAATTGGGGTGAGAGGAGTCTGAGACAATAGAATGGGTGTTTAAGTAATTGATTTTTGAGGTAGAGCAGTTTGGAGGGCTGACAATATGTAGGATGTAGAGAAGAGGAGGGGGCCATTCGAAATGGGGGTGGGGGTGTTGGGGAGTCAAGGACCTGAGAAGCCGGGAAGCTGGATGGGGAGCTCCACACCCATTTGTTATATTCCAGGTGGATTATAGCCCAGCATTGAGGTGGCCAAAATAATGGGGAACCAGGCGCCAAAGTTTTCATTCAGTACAGGTGCATGGACTGAGAGATCCAAGGACCAGAGCAACAAGAGGAAAGAGAGGCACAGGGACCCAGGCCTCAAAGAAGTGATTAATATTAAACTTTAATGGTAAATGTGTAATGGGATGTATTTTTAATGTGCAATAGTTTTTTTTAAATTAACATACAATGTCTTATTTTTTTCAGGGGTGACAGGTCTGTGATTCATCAGTCTTACACAATTCACAGCACTCACCATAGCACACACTCTCCCAATGTCCATCATCCAGCCCCCCCAATCCCTCCCACCCCCCTCCACTCCAGCAACCCTCAGTTTCTTTCCTGAGATTAAGAGTGTTTTATGGTGTGTGTCCCTCTCCAGTTTGGTTTTGTTTCATTTTTGTCTCCCTTCATCTATGATTTTCTGTCTTGTTTCTCAAATTCCTCATATCAGAGAGATCATATGATAATGGTCTTTCTTTGATTGACTTATTCCGCTCAGCATAATAACATCTAGTTCCGTCCATGTTGCAAATGGCAAGATTTGGGGGGTTTTTTGATGGCTACATAATATTCTATTGTATATACCTACCACATCTTCTTTATCCATTCATCTGCTGATGGACATCCAGGTTCTTTCCATAGTTTGGCTATTGTGGACATTGCTGCTATAAACATTGCCCCTTTGGATCACTACATTTGCACGTGCCCCTTCAGATCACTACATTTGTATCTTTAGGGTAAATACCCAGTAGTGCAATTGCTGGTTTGTAGGGTAGCTCTGTTTTCAACTTTTTGAGGAATCTTCATGCTGTTTTCCAGAGTGGCCACACCAGCTTGCATTCCCACCAACAGTGAGGAGCGTTCCCCTTTCTCTGCATCCTCACAACACCTGCTGTTCCCTGACTTGTTAATTTTAGCCGTTCTGACTGGTGTGAGGTGGTATCTCATTGAGATTCTAATTTGTATTTCCCTGATGCCGAGTGATGTGGAGCACTTTTTCATGTGTCTGTTGGCCATTTGGATGTCTTCTTTGTAGAAATGTCTGTTCATGTCCTTTGCCCATGTCTTGATTGGATTATTTGTTCTTTGGGTGTTGAGTTTGATAAGTTCTTTATAGATTTTGGATACTAGTCCTTTATCTGATATGTCATTTGGGGATATCTTCTCCCATTCTGTCAGTAGTCTTTTGGTTTTGTTGACCTTTGCTGTGCAGAAGCTTTTTATCTTGATGAAGTCCCAATAGTTCAATTTTGCCCTTGCTTCCCTTGCCTTTGGTGATGTTTTTAGGAAGAACTTGCTGCCGCTGAGGTCAAAGAGGCTGTTGCCTGTGTTCTCCTCAAGGATTTTGATGGATTCCTATCTCACAATTAGGTCTTTTATCCATTTTGAGTCTATTTTTGTGTGTGGTGTAAGGAAATGGTCCAGTTTCATTCTTTTGCATGTGGCTGTCCAATTTTCCCAACATCAATTTTTTTAAAAAGATTTTATTTATTTATTTGACAGAGAAAGACACACACAACAAGAGAGGGAACACAAGCAGGGGGATTTTGAGAGGGGGAAGCAGGCCTCCCACTGAGCAGGGAGCCCAGTGTGGGGTGCTCAATCCCAGGACCCTGGGATCATGACCTGAGCCGAAGGCAGACGCTTAATGACTGAGCCACACAGGTGCCCCACCAACGCCATTTGTTGAAGAGACTTTTTTCCTATTTTGTCAAAGATTAGTTGACCATAGAGTTGAGGGTCCATTCCTGGGCTCTCTATTCTGTTCCACTGATCTATCTATGTGTCTGTTTTTTGTACCAGTATCATACTGTCTTGAGGATGACAGCTTTGTAATAGAGCTTAAAGTCTGGAGTTGTGATGCCACCAGCTTTGGTTTTCTTTTTCAACATTCCTCTGGCTATTCAGGGTCTTTTCTGGCTCCATACAAATTTTAGGATTATTCGTTCCATTTCTTTGAAAAAAGTTGATGGTATTTTGATAGGGATTGCATTAAATGTATAGATTGCTCTGGGTAGCATAGACATTTTCACAATAGTTGTTCTTCCAATCCATGAGCATGGAATGTTTTTCCATTTCTTTGTGTCTTTCTTAATTTCTTACATGAGTATTTTATAGTTTTCTGAGTAAAGATTCTTTGCCTCTTTGGTTAGGTTTATTCCTAGGTATCTTACAGTTTTGGGTGCCATCGTAAATGGGGTCAGCTCCTTAACTTCTCTTTCTTCTGTCTGGTTGTTGGTCTATAGAAATGCAGCCAATTTCTGTGCATTGCTTTTATATCCTGACACTTTACTGAATTCCTGTATGAGTTCTAGCAGTTTTGGGGTGGCGTCTTTTGGGTTTTCCACATAAAGTATCATGCCATCTAATGTGCTGCAGTTTTAACATAGGGTATCACAGATTTAAAAATCACATATTTCTGATTTTTTTAAGAAAAGAACTTGAGGGGTGCCTGGGTGGCTCAGTCGTTAAGCGTCTGACTTCAGCCAAGGTCATGAGCCCAGGGTCCTGGGATAGAGCCCTGCATCCAGCTGCCTGCTTGGCAGGAGGCCTGCTTCTCCCTCTCTCTCTGCTGCTCCCCCTGCTTGTGTTCCTTCTCTCGCTATGTCTCTGTCAAATAAATAAATAAAAATCTTAAAAAAAAAAAAAAGAACTTGAGTTGATGTGATTATGAGACATTTCTGTTGTAAAGGCATAGGAGTTTTGTTTGTTTCATAGTAATTGAAGTTGAGGCTTCACTGTGGGACCCTGGGATCATGCAGAGTGAGTGACCATCCGCTAGCAGGGCTTACTGGAATCATCTATCAAAAGGTAAAAAGGCCATTTCCCCAGATGCCATTTCAAGCACGGGAAGCAGAAGATTTCTCGATCTACTGTTGAAAGACATCTGGTTTTAGGAGACAGGGAAAGAAAGGAAGAGAAACTGCTTTTGTACAATTCCATAAACGTAGTTTGCAAGAATGTTCTTCCTACTGAAACAGGTGGGATGACTCCGGATAACCTGACTGCTTAGCCATCACAACCTTTGGATGCCCAGAAATTCTGCTTTCACAGGGATGCTCTGCTAGTCTCTGGAAATGCTAAGACTGGGCCGGCAGACCATTACAAGGCTTGCTGGAGGCTCTTAGCTTGTCCCAAGTGCTGCTGAGGTCATTAGCCTTCTTCCACTAAGCAACACCTGCCCCTTCCCTACAGCTCTCCATTACAGCTGGCCCCAGAGAATTCCAGAGGCATCCACACCAGGAAAGCAAAGGGAGAGCTCTTTGGGTATGAAACGTAACACCAAAAGCTATTTCGTCCTTGTACAGGCGCGAGTCCTGCTGCTTTGATTCTAGTTCCACAGTTCAGCGTTCACTTTCTCAATTCCTGCTCTGTTTCCAGGCAATCGGCTTCAGATTCCCAGAAAAATCTGGTAGGTGAGGTGGAGAAACCAGAAAGGTGGAGAAACCAGAAGCCACTATGATGCCAGCCCCACATGAACTCAGCGGATTGCTGTGAGTTCTTGACTATGAAGTTTGAAGAAATGTTTGCAGCTGCTTCTATCTGATCCCAAGGGAAGGAGGCTCAGCTACTCCACAGAACTGGAAATGTGCGCAAACTTTGAAATGGTCCCTTCCCATTGTCTTGTTCTTAGAGGTCTGATCCTGTCGTGGGCTTCTCTTGCCTTTGTATGTTCAGTGGCCCCATTTCATTTGGGGACCTTCCCTGCTGTCCTGCCATCTGGTCCTGGCAGGGCTGTCACCACTCCATTCTCTTTTCTCCCCTACACAGGGCCGGTACTGTGACCCAGGCGGGGCCTTCCCTCATTGATTGAGGAGCCGCGGCTGTAAGCAATCTTCTCATTTGGAAAGAACCAGACTGTGGAGCCAAGCCAAGTGGAGCCAAGGGGAGCCAAGCATCAGAGCCCTGATGACATTATCTGTACTTCTGGACTGGGGCAGGTTTCTCCATTTGCATATGAATGGTAACGCAGGGTAAACAGGGTTCTGTGCTTTGCTTTTTTCCTTTTTCTTCTAGTTAAACAACATATCCTTGAGATCGGTATCCTCACAACGACCCAGTTCTTCAACGTGAGGATGCATCAGTCACTGATTCAACCACTTCTCTACTGATGGCCACCTGGGGTTATTTCCAGTCTTGCAATATTTCAAGTGCACAAAGCTTCATATTTTCCCGTGGCTGTTCGTCTTAGAGGTGGGATTACTGGATTATCCTATCAGTGTAATTTTTGCAAGACACGGACAAATTCTTCTCCACAGGGATTATTCTGCACGCTCACTAGGAAGGGGGTGGGAATTGTGTGTCTCCACCATCTGGCCAACAGAATGTGTCATCCAACCTTTTTTTTTTTTTTTTCTCTCTCCAGCATTTTAATCCTGTTCTCTCAAGTCCTGCCCTCCTTGGAAAGGCCACGCAGCTTCTCACCAACACCAATGGCATCCACTTGATAAGACCGTAAGAATATTCACGGAGGTTATGTTCTAGAGGTGCTGGCAAACCAAGCCTAGAGAGGGTGGAGAACTCATCTACGTTTAGGGGTGATACTGATGATACAGAGGAATAGCCCAGGACACCGGAAAGAGATGGAGTAGAGGTCGGGGAAAGTGGTGGCAGCGAGCACCTTGGGGTACATTTGGAGGTGAGAGAGGACAAAAATTGTAGAGAACAATGTAAGATGTTTTGTACCAGCTAATAGCTGTGGGAGTTGCTTTGGTTTATCTCCACAAGTGTAAAACCACTGGTAATTCAAGAAGATTTTTAGCACCCCAATTTCCTTGTTTCTAATAAAATAATAAATGCCAAGGATATCATTTAGAAGCATACTTTTAAAATTTTACTAGTGGGGTAAAAGAGTTCTAAAATGAGGGGCACCTGGGTGGCTCAGTGGATTAAAGCCTCTGCCTTCGGCTCAGGTCATTGTCCCAGGGTCCTGGGATCGAGCCCCACGTTGGGCTCTCTGCTCTGCAGGGAGCCTGCTTCTTCCTCTCTCTCTCTGCCTGCCTCTCTGCCTACTTGTGATCTCTGTCTATCAAATAAATAAATAAAATCTTTAAAAAAAAAAGAGTTCTAAAATGAAAAGACACATTTCACCTTTTAAATCAAGTAGGGAGTTTTCAGGTCACTTGGGCTTTGTTTTTTTTTTTTTTTTTTTTTAAACAATCAATGAACTTGTTAAAATTGTTAATGAAAGCAGCTGTTTTAGACCTCCTACCATTGAGTTGAAGGACGTAATTTATTTTGCTTCTGGCAAATGAAAATGTAAAGAGGGAAAAAATTTATTCCTCTTTCTACCAAAAAATCAGATCAAATAATTGAGCATTTGTGCCATCTGGAAAAGCTTAGACTGAAACTTCCACCACACTTTTTGTGGTTGGCTGAAGCACTGCCTCCAAAAATATCTAGGTCCTAATCTCTGGAATTTGTAAATGGTTCCTTATTTGGCAAGAGACTGTGCGGGTGCGATTAAATTAAGGCTTTTCAGGTGAGGGGATTTTCCCGGGTTGTCTGGGTGGGCCCTAATGTAATCACAACCCGCCTTCTGAGGGGGAACCTTGACTATTGGCAGAGGAATAGAAAGATGTAATGGTGGTTTCCATGAGGAGAGAGAGACAGTTTTGAAGATGGTGGGGAGGAAACTGTAAGCAGAGGAAGACAGAAGATTCTCCCTTGAGCCTCTGGAACCTTGTTTTGCGTGCAGTGTTACTGATTTCAGCCTTCTGGTCTTCAGAACTGTAAGAGAACCGATTTCTGTTGTTTTAAAACACCAAGTGTATAGTCCTTTTTGACAGGGGCCATAAGCAACTGATACACTTTCCAGTTTCTAGGAAATAAGAACTTGGTCTCTGATTTTGAAATTGACTGAAACAATTACCAGGCATGAATGAGACTGTAAAGGCATTATTTAAAAGAACAAATTTGCGGGGTGCTGGGTGGCTCAGATGGTTAAGCCTCTGCTTCTGGCTCACGCCATGATCCCAGGGTCGTAGAATTGAGTCCCGCAGCAGGCTCCCTGCTTAGTGGGGTAACCTGCTTCTCCCTCTCCCTCGGCTGCTCCCCCTGCTTATGCTCCTCCCCCCTGTCAAATATATAAATGAAGTCTTTAAAAAAAAAAACAAACAAACTTGCCTCTTTGAGGCAGAAACCCATAATTTTATTAAATTTCAAGTGCTCCATTTGCAAATAAGGTCATACCTCACCTGGCATGATGGTTGTCCGGCTGCTCAGAAGGTTTTTGCTACTATAAACTACCTTGGCTATTATGTTTTTATCTTTAATTTTTTGAGAGAAAGTGTGGGGAGCGGCAGAGGGAGAGACAGAAGCTTAAGTAGGTTCCATGCCCAGTGCAGAGCTGGACATGGGGCTGAATCTCAGGATCCTAAGACCATGACCTGAGCCGAAATCAAGAGTCAAATGCTTAACCCATTGAGCCACCCAGGCACCCGTTATCTTGACTTTTTCAATGTATTGTTAGGTTTGCAGTTACAACATAAACTAATTCCCAAACGTTCCATGCATGAGCTTAGGCTGCAATAAAGATGGGGAGCAAAAATCTCAAAACCTCTACAATAATAGATATTTATTTCTGATTCATACTGCATATTGGCAGCTAAGTTTGTGAACTGCTCTAGGCTGCAGGTCAGTTTCAGGTCTGTTTCTTGTGTGTCATCATGAGGGCTTAGGAGCAACCCCTCAGCTAGGTTGTAATGTTCCTAGCCATGGAGGGCGAGAACACAAAGGAAGTGGCAAAACTTGCAAAGCCTCTTATCTCTATTTTGAATTGGCCACCTGCATCTTCTGCTCATGAGCCAGGGAGCAGAGTAAATGATGTGGTCAGGTGTGATATCACTGGGGCAGGAATACTTACTCTGCCTGAAGGTGAGGAAGTGAATATTTGCTGAAACAGTCATGAATGGGCTCCACTCTTCCATCCTGAAAAAGTTAGCTGAAATCAAAGAATGTTGCAGGAAATACAGTGTTGGCTTTGCAGCCGTGGCTGAACCTGAGACTTCTGTCTGAAATCAAGGCTCTGAAATGCGGATAAAGTGGTCTCAGGGTGGTAATGGCCCTGGTTCTTAGCAAACAGGAATCCACTTTGGATTGCCATTGACTAAGATTAACCGAATAAATTCACAACCACATTCATTAATGATAAACACACATGGAATGAAGTCACTGTGGGTGAGTGTCAGCAGAAACCAGAAGAGACACATTCTGAACTTTTAGATATAGAAGTAGCAAAGCATAAAAATTGGTTATGACTTGTTTAGTGAAGTAAGTTCGGAAACACAATAAGAAACTATGAGGAATGATGAAGCCGAGTAGAAAAACAGAGCTTTTAGATATGAAAAACATATCTGTTGAATAAAAGCCTCGATGGGCTAAACAAACAAACAAAAAAACTAGACTCCACTAAGTAGTGACTTAGCAAAGCAGAAGAGAGATCTGCATAACCCCCTCAGAACTCAGCACGGATGGACAAGGAGGTGGGTTACGTTAAAGAGGGTACGAGACACTGACAATAGAATGAGAAAGTCTGGGACGCCTGGGTGGCTCAGTTGGCTAAGCAGCTGCCTTCGGCTCAGGACATGATCCCAGCTTCTTGGGATCGAGTCCCGCATTGGGCTCCTTGCTCAGCAGGGAGCCTGCTTCTACCTCTGCCTGCCACTCTGCCTGCGTCTGTGCTCTCACTCTCTCTCTCTGACAATTAAAAAAAAAAAAAAAATGAGAAAGTCTACATGTGATTGATCAGTTGGAATACCAGAGGGACCAATCTGGAGAATGGAGAAAGCAGTACTTGGACTGATGAAAGCTATTTTTCCCAGAAATAATAAGAAACTTAAATCCACAGATAAGGCTCAAAGTAAATTAGGCAGGATAAATAAGAGGAGAGCCACATATAAGCAAATTATAGAAAGCTCAGAACACCAAGAATGAAAAGCAGCTAAAGATAAAACAAATGACTACACAGGAACAATAATTAGACTAAGAGCTGCCCATTCATCACTAGCAATGGAAGCCAGAAATCAGACGAATAGCATCTTCGAAGTGCAGAGAATGAGACCACCCTTTTACCTTGGATAAGACCATTGGGTTTTGAAGGGTTGTCGTGTTCCCCAGTTGCTCCCCAAAGTATTCACGAACTTATGACTTTAGAGGGGTGGGGCCGGGTAAATGGGTGACACTAGCCACATTAAGAAGATTTATTTCCATCTTTCTACATTCCATAACCACTCTGAGTCTGCTTCTAATATATAATTTTCATCATCTTCCATGTATGGAGACATTTTCAGATAAATAGAAACAGAGTTTATCACCAGTCAGCCTTTACTAAAAAAAATTTAAAAGTCTGTTCCTCAGGAAGAAGGAAAATGATCTCAGATAAATGTCCAAGAAGCAACAAGGAATCCTGAGAAATGAAACCACAAAACACATTGCTAAAAATAGAAGAAAAAGAAAAAAGGTATGAAAACAACTAATTTGGTAGTTTAAAAAAGGACGGGATGAAACTGGGTAGTAATACCATGGAAGGAGCAAATAGAAAATAGTGTTTTAAGCTTCTTCTATTGTTTAGATGGGGGAGTAAGACTAACTTTGGATTTGTTAAGTTAGGCATGCATATAAAATGTTAAAAGTAGACAGTAAAAGAATAGAAATGCAACAATGAACATGCCAGCTGGGAGAGGGAAACAAATAAGAAACAACAGCACAATTCAATAAAAAGATTCATTTAAAAGGGAAAAACCCAGTGAAAATGTGGAAACAAATCTAAGTATTTTAGAAATATTATTTAGAAAGAAAAACAGCTAAGATGGCCAGTTAAGAGGCAAGTGTTTTATCACACAGAGGAAAAAAAAAATAGGAATCCGGTATTTATGTCTCAGATATTTTTGGAGCTCTAGAATGAACAGCACACAGGTGTTCAAGGTGTGGTTCTTAAAAAGCTTAGCTTTTTTTTTTTTTACAGAAAGATTAGTTATTTACAAGCCTCTCTTCTCTACCCACCTCTATAATCTTAACAGTTGGAAGCATGGTTTATTTCCATGTGTAATCATAAACACCTTAAATCTGCGGGCTTTATAGGTCAATGAATGCAGCTAAGTTCCGAGGTAACACCAGTTTTTACAGGTATGTGGCCATCTTCAAAAGGCCTGTTTCATGGGCTTTCTTTTTAAAGAATCCAAGTCACCAAAAAAATTGAAGAGAAAAATGTAGTGTTATTTATATGAAATTTATGCAAATATGTGACACTCCATATTCAGCAGAGGGTACTTCCCAGGCTGGATCAAGTTACACACAGTTAGCCAAGCCAACTCAGTTTGTAAAGAGGCTTAACATTAAAATGTTCCCTATTTGTGATCCTCCGTTGTACTTTAAAATCGTTCTTGCCGATTTTTCATTTCCGATGACCCAGTGAAGAGCATTTACCAAACACCCACAGCATCAGATCTTTAGATGGTTCAAGGCAACCCCCAAAGCGAACAAAATGGAACACATTCTAAAGAACGACCTACAAGTCAGGTTCTGGGTAATTGCTGGGTAGATGGGAACCCGACTAGAGGATGCAAAACAGTTTGGATGAGAATGTCAAATATTTTTTTCTTAAGGGTTGTCCTCCCCACACTATCCCCATTCCCCCCAACACACAGGATTGCTCTGCTGAGACTTCTGAGTGCTGGGGTCAGGTGGAACTGGTCAGCAATACGAGTCACGTTAAGTATATTTGTTTACATCCTATTTCCTTCCACAAAGGATTTGAGTATGTTTATAATATGCAATTTTGTCTAAATTAAAAAATCAGGATCATAGAAACTATGTAAAGAGTGGGAACATCTATCTAGGCTAGAGATCCCTAAATTTTGCTGTGCCTTAGAATCACCTGGAGAGCCTCTCAAAATCCTGATGCCCACATGGCACCCCAAATCAATTAGTTCGGTGTATGGGGGAGGAGGGCAGAGAATAATATTTTTAAAGCTCCCCAGGTGTTCCTCTGTGCAGTAAAGTTTGGGAACCACTGGCAGAGAAAATATACATGAGCATCACCTGGGAAACCATTGGAAGCACTGAGGCCTGCTCTTTCCTGAACTAGTGTTATCCTAGCTCCTACGTGTGCAATTGAGCACTTGGGTAATTTTAAAGCTCCCCGGATGGTAACAATGTGCATTCAGCATAGAGAACCACTGCACTGGGGGAAAGCTGGTACGTAATTACAAAGGGGACTGATTTCATTTTAAATAGGTTCTTTTATGGCTTAAGGCCATAAAGTTGGTCCTGAGGTGCCTGGTGGCCAAAGTAAATAGAAAAACAATCATTTGAAATAATTCTTGTCTTCCGTATGTAAAAGTTTACCAGTTCCTTGGAAGAAAGAAAGCTTTTCTTCAGAGGTCTGAAATGTCTTGAGTCTTCTTACAGGGGCCATTGAAGGATGTTATGGATCACAGTTTTATAAACACCCCTACAGTAAATGACACATGGAGAGTCTCATGTCTTTTCTAATTGCCGTCCCTGAGGGAAGGCCAAGGATATGACCCAAGAGTGCCAGCGATGCTGGCTGTTAGGGTGAGGGCGTGGGAGCAGACCCATGAAGACAGGATGAGAGGAAATATGACACACCTCTACAGTTCCTGCGTAATTTTGGCCTCCCCAGAGATAAAGGCTGGGACTGTGTACCTCCAGGATGTAGGAAGGGTGTACTATGTAATTAGAAATTATAATTCTCGATTAGAAAACTTTAAAATCAATTTCCCCCCGCCCCCCAAAGGGCACAAAGCTTGACAAAGGCTGGCTGGTGAGGGTAAAGAAGTAGTAAATCATGCAGGAGTCACAGGAGCCGTGAAGAGCACATTACCATTGAGGTGTGTGCACAGGTGTGTCTGCCAGAGAACCTTGTTTATCAAAAGAAAAACAATTTAGGTCCGAAAATGTGGAAAAACTTTGGGCTGGAAAGAATGAACGGGGAGACCTGTCTTCTGTGCTAAAGGTTAATTTTTTTTTTTTTTCTTCCCCGCAGTGGGCTTTTCTGGCATCTAACTACTGTTGATTTAATGGCGGATCTTTGGTCAACCAGGCTTCTGAGTATAGTGCTGACTCCCTGCCCTCGAGTCTTGAAACCCATCATCTGTAGGGCAGATTGTTTTAAGCCATTGTAATGTCTTGGGGGAGGCAGAGGAGAATTTAAGTTAGGTTGGGTACGCCCATTTTCTTTTGAAAACGATTTAGCTGGGCCTACGGCAGATATTTTAGTAAAGTAGCTGGCAACAGGCATAAGGATACTTATGGATCACGAGTTCTCCCTTCTTACTTGAAGAATTCTGAAAGCACCCTTTTAATCCTAAGTAGGCGTCCCGAGGTTTCCTCTCAAAAGAAAATGGCATGTTCTGCTTAAAACAAAACAAAACAAAACACACACACACACAAAAACCCAAAAGCCAAAAAATGAAAAACAACCAAAAAAACAACTCGCAACTGCATTTACATCTTAAATTTAAGGAAAGGCTTCCTGGAAAAAGTCGAGGGATGAATTTTTCACTTATTTAAAGTAGTCTCTGGCGTTCCTATAAATCTTTAGGATGAAAATGAACTGCTTGCTATGGAAGGAACAGTAGCTGGGGTGTGGGAAGAATCCTACGGTGGCTAATACAGACGTCTGAAGGGTTTGCATATGCAGAGGATAACCTTAAACTGGAGTTTGGTATTTCACGTTGCGGCTCACAAATGAGCTGCCTTTTATTCAAAGAACAACGCTGTCTGTTTTCGAGTGGGTGGGTGTGTACCCAGAGCGGGCGTCGTGTTGGTTTTGTGCCCTGTTAAGGTTGACACAGGCAGTGGCGACTCGCGGCCACACCGGGGCAGCCTCTTCCCTGCAGGCGGCCGGGTCGGGCGGATCGGTCCCGGGAGCTGACATCGTTGCCAAGTCCGGCTGGCTGGGCTTGCCAAGAATTTAAAGGGGTCTAGAAACATCCATGTTTCCCCCCTTAACAATTACGGCGAGCTCAGGACTCTGGGTAAAAAAGACCACCGGGAAGAGGAATGAACTGAGCGGGTTCCCCCCACCTCGGGAAAAATGCCTTCAGCCCCCCTCTCCCCACGCGCCCAAATGCCCAGGCCGCCCCTTCCCCAAAACAGGGAAAGCTGGAAGGGGAAGGTGGGTCAGCTCGGAAGGCCAAGCCCCGCCTCCCCCCGCACCGGCCTCCAGCCCGGGCAGACCCGCCGCGGGGCCTGGCGATCCCCCGAGCGCCGCTCGGCTGGCCGGGGGTGGGGTGGGCGTGGGGGCAGAGCCCCGCCACCCCGCGGCCCGCGGCCCGCCCCCCAGACCGGCCTGTGATTGGCTTGGGGGGCGCGTGTGCCCGCCCCGGCGAGGCGGGGAGGGTCCCCTCTGGGCGCCTGGTGGGAGGAGGCGGAGGACGGGGCGGAGAGAGCGGGGGCCGCAGGGAGCGAGCGAGGGGGCGGGCGAGCCGGGTTCCGGAGATCCGAGAGCAGGCTCGGAGAGGGGCGGAGAGCGGAGGCCGGGCGAGCGGGGAGGGGAAGCCCGGCGGGCTCGGCGCCGCCGCCCGCTGCACGGCGCGCTCTCGGGACCGCCAGCCCGCACGGCCCCGCAGCCTTCCGGGAGGAAGCGGCGCAGGCAGCGGCCGGGGCGCGCGCTCGGGCTCCCTCACCTGCCGGCGTCCGGCGGCTCCCCGGCGGGACGCGCGCAGGCCGGGCGCGGAGGAGGAGAGAAGACCGGCCGCTCGCGCCGTAGCCCAGCCGCCCCGGAGCGCCTCTAAACCCGCGCGGGGCGCCGGCTCCATGGCGACCGGGCTCGGGGAGCCGGTCTACGGACTTTCGGAAGACGAGGTGAGCGGCGTCCCCTTCCCGCCTGGGACTCCCCGGGGAGTTCCTGTCCCGCGCCGGTAGGGGGGATGGGGACTGGGCCGACCCCCGGGGTGCGCGTCCCCCGAGCCTGCGGCGGAATCCCAAACGCGGGTGCGCCGGGCAGGGACCCGGCTGGGGGCGCTGGGCGCTCGGGTCCATCCTCCCGGCGCTCGCGCCCCCGTCCCCAGCGGAGTGCATTGTTTGTAAATAAAGCGGCGCTGCGCCCTTGGAGCCGGGGTTCGCTCGGCCGCTAACCCCCCTTTGGGGGGTGGGAGGAGGGCGCGTGCGCCTCTGCCCCCCTGTTCCCCCTCCTCTCCCAGCCGCGTCTCCCGGGCTGTTGGGCAACTTTCCGCCTCTCGCCCCTGCAGCTTGAGAGTCCATGATGTGTGTCACGTTTGGGTCTCGGCTGGGGGCCCGCGCCGCGCTGGGGAGCCCGGGGCCGGGGAGGAACCTGACTTGTTCTCAGCCCCCTCCCCCCGGAACTTTCCGGTGATAGAGTCCGCAAGTGCGCCGACGAGTGCCTGCTTCTCCTGGTGGGAGTGGGCAAGACGCTTGAACTGGGTGTGTCTGTCCCTCTGGCTTGCAGAGTCGAAACCAGGAGTGTGGATCTTGGGGTCTTTTGGCGGGGGGGGCGGTCAGCATGGTGGCAGGTGCTACCGGAAACTTCGAGGAAGCTTGCAGCCCTGCCATTTTTTTCCCCCTCCCAACGATTCAAAGCGCGGCACCTCCGGGGTAGGTGGAGGGACAAAAGCTCCATCGATCCCCTTTATTAATAAAGCGAATCAAATAAGCCACGCCCCCAAGGCTGTCGGTTTGAGTGGAAAGAGCTTTGTTTCTACCCTCACTCTCTCCTCGCGGTTTCCCACCGCCCCCCCTTTGGAAACGATCCTGCTACATCGCTGCTTAGCTCTCTACCAGCCACGCTCGGCTCTTATTGGTGTGTTGCTCTGCCAAAAAGGGGGGTGGGAGGCCTGTCGCCGGCGCGGCGTGACCGGCAGGGTGGATGGAGCAGGTAGGAGGGGTTTGCCATCTGGCGGGGTGCGCGCTCAGGTCTGGCTCCCCTTTGGAGAGGTGAATTTACAACCCATGAAGCATTACTGAGCAGGGAGGTATTTCCTATACTGGTTGTGCATTTCATGAAAAGTTGATGCCCGGAAATTCAAGGATTTCTGGCTTTCTCCTTTTCTTCCTCTCCTTTTTTTCTGAGGTTCTCTCTTTCCCTGGTGTTGGGGGTGGGGTTAGTGGAGAGGCTATAATCTAGACCTGCCCACGTTATGGCTTCTCTCTCTCACCAGCTTGCCTGCTCTGGTATGGGGTGTGTGTGCGTGCGTGCGCGTGCTTTGTAAGTGTGTAATGGAATAGTTATCCTGGGGTGGGGAGAGTGTTAGGGGGTATGACCTTTTTTTTCTTCACAGGGCTAGGTAAGGCTTGCTGTGGTATGTAGTTTATCAGAGAATGATCACAATGCAAATTATGGGTGATTTACGTTTTCGATTATTTTGCCTTGCTGTGCTCATGTGAAATTCCCTTTTTGGTGCAGTTACCTGGGGAAGGGTGAAAAGGATCATTGTTTCTTTCACCGGGGGGGGGGGGGGGGGGGGGTTTTTCCTCTCCCAGGCTTCTCTCTCTGGCTCCTCTACCTTTTGAGGAGCTTTCCCTTTCATTCTGTACTTCTCCATTTAATTAGCAATCGTAGATGGCTGGCAGTGAGCTTTTAGAAAGGTGCTGAGATACAGACATTCCTAAACAAAGGGCTTTTGAGGTATTGTGGGGGGAAGATAGCGGTACTTCAGCTCTGGTCTCTCTTGTTCTGAATTAACTTGATTTTTAACGGTGCAATGAAGAAAAATTTATTAAGAGTGTTTTGGGAAATTCAGCTGGAGAAAGGAGTCCAATGCATGTCCCTGTTGTTGGTTCTTTGTTTACATCTCCAGTGTCCCCATCTACCTAGCATACATCTGGCCTCTCTAGAGGAGTTAACTCGGGTTGTCTGAACTGGTGTCCCGTGTGGAAGTGAAGGATAGAATATACACAGAATTGGGGTGTGAGTGAATGAGTTCACTCCTGTATGTTACTACAGGGATGTTGGGGCTCTGTGGGGAACAGCACGAGGGGAAGGCATCTTCTTGACTGGGGGATGGCCGTGTTGCTGGTACTGTCGGGTTCCCCAGCACGTTGTAACACAAAAGACAAGTTGCATCTGTTGTCTTTTTTCAGCTTCTCCTCCCAGTGAAAAAAATAAGGCAGGGCTGTTTTGATGACTTCACATTTCTCTGGTATTTGCTTTTTATGGGAGGTTTCGCACCGTCAGGTCAGCCTCTGGAAAATCAGAGAAGGCCTTCGTAGAATATTAACAAATTGTTGAATTTGCACAGCTTGTTTTGTCCCCCTGAATTAGTCAGCGTAGGAAAACAAATGAACGATCTTAACAGACTCTTAGGCAGCCCAGCTGATGAAACCCATGGCCAGGGTTGGTTTTCCAAGGCGTGTTTCCCCCCGCCTCAACTTGCCAAGGCGTTTAAAAATATGAGTGCACTTCAGTTCACACACTTGGTGTTCTGTGGAATATCACACCTGAAGATATTTTGATGGCTACATTAGAGTTATACATCTCTTAGCAAAATAGGCGTCCATACCGAGCGCATTAAGTTAGTCTGTATTTTCATTGGAAGTTGATGGAAAGCACTGTGTGTTTGGAGTGCACTTAGTTTCCTATCCCATCTCAGAAAGATTCCTTTTGCTCTGAATACTGCTGGTGACGAAGCATTGTGGTGGGATGCTGAGACAGGACCTTGCTGCCAGGTCTCCCAGGCTTGTAGAATGAAAGGGGTTAATTATGGGCTTTGCTTGTGTGAGTGCGTGGGCTGTTTATTTTTTGTGTCTTTCCGGCTGAGGTTCCTCGAGGAGGTAGAGTTCATATTTACTGATGTAAATCAGGTCACCTTAGGGAAACCAAATTTGAAATTGCCATCCGATGAAGGACTTTGGTGTTAGAGAGATTAACAAATTAGCAAAACTTGGGATGCAGGGCCCAGCATCAGATTCGGTTTGGAATCAGAACAGTGGGATTAGTTGCTGCGTCTGGCTTGGTTCCTTGGCAGTTTTTTGTTTTGCTTTTTGTTTTTATTTTATTTTTTTGGCAATCTGCGGCACATCTTGGCAGTTTACTTGGGAATGTTACTGTTAACCTCTTGAAGTCTTTGATGACAAGGTCTTAGAAAGGTATCCTTAATTGAAAAGGTTCTGGGTAAAATAAAAACTGACGTCTGAACGACAGCTTTCTTATTAGATGTGGCATTTTTGGGGTGGTTACAGTGAGGCAGATGGCACAGGAATGAAGGCCAGGCTGACGTGGGATAGTACTTTGACACCCTCCCTCTGTGTTTTCTACAAACACGAATACTTGGTTAATGTTTCATATTGCCTACTCTGCACCTAGCATTGTGTTAAGGCTTTAAGTACTTGTGGTCTCATTTATCCTCAGGAACCCCCTCACCCCCCACCACCCCTTAAGCGGTGCTGAGATTTACAGATGAGCACTGGAGGCTCAGAGATGTTAGGTGACCTGCATAAGGACACACAGGAAATTACAGAGTCAGGATTTGAACTCCATTCTTTTGATAGCACAGCCCTAGTTTTTTAGCATTCTTCCTCTCTTCCAAGTTCTTGAAAGATTTTCATTGCTAGGTTGTTGAGGTTGATTTGTAGTGGAAATAAACGTCAGAAGTTGTAAACAGAAGACTCCTAGGTCCGAATTGACCAGGAGGCTTGCTTAGTGTGCTCTCCACTGTGTTTTAAAGCTTGGGAAATTTTGCAGAAAATGGCAAAAATCTAACCTCATTGGGGCTAGTATCCCCACTACTCCTTATTGTTTTAGGATTCCTTTTGTTCCTACGGGTGCTTTAACCATTGGCATAGGTACATTTTTTTCTTTAAGATGCTGTCAACTTTAAGATGCACCATTATTTTAGGTACTGCTGAGACAAAAAAAAAATTGGTGTCATACTGTGATACACCATTAATTTTATGAAGTGTCCTTATTTCAGGATGTTTTAGAATTCCTGATTCTCATTAGAAACCCGGGATAATGGGGCACCTGGGTGGCTCAGTGGGTTAAGCCTCTGCCTTAGGTTCAACAGGTCACAAGTCACTATCTCAGGGTTCTGGGATTGAGCCCCACATGGGGCTCTGTGCTCAGCAGGAAGCCTACTCCCCCCCCCCCCCCCGCCTGTACTTGTGATCTCTCTCTCTCTCTCTGTCAAATAAATAAATAAATTTTTAAAAAACAAAACCAAACCTGGGGTGACCCTGGGTGGTCAGTTTCAGTAGGTTCCTCATTCAGTGCTTTCAGGTCAGTTGCTGGTCAGATTTCTGCCTTTCTGTTTCTGAGAAAAGGGGTTGCATCAGGGAAATGCTCTTCTGGGCATTGGCAGAGAAGAAACAGGGAGCCTACAAGCTAGGCCGCCTGAATAGCCATCTGTAAGTAATTCAGAGTGGTCGTTCATTTTTAAAAAAGTGGTCTGTGTTTTCAAGAGATTCCCTGAGACCCTGCATGCCATGCCATCTTTGCAGCTGGGGCAGACGAACACAAAGATTGCTTTTGGAAATTAGTTAGGATATTGTCTGGACTAAAGGTGGAGGCTGAACTGCAGTTCTGCAGAGGGAGAGAGAAGACTTTCCCATTTGTCCCAAGTCCGGATGCGTGAGTCAAGCCCAGCCATGCCGGCCGGTGTGCTTTCCGCCTGGGACACGAGTGTATTCGAGTTACAGCCTGCGTCGTGATTGCTGACACGTAAGACAAAATCCTAAAAGGACCTAGGTTTTATTGTGACATTTAAAAGCAACTTTATAAACCGGCGAATATAATCTATTGTCTTAAAGGTCTACTCTCATTAGGTTTTTATTTTCTTAAAGGATTGTGCGACCTTTGTAGAAACTGACATTTTAATTTCTATTCCATTTAAGTCAGAAGGCTTTAAATTATCTCGTTCCTGAAAAGCAGTTTCCCTCGCTTAAGGAACAAAAATAGTTTTGTTCAAAGGACTGTGGCAAAACGGGAATCACCAGGCCCTGGTTTCTTTCCCGTAGCAGAACTCAGTTGAAAGAGAAGTGGTTGAATGGTACCTGGGCATCTCCGCAGTGCAGCGAGAACCCGCGTCTCAGGAAACTTCCTTGTGAAGGTTTCGTGGTATTGAATCACGAGTATGTTTGTTGTTTATTTGGAAGACCTCTCCAGGAAGACAGCCCTGACGTTAGAGGATGGTGTCACACATCATGGCGCCAGCGCTCTGGAGTTCCTGTGAAATCGCTTCTGCTCACTGTGAGGGAAGAAACGTTGTGCTCTTTGCTCGTTTACTTGTCGCCTGTGTCGTGCGGTTACTTAAATAGCATAGAAGCGCGGTAGTGTGTGACCCGTGAAAGAAATCAGTTTGTCTTTGACAGGTTGAGATCATCTTCACATTTTTGAGTTAGAAGGTCTGTTTGAGCAGATGTTATTGGTGTTCTTGAATTCTGGGTCCTAGATGATTAGCAGTAAAATGAGATTTTACCTTAAGAGTTTTCAGGTGTTTTGGTGTTGTAGGTCTGTGGAGTGATTTTGGCTTAGTGATCTATTTAATTGGCAGTTCAGCAAACTATACTTTTGACAAATCCGTATGAAAGAGGATCAAAATAATATGTGAGTAATTTTGAAAGTGAGTATTAGAACAGTAGGATTGGGGAAGGCTGTGAGAAGGGAGGCCAGATGTTACTTTCTGTTTTTGTTCTGTTTCTCTTTCAGGTCAGCATATAAACAGATACATCTCCCTTTCCGACTATAGGTGGCAATGTTTGTACTATTTCATGATGCCGCTCCTGGTTGGGAGTTGTCTCTTGGTAGAATATAGAAATGAGAGCCGAATTGAGAGATGCAGATAAAGAAACTAGATTTAGAAACCAATATTTCCCTACAAACTAAAAAAAAATTGTTTGGGTAAAAACACTTAAGGTGATTGTCAATGTGAGCAGTATTAAGAAACATCCTTTATCCAGGCCATACTAAATCTGGAAGAGGAATGGGCATTTGGATCTGGGGGAACCTTCCCCCCGCCAAAGCATGCACAGAGAAAAGTCCCTTTCAGGACCCCGGTCATGTCCTTTGTTCTTGGGTGCGTAGGGTCTTCTAAAAAAACATGCTAGTTCTGTACGGACTGTTCTGGAATTGTTGGCATTGACTTTGAGGAGGAACTAATAATTATCGCCACTCCCGAGTATTTGATTGCTGGAGAACTTCTTGATTCCTGAGGTAAGACTGTGGCTCGGGTTCACGCAGAGAGAAAACCAGCAATGTAAAGATCTGGGACACACATTTCATGAATACATAGGAGCTCGTTAGAGTTGTAATGATTTGTTCTGAACCTGAGTGGCCTGAATGCGGCTATTACTGTAATACCTTTAGGTGAAGAAAGCTGTGTTCCATTACTGCATCTGGGGTAACTAGCTTAAATTTGACCCTCTAGTCGACTTTTTGTCCCTGACTCCACCTGTATTGATTCAGAACTTGCCAAGTTTAATGGTGAGACTATCCGATTCCCCCACTGTCATCGAATTCAGTGTTGGGTGACTTCTTGGCAGGCAGGCATCCACTGAGAGATTTTGTATTTTTATACCTCCTATTCACCAAGAAAAAGGGACCATTGAAAAGTGACTTTGTTTTTTAAAGAAATTTTTTAAAAAAGATTTTATTTGTTTGAAAGAGCGAGACAGCACAAGTGGGGGGGGCAAGGCTCCCCGCTGAGCAGGGAGCCCTATGTGGACTCGACGGGGGCCTCGATCCTAGGACCCTGAGATCATGATCTGAGCTGAAACAAGGTGTCAGATGCTTAACCTACTGAGCCACCCAGATGCCTGAAAAGTGACTCTTAGTGTAACACGCTGCGATGTGAAATCCAAGATGGAACTTGGGAGGGCTTGTAGGGATCGTGGTCGGATGAAGGGGGTGGCCTGGCAGTGGCCGGTGAGGGTCACGTCCCATCACCTGCTGTGTGTTCGCGCTCCCTGGACGGAGGCTTACCGGCACACGGGGGTGAAGTTTGCATGGATTGTGTGAGTGGCTCAGGCACATATCCGCCTCCTGTCTGCTGGACGGGGGCCGTGTGCTCTTTCTACCTCTGCGAAGGACTGGCGACTTCCCGGGGGCCCTGGGGTGCTGCGACAAGGGCACAGTCGTGCCCGTGAGTCTTGGTCTGGCCTGTTAGCCCGGTTTGCACTTCCCCGCTGCATTCGAGGCCTGGCTCTGCTCGTTCTCCATGGGGGTTGCTGTGGATCGTGCGCTGCAGTGCGCCTTCCAGTGCCAGCTGGGAGGCCCGACTTTGCTGCGGGTGAAGCCCTTGAGGCGGGAGAGCATTGCCGTTGGGGAATGTGGCCAGCACCTTGGTCCCACCGAACCGCCTCTGGAACATCTGTTAAGAGTTAGTGTCTCAGAATGCAGACTTAGTTCAGTGATCTACAGGATTTCAAACGTTCCACGGACGTTTTGGCAACTGTGTCAGAAACCCCGGGCGCGAGGACTCTGGTGGAGACAGGCTTGGGTCAGAGGTGACGGAGAAGATGAAGATCATCTCTTGATTTTTTCCTTTTTAAACGAAGATGTTTGTTGAATGGGTTAGTTTTACTTATACGTGTATGTCTTGTTTTCTTAAATACTGGAAGTTATTTTGGTCTGTTGTCCTTCCTCCCCCGCCTTACACCCCCACCCCCAAAACAAAAGCGTGAGCTGTTTAGAGAATTGGCTTAGTAAGTTCTCCATGTGTATCTCACAGAACTAAAAGCGCCACATACTTACACTCAAATCTGCCGACTACTTTTAGAACCTGAGTCTGTTGAAAACCCGTGCTCCCCCCACCCCAGTCTCCTTTTTTTTTTTTTTTCCCCCCTCTCAGTTATTAAGTGATTCATCTTTGGGTGTTAGTCTAGTGCCAACTTCATCTTTGGCAGTTTGGGTTGGAAAGAGGAAGGAGTGTGAGGTTTAAAGAAAAAGCAAAACTGAGAATCCGTTTGCTTCCTTTTATCCTCCTCCAGTTCCCTTTGTGCTTCGTGGCTGGGCTGTGATAATTGGATGCAAGCAGAATGGCAGGCAGGTCGCTTCTAAACTTTGAACCGGCTGTACGTCCTCCCCATTCGTTAGTAACTCTAGAGGATAAATGCATGTGGCCCTTGGCTTAAGCTCTGGAGGGAGCTGAACCCCGTGTTGATACTGGAGTTCCAGAGTATGTTGATGCTGACAATTGAGAAACTGGTATGTGCCATGCCGTCTGCCTTTGGAAGCGATGTCTTCATTTCACTGGCTGTTACTAGTGAAAGAGAACACTTTGAGCTTGGGCTGAGAGCTTTTCCTTTCTTCTCTGAGAAGTGAGGTAGAGAAGAGCATCCTGCCGTCATGGGAGTGGCTGGCCCGGGCGCAGGGGAGGTATTGGAAAGTATTTAATAACGTGGAGAGGTCACTCGTCTAACTGGAAAAGTAGGTTACAAAATAGCGGGTACAGTACAGTCTCGTTGTGGTTAAAAGTATTTATGCATATGGGACACCTGGGTGGCTCAGTTAAGCGTCTGCCTTTGGCTTAGGTCATGATCCCAGGGTCCTGGGACTCAGCCCCACATTGGATTCCCTGCTCAGCTGAGAGCCTGCTTCTCCCTTTCCCTCTGCCTACCACTCTTTGCCTACTTGTGCTCTCTGTCAAATAAAGAAATAAAAATTTTAAAAAGGACATATGCATAGGGAAAAATGACTGGGGATGTATCCCAGGATGTCGATGGTGGCTATCTTTTGGGCAAAGGGATTTCAGCTGATTTTCATGGCCTTTTTTATATTTTTTCTTAGATTTTTCTACAGGGAAGTTTTTCTTAATACAAAAATAAGTTTCAAAGTGAGATAGGAAGAAACCTCCCAAATGCTTGAAGCACTTCAGGCTCTGGGTAAAAATGAGAGCACTTGCTCAGAACAAATACTGATGGTTTGTGTTCAGTTGGACATATGTTCATCGAGGGCCTGCTGTGTGCTCTGTATTTAAGGATGTCAAGGTCAAGGTTGTGCATTGCCGCTCTGGCTTTTGAGGAGCTCCCTGACAAGGTGGGAAGCCCAGGGGTAGGTAAAGGGTGGGACATTTTTCAAACAAAGTGACCAGGAAATGAAACTTCTTTTCATTTGTAGCTTGTAGAACAGGTTTGTTTTTCTCCACCATGGACATTTGTATTTTCATACTGGAATTTGTATTTTCATCCTTCTGTGCACTACAGGTTCATAGAAGTAATTTAAATCTTCAGTGGCGTTTTGTGTTCCTTGAAATTTTTGGTGTGCAGTATAAAAACCAAACTGAAATCTGTTTCTCTTCTTGTGTATTTAGGTTTTGCCTGAGTGTCTTGATGGTACAGCACTGAATGGTTCTCAATGTCAGAATGGTACTAGTGCGCCAGCTATGTCATCAGTGCAAATATCTCGGTATCTGGAAGCTGCTGGGAGCAGGCTTGGAATGTCCATCCAGTATCCATAGGCCCGAGTACGTTTCGTGGTGGTCCCTTCCCGAGCAAAAGGGTGCAAGTGACCTTTGTCACCTTATGTGTCATCTGACACTTGTCTCTCTGCCCACCCCCTGCACCTGTCCACTGCTTTTAATATTTCTGACATAAGGATGCATCTTACAGCTGATCTATGTGTTTAATGTGATGGTGGGTTTCTCATATCGCACTCTCTTCTTCCTGTCCCCAGAGTTACAGCCTACAGAACTGTGGTGCCTGAGTTGGCCAATCTTAATTTGTGTATTTCAGCAGCCTGTGTGTTATTGTAGATTATTGATAGTTGTCATGGAGATGAACGTTATCTCTCCCTCCGTTTTGTGTCTGTTAAGTGCCCACCTGGACGGTAAGGACACGTGCCAGTTCAGTGATGTCACTGAGGAATCAAGTTCCATTCTTCACTCCGCTGTCCAAAGTCTAGTCCTTTTCAGAGCCCTGTGGGTCCTAGGGGGCTGCCAGTGCCAACCAGAGCTGTGTCCTTTTTCCCAACTTGTAGAGCAAAGGGAATGGCTTCCTGTGTCTTTCTTTTGAGAGTAAAGAAATTTCATTCCCAGAGACACCCAGGCAATGTCTTGTGTCCCACTGGCCACGGAAGCTTCCATCTGCTTATCTCTCAACTAGCTAATGGCGAGGAGGGGATGGAATTACCTTTAAGTCTTCTAAGGTTCTACCCCTTGAGCTGAGGGGAAGTCCATGATGACCTTACAGCTGGGTAATTGACCTACCTTTAGAAATGCCCATGGCGCTGTGAGAGCACATGCTCCCTTTCTCTAGGGAGGCAACCCCAATATTCATTTAAGTATTGCACGGATCTCTGGGTGATACCCTATCTGTCCCCTAATAGTTGAAAGGAGTTTTTTTTTTTTTTGTTTTTTGTTTTTTTTTTAAAGATTTTATTTATTTATTTGAGAGAGAGAGAGCATGAGAGGGGAGAAGGTCAGAGGGAGAAGCAGACTCCCCAAGGAGCTGGGAGCCCGATGTGGGACTCGATCCTGGGACTCCAGGATCACGACCTGAGCTGAAGGCAGCCGCTTAACCAACTGAGCCACCCAGGTGCCCTGAAAGGAGTTTTCTTTTCTTTTTAATGGTCTAGTGACTTATGGCTGAGTAGGTTTGGTCCCCTAAACATCCACCCACAACGGTGAAGAAAGAGTAGGATACTGCAGTAAACCTCCCCCTTGGGAGGGGGGAAAAACGAGAAAACTGAGCATGGTGGCGGGCAGATCAGGACTGGCCCGGAGTCCCTGGCTTGGTCAGGTGGTCTGGCAGCTTCGGGCCCTGCTGGGTTACGCCCAGTGTGAGACCCTCCTGTGGTCCGCATCCTCTGCAGCTGCACCTGGCTGGGGCGGGCACCTGCTCGGTGTGTGTGGGGGGCTTTAGGGTTATGTGTCTGGGGGTTGAACAGCCACGGGCTAGTGTCATCTGACCTGAGTGTTGCTCCTGGGAGAACTTCCAGTTGGGTTTGTTTTCTTCTAGTCAAGTCCTTGGACTTTTAAGAACAGCTAGTGACCTTATCTAGATGAGGTCCGTGGTTCTGGGAATTTCTGTGTCTTAGTGTCTGGTCTCTGTGCTCTGTTCATTCCCTGTTCTTCCCAGGGCTTCTGCCTCAAGGCAATTTGAAAGGAGCCTGGAATGAAGAGATGCACAGTTGTGGTGCGGCGGCCGGCCGGGCGCTTGAACCCACTCTGCCTCTGCTCTGCCTCTTCAGAAAGACCAGCTTCCCCAGACTGGGACTGTGGGACCCACAGGACCCCTCTGCCTGCCCCCTGACTCGGCCGTTTCAGTTTGTTGTGTAGCCCTTTGTAGACAAAATCTGTTCTGGTTAGGGCTCCTGACTGCAAGCGACAGTGACCGGTCCTGATGAACTTAAGCAGAAAGGGATTTATTGAAGGCATTTTGGATAGCGCAGAAGTACCTGTCAAGCTGGAGACCCAGGCTTGACTAGGAACAGTCCTGAGGCGAGGAAGGCTTTGTACCTCCCCATCACGGCCAGAGAACCCTGGCTCCCTGCCGCTGAATGCCGCCTGTGACCCCGTTCCTCCTGTCTCCGGATGCAGCGTGGTGGCCCGCCTCCTGCTGGGCTGCGCCACCTCTCCCCTTGCTTACCTGTGTCGGGGCCTCACAACCCCTCAGGCTCAGCGATGCAAGAGGAGGACTCACAAGGCCCAGAACTGGTTCTACGCACAGTTACAGTTTCTTACAGTTAGGATACGGAGCAAAATCCACCGGGAAAGCTGCGCGCACTGGGGTCCGGAGGAAGCTGGGTGCTGAGCTCCCGGGAGGCCTCTCCCGACGGCACACGCCGGATGCGCAGAACTCCGCTGGCGGCGGCGGTGGTGATAGCGTGTGTGCGGTGTTGTGCACCGGAATCTCCACAGACTCCAGGCCAGGGATTTTATCGGAGTGGGGGCTCCCCTGTAAGTACGCCGTGTCGTTGCCGCCTCCGGGAAGGAGAGTCGGTGTTCTGCGTGGACCACGTGCTTGGCACAGTCCTGGCGCAGCGGGGCACGCTGCTCATTTAGGGAACATTTTTTATCTGTGGAGGGAACCGTTGCCCATGCGAGTTCCCAGACCCCAGCCGAGGGCAGTCGTGAAAGCAGGCCTTTGCAGGGAGCGCGGGCTCCGGCTGCCGCGCGGCTTCTGCCCTGCGGCCCGCCTCTTGGGAGGCCTTGGCCAGCCTCTGTCGCGGTGCTGCCCGGGGAGCGGTGCGAGGGCTCTGCTCCTCCCTTCTGAAATTCTCGGTGTCCGTCCTGGGGGGTGGGCCTGGCCTCCCAGCAGAAGTCGCCCTGTGGGGGATCCCCAGACACAGGAATTATTTTTAGGAGCTGGCCAGCGCTGCATCCCCCTCCCCAAAAGAAGACCCTGCTAAGCATGCACCCGGCCCATTATAAATGTTAAAGGGGCTTGCAGCAGTGAGGTGATGCGGTGTGTGCTGAGCCGTGGACGTCCCTGCATCAGGGAGAGGCTGTGACATGTTTTTCTGTCCGATGGGGGCTGAGTCATTCGTGTCACCCCCCTGCCCCAGTGCTGTAGGGGTGCAGACACTCTCCAGGGACTTAGAGTGTAGTACGGGGATATGATAGGGGTTGAGCTGAGCCCAAACGAGGTGTTGCCAGCTACTTGAGGTTTGGAGACAGAATATTCCAGACTGGGGAAGAGCAGCCGTGAAGCCCCAAGATGAAAATGAGCTGGAGGAACAGAAGGGAAACCGAGTGACTGGAGCTCGGGGCAAGGGCAGCAGACAGTGGGGCCAAAGGGGGGCACCCGCGACAGATCGGGAATGGCCTTGGCAGCCGCTGTGGAGGGCTGGGGTTTCCTCTGTGTAGGGGAATCCATAGAAAGGTTTCTGGCAGGGGAGTAGCAGGATCTGACTTGTGACTTGAAGGGGCTCTGGAGAAGGGGTTGTTGGGGGCAGGATAGGGATGAAAGCAGGGAGGCCAGTCAGGGAAGTGGGGTACTGGTCGGTGAGGAGGTGTGGCAAGCTGGGCTTCGGGTGGGGCTCGGCAGGGGGAGGTAGAATGGAGGGACTGGGCATAGGTTGGGGAGGGATTGTCTGGAACTTAACAGTTCCCGAGACAGGACCTAGGATTTTGGTGTGAGCAGTTAGGTGGAC